>NC_138084.1:63131424-63800710 GCF_964212035.1 Myotis nattereri | reverse complement strand
ATCCATATGCAAAAGAATGAAATTAAAATCTATATCTTATACCATATACAAAAATCAACTCAAAATTGATTAAATATTCCAATATAAGATCTGAAACTATAAAACTCCCAGAAGAAAACAGGGGGAGAGCTTCTTGACATTTTTCTAGGCAGTGACTTCTTGGATATGACACCAAAACATAGGTAACAAAAACAAAAATGGACAAGTGGACTATATCAAACTAAAAAGTTTCTGCACAGCAATGGAAACAATAAATATTTTAAAATCAATACAGAGTAGGAGAAAATATTTTCAAACCCTATATCTGATAAGAAGTTAATATACAAGATATATAAGGAATTCCTATAACCCAATAACAAAAACATATTTTTAGATTAAAAATTGGGCAAAAGACTTAAAAGATATTTATCCAAAGACATACAAATGGACAACAGGCATATGAAAATACTTAGCATCACTACTAAATAGAGAAATATAAATCAAACCACAGTGAAATATCACCTCATACCTATATTAGGATGTCTAGTCTCAATAAAACAAAAGACAGATGCTGAGGATGTGGAGAAATTGGAAAAATTAGATTATCTTAGAGGAATGTAAATTGGTATAGCCACCATGGAAAAAGCAATGTACTTCCTAGAAAGAAATAAAGGAAGGAAGAAAAAGAAGAGAGAGAGAGAGAGAGAGAGAGAGAGAGAGAGAGAGAGAGAGAGAGAAAACAGATGACACAATCATATAATGCAGCACTTCTACCTTTGAGTGTATATACAAAAAGTTAAAGTTAAATCAGGGTAGTAAAGGTATATTTGCACTCTCATGTTTATTGCAGCTCTATTCATAAGAGCCAAGATAGGGAAACAACTTAAATGTCCATTGACAGATGAATGGGTAAAGAAACTACAGCATATACTAGTATGTACAATAGACTATAATTCAGCCTTAAAATAGAAGGATATCCTGCCATATGCAACAGCAAGGATGAGACTGGAGGACTCAGTGATGAGCTAGTCACAAAAGGTCAAATACTACATGATTCCACTTATATGAGATATCTCTTGAAACAAAGAGTAGAATATTGGTTGCTAGGAACTATGGAGAAAGGGGAATGAGGAATTATTATTCAATGGGTACGATATTTTAGTTTTATAAAATGAGTCAGTTCTAGAGATCTGCTTTACAACATAGTGCACATAGTTAACAAAACTATAATGAACAGTTAAAATTTGTTAAGTTTAAAGTAAATGTGGGCAAATTTCATGTTAGTGTTCTTGCCATAATAAAAATAAATCCCTTCTATTAGATCATATATTGTCATACTTTCTATCAGCTGGTATGTTGGCTCTCACATATTAATACCAGTCTACTTGGTCAGCCTTAAATATTTAAGCACAATTTAGTATTTTTTGCTGTTTTATTAACCTTAATGTTTGAAGAATACTGACTATTTTCATAAATCTTTGCTAACTTTAAAAATAAATTTATCCCATGGCTATTATATAATGCTAAAGATATTTTAAATTTTTTACTAGATTAAATTTTCACCTACTTTCTACTTATTTTAAGCAGAAAAAAAGCAGCTTTGGTGCATATGTTTGTATGTGTACACACCTCTTTGGAAATTTCGGATAGTTAGTTGACAATGGACAAAACTCTCCAAATGGTTGGTACCTTTGTGTACAAAGGTAACTTGGAGACTTCCTACTTTTGAATATTGATGCTGTGTTCTCTGAACATAGTCCATGAAGTACAAATAGTGTGTTTATTGTGTTCTCATGAATTCCCTTTCTGATATTAATTCAGAGACCAGGAATTTTTTCTGACCAAGAAAAAGCAAAGGTATGCGAATAGGGATAGATTATAATTATTCTTCATCTGCCCCCTTGCTGACTCCCTTTTCTGTGCACCCACTAAAATAAAATTGCTGTGGAATATAATTAGTTTTTTATATCAATTAACCTGGAGCCCAGTGAGATAGATAGAGAGAGAGATAGAAGGGACATAGAAAGACAAATTGCATCCAAGTTCTCATTTTATTTGCTGATTTTTATTCATCCTGTCCCAATTTATTTTATGTGCTAGATGCATGACCCAACTATAACAAGACATGTCTTCCAGAATCACATTGAAGTTAATTTTAGTTTAAAGTTTATTTTTTGTAACATACTATTGCCATCAACCTTAATGTGCAAGAGCAGTAATATTTCAAGGAGAGTTTTATACAAATAAGTTGCTCTCTCTTTTTCAATTTATAGTACTACAGTGTCCTAATTCTTGCACTTTCTGCAGGCAAATTTGTCACTGACTTGTGATTGATACAAAAGAGGGCTATGTCAGTGTCTTTGGGTTGAAAAACAATCCTAATGTATCACAGACACAGGAAAAAAACACACAAATCCTCACTTTAATAAGTATCTTATATGATTATTTTTTAGTTTTGAATATTTGATAGCAGGAATTGATTTATGATAGTTACTCATATTTTTCAAAGATATATTATTAGTTTTGCAATTAATTCAATGCATTTCAAAAGTTCCATAAAAGATTACTTAAACATTTGTTTTATAAAAGTGTGCTTTTTAATATTTTGTTATGGGAAATTTCAATCATATATTAAAAGAGAAAAAAATACATTAATGAACTTCATTATACCATCACAAAGATTCAATAATCATCAAATTCAGACATTTTTTCTCTTTTATTTTCCTATCCACTCTGCCTGCTCCAGATTATTTGGAAGCAAATCCAAGACTTCATATCATTTTATATGTAAATATTTCAGTTTGCAGCTCTAAAAATATTCCCTGCTTAAAATGATAGCCATCATAACATTATCATTAATAAGTAATTACATCATGTAATATATAGGCAGTGCTCATATTTTCTTGTTATCACAGAAATGCTAGATTTTTTCAAAATTTAGTTGAATCACAATAGAAATAGTTTAAATATATTTCAAGTCTTTTGAATCAGCAGGCCTCTATTGCAATTTATTTGTTGATAAAATTGGGTCAGTTTACTATATGAAGAATTCTCCTGCTTAGAGGATAAAATGAAAATGATTTAGCAGGCTTATTTTTCATCCATCCCTACTGTATCCATTCATGTACCCATTCAACAATTATATATGTCTATATTGTCTGTGAATCTATCTGTCTGTCTTAACTAATGTGTATTAATATTTTAATATAGCTACAGAAAAAATAATGACATATATAACCGTAACGATAATAGCAGATTACACTTTGGTGATGTGATAAGAATTGTGTTTGTGAGAGCAAAGCAATTATGGAATAGATATTTGTAGGCTTTCCCTCCACCATGCCAACAAAGATGGGTTTGTCTTTGCTTGATATTTTTCTTATTTCTGAAGTGCTGAGAAAAGCTACCCTTGACAAATTTTTGAAGGGGATCTTTCTGATGCACAAACTGGAAGTCATGATAAACTGTAAAAAAAAAAAAAGTGTTCAGAGTCTAGGGATGGAAACAAGGTATTCCAGGTGATGGATTATAGGTTCCAGAGTAAATTGAAAAATTATTGAATGTTGTAGGAAGCCAGTATGTAGTGATAAATTGGGAAACAAGTAAGTACTGCTTTCAGTGAGTTTGAAGGGCATGTTTAGTGGGAGTAAGAAATTAATAATCTGAAAGAATGTAGGTATCTAGATAGATAATGCTATTTTAAAATTCTAGTATAAGAGGAAGAGCTATTTTCTATGATGACAAAATGAAAATTAAGTGTAGAGTTGAGGAAGGAAGTTAAAGATTATAAAAATTGAGCAAGTCAAGGACTGTGAGCTTCTGTGCTAAATAAATTGTCCATTGGGGAGTAAAGTCTCCTTCAATGATGCATAGGCCTAAGATACAAAGAATTATTATAAACCCAGATATAGATACATAAATCATTTTGAGAAAACATTTATAAGCAGGTGTTTTGTGAAAAATAAAATGGGGTAGAAGGTATATATAGTAAATGAGCTTAGTCCAAAAAAAATTTTTTTAGGTAAGTTTAGAAAAACAGGTTAGGAGAGGAAGGGAAAGATAAGAAAATCTGGCTCAGACTCCTTGCTTGTGAGAGAAATTAAGTGTAGGCATGACAATGGATTCCTCTATAATGAGGGTTGCAGACAAATCTGGATCTTCATGTTATAAACAAGACTCAGTGAAGGGACACATTTATAGGAAGCATTAATTAAGGAACTAAATACATGATTAGATTTAGTGTAGATGAGTAGAATAGAAAAAGATAGAAGTATCTTAAATCTAGCCTTTCCCCCTATTCCCATATCTTGTTCTAAGAAGGAGCCATAGCTGTGGTTGCTTTCCTCCTTGGGACAATGTCTGGTTCCCATCCTCAGATTCCTGCTAAACTGGTTTGGGGATCTGCCTGTATTTGAAAACCATTGAATCACTGTGTGAGTTCCCAGTGACCAACCTACATCCTCAAGTTCTAGCATCAGCATAGAATACAGTCATACAATAATCATATATGTCAGAGGTTACCATGAATAATGACATTGTCACTTTACCCTTGGGATGATAAGAACTAGAGGCCTGATGCATGAAATGGTGCAAGGGGCTCGGCCCCTGCGACCATGGTGGCTTCCTCTGCCTCAGCACCTGCCATGCTGCTTCATCCAGAAGTTCGTCCGGAAGGACATCCAGTCTAATTAGCATATTATGCTTTTATTATTATAGATGAGAGATTTCTTTCATTCTTTTGATATGCATTTTTTTAATTTTTATTATTTTTTTTAATCAGAGAGGAAGGGAGAGGGAAAGTGCGATAGAAACATCAATGATGAGAGAGAATCATTGGTTGGCTGCCTCCTGCACGCCCCCCACTGGGGATCGAGCCAACAACCTGGGCATGTGCCCTTGATCAGAATCCAACCCAGGACCTTTCAGTCAGCAGGCCGATGCTCTCTTCACTGAGCCAAACCAGCTAGGGCTCAATATGTACTTTTGAAATATTTTTTAAAAAGATTTTATTGATTTTTTACAGAGAGGAAGGGAGAGGGATAGAAGTTAGAAACATTGATGAGAGAGAAACATCGATCAGCTGCCTCCTGCACACTCCCTACTGGAGATGTGCCCGTAACCAAGGTACATGCCCTTGACCGGAATCGAACCTGGGACCCTTGAGTCCGCAGGCCAACACTCTATCCACTGAGCCAAACCGGTTAGGGCAGTACTTTTGAAATATTTTGCTGAGAAATTTGAAGGGTTGTTTTTTTGCCTACAGCTAAAACATTGGATTCAGCTCCTTGGCTTTTGAAATTTCAAAAGATGCACATTGATTGGAACTAAACTTACAAGAAAAAATTCTTTGCAAAACTTCAAACCAGAATCCAACTGAGTGTCCTAATATCAATGTTGTTCCTTTGATATAATTTGATATTTTCCATATTTGACAAAGTATGAAATATATAAATCTATAATCTCGAGAAAGATTAAAATATAACAGACATTTTGAAAAATCACTAAGAACATAGATTTTCAGACTTAGAAAAAAATAAGTTTAAATTTAGCTCAGTTAGTTTCCAGGTGAAAAAATGTTTACCACATGTGAATCTTTGTTCCTAGCTTGTAAAATAATAATATTGTTCATTTGATTGTTATGATAAATAAATGCTACATGTGACATAAATTAATACAGTATTTAGTAATTATTAAATGCTCAGTATCCTATCTAATAAAGAGAGAATATGCTAATTGACCCTTACACTGTCTCAAAGATGGCACCCACAGCCAAAAGGGAGGGAATATGCTAATTGACCCTCACACTGTCTCAAAGATGGTGGCGCCCACAGCCAATAAGGAGGGAACATGCTAATTGACTGCCCCACCCTCAAAGATGGTGGTGCCCACAGCCAATAAGGAGGGAACATGCTAATTGACTGCCATGCCTTCAAAGATGGCGCACTCATAGCCAATAAGGAGGGGATACGCTAATTGACTGCCACACCCTCAAAGATGGCAGCACCCACAGCCACAAGATGGCTGGCAAGGGAGGGCAGTTAGGGGTGACCAAGCCAGCTGGGGAGGGCAGTTGGGGGCAGTTGGGCTGGCAGGGGAGCAGTTAGGCGTCCATCAGGCTGGCAGGGTAGTGTTTAAGGTGTGATCAGGCTGGCAGGCAGAAGCGGTTAGGGGCAATCAGGCAGGCAGGTGAGTGGTTGGGAGCCAGCAGTCTTGGATTGTGAGAGGGGTGTCTGACTGCCGGTTTAGGCCCCATCCTACACAGGGATTGGGGGATCGGGGGATCGGGCCTAAACCGTCAGTCAGACATCCCTCGAGAGGTCCCAGATTGGAAAGGGTTCAGGCTGGGCTGAGGGACACCCCCCTACCTCCAGTGCATGAATTTCTAGTTAAATATATATGCAAAAGATAAAGTAAAATGCTAAGGTTTAAGTGAAAGCAACATAGAATTAGAGCAATGTTTCCCAAAAGGTCACTTATTAGCTCTAAGGATACTTATGAAATTTATACAAAATGTCCTGTTTTCATGAAGTGAAGACCTAGGGAACACAAAAAGCAATGATAAAATTATACAAATGTGTAAAATTAAAAATTCAAGGAAAATCCCTTAATGTAAGTAAAGGAAGAGGATTTCTGTAGTAGAAGATAACAAAGGAATCTGAGTTGAACCATATGTGGGTGAATCAGAATTATTCGCTAAGATCATGATATTGAAATATAAAGATGAATAAGAATTAAATAAATAATGGATGCTGTGTGTATAATTTATTTAATTAAATTTTCCAAAAGAACTTGAGAATCATGTTTTCTGAATAATATTTTTCATAAATCATATACACACACTTAAAAATTTAAGTGTGATTTGAAGTTCTCTTATCTGAGCAATTTCTATGATAGAAAACAAGGAGAAAGAGGGATCAATAAGAAAAAGAAATTTTAATCGTATAAGAATTGGGAAAATTTGCAAAGACAAGAGTATAAAGATACAGTCTGAAGATAAGAAATAGAGTAGAGAAAAACAACATGTAATTCACTTTGGGAAAATACAAGTTATTTTATTGGCTGAAACAGTTTTAAATGTGTATTGAATTAATTCCTTCCAAATAGATGAAACCAAAACCTAAATACTAGATAAGCCTATTACAACTCTAACTCTACCTGACTTGAGGATGAATATCTATGCCCATCATACTGCGAATCTAGCATCATTCTTATCAATCGCCATCCATATTTTCAAAACAACTTTTTTAGTTTTTCCTACTGTTTGCCTTGAAAGAAACATGTTTTCATTATATAATATAATTAATTCAGGAAAATTAATTATTGTTTTTAAACCTTGTTGTTGAATAGGTTAGGGTTCTTTACAAGAAGATTGTGTGACATGTATCAGAATTTTTTCCAGGACAACTCCCAATACTATTGACTTTTATTAAAGCTTCAAATAAAGGGCCATTTTCTTCATCACAAAATTGCAACCATGACTGGGATAATTTGCAGCAGCTGCTTAATGGTTCTGCAGACTGGAAACTAGAGGGAGAAATTTGGCAGGTGGAATGCAATTACCCAAACTGGACCTTATCCAGGTACATAGGGCAAGCACCCTCCCATTCTTACAGATTGCTTTCATGTTTTTAATGGTCATAAAAGGATTAGTGCCCTCACTTTTTTCTACATCACTTAAAATATATGTAGAGTAGTCACAGTAAGAGAAAATTAAAATTTGTTGTCTTGTGCTAGAAAGATAGTTCTAATAGTATTATTTTACTGTTGGAGCATGCTCATATAATAGACAGTAGACATATTTTGTGCTTTTAATAAACTACTGAATCAACCTCTGTATATACACACACGATCATATATAGTACATGATGAATTACAAAGAGAATTTCTCTCTTTTTTTAGGTCGTAATATGTTATTCAAATTTCCCATAAGGGTTATATATACTAACCTTAGATGAATGTAAAAATAATGTGCTTAAAATTATATACATAAAATCTTTATTTTCATTTTATACTGGACGTTTAATTAGTTTTTTTTTTCCATGACTTGATAGAGTGTTCATCTCTTTACAATCAATTCTGTTCTCTTCTGTACTGATTACTAGCTTAGTACTACTTTAGGAATTAAATTTCTGACATCTGGATTTTGAACAAACAAAAAAACCAAACCAGACTGGTTTAGTTCCAGCTTCTGCTACAATGAGATGAGAGCAAATTTTCCGATTTCTCTTCCACTTTGCCATGCCACTCCTATGAAAACTTTCAGAGTCTCTCATTGTATGTACTAAATTCAATAGTGTTTATTTTTAGGGCAAGACAATGAATGTTTTTTCATTTATTTTAATTGTGTGGAAAATTACATAAATAATTGTGCTCAGTTTTTTAAATTAATCTTAGAAATTACAACAATTAAAGATTTTATGCAGCTATTGGCCTCCAGGTGAATTTAAAATAAAGTCACCCCCTTTTTATTCCTTTGATTTATTCTCTTGTGTAATAACTCATTTATCTGACTATGTCTCACTTATATTTCTTTGGATACTTTCTTCAGTTTTTTGACTGTTATTTTATCCTCATTTAAAATTGTGTTTCATCTCATATGTTAATTTGTACTTTTCCCTTGTCAATTTCAGTTTGCTCTCCTCTGCTCATATCTGTTATCCTGAGAGTTACTTTTATACCTGTCCAGGTCAGTGTTCTTCTCAGTTTAATATGATCTGAAACTTGATTCAGGCTTTTTAGTGTTCAAACTCACTACAGGAGGTTGGCATTTAGTGCAAATTTGGTATTATCTCATCAGTAACTCTAATACCTTTCTAAATTGACTTCATTTATAGGGATTATTTCCTGTTTATATATTTTGATTCCCCCTCTATCTCTCTATCTCTAAAGGTTTTATATATATATATATATATATATATATATATATATGTATATGTATAATTTTAATATCTACAATGACTACTCTATTGCTCACAGTAATTGCATTACAAGGCAAATACTGAGAATAGATGAAATGGTATTTACTATGTTTAAATATAACCACACAGATTTAGATTCAGTTTTTTGTACTTAATGTCTTTGCAGTATTTTCCTACCTATTAATATCAACATTACACAGACTTCTTTGTTTCCCCAATAAAAAAATGAAACTGCAGATTTGTTTCTTTTCAATGTTATGCTTCTTTCTGAGTTTTCAATTTTCTTCTTTTTTTTCCTGGATAACATTAAGTGCTGCAAGACATTTACCTGTTCCCTTAATTTCCTACGATGCTTGTCTTCTGGACCTGCTGATTTGCATACATTCAAATTTTCAAAGTATTCCCTTACATGATTTTAATCAAAAGCTATTTGCAGCCCTGGCTGGTGTCTCAGTTGGTTGGCCGTCCTCCCATGCAGAGAAGGGTTGCCAGGGTTCAATTCCAGGTAAGGGAACATGCCCGGGATGCAGGCTTGAACCCCGGGGGTGGGAGGTGGAGAGGTGTGTGCAGAAGGCAGCCCATCTATGTTACCGATTTATGTTAATCTCTCACATGGACGTTTTTCTCCCTCTAAAAATCAATAAAACATTCTTAAAGCGATTTTGCAACTTCTTCATTGCTCTCTACTTGGTGTAATTTTTTCCATTAGTTTTTGTCAAAAAATTAACATAGCTTTTGTAATGAAACTAGAGGCCCAGTGCACAAAAATTTGTGCACTCGGGGGGGTGGGGGGGAAGGTCCCTCAGCCTGGCCTGTGCCCTCTCGCAGTCTGGGACCCCATGGGAGATAACGACCTACTGGCTTAGGCCTGCTCCCAAGTGGCAGGGGGCAGGCCCAATCCCTAGGTGCAGTCCCACGTCAGGCTCAGAGCAGGGCCGATTGGGGAGTTGGGGTGCCGCCCCCTGTCATGCACAGAGCAGGGCGATCGGGAGGTTGTGATGCCACCCTCAGTCATGCTCAGGGTAGGGCCAATTGGGGGGTTGGGGGACCGTCCCCTGTCACACTCAAGGCAGGGTCGATGGGGAGGTTGTGGCGCCACCCCCTGTCACGCACAGAGCAGGGCCAATCAGGGGGTTGGGGCACTGCCCCCTGTCACTCACAGAGCAGGGCCCATCAGGGGGGTTGGGGCTCTGTACCCTGTCACACACAGAGCAGGGCCAATCATGGGGTTGGGGCACTGCCCCCTGTCACACACAGAGCAGGGCCGATCAGGGGGTTGGGGCGCCACCACTCTCACACTCAGGGCAGGGCGGATGGGGAGGTTATGGCTCTACCCTGTCACACACAGAGCAGGGCCCGTGGGGGAGGGGTTAGGGAGCCGCACCCTGTCACACACAGAGCAGGGCCGATCAGGGGGTTGGGGAGCTCCCCCCTATCAGGCACAGAGCAGGGCTGATCAGGGGGTTGGGCGCCTTCCCCTGTCAGGAACAGAGCAGGGTCGATAGGGATATTGTGGCCCCGCCCCCTGTCACACACAGAGCCGCAGGGCGATCAGGGGGTTTGGGCGCTGCCCCCGTCATGCTGATCCCGGTGCCGGGAGGCCTCGCGGCTCTGCTGATCCCAGTGCTGGGAGGCATATTACCCTTTTACTCTATAGAGTAGAGGCCTGGTGCATGGGTGGGTGCCGGCTGGTTTGCCCTGAAGGGTGTCCTGGATCAGGGTGCGGGTCCCCACTGGGGTGCCTGGCCAGCCTGGGTGAGGGGATGATGGCTGTTTGTAGCTGGTCACACACCCTTCAGGGTGGGGGTCCCCACTGGGGTGCCTGGCCAGTCTGGGTGAGGAGCTGAGGGCTGTTTTCAGGCTGGGGGTGACTGAAGCTCCCAAACGCTCCTTTTTTTCTTTTTCTTTTTATTTTTATTCTGGGCCAGCTTTAGCTTTGAGGCTTGGCTCCAGCTCTTAGTCCTCCGCTGCTGAAAGTAGGTTTCTGGCCTTTGCATACAATGTTGCGATCCTGCTGGCTGAAGCCTGGCGGACTAACGCAGGTTTCTGGGGTTTTGTTTAGCTTCTATGTTTGTTACATAGTTGCTTAGAGTTGCAGCTCAGAGGCCTGCAGCGGGAGGCGGGGAACATTGAAGTCCTCCATCACTGATGCAAGCAAGCCTCATGTTAGTTTCAAGCTGCCTGGCTGCCGGCCACCATCTTGGCTGACAGTTAATTTGCATATCGCCCTGATTAGCCAATGGGAAGGGTAGTGGTCATGTGCCAATTACCATGTTTCTCTTTTATTAGATAGCATATTTCAACTAATTTACAAATAATCATAAACAACAGTATTTTGGTTTGAAGTGAGAACCCTGAACAATGATGAAGGGAACTGATTTTATACTACCACTATCTTAAGAAATATCTTAAGAAATGTTTAAGAAGTGTTAGCCAGCTACTTTAAGATGATTTTTCTATTCAGTGCAACTACACTGCATGAAATAAATTTCTCCGTATCATGAAAATTTTTATTTAAATACTTGAATTAGGTTACTTTAAAACTACACCAAATTACCTATTGCATTCCACAATAGATTGACAAAGATGCTAACTGACATTATTTGGAAGGTATTATTTTACTAGGGAAGGACTTAAGGAAACTTTTCACTTATGAATAATCAATGAGGCAGGCATTTATCATTATCTGCTTAGTATACAACAGGCTTTCTACTAGACAATAAAGGTTCAATGTTGGAAAAGACAAACCATTTTTTTTAAAAATTTATCCTGTAGCTTTCATTCTCTTGGGTAATACACATAATTAACAAGTAAACAGATAGCAATATAAAGTTACCTATGTTTCTATGTATGTATGTTTGTAGGTATCTATGTATATATGTATGTATCAATCTATCACCTATCTGCCATTATTACACAGGTGCTGCATTAATAGAATAACGTTAAAGAGTGACTGCTCCACAAAAATAGTATTCTTTTAGATAGGATATCAGGGAAGGTTCCCATAAAAAGATGATATTTGCACTGATGTTTTAAGGGAAAGAGGGGGCATTTTTGATGGTGGGAACATATTGAATTCCCTGGGATAGAAAAGAGTTTGATGTGTTTTGGAAACAATGGTGATGTGGGATATGGATGGAGCTTACAGTGATTGAAACAAAAAAAGTTTCAATAAGTTGAAAGGGACAAATCAACAAACTGAATTACATTTTAAAGTTAATTTTAACAGTTCTTAGAAAAATACTAAGAAATGGTAATTAGAGGAAGACAAACAAATTAGAAAATGCTTAGTGTAAATCAGATAACAATTTACTGTGCCTTGGACCAGGTGAAAAACATTTAGATATAAGTACAGTGGAAAATCTCTCTGGCAATGGGTATAAGTAGGGTGGCCACTATCTCTACTCTTATTCAACATTAAAGGCCTGGTGCACGAAATTCGTACACTGGTGGGGGGTCCCTCAGCCTGACTTGCACTCTCTCGCAGTCCAGGACCCTCGAAGGATGTCTGCCTGCCTGCTTAGGGCCTGATCCCTGTGGGGCCCTAAGCAGGCAGGCAGACATCCCCCTCGCAGTCTGGGGCCCCTCACTCCTTACTGCCCACCTTCAGCAGAGGTGGGAGAGGCTTCCGCCACCGCTGCTGCACTTGCCGGCTCTGAGCCCAGCTTCTGACTGAGCAGCACGCCTCCTGGGGGAGTGCACTTGACCACCAGGGGGCAGCTCCTGCATTGAGCGTCTGCCCCCCGGAGGTAGCAACTGATCATTCTGCCATGTGGTCAATTTGCATATTAGGGTTTTATTATATAGGATAGTACTGCAAGTCATAGCTAGAGCAATCAGGCAAGATAAAGATGTAAAAGATTGTTGGTTGGCTTTGGAAATTACCACAAACCTTGACATTTTTAAGAGTATTGCCTTTTATTATTGTGTTCTCAGTATGTGAAGAGATCCTGCCCTCCTTTTATTCTTCATCTTTCGTTTCTTCTTTTATACTCCTCCTTTATTTCCTCTTCTGTATCTCCACCTTTTCTATCTCTTATTTTCTCTGTCTTATCTTTGTTTTCCAAGATGAAAGAATAATACTAACCATAAGGGAATTATTTTAGAAGTTTCTATATTATAAGGCTGATGGAAAAAAGAGATTTTTTTTCTGTAAGTCAGACTGCAGCTATGGGAGTAATAGACTCCAAGCCCTCATATTTTTTACTCTACAGCCACTTTCTGATTGAAGTAATAGAGATTTTAGAGTGATGGCTTGTCAGGTGAGCATATTCCTGCTGTGTGTCAAGTCATTTTTCTTTTCTAAATATGTTCTGATTAGTCATGCAGTTTCATTTGTAAAATCAGTAAGGAGTGCTGATAATTTTGATTTATATGAAGAAAAAATGATATAAATATTTAATATAGCATACTGTGAAATCCACCCAAAATACAAATATGAAAAAGATTAAAGTTGAAAATAAATTCATTTAATCCATGTTGAATGAAAAATACAGTATATTTGGATTTTTAAATATGATATCAATGTTTCTCTGTGCCTAATGGTTATCACAAAATTGTGCCTTGTTTCAAATTCTCCCCCACTGTATAATGTTTTTGAGAGTAGGGCTGAGATTAAAGCAAGTATGAATGATTATCTCATGAGGTATCATTTATAGAAAAGATGAGTATAATAATTTAAAAAATATATTTTTTGTGAGTTCAATCCAAGATATAAATTAGAATTATTTTACAGTAAGTCTTTAATTCAAGCTATTGTTAAATCTATTAAGAGTCTGGGTGGATAAATTCATATGTAAAAATTAGAAGTTTCATTGCTCTCCCTCCTTCTCCCACTCCCCATAAACTATGCCCTAAATACCAGTGTTTGTTGGCCTGAGATTTTATGTGCTCTCTGTTTTCCCTTGCACTTGGTGCTCTCAAGATATGTCTACTCATTTTACATTGTTCCTCATAGTACATAACTAACTAAACTGCGTCTGGTTTTCCAGGCTGGTTTTCTAACGTTTGCTAACTCTCCAAGATCACTTCCGTAAATAAGGAAAAAAAATAAAAATAAATAAACTGCAAAACACTCCCTTGGAAAAAAGCCACTAATTTTTTATTTATTGTAATATTAAAATATGGCCTACCATTCATTGTTAACTGTTCACTTGTCTACTAGGTTCATATACTTAATCTGTATGCTATAAAACTGTCCTTATGTTTGACCTCATTGATCAAATTTATAGATAAGAGTATCCAATTGCAGAACCAAAGGAATCTTAATATCTTCTTCTCTCCTCTTTTCATCTAATGGACTGAACTTGACAGCTAGAAAAAAACTTTACTTGTACCTCCAATTCTTAAAAAATAAAGAAGATGCATACAAAATACTAAATTATTAAATCCATGTGTAAATATCACTTGGGTTGTCTTATCATTTAATACTTTATAAGAATGACTGGAATTCTAATTTTGCAGTTTTAGAACATTTTTTACTCATGTATCTGATTTTAATTGTGGGGATGTGTGTCTTAGTCATTGCAAAATTTCAGCTTTGCCTAAATTATTTCTGTTTATGAGTCTTTCAGAAATACTAGCTTTGCTGCCATTGTTGTTTATTAGATATAGACAGTAACTTTCTTTAATTCTCCTATTATGTCAATGAAATTTAATTTAAAAAGTATACAATGTGTATCATGGCTTGGCATTACAGAAATGAAAAACCTTTAAATTCAGGGTGAATATCCCTTGTTTAAAATTATTGTTGGACAGTTTTATCCGCAGCGCTCATTGTCTTGAGATTTCATGTGATACCTCTGTTTTTCTGTATTACCCCTTCTCACTTCTCACCCTAATCACCCACTTAACTCTTCATTAAGTTATCCTGAATCATTCCCGGGAATACTAATGCCTTCTCACTCTATTTTGAAAGCCTATCTAGTTTTCTGTTGCCCCTTATTCATAACACAGATTCAGGTACATATTTTTTTGTATCAGAAATCCACCAATGTGCATATCTGATATCTACTTAGAAACAAAAACAAAAAGTGTCAGCAAAAACCCAGAAATTCTACTAACAGTACCTTTTGTTATCCATATAACAAAGCAGCTGTATAAGTGATTCAGAGTAATAGGTTAAAGCTCAATGCTAATTATCTGTTGCTTAAGTCTATTTTTTACACTCTTTGTCTTTTCCATGATTGAGACCCTGTGAAACATGAATTATTCTTCTATTTCTTCATTTAGTAGATATTAAAGTGTGCCATGGACCAGTTATTAAGCCAGAAACGAGTGGAGTTTAAGACAGATGTCACACTATTTGACACATGCATAGAATCTAAAGAAGAAGGAAGTCATCATATCAGTAAGGAGAAGCTGGGTGAAGTTCCGGAGCGGAAAGTACAGAGTCCTCAGAGTCTGTGTATAGAGACTTAACCTAGTCTGAAGGCCCTGGCAAACAATCAGTATAGGTAGAGGGATTTTTTTATTTGGTGGAAGAAGATAACAGTGATAGCTCAGTTTTCCAAACATCATTTACTTGAGTAGCATCTTTACCATTTTGTTACATCCCTATAAATTGTATTATTATTTAATGTTTTATTTAAATTAACTCACTTTTTAAAAATTTGCTTTACACAAAACTCCAGTATTTATTAAGTTGACAGAATCATGCATTGAATAGTCTATACAAATTGATGACTATACAAATTATGATGGTTTATCTGTGTCATTGTTCAAAGCATTTTAGTAATCACTATCATTACTAGTTCAAGAGAGTCGTAGAATATATTGTAGAAAAATGTTCTTGGTTCTGGCTGGGCTGACTCTCCCCTGGATCGTGAACCAAGGATCAGGAAGCAAACAGAGCACAAGTCATTAAATGAGCAGAGTAAGTTGTTACTTCTCCAACTTACAATGTTGTTACTTCTTCACTTAAAATTACCCTACCCAGCACTGATGGAATGTACATGTCTGGTAGGCCATGAGAAATGACACTCCTCTTTGATATAGAAAGAAAATAGGGTTCTTTAAATGCATGAATTTCATAATTCACCTTTCCTGGTGAACCAGTTAATACGTTGAATTCAGAAAACATCATGCCTGGGGTATTTTTCAGTCTTACTGATAGTGTAGCTCCTAAGCCAGGATTTATTAGACAGTCTGAAGTCCAAAATACTGAGTAGTCACAGTGTTAATATGAAAGACAAATTAAACTATAGGCTATGAAACTTGGCCAGCAGCCAGAGAATCAGGTCACCTGAGGGATAGCCATGGAGATGGACCTAAAGCAAACATTAATTTGGAATATTGTAAAGGGGAAGGGTGAGAAAAACAAGTATCAGATGTTTTACTCTTAGCCTATATCCCTTTCTCTCTTTCAGGTCAAAGATAACATAGTCATCTATGACCAAATGACATGAGCTGCCTCCCAAGACTATCAGTATTTATATTTGAAATACTTATATAAAAATTTTTATAAGTATAGTCCTTATAAAAAAATTTTTCACTATCGAATTTATTCAGCCTAAATGTACTGACCACCTATTAGAAAGATGTTTGTGTTACAAAAGATACAAATCAAAGGACATGATAGGCCATGATACTTGCTTATCCTTGTGGAAAACAAGGTTGCAAATGGAGAACAAATTGAAGAAGAAAGTTCAGAGCAGCATTTTATCTCTTCCAAAGGGAGTAATCAAGAATTTATCCTAAATATTCCATTTAACGTCATTTTAAACAAGTCCTCACCCAAGGATATTTTTTCCACTAACCATTAGAGCAGTGGTTCTCAACCTTCCTAATGTCACGACCCTTTAATACAGTTCCTCATGTTGTGGTGACCCCCAACCATAAAATTATTTTTGTTGCTACTTCATAACTGTAATTTTGCTACTGTTATGAATCATAATGTAAATATCTCATATGCAGGATGTATTTTCATTGTTACTAATTGAACATAATTAAAGCATAGTGATTAATCAGAAAACAATATGTAATTATATATGTGTTTTCCGATGGTCTTAGGTGACCCCTGTGAAAGGGTTGTTCGACCCCGCAAGGGGTCGCGACCCACAGGTTGAGAACCACTGCTTTAGAGAAAGAGTGGAAGGGTGGGAGGTGGGGGGAGAGAGGCACATCGACTGGTTGCCTCCCACACATGCACTGACCAGGGCTGGGGATCGAACCTGCAACCAAGGTACGTGCCCTTGACCAGGATCAAACCTGTGATCCCTAGGTCGATGGGCCAATACTCTAACCACTGAGAAATACTGGCCAGAAGTCATTTGAAATATTAACAGGATATTGTTGGTAGCCAAAAGACCTAAGTGCATCCATAGTTCCAACCTCTTCAGCGAGTCATTGAAGGGAAGCATGTCAGCATGTGAAATCTCTGTACCTTCCTCTCAATTTTGCTGCGAATCTAAAACAGTTTATAAAAATAGAATCTTGATTAGAAAAACAATTGATAGGATTTGGTGTCAAGAAGTAGAGAAATACTGGTGTTCTACGAACCGAGAGAAGGAGTAATATACAGAAGAAAAAAATAACTAGCATAACAAAGTGAATCAGCACAGGGTTAATATGAGGAAAGGCTGAGGTTAGTGGGGTCCTCTTCTCTGGAATGTCCTTACTGTGATAGAAGAACTGATGCGCCACCACCAGCTCTGTTTCCTCCAAAAAACAAAACAAAAAGACTTAGCAAAGATCTCATGTGTTCACCAAAGGCCTGCACATTCAACTCTACATCCCACAGTGAAAAATGCACTAAAGAGGTTAAAAATTCAAACTTCCCCAAAGCACTAGAAAATTACCATTAAAATAATAAAATCTACAGATTTCTTCCTATGAATGTCTTTCTTCCATTTTTCTTTTTGTAACGATTCTCCCCCTACAGCTAGGATAGTATCTGGATAGTAGAAGAAATACTTAATGAGAATGTAAGAAAGTATTAGCTTTAGCCCATGTTTACCTGCCGAGTTTGCACGGCAGCAAGCGAGTAGGTAATGATAGGTTAAATAAAATACATTTATTTTTATACATCTAAAATATATTATATATTGAAACAGAAGAAATAAAAGTATAATTATTCCAAGGTAACATTATTTTATATGTTAAAAATCCAAAAAGAATATAGGAAAGCTTTTAGAATTAGTTCATATATCCATCAAGGTCATTGAATGCAAATTATTTTCAAAAATCACTCATAGTTTCACATATCAGCTATGGACACTTAGGAAAAAAAAGCTTTCTACAGAATTTTATCATTTACAGGAACATCAAAATATAACATGCCTAGGGATAAATTAAATATCTAGGAGAACTATGCTGAAGATCTCTCTGAAGAATTAAAATGGCCACAGATTATTTGACACTTCTCCCATTAAGAGGTGACTTTATGTCTCCTCTTCATCTCCATGTGACTGCTTTGACCAATAGAATACAGCAGAAGTAGTATTTCACCCGTTTCCAGGCTCGGGCCTTAAGAGACTGGCAGCGCCTCGTTCCTATCTCCTGGAACACTTGCCATTGGAACGTAGCTGCTGGGAGCAAGACCAAGGGGCCCAGAGCCAACAGCCTCTGGGGTGTCTTTAGCCGACAGTCCAACAACTTGTCAGTAATGGGGTTGAGCCATTTTGGGAGCGGTCCCAGCTGAAGCTGTACTGAGGCAAAGCAAGCTGTCTTCACAAAGCCCTGATCTAATTGCAGATTAATAAGCAATATAAATGATTATCTTCAGCTACTAACTTAGAGGTACTTTCTTGCACAACACTAGAGTACTGAAAAACTGTTTGTGGATTTGAAGATTCTATATTGTAATAAGATTCTCTGCAAATTCATCTATAGGTGCAGTGTAATCCCAGTAAAAAATCCAGACACAAATATAATATATGCCATCTAATTACATTTAGTGATATTTAAAAGTAGGCAACACAAATCTATGGTGCTAGAAATTTTGATAGTGATAGTTTTTGGCTTAAAGTGAGATGGAAATGAAGCATACTTTCCTTGTGGTTGTAATATTCCTGGTGCTATTTATATGGGGATACTTACAGTGAGAAAAACCAAGGTGAACATGGGTGACTTGTACTCAATTCTGCGTACTTAATACTATAAAAAAGTTTACCGTTTTACTAAAGCATTATAGAGAACTATTTACAAAAATAAAAATATCCATATAAGATGGTACTATTTATATCCAGCTATACTTATGCAAAAAATTTACACATTTTTATTTTGTGATGCGATATATTTTTTGTTAAGGTATAAGAAAAAGAACACTTAAAGTAGTATTTCTTGCAAGCAAAATTGGGCTGTATAGAGTTTCCAGTCACTTGTTAATATTTAATTTAGTGAAAATGTGAATTATCACAATCACAATCAATAAAACTGGATAATGGTTAGACAGATGTTAGGTTTATTATACACTAACATTTTCTATAATATTAAAATCTTTCATAATTTAAGAAAACATAAGACTGGGATCTCATTCTTTGAATTGTCAACTAATTCCATCTAACAAACGTGGTGCATTCTCAATCCTAGGTTTGAATCTGGGTGCCCATTAATGAATTGAACATGAATCTTTATGCACTATACAGCTGACAATACTGTGGTAGAGTTCATAGATCTTGGATTTCTGTATCTCACTGCTACAACTCAAACACAAAGAAAGAAAAGACCAAAAATGGAAGATGACTAGACAGCTTCTTTCTCTCAGCCAGGTTAGCTAGATTCTACTGTCTTTTTTTCTGTGGAAAATGGGAAAGATGGAACTATCCGGAGATACTTTTCAAATAAAACATAGTTTTGTGTTGGCTTTTATCACACCATTGTCAAGGGAGAAAGTCCATGTACAAAATGTTATAAAAATCTCCAGTAAAAGAACAGTTCAAATATATAATTCCTTTAGTCCTCCTTTAGAAATTTGAGCTTTATATCGCAGTTGGTTCCTTGCCTGATTACACCTAGTGCTCTCCAGACATGGAGTGTGTGTGGGAGATAGAGGAGAATTGGTGGGAGGGGGTGAGCCCTATATTGTTACTAAGATCAGAATATGTGTCTAACACATTAATAATTGCTTAGTATGTGTTTAATAATTTTTAAGTAATAATTTTACTTTCATTGGCATTGGCTTTTATCACGGGGCTTTAATTTTACACATACCAATTTCACAGGTGTTGTTTTAGTATGTTATTCACTCAACTGTGTTAAAACTACTTTCCAAAGATACTCAGAAGTAAATCAAACTGAAAATAACACTCAGTTAATCTTATAAACATATCCATGAAAAATATATTTTTGTAAGACTTTTGCTATTTTTAATTCATACCCAAAGATATATTTATTGATTTTAGAGAGAAGGAAAGGAAGAGAGAGAGAGAGAGAGAGAGAGAGAGAGAGAGAGAGAGAGAGAGAGAGATCTACTGGTTGCCTCCCCTATGCACCTCTACGGGGGATCAATTCTGTGACCTAGGTATGTGCCCTGACTGGGAATCAAACCTGCAACCTTTTTGGTGTATGGGACAACATTCTCCTTTGCTCTCTCTCTCTAAAATCAAAAACCATATCCTTGGTTATGAATTTTAAAAAACCTGTCTTACAAAAAATATATTTTTCAGAGATATGTTTACAAAACTAATCAAGTGTTATTTTTAGTTTGATTTACTTCTGATTACTTGTATTTTTGTAAAATAGTTTTAACATAGATGAGACAAAACCTGTGAAATTTGGTATGTGTAAAATTAAAGCTCTGTGATAAAAACCAGTGCCAATGAAAGTAAAATTATTACTTAAAAATTATTAAACACTTACTAAGCAATTACTAATGTGTTAGACACATATTCTGATCTTAGTAACAATATAGGGCTCACCCCTTCCCACCAATCCTCCTCCATCTCCTACACACACTCCACTTCTGTAGAGCATTAGGTTTAATCAGGCAAGGAACCAACTGAGATATACAGCTGGATATCCTAAAGGAGGACTAAAGGAATTATATATTTGAACTCTAATTGGGGCTCTGAGACTGACTCTTTTTAAGTGCCCTTTCTTATTAGGTATAGTTTCAAAATAATGTTAACATATATTTTTATGTCTTGGCTTATCTATGACTTTTTAAGTTGCATAATTATGCTTTGCTTAAATAAATGGGCAATGAAACTTTGGATTGATGTAAGAGATAGCCTTACAATCCAAACTGATATTCAGTAGAAATGTGTTAAGTGAAAATTTCCCAAACATATTTTGAGTGTGGTTTTATTTCAAAGTTATTCACAGAAGACATTTATAAAACTGTACTTATTATTTAAGGTGAGCTATATCTATACAACAGTTAGTTATTAGAAACATTCTGGGTTTCTTTTCTACATATTTTTGTAACATTCCTACCACTAAGATCTATCAATTGAAAAAATGTGTTATTTAATCTGGGTTAGTCCTACATAGCTAGAAAAAATGTACTTTGGGGATTTTTACTTTGACTCAAATATGAAGAACTGGTTACTGCTAGAGGCAGCAAAGCAGACTAAGTGAAGCTAAGATCTTTCCAAGGGAAGTAGTGATGCCTTTTAAACCCAGTACAGAAAATCTTGTGTCTAGAGTTACTACAATGTGGTAAAAACTCAGTTATTGTTAAAAGAAACATAGTTTATTGAATTAGACATAAATAAATTATTAAATAATAATAAATGACAAAAAATCACAGAAAATTACACTTCGAGGAAGGAAAAAATGCAGTGTAAATATCAATGCATTGGTTAAACACTATATAACACAAAGACTGAACTATATTCAAAGTAAAATTTAAGAAAAAGATATAAGAATGCTAGGATGCAATGGAAAATATGACAAAACAATGTAACTGCTTTATAAATGTATGAAATGGCCTCAGTATGGGGATGGGGAGAAATGGTGCTTCCCAAAATAACTTTTGAAATGAGAGTAGTCTGTGAGACAAGGCAAAAGAAACTATACATCACACTCTATATTACTTGATAATGTCTTTTCCCAAGGGATTATATGTTGATAATTCTACACCAACATTCACTCATACTGAAGTTGAACAATGAAGTCCAGTAAATGGATGGTGGGAGCTGGATTTCTCATGGTTGGAGTGGGAGTTTATGGATTAACAAGGGGAGAAAGCTAAAATGACCCATATTGGTAATGGATTATACTTAAGAACATCAGTATGTATTCATGTGTAGCTTAATATAGATACCTGTGATTACCTGTGAAATATTTACAGATATATATACGCATGTTAACATATAACCATATACTATTTCCTTGCTCTGTCTGCTGAGAGGGCCTAGAAAAAATGACAGCCTAGTGTCGTGGTCGGCAAACTGTGGCTCGCGAGCCACATGCGGCTCTTTGTCCCCTTGAGTGTGGCTCTTCCTAAGCCTTAGGAGTGCCCTAATTAAGTTAATAACAATGAACCTACCTATATAGTTTAAGTTTAAAAAATTTGGCTCTCAAAAGAAATTTCAATTGTTGTACTGTTGATATTTGTCTCTGTTGGCTAATGAGTTTGCCAACCACTGGTAGTGGATTGTGTATACTAGTAATAATTTTATTCCCAAGAATATTCTATGGGAAAGGGAAACAAGAATAACTATAGTGGAGAAACCTGACAAGCACCACCTCACCCAAATGATCAGGTTGAAACAGGGATAAATCATGATAACAGTATGTACCCCTGATATGATTGATAAAAATTACACTTTATCTCTACTATCCTCCTCCAAAAAATATATAACCCAAGTGTAAGCATGAGAAAAATATCTGAAAAATCCCAACTGAGGCACATTTTACAAAATACCTAACCAGTACTTCTCAAAATTAGCAAGGTCATATTTACTTAATAGTCCAAGGTAGCTATTTTGGCTCAAGTCTTTACATCCCAATTTTGATGAATAAAATTTTAGGACAAGAATAGAAAAGCAAAATGTCTTCATTTATGAACACATGTTAAGTCTGAGATGATTGTGGTGCATTCATGTGGGAGTAGTCAGTGGTTAGGGTAACTCTGGGAGGGATCAGGATTAGTAACACAGATATAAAAGTTGAGGCTAAGTCTCAGCTATTGACAAAAAGCCTGATTAACAGAGTTGAGCATAAACTAAGCTTAGATTAACATAAATGAACAGTCAAATTAATATGTGCTAGGGTAAGACTTTCTCTAATATAGGGTAACTTTTGGAACTTTGGGGCTTAATGAGATCTGTGATTTCAATGGGATCGCTAGGTTTCTGTCAAGAATAAGGGATACAGCATAATAAATCTGATATGACCAAATTGACTCTAATTTAGTTTACTAATTCCAGCTATTTTTATTGTTCATTTATTCAACAAAAATTATTTTTGCCTACTATGTGCAAAGCACTAATCAAGGTAGAGATATAAAAATAAATAATATATAACTAATTCCTATTTTTTAAATTTATATTCTTCAGGATGCATACAATGAATATTAAAACGAATGAAATATAATTTCTGATATTTATAAATGCAAAGTACAATACAAACAGAGTAACAGGATAGAAAGTGACTAAAGTATAGTGATATTAATTTTGGCAGGTGCATATTGGTAAGAGTCCATTGAACTTCAAGAAACAAACATAAATATAGGCAAAAATTATGACAATTCTGAAGGCTGGGTAAACGTCAGGGTTACTTAGAATCAGCAGATAGCTATAAAGGCCTAGATTTAGTATTACCTTTATCTTAGACTTTGCATTGTTGTTAATCTGTCAGACACTTCCCAGGGTACGTGCTTTCTTGAACTTGTCTCCGTTGAGAGAGACAAAGGAAGAACAATAAAATTGAAGTCTTCTTAAAATATTGAGAAAGTTATTCCTATGAAAACAATAGTGTTAGTTTGCCTATATCACATGGGTTCTAACTAGGTCATGCCCCTAGCTTTAAAACATGAACACAGTGAGATTTGGTATAATACTGAGTTTAGGAAAAAAATCATCACTTTGGCATATTTCAGTTTCCAGAGAAAAGGGAATTTCTGTTGTGAAAGCTACCACCATGCTTACTGCCAATGATGGCTGAAGGTTCTCTGAAGATGGGACATGTAAGCTGAGATCTGAATTACAAGAAGAAAGTACATAATGATCAGTTGGAATAGGCCAAAATAAAAGTCATTTCCACTGATAAGATAGGGAAACTTGGGGTTTTAAGAAACCCAGGAATTATCAGTATCGTGGATGATGAGAACAAAGAGAGATATATGAAATGAGATTCGAAATATAAGAAAAAATGTCAAGTAAGCAATAGGAAGAAGTTGAGGCTTTTTCTTTTTATTGTAATTAGAAGCTAGTAGAGAGTTTTAAGCAAGTTAATGATAAGATTAAGAGATCACATTGGTTATTCTAAGAAAATAGTGACAAGTCCCAAATGGCATAGATTGCTTGAGAAGTGAAATAATTATCTGAGGAGTTATCATATTCAAAAAAAGCAGAAATTAAAACAAAAAATGTCTCTGCTTATGAGACTGGACAGTAAGAAGCCAGGAAAATTCCTTGGCAGGTGGACTAGGAAAACTGAGACAGGTGGCTGATTCAAACTGGCCCCATCCAGCACCCTGGCTCACCTCCCTCTTCTCCCTTGCATGACCACTCCCTTAAGCCTTAAGCCCTCAGGACAAAGAGGTTCTGATCAGCATCAAATAATCTTAGGAACAAAGCTTCCAGTCTGTTGACCCCAGAAACCAACTTCTGGTCAAACAAGAAATAACACCTTGGCCTCAATTGTGTTTCAGCTCCATGCCCAGAAAAGCAGAAGGCCAGGTGCGGCAATGCCATGGCTGGCATCAGGACCAGATGCAATAAATGACCAATGACCCCCTAACCTAGCACTGACCAATCAGTAAAGACTACGACCTTGATTCTATATGCTCATTTTGATGAATCAGCATAATACAGGACACATCTGAAAAGCTGAAGAGTATTCTATTGAGATACTCTCCTGAGACCACCCCTAAAATTCCTGCCTTTAGAAACGTAAAAACCATTAAGACAAAAGATCCATGCACACACTTTCTCTAGAGCACAACTGCACCTTCTTCCTTCAGGAGTATATCTTTGCTTTCTTTCTCCTAACCTCTAAGGGCCCCCATGAAACTTGCAACAAGGGGAGCAGCAGGCAGTGGCAGCTTGTCCTGGGCTAATCCCCTGAACCTGTCTCCAAGGGCCCTACTTTGCCTCTGTAACTTGTTTCCTGAGCCCATGCAGCCCAGCTGGCTCACTTCTTCTGCCTCAGCGACTTTGGTTTTAAAAAGGCCAAGGAAGCTCTCTCAGAAGCTCACTTGCATCTTTGAGTGTATTTTTTGCTTTGCATGCTAAATAAACTTCCTTCTGTGCTAGAGTTCTTGACTCTGAATTCTTTCCTTGCTGAATTCAAGATCCTAGAGCTGACATTGCTGGTAACACTTACATCGATATTTCTTTTATTGTTTTCCTGTTTTTATTTTTATTAAATTTATTGGGGTGACATTGGTTAATAAAATTATATAGGTTTCAAGTGCACAACTCTATAATACATTATCAGTATTATTGTATTGTGTGCCCACCTCCTAAAATCAAACCTCTTATTGATTCGTTGTCAGCCACTTATCTCATTGCATAAACAATTAATTAAATATTATGCTTATATACATGCATACAAGACACTGGGGGGTAGGGGAGACTGGGAGAAGGTCAAGGGGGAAAAAAAGGAGACAAATGTACTACTCTTTGTAATATTTAAGCAATAAAAAACCCAATTAATTAAATATTAGAAGAAATAGTGTTGAAAACCTAAGCATACATGATCCTTATTTTCAGCATTAGCCTAATAGATTCTTCATAGATACTTAGATTTTCTGTCTCATCATGTTTAGCTGTATATAATTCACACAATATGTCATAATGAAATTGCAAGGACCTGCCTCTCACATCATGTATGGCAACTTATTTTAGTTCTTTTTTTGCCTAAATAACATTTTGTCAAAGAATAAAGTTTGGAGTTAAAATCAACAAAGGCTACCTTAGAGTCATCCTGTCATAACAAGAAGTGTATAGCAGCATGCCATTTAGAATGTTACCATACAGTTGCCAGTGATACTAAAAGAATTAGTTCAGTGTAATTTGATTTTTCTCCAGGCTTTCAATTAGATATCTATAAGCCATCAAAGAGAAAAAGCTTTCTCCTAAAAATGCTAAATGATCTGGTGTTTGGAAATGAGTATAATGAAAGGTAGGTCACTTTGAGGGCTTTGTTTGTCTTTTAAAAACAAATTTTAAACTTAGACAAGCTAGCATTTTGATGTAAAAATTGGTTTTTCAAGATTACTTTTAGTAAAATACACTTAAAGTGAATCACACAAAATTTTTTTTGACAATACAAAACACATAATTCAGATTACACACACAGATATCTTGAAACTTGTCAAAACTGGTAATGTATGAGGTCCTTTTCTTAATTGATAATAGAAATAA
Organism: Myotis nattereri; assembly: GCF_964212035.1. Classification (NCBI taxonomy): domain Eukaryota; kingdom Metazoa; phylum Chordata; class Mammalia; order Chiroptera; family Vespertilionidae; genus Myotis; species Myotis nattereri. The sequence goes on along the minus strand of NC_138084.1, from coordinate 63,774,336 downwards.
TTTGTAATTTTAAATTTTCATTGTTATTAACATTTATTAACTGTACATGTTCATATTATTATAATTACATAATTTTAGATTACCAAAATGAAATGTTTCATAAATCAAATTAGAAATTATTACATAAACAAGGCAATAATGTTTTAACTTCTATTAATTGAATAGAAAATAGTTGAAATATAAGTATTAAAATTAAACATTTATCAAATAACTATTTTTTGTAAAAATACTCAACACAGATGTCAGGGTGAATATATTGCATTTATCTTAAGTTTCTAGGCTATTCACACAGCATTATTTTTTCAATTACTGAATTTGCCTTTAATTCAGAATTCTGCATTTTTCTGTCTATGACCAAATGATTTCCCTTTACTTCCATGTTCATTTAAATGTCTGATAAAAGTTAAATGTAATAATGGAAGAGCATGGTAATTATAAATGAGTAGACATAGTGGACAAACCAACTAATTGCATGTGTATTTGCATTGATTATTATCAGACATTCAGTAATAGAAACAGAAAATACTTCTAAACAACTCTCCATAGATATTTTTATACTACTGCTGCATAAAAACTACTCAGTTTCTTACACTTATTATTACTTTATGGAGATAATTATGTTTTTATTTTGCTTTATTATACTCATTTTGATTAAAATTATATTTCACTTATAGTTGTAAACCAAGCTGTTCAAAAGTAGTAAAATTTGCAGGATGTATTTTAATCTTTCAAGCTAAATTACATATTATTCTGTGTAACCATTTACAAAGTGTATAAGAACAATGTTTAATTGGTAAATATTTTTCCCAATGATATGTCTATAGATGTATAACTTGGAAGTGCTGTAGAAAAAGTAATTGGTTCTATGTTGTTTCCAGTGCAATTAAAATTCAAGATTTTGGTGTCGATAGACAGACACACGGTCTTCACTTTCTACTATATATTATTTAGCAATTTACCTAACTCTTTTGCTTCAAAATGTGTTTGTTGTTGTTGTTGTTGTTTTGTTTGTTTGTTTTTGGTATAATTGGGGTGGGTCCTAGATACCAGTAAGTGGCAAAACACAAACACACACACACACACACACACACACACAGCACTCATATTGGAATGGAAGAAATAAAATTACCCCTATTTGAAGATATGATTTTCTAAGTAGAAAACCACAAGGAATTTACAAAACATTTAATAAATTTAGCACTAATAATTAAGTTGATTAAGATCACAGGACTCAATGTCAGTGTACCAACCCCTCATTTATTTCTATAGACAAGCAATGAGAAACTGAAAAATATTTTAAGTCATGTTTAAATATCACCAAAAGCAAGAAAAGGTTACTTCTAAATATAATATGATCTTTTAAAATTAAAATATCAACTGGGAGCAAAACACACACACACAAACACACACTGTTGTCAAAACTGGTGTATCCCTTTATTTTTGGAAATTAGGTTTTTGGTGCTTTCACTTTTTGACATTTTTCCCCCACTATATGAAATCCAAAGCAACTCACTCAGAGTGATGAAGATACTATTTTAATTTTCCTAAAAAGAATAAAAGTTCATCCAGCTAGAGAAGACGTGAAGAGAAAGTCATTAATACATAGCATCCGCATATCATAGTGAGAATCCAAACATCTGATTTACTTAAGCTTGTTGGCCATGTCACTTTGTAACAGTGCTCATATCTGGGGTAGAACAGTGGTTATCTAATATTTACAGGCCAATGAGTCTCTTGGAAATTTGTTACATAAAGAGGTTCCTGCCCCTCCTATCTCAAATTCTAATCTAAGAGTTATGGAATTGAGACCCAGAGTCTGAATTGCATCAATGTGAACTTCTGATTCTGAAGGTATCCCTAAAGGCCACACCCAGGGAAACATTGGGCTATTCCAAGAATAGATTCTGAATATGCATCTCTATATCAATATGAAATATATAATCTATGAACCACAAGATTGGATGTAACCATTGAAATATCTGACTTTCTAAACAACCGCATCACCTGATTTTTTCATTGACTTTTCACAAGTACCTGGGCATGTACCTTGAATATACTAGATGTATAGCTAATGTTTGTTAACCTGGATAAACAAAATTTACCTGCACTGAATTGCATAGGTAGATATATGAAATATTACCTTGGAAAAAAGATGAATTATGATTAGAGGACTATGGGACGTTTGGGGGGGGGGGGGAGTGAATCAGATGGTAGCGAGAAGAGCCAGCTGGGAAGAGAATTTTAGTTGAAGGTGGAGGTCATAAAGAAAACACATGAAAGTGATAATCTATATTCATTACAAAAAAAAACATAATATGGTTTGAAAGTAGCAAGCAAATGACAAATAATGGAGATAGAGATAAAAGTACATGTCTATAACAGCTAAATGGTCTCAAATGCTAAGCAAAGAAATTTATGAGCCACTCCATTCAACAATTAAGCCGGTGAAGACATTTCGGCATTGACATTCTCCATTACAAAATACTTGGTATTTTAGAATACCCTACACTTTAGCGCATATTGTAGTGGGAAAGGAGGATAAACCGGCCGAGTTTTAATAATTATGAATATAACCATAAATAGATTTGTCTTGCACTTAACAATTTACAGACGCATTTTCTCACAAATTGTTCCACAGCAAATTCATATACTAGTAAATTTTCTCATGTATTTTGTAAAGATATTAACCTCAAGGTCAAAGAGACAGAAAAAAAATAATGTCAAAATGAGGCTTGACACTGGTTTTCTCATAACTTTTCCTCTAATGTGTTCCCTATATCCGTGAACTTCTCAACCATTCCTATTTGCTCAACGGAAGAGTATAATCCTTGATTTTGTTTTGCCGTCATATCTATATTTGTTTTTCTGATAAATCGTTCCAGGATGGAACTCTTGCTTTGAATTTTTTGGTGGTGGTTAAAACATTTGTATTCTTGGTACAGTATGGCTAGCTGAGTTTTTTTGCCAACAGTCCCACAGACCAGCTGCCTCTCACAGGCGGGAGGGTGTTAACGTTTGTAAAAGGAAAAGTGTGCAGATGGAACAATACAAACATTGTCAGGAACACTGTATGTTGGAATCAGGACGACAATCAGCAATCTCTCACAGATAGTTTCTGCACCCATCGAGTTTTTTCCTAGTAATATGTCAAAAGCATCTGGAGATAATACTTTTTTAAGTTCTTTGTGGAACTGTGGAGAAAAGGGGAGTGACATTTGTCTAAACCCTTTTCTGACAGTGTTAACAGAACTTTGAAAGCACCTTCCACAGAGTCTGACTTGATATTTGTGGAATTTCAATTTAAATGTCAGTTGAAGTTCAAAAGTAGTTTTTAAAGAAACCACAATATCTGTTGAAAGCATCAGTCAGAACTTTTCATTTGCTTGGATTTTCCTCCTGGAAAAACACCACCTCGTCATCTTATATTTCTTAAGAAAAATCTTTGGAAGGCATTTGCCCTAATCAGTTGTAATAATATTGCCATTCAATATTATTTTGGCATAAATATATTCAAGAAAGGAAGTTAAAGGACAGATTCGGAACACCTGCCAGATCCCAATAGATAGGGACAGTGATTCAGTCTGAGTCATTCCTTCCCACAGAGGCCTGTATAACTGAGAACTAGTCAACCTACTTAAATAGAATTTGAATAGTCCGCCGAGTGGGGGATGAGCCACATACTTCAAATAATATTTTCTTTCTCACTGACAATCTGTAGGCTTTCTAATTCTCAGATGAATCCCCAGTACCTATACATGCCCCATGAAACCTGCAATTAAATTTCCCAGTCACAAAAGTTAACACTAAACATTATTAATCTGGCATAGATTATTTATACTATTAAACAGATTTGTAGGTGGAGTCATCCCCCTTCCCGAGTCTGGATTGGTAGATTTAGGCCGCAGATGAGATTCCCATCATACAGAAAACTGCTAGTTTTAAGAAGTATAAGTTTACTCTGATTGCATATACTACTTAGCAATATATATGCAAGTGATTATGAAAATACAGTGCTCGTATTTTATAAGGCATTTTTTGAAAAATTTTATAAGATTTTATTTGAACCAAATATACAACATTTGAAGGGACCATCTATAATGTATCATAATTGCTAGAAATGGGCTTGTTTTTCTTCCAAAAGATTTAGTTTTCCCCCACAAGTAACAGTTAGAACGTGGAACAACAGATTACAGTTATAGTAAAGAATAATTAAAAGTTACAGTGTGTGTACACACCTATTTTGACACATTAATAAAACTATGTATCCAGTGCCCAGTTCTGTGCTTTACAATTTTTAGAATATTCATTGAAAGAAAAGAAAAGAAAGAGGAGCAATGTAAGTGAATGGATTTTGTCTCACACAGAATCTGTTTTTTTTTTTTTATCCTAAAGTGATCTACAGAAACCGTGTGACTAGGGTAGAAGTAAAGGATCTGACTGAATATAATTTTCTACTTTAGGAAAATTAGAACAGTCATAGGATTTTTGGTTATTTGGGGGAGGAGAGATATTAACAAATCCATATGCTATGAGAAAGTAGAAAATGTGAGTACTTGTTCTTATCTTTCTATTTAAATTAACTATAAACTATGAGAAATGAGGAGAGCATGTCTTAAGATTTCCAGTGTGTCATCACTGTTAAGATACAGCATGACTGCCAGGAAAACATGGGGTTAAATATTCATTTCCAGAATTGTAGCTTCCTGCCCCACATCCCATTCCCTCAGGACAAACGTGATCTAATATTGGCATGGGGCCTGTAGTCTATATTTAATTTTTCCTTTTCAGCTAGAGTCATGAGGACTACAGAGTAAGAGAAATGATGGTCTAGCTAATAACACTAAAATTAAAAAGTGACTAAAGTGATCCGAATAGAGCATTAACACTTTCATATCAAAATGAGACCACTTAAAAAAAGAACTTGAAAGGAATAGATCATGTAACAAATGCTAACCACTTCAATTTTTAATTTTTATCTCCAGAACGGAGAGGTTTAAACAATACATTCTCCATTTATGTACACTTTTACTTACATATACCTATACTTTCTCCATGTATCTATACTTTTACAATTTCTTTTTTTTAATTAAATCTTTATTGTTCAGATCATTACACTAGTTACTCTTTTTCCCCACCATAACTCCCCTCTACCCAGTTCCCACCCCACCCTCCGCCCTCACTCCCCACCCACTGTCCTCATCCATAGGTGCACGATTATTGTCCAATCTCTTCCCTCACCCCCACACCTCTTTCCCCCACAAGAATAGTCAGTCCATTCCCTTTCTATGTCCCTGATTCTATTTCAATCACCAGTTCATACTGTTCATCAGATTATTTATTCACTTGATTTTTAGATTCACTTGTTGATAGATGCATATTTGTTGTTCATAATTTGTATCTTTACCTTTTTCTTCTTCTTCCTCTTCTTAAAGGATACCTTTCAGCATTTCATATAATACTGGTTTGGTGTTGATGAACTCCTTTAGCTTTTTCTTATCTGTGAAGCTCTTTATCTGACCTTCACTTCTGAATGATAGCTTTGCTGGATAAAGTAGTCTTGGTTATAGGCTCTTGGCATTCATCACTTTGAATATTTCTTGCCACTCCCTTCTGGCCTGCAGAGTTACTGTTGAGAAATCAGCTGACAGTCGTATGGGTACTCCCTTGTAGGTAACTGACTGTCTTTCTCTTGCTGCTTTTAGGATTCTCTGTTTGTCTTTTGCTCTTGGCATTTTAATTATGATGTGTCTTACAATTTCTGATGCTGCTTGTCATGTATACAGCAAAGGTATACATTAGCTGAGACCATGTGGCAAGCATTCATAAGTTTTAATTAGTGGCCAAATACTTTGAGATATAGGAGGAATATTGTTAGAGAATAAATCAAGTCCAAATTAAAGAGTTGGCTCTTTGAATTGGTGGTAACGTTTCTGGAAATAATGGCTGGATTTCTCTTTCCACAAATTAGTAGAAAAGACAAATACACCTCACACACACACACACACACACACACACACACAGCAAGAAATCTACATGTGGCATGTGAATGGGAGCAGAGAGGGGTTACTTAAGTTTTGTACAATCACTGAATCTAATAATTCAATTTTTCCTGTTAAAGAATGAATTACATTTAGATTATTTAAAAATAACCTCAACTATAATAAATAAATATGGCAAAAATAATCCAATTAATATTTGTGATTTCTTCATATAAAACCAAGATACTATAATACAGGTAAAACCACCATTATTTCTTTAAGTACCTGGAAAACATAAAATCATCAGGAATATGTGAGGGTGTTAACGCTGATGTTTAGAAAATCTAGAAATGCCATAAAGTTACTGCTGAAAACTAAAGATACTGTAGTAAATGTAAATTTTTTCATCTTTAAAAAATAATCATATTCTATCTAATAATAGACAAACATGGCAATTGACCTTATCTTGGTTACGCCTCCCATAGGCTAATCAGTGAGATATGCAAATTAACCACCAACAAAGATGGCGGTTAATTTGCATACATAGGCATGAAGAGGCGGAGCAAAGACTGAAGGTGGCTCCAGCCGGAGCAGCGAAGGCTTGAAGGCGGCTCTGGCCAGAACGAAGGCCTGGGTCCCGGGTGCCGGAGGAAAACCGGTGCCGGCAGCCAGGGGAAGGGAAGGCCTATTGCACGAATCTTTTCATGCAACAGGCCTCTAGTAAATAAAATAACTGAGAGACATCAATATGTTGACAATGGCTGTATTTCAGTGGGTGGAACATAAACAGGTGTTTTTCAGTTTCTCTCGCCTGTTGTGCCGAAAGAGGTCCCCTTAGGAGAGACCCCTATGTAGGCTCCAAGGGCGAGGTAGTTTGGAGAAGGCACCTGGAGCAGAGCAGGCCCTTGTAGCACCTGGGCACTCGCCTGCCACCCTGAGCAGCTCCCAGCAGGGGGCCAGGTGTGTGTGGTGACAACTTGTTCCTGTTGGTTCCCTCTGTGTGTTCCAGGCACTGTGGCTGTGAGAGCACTGCAGTAATCTAGACCAGTGGTCGGCAAACCGCGGCTCGCGAGCCACATGCGGCTCTTTGGCACCTTCAGTGTGGCTCTTCCACAAAATATTGTCTCTTCCACAAAATACCGACTTCTGCGCATGGGCCACGAAGTTTCAATCGCACTATATGTGGGCGCCCGCACGTGGTATTTTGTGGAAGAGCCACACTGCAGGGTCCAAAGAGCTGCATGTGGCTCACGAGCCGTGGTTTGCCGACCACGGAGAACAGGTAGGCCAAAGCACCTGAGAGAATGCCAGCCTCGCCCCAAGAGTCGCGGCAGCTCCTGGGGGCTCCCTAGGCTTCCCAGGCTTCCCATTTGGTCTCTTATCTGCTGTCGGAAGCTGTTCACTTAGTGCCAGGTCTTCTCCCAGGAGTAATTGCTACCTATATCTATTTCTATTATGTCTATTTGATTTTGCTCATGGGAAGAGGTGAGTTTAGCCTCCCCTTAGCAACCATCCTCTTGGACGTCTGAGGGATTTTTATCTGTGCAAATCGTGAATTAGTTGTACCTAGTTGTCTGTTCTCTTTGCTGTTTCCTTCACCTATGACATTTCTAAACCTCTGGTTGGGAACGTGCCTCTCTGGTTTTAGAAAATCCTGGTGGGAATGAATTTTTTTGTCATAAAAATGTCCACATACATTGAGCTGTCTTTTTAATGGGGCAATCTCTGTTTTTCAATTAAAGCTATCGTTACTGTGTTTTACTGTGAAATGTAAGTTGGTCTTTCAAGGGCACCTTAGCCTTATGCCCTGATGTGAGTTGAGGGGTATTTATGCTACTCTTTAAAAATTCACTTTAATAATAAAAATTAAGAGACAATATAATTAATATATGAAACCACTTTAGAGTGAATCTTCCATTACTTCTTTCCTATCTGAACTTTGTTTCATCAATGTTCCTCAGCACTTGTAGTTATTTGGCTGGCAACACCCCATAATTTGGGGAAAATAAATTATTCACATAATTTTCTCTTTTAAAAAATAACTTGTATGCTTGCTCTCCAGACATTAATACATACATTTATTTCATTTTTGTCAAATACCTATTGGTAAACACTGTGGTAGAACTTCAGTATAAGCAGTGCGCTGATAGATTTTCTTTTTCCATTTTAACTAAACGATCCAGAAAAAAAGAGAGGCAATAAATAAGTAATACAAATAACCCGAAAAATTTTCTCCCACCTAAAGGATACAAAAGCTTAGAGACTTGTTTTGCAAAGAAAAAAAGCTATCCTGTAATTGAATGTAGATGTTTTCTTTTATTTTACCGTAATAGTCCTTAGATGTCCTTTATCTTATTTTGCTAACTAAATTTTCTTGCCTAATAATGGGAATGTTTTCTTGCCTGATGATGTAGCTTTCTTCTTTTTGCTGATATGATCTAGTCTGAAACTACATGGTTGTGCTCTCTAACAGAGTTTAGTGCCTAAATCACATCATAATACAAACAGACTTAAGACTACAATAAGCTCAAGTTCCATTTCTTAACTTTCTAAATATTTGGAAAAATTGCTTTCAAGAAAAATGCCTGCGAATTTATTTTTAACTCAAGGAAGCATTATGCTTTCCTAAAAAATTAGCAGCTTCTGGATAGAATGCAACCATATTCTTCGTACCATTGTAAAACTAACATATTGTGGTTATATTGTTATGCCAATTTTTCATGCACAGTACTTCCAATCTCCTTAAAACCTCCTAAAAGTTCCACTGGAAAAAATGATAAAGAATATACTAACTGTTACATCTATGTACTTGAGAAATAACTTTGGACTTCAAAAGACCTTTGTTTGCCTCCGGGGTTTTGCACACTCTGGTCTTTCTCTGTGTCTCTACACAGCATTGTGTCATACTGTCACAACGTCACCACGGGAAGATATAGCATTGCTAAAAGGAGCATTTAGTTGCAGTAGTAGTGGATTTTAGAGAAAATTATCCCCATTTCATATGTTAGAATTGTAAACATGCTTCACAAGAATCATGAAATGAAGATAACTGCCAAAAATACCATCCTTATCTGAATGAAGTTGTGACAATGAAAAAAACAACAACAGCTGGACGTTACAAATTGTTAATTATCCAGCACCTGTGTCAGCAGCAGAACTAAAAATGAAATTGCAGAATTTTGGAACTCATAGAGAGATAAACTATATATATATAATTTATATATATATATATAATTTGTGAGGTAGAAGCAAAAGAGTAGTTATATTTCTTAAAATTTATCTGACATCTAATAGTGACATAGACCTGAATCAAGAGGGAAATATAGAGTATATATGGGTAGTTATATGTAACTCAATAACATTTCCCCTACTGCCTGTAAAATCCAAAATATGTAAATAAATTGAACATTTTCTTAATTATCAATAAAGAATTTTGTCAAGTTGGATCTATAATTTAATAAAATATAAAATTTGATGCAATTACATGTCAATTTTTAAAGACTTTGGGAAGAAACAGAATTAATAATACAATAATTAGAATGTTGGGACTCACATTCATGTGGAAAAAAATAAAAACATTAGCCCGGTCCCTTTGGGACAAGACTATCATCTTCAATGTAATCATCTATATACAGTAAAATTGCTTGTCCTAAACAAGCAAAATATATAAATTGAAGGAGATTTTATTTCATTTAGTGAGAACTCTGTGATTATATTTAAAAATTTAATGAGCTGAAAACTATAGGCAACAAATGTGCAGATGTGTACATAAACACATATATGGACTCAGTGATTTTGGCCTTATTTTTTAAATTCTCTACTTAATGAATGTAAGAAAAATATTTATAGAGCACTTAATATGATAGTCTGGGATGAAGAAAAGAAGGATGTCAAGAATGGTTTCAACAATTGTGTCAGAGATACCCTGCACAAATGCACTAAATGGCATTAGTTTATAAAAGGCTATTACAGAAAGGAGAGTCTTGTGTTGTAAACTTGAAAGCAATCTTAATATGCTAATATTCATTTCTAAGAAAAGGTCATCATAATTATGAGGAGCAACAGTGAATATCAAATTGGCAGTAGGTATATAATGTGCCTTATAAGATGTCAACAAATCAAAGGTTAGGGGAAATATCTCCTCAAATCTTATCTTGATTTCCAACAGTAAACTTTATCTGAAGTAACTTAGCTTTTACTAATATATTCCACATACTGTGCTTGTTATAAGTGATGCTCCTGGTATTGTGGGATTAGACAACTGCAATTCTTTGGCATTATTACCTCAGAGTCTGGGTCCCATTATTTTGTAACTGGGGAACTCTGATTTTTTGCCAGTAGAATTGATACTATTCACTATTCAAAGGTTAAATACAGACCAGGGCAGGTTTAGGAGCTCAAGAAGCTGGCAGGGTCTATTTCTTGTGTCTTCGAACACTCACTTTTAGAAACAAGTTACCACACTGCAAAAATAAAGTCCAAATGCAAATGCAACATGGAGAGGCTTCTGCCTTCACTCCCGGCTGAGCTCTCCTGGAACAGCAAGTACACATCTTCCTACCCTTGCGATGGAGTTATCTCAAAATGAGTAAGTTTTGCGATGTTGAGCTGTTTCAGTGACATCACATGGAACAAAGTATTGTCCCCTCTGGGAAAATCTGCCCAAATTACAGTCATGAGCAAAATAAACAATTGCAATTGTTTTAACTTATTCAATTGGGAATGGTTTGTTACACAGCAATAGGTAATTTGAATGGAGTGTTTATACCTGGAAGTGGTGTGCTGCCCCCAGAATTCTAAAACCGCTGTTTGTACAGCTTGGATTGAAAAGGAAAGAGAGATCATAAAGTTAAAGAAAAATTTTTTTGAACTCCAATCTTCAATGACCAGGGAGCAGGCTAAAATGGCTACTCAGATGCAAATCAGCATGTGTGTGTGTGTGTGTGCGTGTGCGTGTGCGTGTGTGTGCGCGCGCGCGTGTGTGTGTGTGTGTGTGTGTGTGTATTTCTAAGGAAGAGCTATCTCGTGGGCCATAGACAGAAGCACTGGGTCCTACTCAAACAACCAGCAACTGCAGCAAGATGGATTTGAGAACATCTATGAACCCATGGCTGCTCCATGCCTTGATCTCTATCCTTGCCCCTTTCTAGAATGCAGTTAATTATTTTGGTTATCAATTATTGCTCTACAATTTCAACATTGTATGCTGATGTGTGGAGACAGACAACTGTATACTTTAATTCACATCTTCATGTTAATATGAACTGTACCCCAAAGGCTCAACACCACCTGCCAGTTTGATTCCCAGTCAGAGCAGATATCTGGCTTGTGGGCTTGATCCCCATTTGGGGAGCATATGGAAGGCAACTGATATCTCTCTCTCTCTCTCTCTCTCTCTCTCTCTCTCTCTCTCTCTCTCTCTCCTCTCTCTCCTGCTCTGTCTGTCTGTTTCTCTCTCCCGCTTCCTCTTTCTATGCATGTTCTTAGGTGAGGATTAATATATATATAGTGCCTCCTAAAAATGTATACACACATAACAGCTGATAGTTCAATTTATGTTTCTTTCTTTTTAGATTTAACCAATTGGAATTAATAATTATTCAAAGTGTTTATACATTTTTGGGGGGACACTATATGTATATATACATATATAACAGATTATTTTAATGTAATTAAAGTTTATCTGTACATATGTTGTTATATGTATATGATTAACATTTTAAATATTTTTTAAATACTAAAAATGTTCTATCTTCAACAGAGAGAAGAGAGAAGCTAGAAAAAAAGTGCTTAAGGGAAAGAGCAGGCATTTTGTCTTAGGCATAGTAAACCTGATGTGATAGGAAGCCATTTATGTAGAGGTGTCTGGGAGACAGAGCAATAAGAGACTAGACAGAAAGAAAGAGGTCAGAAATGAGAGAGAACTTTCTATTAGTGTTGATAGAAAGCTGTGAGGGAAATGAGAGCTTTTACTATATGGTTGTAGAGAGGTAAGAAGCCTGAGAAAAGTCCATAAAATATGAAAGAAATTACCAGTGGCGCCTACCAAAGCAGACTTTTTGGTACTAATATCATTTGTATGGTTTTTGCAAGTATGAAAAGCCTTTACATGCATTATATAATTGTGATAATGTGTGTAAGAGTGATAATTATCATTCTTTTATAGACACTCGTGGTCTGGTCTATTGATTTAGCAGCTATGTGTTTAATGGGGCAGGAATGTCTCTAAAGAGGTCCCAGGTCTATCTACCAGGAAACATTATGGTAGGGAATACATTTGAATGAGGTTCTACTACTTCTTTCCTTACTTTAACATCCATTTCCTAGAGCCAAATAAAATGCTTCATATCCTCATGTCTGCCTACTAACCTTAGCTCCTCTGTTGTTCTAAACTGTAAGCACTACCAATTTTCCCAGATCTGAGCAAGTCTTCAACCTTCCCAACTATAATAAAAAATAATAGCAAACAATGATATATTAATCAAATGCCCTAGGATTATTTTAGTTTTTATGGACACTAAATTATTTACATCTCACCGTAATCCATGAGTAAGAACTATCATTATTCGCATTTAAGAGTTGGGAAAATGAGGCGCAGAGAGGACAAGTGATGTTCCCAAGGACATAGCCAAAAAATATGAGACCGGGAATCTGAAATGAAGTTTTCTGTGTGTGTGTGTGTGTATGTGTGTGTGATTGAGGGATGGTGATTCTTAAAAAATAGACTGTAAGTAAATTAATGGTCAGTACTTTAAAATTTAGGTTCCATATAAGACAAAATTTCATTGGTTATAGAAGTAGCTTGTGAGCATCTATTATATGACAGACATTGCTCTGCACATAGTGAATATGGTGTTAAAGAAGACAAAGCGTCATGTCTGGTAGGCCTAATCTTCTCTGTTAAAAGACCTTGGAAGGACAAAGAAAAGTACAAATTACATCCTATTTAATAATAGACAAACATGGTAATTAACCATACCTCCGCTACGCTTCCCATTGGCTAATCAGCAAGACCACTCCATGAGAAAAGAATAGTCTTTGTAACAAGTGCTTCTGAGAAAAATGGACATTCACATGTGAAAGAATGAAGGTGGACTGCTATCACATACCATTTAAAAAACTGACTCAAAATGGATCAAGACCTAAAGGTAGAAGTTAAAATATAAAATTCTTAGTAGGAAATATAGGGGAGTAGGAGGGGGGAGACTGGATGAAAGAAGGTGAAGAGATTAGCCAAAGAACATATATGCATAACCCATAGACACAGACAACAGGTAGTTATGGCCAGAGGGTAATGGTGAGGGCAGGGGAAGGTAGGCCAAGAGGGGGGAAATGGGGACATCTATAATAGTGTAACAATAAAAATAAAATAAAATAAAATAAAATAAAATAAAATAAAATAAAATAAAAAAATGTTAATCATAGCCCTGACTTGTTTGGCTCAGTGCATAGAGTGTCAGCCTGTGGAATGAAGGGTCCCAGGTTCGATTCCCATCAAGGGCACATGCCTGGATTGCAGGCTTGATCCCCAGTAGGGGACATGCAGGAGGCAGCCAATCAATGATTCTCTCTCATCATTGATATTTCTATCTCTCTTTCCCTCTCTCTTTCTCTCTGAAATCAATAAAGATATATTAAAAAAATAAAATAATAAAAAAATAAAATGTTAATCATAGACACAAATCAGGCTAAGGCTGGATTATAAATTTCTTTCAATGTACCCCTTACTCTTCTCCCCACCAATCAGTGAAATCGTCAATTACATAACAATCCTAATAAGTGTACTCCCTTAACTCTTTCCTGTAATCATACCCTTTTGGTTATTAAACAAAAGCTTATTGTGATTTAAATATATATAATCTTATTGTTCTTATATTGCAACCAAAAAAATGCCACAAATTGGTATGTAATTATAAGGCTTAATAGTTAAACTTAAGAGCTAAACTTGAGCTAAAATATATATTAGTTATGTGGCTACAGGCAAGTCACTTAAGCCTTTAAGATTATGTACTTGTCAATAATTTTGGCCAAAAATATTTACCTATTGTGAGGATTAGAAAAAATTGTGTTTTACTCCAGTTCCATTGTAGATACTTTAAATAAGTCATATTATGTCTTAATTATTACAAATTATTCTGAGATGTTTAGTAGGTTGTATGTAACTATGTTAATGTGCATTTGCTAAGTATCTGTAGAAATAAGATAAGACATATAAAAATGAATAAAACTTTTTCTAGGATAAAACTTTGTGAGGCATAATAAGTTACTAGTAAAAAATAGTTACTCAGAAGAAATTATAAATAAAACAAGTTATACAAAATAGAGATATGAAACTGTAAGTAGAGAGGAATTATAACCCCAGATTAAAATGTGGAAAATTCTGAAAATCTTCAATACTATAAAGCCTATAATTATAGAGCATTTAACTGCTTTGGTATTTGTATTACCACTGATACAAATAATAAGGTATCAAATCAAAGGTATTGTGCCTGCCTAAGTCTATTATTCCATATTTATGGATGTTTTTCTTTGAACCTGTGTTCTTAAAAATTCTATTATTTTCTTTTAGATCATTTTTCTCTCTCATGAAATGATTACTTTTTATAGTGCTGGCTCAAATAGCTAGTTTTTATTAATAGTATTTCATAGTTCTCTAGCTCCATGCTATGTACTTGATCATACATTATAGATATACTAGAGGCCCAGTGCCCTTTCACAGTCTGGGACCCCTCGGGGGATGTCTGACTGCCGTGGAGGGGGGAGAGGCTTCTGCCACCACTGCTGCTCTGGCTAGCTGTGAACTCGGCTTCTGGCTGAGTGGCGCTCCCCCTGTAGGAGCGCACTGACCACCAGGGGCCAGCTCCAGCATTGAGTATCTGCCCCCTGGTGGTTAGTGCGCATCATAGCGACTGGTCCTTCTGGTCGTTCTGCCCTAATGGTCGCTTAGGCTTTTATTATATAGACTTGAGGCCCGGTGCACGAAATCGTGCGTGGGTATGGTCCCTAGGCCTAGATTGCAATCAGGTAAATCTTCTCTGGCTTCCGGCAGCCGCCCTCCCCCCACCCCCCACCTCGGTTCCCCATTCCCCATCTAGCGATGGTAGCCTCATGGACATGGGAAGGGACCGAGAGGTCGGCCGTTCCCGCCCACTCACTGGCCCTACCCCCACCGCCAGTTGCCCTCTGTGTGTGGGGCAACTGGCAGCGCGGGGGCCTTGGCCTGGCACTGCCCACATCCACCGCCACCCACACCCGGTTCCTGTTTGCCATTGATGAATCGAGCCTACCGGCCGGGGAAAGGAACCGAGAGGTGGTCAGTGTACCGCAGAGTGACTGGTCGAGCGGTTGTTCTGGTCATTCTGCTGTTATGGTCGCTGTGCTTTTATTATATAGGATGATAGATAGATGATAGATAGATAGATAGACCCAGAGTGATAGAACATATATATGTGTGTTTGTGTGACACAGTATGGGAAGCTGCTAATTTTGTATAAGTAGAGGGCTTAGCTTGTAGGGTTCTATATCTTCATTGCCTTGAAACAAAGAAGCTTGTCTTTTTTGTTCATTCACTTATATCCTTTCATGTAGTATTGAAGAAATAATACCCAGATTGAAAATAATGTTTGAAAAGCTTCTGTTTTAGAAGATTAACTGTCTTGCTCTAAGCATGCACCTACATCTTACCATATATGCAAACATAAAGTAACCAGGAGTGTGAGAAATATCAGCTTCCTCTTTGCCTGCAGGAATACCACCAACCTCTTGAGGTACAACTGTCTTTGTCAACAGATGCATTAAGCAAAGTACAGAGACAATTGCAGGCCTTCATTATTAGAAAAAATAATCAGGAAATAAGAGAGAAAATCATCAGGTGTAATATGTTCTTTTTAAAAACATAGAATTAGAGGGTTCCTGTACTTATCAGGTTTCCATATAGTTAATAATAAAAGCCCAAATCTGAAAAAAAAAAATCTAAGAATGCATATGTTTGGGAGGAAAGCTTGCTAAAGAAGGAATGTTTCTTTTTATTTTCTTTCATAAAGTATGTGGATTATAGATAAAGAACTAACTAATGTGATTCTACTTACATTTCATAAGAGAATACTTATTTTAAATAATTGATGAATTATAAATATTATCATTAAATATCAAAGAAATGATAACTAATTTTGAGAATCATGAGTCATAAAAAGGTGCTTTTCTTTGGAGTGGAAGTATGTATGTAACATAAATATATAATGTTATCCAGCCAGAATATTTTTGTTTGAATCTGTCAGTTGAAGAGTTCACCCTCTCATCAAAAGAAGCAACAATTTTTAATTGAATGTTCAGCCACCTACACATGGTATTATATATAAAGCTCAATCAAGTATAACAAGCAACATAGTATAACTTTTTCAATTAGCTAAGGCTAGACCTGGGCAGAAGCTCTGCATGTCACCTGGGCATCTGAGGGAGATGATAAGGTTGCACTGCAGCAGTACCCTAATTTGACGGAATAAGCACCTGCCATGAATAGGGGTAGGGCCCCAAAAACCTGTGCAGGTGGGTCATGGCGTTAGCTTGAACTTTTAATGAAGCTAGAGATTTCTGCCTTAGAAACTGTTTGTTTCTGACTCTGACTCTATGAACAATTGCATGCTATAACTCATTCCTCCTCAGAACACACAGTCAATTAACCATCAAGAGAAATGAAGGAGGTTTTGACCTCAATTCCACGAGCACTTTCACCTTATTTCTGAGAGCATCCCACAATCACCAGGCTGGCCACATGTGTGGCAGCTGAATTCCCTAGCAGGTTCTTTATGGGGAGGTAAAGCCTGGCTGGTGAGTCAGAGAAGCAGATGAAGGGCACTAAAGCAGAAATTACAGCGGCACAGCATCGTGGCTTGTCTACGGGGATATTAGAACGTAGCAGATGAGGTAGACTAGAGAGCAGAAACCAAGGCTGTGTAGCATCAGAAACCCTGGGAATGCTGATGCAAAGCAGAGAACAGCAAATTCTGTCAGACTCTGCCAACTGAGAATGACCAGCACTGATGGACAAATCTTATGTCTTCTTTGTAACGTTACCCCCACTGATTATGTTATTGAAGCATTGCACAAGTAGAGGGGGGAAAGCCTTTCCCCTGTCTGAAATTCTATTTGGTATTTAAATGCAGAAGGCACTAGGCTAGATCTTGGGAGGAATCAAAATAAGAAGTAATCCATATTATTATGTACTAGAGGCCCGGTGCACAAAATTTGTGCACTCAGGGGGGAGTGGGAAGGCCCCTCAGCCCAGCCTGTGCCCTCTCACGGTCTGGGACCCTCGGGAGATAACAACCTGCTGGCTTAGGCCTGCTCCTGGGTGGCAGAGGGCAGGCCCAATCCCTAGGTACAGCCCCTGGTTGGGCTCAGAGCAGGGCTGATTGGGGAGTTGGGGCACCGGCCCCTGTCACACACAGAGCAGGGCAGATTGGGAGGTTGCGATGCCACACTCAGTCACGCTCAGGGTAGGGCCGATTGGGGGGTTGGGGCACCACCCGCTGTCACACTCAAGGCAGGGTCGATGGGGAGGTTGTAGCGCCACCCCCTGTCACCCACAGAGCAGGGCCGATCGGCGGGGGGGGGGGGGTGGTTGGGGCGCTGCCACTGTCACCCTCAGGGAAGGGCCAACGGGGAGGTTATGGCTCTACCCTGTCACACACAGAGCAGGGCCCATGGGGGGGGGGTTGGGGCGCCGCACCCTGTCACACACAGAGCAGGGCTGATCAGGGGGTTGGGGAGCTCCCCCCTATCAGGCACAGAGCAGGGCTGATCAGGGCGTTGGGGCACCTTCCCCTATCCCGAACAGAGCAGGGCGGATAGGGAGGTTGTGGCCCCGCCCCCTGTCACACACAGAGCTGAAGGGCGATCAGGGGGTTTGGGTGCTGCCCCCTGTCATGCTGATCCCGGTGCCAGGAGGCCTCGTGGCTCCCCTGATCCCAGTGCTGGGAGGCATATTACCCTTTTACTATATAGGATAGAGGCCTGGTGCACGTGTGGGGGCCGGCTGGTTTGCCCTGAAGGGTGTCCTGGATCAGGGTGTGGGTCCCCACTGGGGTGCCTGGCCAGCCTGGGTGAGGGGATGATGGCTGTTTGCAGCTGGTCACACCTACTTCAGGGTGGGGGTCCCCACTGGGGTGCCTGGCCAGTCTGGGTGAGCGGCTGAGGCCTGTTTTCAGGCTGGCGGGTGACTGAAGCTCCCAACCGCTCCTTTTATTCTTTTTTTTTTTTTCTGGGCCAGCTTTAGCTCTGAGGATTGGCTCCAGCTTTTAGGCCTCGGCTGCTGAAAGCAGGTATCTGGTTTGTTTGGGTTCTATAATCGAAACACTATTTCAACTCCAGCTCTGAGGTCCCGGCTGGCTGAAAGCAGGTTTCTGGCGTTTTGTTTAGCTTCTATATTTGTAACAATGTTTCAAACTGCAAGCTCAGAGGCCAGCAGCGCCAGGCGGGGAACGTTGGAGTCCTCCGTCACTGAAGCAAGCAAGCCTCATGTTCGCTTCCAGTGCCTGGCTGCCGGCCACCATCTTGGCTGGCAGTTAATTTGCATATTTCCCTGATTAGCCAATGGGAAGGGTAGTGGTGGTCGGCTAATTACCATGTTTCTCTTTTATTAGATAGGATAACTCAGCTATCTCCACATGACTATATTCAATAACTATATGGATTGTTTCTTCAGTCACACATTTGGAGTAGTACCTACACGAAGGGCTAACACGGCAGCACATTTCTGAAAATCTGATATACCAGTGGTCGGCAAACTGCAGCTCGTGAGCCACATGCGGCTCTTTGGCCCCTTGAGTGGCTCTTCCACAAAATACCACATGCGGGCACACACACACATACAGTGCGATTGAAACTTTGTGGCCCATGTGCAGAAGTCGGTATTTTGCGGAAGAGCCACACTCAAGGGGCCAAAGAGCCGCATGTGGCTCGTGAGCCGCAGTTCGCCGACCACTGTGATATACCATAGCCAGCCACGTGGAATCTTATTTCTAAAGAAGACCTGGCTTCCTGGGAATAATTATGAAGACAACTATGGCTCTATAATTGGATACCTGGAATAAACCATTTCATATCAAATAGAGGCCATAGAGATTATTCATAAGTCTTCTGTGCACAACTAGTTTTAGGGACCCTGAGGTTAAAATAAAGATAAATGTATCAGGGTCTGTTTCTAAAAGGTTACAACAATCAGTGCAAAAGTATAAATATGGAAAGAAATAATTACAAGAGGGTGATAGGTGAGGTTTGCCCAAAATAGAAAGTATGAAAGGAAATGTATTTGGAAAGCAAAGAGATAATGTTTGAGTTAGGCCTTGAATAATGAGCAGCGATTTGACAAGCAGAAAAGTGAAGATAGCATGCCAGGCATATTAACAGTAAGTAGAAAGACACAAAGTATTAAGTATTCTGCCATTCAGTTATTCAGTATGTTTCTAAAATGCTGTACTTTCCTAAGTTTTCCATAGTTGATGTTACATATTTTTTAAGCTTCCATATTTTCTAAACTTTCTAAAATCTCTAGGGCAAGTGTTATATTCTCTGTATCCAGGACAATGCTTTTCATTTGGTAAATGTTTAGTGACTACTTTAAGTGATAAATAGAATAGTGGAATTTTTAGTTTGGTCAGTAATGTTTGCTTATGGCATGATCCATCTGATAAACGTGCTTACAAAATGACATAAATTCTAGCTGCTCTAATGGATCAATGCAAGTGGCTTCACACAACTGAAGTTTGTTTCTACGCACATCACACCTTTGAAGGCAGGTGTACCTGATCTCACAGTTCTGTTCCACGAGGTGACATAGGAACACGGCACCTTTCATTGGGAAATGTTTGCTGTCATCTCCTCATGGCTCCCAAGGTTATCCTCAGGATTTAATTAAATATCTATGGGCTAAAAGAGGAAAAGGGAATAGACAGTTGTGTGTGAGGTTTTTGCTTCAAGTGAGAGGATACAAAGTTTTATATATATTTTGTGTGCGTGCGGAAGCTGCCTTATAAACTCATGGGAAGCAATTGTGCATGTCTCTTTCCAACTCTGTGCAGCTCACGTTGATGATTTGAAATTGACCATACATAGAGTATGAAAACCACAAAGATGGGCAGACTCTACAAATGCAAGTTATTATTCTTATCACTAGTATCATTGATTCACTTATTTCACAGAGAGCCTACTTACCAGCTAATCAGTCTAACATAACTCCAACCACTTCCTATTGATCTAGCACTGTTAGTTAAAATGCATTCACTGTAAATGTTAATACGACCCAAGATTATCAGCAAAAGAGAGAAGAAATACAAATACACACAATCAAGGGTTTTAACAAACAACAGTAACAAAAACAAAACCTGTAATCTTACATTTGAGAAACTATAAGAATGATAGCTCCTTTACTTTTTCCTAATTAAATCATGCATGTTTGCCAGCTCTGACTACGGAAAAGGCTTAAACGCCATGGCAACCTAGTATCAGTGAAGACCATAATGCCTACATTATTGCTTTTAATACCATTTCTTACTAAAAAGAGTTTGAGCTCTTTTTAAAAAATGGATAATAAGATGAATAGATTATCTCAATGCCAGTTACTTTGTTGTGATAATTTACTGTAGATATGTAAGAAGTTGCCATTGGGAGAAATTAAGTGAAGAGTATAGGGAATATCTATTTCTCTTATTTCTCAAAACTACATGTGAATCTACAATGATCTCAACATTATTTTTTTTTAAAAAAACAACATAACTCTGGTAGGCATCTACTGCACACACACACACTGCACACACACAAAGAAAAGAAATGGTAAGAAAGAGGAAGAAATAAGAACTTGAATGGACTTGAATGAATTTCCATTTAAGAGAGATAAGATAGTTTGAGCATCAACAAAGAATAATACCTACAGTTTCTGAAAAGATATAGAAGTTCTGTAGATCCAAAGGATCATGATGATACCTAAAGAAAAATGAAGTACCACATTTGAATGTATTTGGGTACTAATTATCTAGAAGATAAATAAATATAAGAAAATATTAACACATTTATACTACTTTCTCTGATGAACTATGTTTCAGATTAACTTCTATAAGAAAAAGTAGAAAAAGAAATTAATAATTGCATACTTGAAGCCTATATAATTTTATTAGCCAATATCAACCCAATAAATTTAATTAAGAATAAAGATAAGGAAAACACTTAAATGTTATGTAAAAATGAATTGTAGGATATTTCAAGAAGGAAAATTGGGAGTTGCTGCAGTCATCTTAAAAAAAAAAAAACAAAAAAGGAGAGAGGATAGGTAAAAGAGGGGATGTAAGAGAAAAAGAAAGATGAGGAGGATAAAAAAAGTAGGGGGAGGAGAAGGAGAAGGGGGAGTGGCAGAGAAGAAATGTGAAGAGAAAAAAACAAACAAGCACAGATCTCTATAACCAAAATCCAGGATTGTGATATATGTAGCTTTGACCATTCCATCAAGGTAAATGCCCAATTTATTCAAGGCAAGAGATGAAATAACTTTTAGTAACATTTTGAGAAAATTAGTTTGCTCTTTACTATAACTTTCTTTCCTTTTGGCTTTTGGATTAGATAAAGAAAAACAATAACCTTCCATATGTTTTGAGTCATTTTGTATACTATTCCTCTTCAGGTTTTGGGGAAAGCCATAACTACAATTATCCCTAGTCAAAGCGAAGATTTGTACTTTCTAAAAACAGTCTTTTTTTTTTTTTTTTAGAAGTCTAAGGATTGCAACATATTTTATAATGCCCCTTAAGAAGTAGTTTGAACATATTTTATATTAAGAAAATGATCATAATCAGTCAATTCACATTCCTATTTTTACTCATTTTGAAAATGTCTTTATAACACCTTTAACTGAGGATCATTTCCCTTTGAAGGGATTATTACAATTCTGGTTTGGTCTGTCCTTAAGGACATTTAAAATAGTTGCTTCTCATGGGCAATAGTTTGGTGAAGGCCAAGGGAAACGGGAGGTAGGGATGAATAGAGGTTGGCAAACAGGGGGCGAGGGAAGGAAGACATCTGCAATAATGTCAACATTAAAATCCTATATAATAAAAGGCTAATATGCAAATTGACCCCTCGGGAGTTTAACTGGGAGACCAGGAGTTTGACTGCTTGCTATGATGTGCGCTGACCACCAGGGGCTGGCATGGAACATGGCAGCCACCAGTGGCAGCAGCGGGGTGCTGAAGGAGCAAGGGAAGGAGGAGGTGGGGAGGCTGGGAGGCAGGGACTGATCAGCCCTGATCACTGGCCAGGCCTAGGGAACCTACCCATGCACGAATTCCGTGCACTGGGCCCCTATTTTTTAAATAAAAGAGATACCAAGAAAGAAGCATCTAATTAAAGAGACAGTTTGAAAGAAAAAAATGAATTTTACATATTCTTTGTATTTCAGTTCACAGCCAGTTATTTCCACATATAATTTATCTAGTATGTTCTGAGGTCTAAACCTTTAGGTAAGAATACAGACTTTTCTTGGTAGTAGTTGCTCCAATATACACTCATGTGGAATTTACTTTTCTCCCTATTTCTAAATAAAGATTTCAAATATTTGGTACTAAAAGACCTTGCCATATGACTAAACAGTGCATTCATTAACTTCACTGTTACTAAGTAACTGATGGTAGGTATTGCCTGGAATTTTAACTGGTGAATAATGATAACTCTGTTTACTTCTATGTACTCCATTTTTACTGAAGTAAAGTTTCATTTGAACTTTAAAAAAATCAAATTAAATTAAATTAAATAATTGTTGTGGTGGTACCATTAGTGACCTGTGATTTTTCATAGGGAAATTATAGGTACATAAGGTAGAAATTACCTATGTTACTATCACTTTTTTCTTACATCGAGTTTTCTAAAACATGTATCTCCCTGTTTTGTTAGTTATCGTATTTTTTAAATACTCTAAAAATTAAAACTCCCACCACACCCCAGGATATCTTGATTATATAATTGGGTTTGAATAGTTTTCTCTCTACGGATAAATGTCTCATAATATCCATACAAATGTTTGCCTAGACACTAAACAGAAGCTCTTTCTTTATTCATGCAATCATGCAATAATTTTATATAGCATTTTACCTTGATTAATCTACTATTAAATTTATAAATTGTAACATTATTTTATTAGCCATCCCTCTTGTGAATTATTTTATACATTCATTAGCAAATACTTACATATGTCTCACCTATCTGCAGAATAGAAGACAAAGGTGGCAAGTAGAAAATGCTCTTTTATCTTAGGAAGCCAGAAGTTTCTGTCTCTGCCCCTGTTCATCTCCTTTCTAATTACTGCATTATTACCTATTAATAATGTATATCTTGTAACACTCAATGGGAGTTTGCTATTCATCTCTCACCTCATGATATCTTGTGTCTACAGATCACAAGAATATAATTCTCTGTAACATCTGATTTTAATGGATTTAACTACAGTACTAGATTGTCAGGAAAAATATGTATTCTCTTGTTTAGGGGCTAATCTCTTTTTCTTTTTCATTTTTAAAATTATCTTTCTTCTATGGCCTCCACTTTGGAAATGTCCTCTCTCCTAGAAGTTATTCCTTCTAAGTTCCCTTACAGATGCTAACCAATGGGTTTTCTTTCTTGATTAACAGCACTTCCTTTCTATGATACTGACTCACTAGCCAGAATTTTATCCTGAGAGTTTCCTCAGCTCTTCAGCTACAATGGACAATTGTTTGTCCCAAGTTATAGTAAATACTGACAGATGCTGGTGTTTATTTTGTGCTGGGTACTGTTCTAAGCATTTTACATCTAAAAACATATCAAACCTCAATCAAAGAAACCCAGCTGACAGGGCCATGTTTGGTGGGCAGTTCCTCTCTCCATCTCTAGCTCTATAGCTCCAGCCACACAGGAGGCTTTACTTCCCCATCAAGGAGAAGTTCAGCAAGGGCATGCGGTTTACTTTGGCAAATTAAATGTGGGTGGAAATAATGTGTTTCACCTGAAAGTAGGTGTATTTAATTGACTGAGTTCTACTGCCCAGCCTCCTTATGGGAACTCTGGGGGGTCATGTGATATTTCGGAGGTGTTTTAAGATGGAAATAATCTGGGATTCTGAGGCTACCCAAGGATAGAAGCTTCCCTGCTGTGTCACCAAACCAGTAAGTGGGCTTTGCATGAGCAAGGAATAAATGCTAATTGTTTGATATCAAGGTGCTAAATACCTTAGATATTATCAAGGAATTATCACAAGGGGCGTGGTGGGGGGAGACCCATGGGAAACCTAGAAGTGTGTGTGTGAGATATATAGATGGTATTTAAAGCCACGAGATTAGAGGAGGCATTCAGGAGAAAAGGATAAAGACTGAGCCATGCAAACACTCCAAGAGTAAGAAGTCAAAGAGAAAAGCAGAGCGCAGTAATGGTACAACCATGTTAAAAGCTTCTGATAAATCAAATGAATTACAGTTCACATTTGACAATTGCACTTGGCAACATGTGAAATGTTGGTGATTTTGAAACAGTTTTAGAAGGAAGAGTGATATGAGAAAAATATTAATTTTCAAGTAAATGCTTGCCAATTAGCTGCACTATATATTAGGAAACTTATTTCATCAACACAATTGAATTGCTGAAGTACAAAATATATTTGGGCAACATTACAGTTTTAAAACTGTAGAATTCTAATTATTCTTTTACTGGCCACCTGAACTGCTAAATGTCTGTTGTACCAAACACACCACTGTGAATGAGAGATACAATCATTTATATATACCACATTTTATATCGTTAATGCAATTTGGAAATACCATGAGCAGTTCCCATAGGTTTCAAATCATACTAAGACGTATTTGTCAGGCCTTATTGATATGGAAGATAACTAGGGCATTTAATATTTTCTTACCAACCTCTTCCACACTAGCAGCAAAATGCTTCATATGTGTTTCATAAAAGCTGCATACTTCCTGGATTCCCCTACCTTTGCAGATAGACAAACAGGTGGTATACATCCAAAAACCTTGACCTAATGACAATATTACCAATTTGGAAGGCAATCTAAGATACAGGAATTACGCCAGGTGATTATAGGGATGCACTTAGACATGTGTGAATACTTGCTATTTAATTAAGTGAAAAACAACCTTTTATTTACTTATGATGATGAGCTCACCATTTGCTTGCAACTGTTCTCACACTATAAGTGATGTGATGAGATTATAACTTTAACTTCTTTTAGTAGTCTTGACATATACAGTATAGTGTTGAGGAAAAATTTTCTGAATACTTTATAGCAGCGGTCGGCAAACTGCGGCTCGCGAGCCACATGCGGCTCTTTGGCCCCTTGAGAGTGGCCACAAAGTTTCAATCGCACTGTACGTGTGCGCTCGCACGTGGTATTTTGTGGAGGAGCCATACTCAAGGGGCCGCAGTAGTTTGCCGACCACTGCTTTATAGGAACTAACATTTTGGATCAGTGTTCAATTATTCAAAAAGTATTCCATGTTAGCAAGCATTTTTATTTTTATTTTAGTGATGGGCAACTATTTTAACAACCAAATAAATAAATATTATAATTTATGATATCAAATATTATGTATTTGACAAAATCTAATACATATTTAGACATTGAAATTCTTATAGTTCTTAGGTGGGGGTAAGAGAGAGAGATCAACCAAAGGACTTGTATGCATGCATATAAGCCTAACCAATAGACCCTGACACCAGGGGGGTGAGGGCATGAGCTGAGGGCTGGGGGTGGGGGGCAATAGGGGGATAAGGATACGTATGTAATACCTTAATCAATAAAGAAAAAATGTTGCTCTCTTTCATCACTTTAGAAAATAACTTTTGAGGCTACTGATAAAAAGATTAGAGGTAAATATGATAAAATTCCTGCTATGCTATTATTGTAGAAGTAAGAGTGTTAAGTAGATTCATTCATATGTTTCCCTAGCAATACTTATTTTCTTAAAGCTGAATGGTATCTGTGAGTGTCTGGTGAAAAAGTCGGGCTTTGGCTTACAATGTCCTGTTCCGGTATATCTGTCATTCCGGAAAGCACCGCTTCACCTAGTGCACACCTATCATTTACAATCTGTGGACGAAGGGTGCAGGGCTTCGGTCTTTTTCAAGCAGAGCTCAGTGGGGAATCTGAACATTAGTGACCAGAAATTTGTCATCAGAGTCATCTGTCTATATATGACAGGTTTACAAATAGTTAGCTTGTGAAGAAAAAGGGAAGAAGAAATAGCTATCAATTTAATGTTTTAGTCATAACTGAGAAATGGAAAATCTAAAGCAAGCTCTAGATTCTCTGTAACAATTGAAAACTACATACACTGGTCATCTGTGGAGAACCCTATGGAAATAGGCAACGGTGCAAACAAGCCTAGCCTGAGTAGTTGAGCTGGAATAATAATGAAAACTGAATAGTGCACCTTTAATCTCTTTATACGCTGCAGAGGCAGAACAAAAATTATCTTATGGTCCTTGTTTTCTACTGGTTACGCTCCTGAAGTTAGAGGTTAGGAAACTAGCCTGGCTGGTATGGCTCAGTGGTTGAGCATCAACCTATGAACCAGGAGGTCATGATTGGATTCCTCGTCTGAGCACATGCCCAGATTTGGGGCTTGAGCCTATATGTATGTGTGTGTGTGTGTGTGTGTGTATATATATATATATATATATATATATATAGAGAGAGAGAGAGAGAGAGAGAGAGAGAAACAGAAACTAAATGCATTACGCCTATATGAAATTTTGACAATTAAGCTTGTTTTGAAACAGCCAATTAATTCTGGAATTCTTTATTTTTATTTTTTTTCTTATGTTTAAATTCTGTATTTTATTTAGAACTTACTTTTTTGATTCTCCCATCCTTAGTGTTCTATCTGTTCAGCAATATTTTAATAATTGAAGTGTCTAAAGTTAGTATAAGATAGTGCATTGTTTTCCATTTACATGGTATTTTCTTGCTTTATACTTTCCTAATTAATTTTATTCTGTTCAAGACAGGCATACCATAGTGTATAAAATATGAAACCTTTCTTTTTCTAAGAATCTAGCAATACATTAAAGATTAGAACGAAGTATAATAACACACACATACTCACATAGAGGAAGTTGCATGTTGAAGTTATAAAGTGATGTTATACTTCAGAGGAGGGATGGATTACTTCCAAAATATTTTCTATGAGGGAAGAATTTGTGAATTTAAACTAATAGAATGTCCACAGAAGAGATGATACTGGAGAAATTAGAATAAGACAAATCATGAAAATTTTGCAAGCAATAGTTGGGTGGGCAAACTTTTTGACTCGAGGGCCACAATGGGTTCTTAAACTGGACCGGAACAAAAGCATGGATGGAGTGTTTGTGTGAACTAATATCAATTCAAAGTAAACATCATTACATAAAAGGGTACGGTCTTTTTTTTTCAATAGTTTTATTCATTTCAAACGGGCCGGATCCGGCCTGCAGGCCGTAGTTTGCCCACGGCTGGTTTAGAGTATATCCTGTTTAGCATTTATCCTGATAACATTAAGGGGATATGAAAGGATTTTAAAAAAGAAAAAACAATGAGATAAAATTTGGAAGTTAGTATATTACACTCTAGTTGACTAATAACAGTGATCTTTTTGTCAGTTGGTTAATTATATTCACAAGGCAGAGGTGGCTTCACTTCACATTAGGTAAGTAACAATACAGATTGAGTTGGGAAAACCAGTCTGAGGATCACCAGTCTGAGGCTGCTTGAGCTTATAGATCTTGCAATTTTATAATTAATTAGATCCAATCCTCTAGACCAGGGGTCCTCAAACTACGGCACGCGGGCCATATGCGGCCTACCGAAAACATTTATCCGCCTGCCAGGTGTTTTTGCTGCCACTGTGTGCATAGGAATTTGTTCATAGTTTTTTTTTTTTAAACTATAGTCCGGCCCTCCAGTGGTCTGAGGGACAGTGAACTGGCCCCCTGTTTAAAAAGTGTGAGGACTCCTGCACGCAGTGGTAGGCAAACTGCGGCTCGTGAGCCACATGCGGCTCTTTGGCCCCTTGACTGGTGTCTCTTCCACAAAATACCGACTTCTACTCATGGGCCACGAAGTTTCAATGGTACTGTATGTGCGTGCGTGCCCCCATGTGGTATTTTGTGGAAGAGCCACACTCAAGGGGCCAAAGAGCCGCATGTGGTTCGCGAGCCACAGTTTGCCGACAACGGCTCTAGAGCAGTGGTTCTCAACCTTGGCTGCACATTAGAATCATCTGGGAATCTTTTTAAAATCCTGATTTCTGGGCCTCATCATTAGTAACAAAAAACAATTTCTGAAGGATGAGGCCCAGAAATCAGGATTTTGAAAAGATTCCCAGGTGATTCTAATGTGCAGCCAAGGTTGAGAACCACTGCTCTAGAGCAACTGCATCTACTCAATACTGGCTTCTGGCTAAGTAATTAATAAAATAATAATGAAGTATGGGTATATGAGGCAGTTTCTCATTGGTCTAGAACTCCTAATGCCTTGAATTTTTGTTGTGAGGAGAATTGACTTAGTGTCTAATATTCAAGATTTGCTGAAAGTAGAGGAAAGGCCACATTCA
Source organism: Myotis nattereri (assembly GCF_964212035.1). Classification (NCBI taxonomy): domain Eukaryota; kingdom Metazoa; phylum Chordata; class Mammalia; order Chiroptera; family Vespertilionidae; genus Myotis; species Myotis nattereri. The sequence continues at coordinate 63,745,739 of NC_138084.1, read as the reverse complement.
GAAATAATTATAAATTCCATCCTTCCAATTAGATAATTCATTCTGGCCACAGTATTAAAAAAAAAAAATGTATAGTAAAGATGGCCACTAATAGGAAGACAAATTCATATAGTCTAGAAGTAGAATTCACAGGAATTGGTTCTTGGTAAGGTTTCAGGGATGATTAAGTGGGATGATTTAAGAATCATGATATCTATGTTCTATGTTAGATAATTAGATGAATGGGTATAATGGATATTTATTTACATAAAGAATACTGGATATGTCAATATAGTTTGGTATTGGAAAGGGGAAATCTGAAGAAGTAATTAGCATAGTTGGCAGGCTTCTAGGAAGTAGGTATTTTGGTCTAGCTAAAATTTTAGCTCATAATTCTAAAGATAGTACTGAGATAAGGTTTTTAGAATCCAACTAAGGCAGGCCCTTTACCTGGAAAACAAATCTGTATACAAGTAAGACAAAATTAATATTACAGCCTTCTAGCATTATAATGAATAAGGATGAAAAAGAAAGATCCCTAGCCAATCACAAATTAAAAATTATGGTATACCTGCCTTTGATTTAAACCCTGCAACACAGAATTGCTGGGGTTTGGATTTGGGAGTATGAAAAATGCTGGTGACCACATTATACAGGTTAAATTCCAGACAGATGCTGCCAAGAGATAGAGGGCTCACGTCTTCTAACGAACAGCCAGCAATGACAGGTCAAGAATACTGGGGCACTGGTTGCCCTCAATTGGAAGAAACTGAAAAATAAAAAGTCAGGGAGACTTCACATTGAAGTAAAATATTGTAAATATGAGAAACCAAAATGAGGGCAAAAAATATTACCGAATTCTAAGTAGAAGGAAAGTCTCATTCTCTTGCCTGCCAGTAGTAGTTAAGAGCACAGACATACAAAAGGCCATTAGATACATAAAAAAAATGCTCAATTTCACTAGCTATTAGGTAAATTAAAATCAAAACTATAATGAGATATTGCCTCACACTTGTTAGAATGGCTATTATCAACCAGACAAGTAATGACAAGTGAAAAAGACACCTTCATTCACTGCTGGTGAGGATGTAGACTGGTACAGCCATTATGGAAAACAGTATGGAGGTTCCTCAAAAATTTAAAGACTACCATATGACCCAGCAGTCCCTCTTCTGAGTATATAACCCCCAAAATTGAAAATTTATTCTCAAAGACATATGCGCCCCTATGTTTATTTTAATATTATTCATGGTGTCCAAGACATGGAAACAACCAAAGTTTCCTTTCATAGGTGATCGGGAAAAGATGTGGTACACGTATACAAAGGAATACAACTCAGCCATAAGAAAAGATGAAATATTGCCATTGGATGGACCTGGAGAAGTGAAAGTCAAGTCATAGAGTTATTTATAATATACTATGCTGGGGTCCAACCCCAACAGGTCCAGGGGTCCCCAAAGGTGTGGACAGAGTCGGCGCAGAAGGAATGACATGGAGACAGCGTTCAGTTGATCAGCAGCCTAGCCAGGATCTCTAGCCAGGATCTCCAGCCAAGTTCTGGTCTGGATCTCCAGCCAAGTTCTGTTCAGGATCTCCAGCGAAGTTCTGGTTAGGATCTCCAGCGAAGTTCTGTTTAGGATCTCCAGCCAGGTTCTGTGTCCATGTTCCCTTGCTAGGTTCTCCAGCCAGGTTCTCCAGGTTCTCCAGCTTCTCCAGCCAGGTTCTATAGCCATGTTCCCTCGCTAGGTTCTCCAGCCAGGTTCTGTCCAGGTTCTAGTCAGGTTCTCTTGCCATATTCTATCCAGGTTCTTCAGCCAGGTTCTCTCGCGAGGTTCTGTCTCTAGGTTCTGTGGCCAGTTTATGTCCAGGATCTTTTGCCATGTTCTCTCCAGCAAAGTTCTTCTGTCTCTAGGTTCTGTGTAGGTTCTGTGTCTAAGTCCTGTGTCTAGATTCTGTCTTCTAAGTTCTGTCTCCAATGAATTTAATTAGAAAAAACACACAGACTTGGAAATACTTATACTTGATGTGTTTTTTTTTATGTTTTTTAAATTGATTTCAGAGAAGATGGAAGAGGGAGAGGGATAGCAACATTAATGATAAGAGAGAATCATTGATTGGCTGCCTCCTGTACACCCCAATGGGGAATCCAGCCCGCAACCCAGGCATGTGCCCTTGACTGAAACCAAACCCATGATTCGTCAGTATGCAGGCCGACACTCTATCCACTGAGCCAAACTGGCTAGGGCTATACTTGAGTTTTAACTTTAGTCCCAATACTTTCTACCTATTCTTAGGCCATTGATTCAGTCTTTCTACCAGTAAAGCACCTTTATTAAGTGATCACCCAGTTCCAACTGTTTCTGATTTCTCCACTGTATTGTTACTATTTTATTTACCCCTTCAACTGATTAGCCATCTCTTGGAAAACACTTTAGAACCATGAAAATATCATTTTTCTCATCACCCAGCCTCTTTATGTCCCTCTGAAAGCATTATTTTATTATAATGGACATGTTTATGTAGTTACGTTTCTTAACAGACTATATAGTATGTTTAAACCTGAGCAATATATCTTACGCATCTTTGCACTCTGAGTGCCTAATTTAGGTCCACTTCACTGATCCACAAACACTTCAATAAAATGTGTTTAAGAATAAATTAATTGTTCATTAGTATTAGTTAAATCAATATAATTTAGCTTTGGTTTAATTACTTAAATTGTAATCACCATTGATAATTGCCTTCCTAGTGAAACAAATACTATTAATATTGCCTCTATGATTTGTCAGTAGTAATCACTTTGCCACTTTTACAAGGTCATAACTGTTATGGGTATAAAAATCACTTGTGCAATAATATTCATTAATATAATTTTATTCACTTAGACCAAGAGAGAGGTGTCTTTTTCACTAGCCTATATCTTATGCTCATGCTGTCATGCTCAGATAGCTCTCTCCTCTCATTTCCACCATTTCAAATCTTACATCTGTTTCAAGATTTAGCATATGTCAATTCGGCCGTAAATCCTTTCTTATTTTAATCTTATCCTTCTCTCTATCCTGTAATTCCATATTCTGATAACTAGAGGCTCAGTGCACAAAATTCATGGAAGGGGCTCGGCCCTTGCAGCCGGGTCAGCTTGCCTTGGCCTTCGTAGTCCCAGCTTCGTCTGGAAGGACGTCCAGAAGGTCATTTGGCTGTCCAGTCTAATTAGCATATTAAGCTTTTATTATTATAGATAGTACATACTAATTATGTTGCTCTAATTATAATCAAATAACGTACAAAAGGAGATTATGACCTACTTGATGGCATATTCTGCATCAAATAATTCCTTTGAAACTCCCACAGTGTTTTAAACTTTATTACTCAAAGTATTTTGTATAGCTTAGTCCTCAGCAAATTACAGAGTATTATATTAATATACATAAAGCATAGTGTTATACTAATAATGCAATAATAACTTCTTGGCATGATGAAACAAAAAGTGTTTTGAATCTTCATAGCTTATATATGGATGATATAGAATATTAGTATTGATTAATATGCATGCCCTCCCTATTATAATGGGAGCACAATTCTTGTTAATTTTATAACAGATAAACATGTAATGTTTTTAAATTTTTTATGTTTAAAAAGATAGTCCCTATAGGACTCAGTTAAGACTTGGATCAAAATCAAATCAGATGCTTTATCTTCTAAACCACCTCTGGTGAACCAGGCCTCCATATGTTAATTACTTAATTTATGAAAACAGCAGCATAAAGATTCCATGTGCAGTGTACATTCCCAAATTGCAGGCTTAAGGGAGACTTCCATGAATTAGTAAAAACAAACACAGTTGCTTTCTTTGACTGATGCTTTTTCTTAAAGACAATTAAACTTGTTAGAAAAGGAGCAAAAAACATCACAGCATGTCTTTTTCTTCTACAAATAGCATTGTTACTTTAAGGATCACTATAAAAGAGATATAGAAAAACCTCAGTACATAGGTTTAAGGTTTAAAATGTAGTTAATAATATTGAGAATTAAGGTATTTAGTATAAGACTCTTTAATAAATGTGGAATGTAATCAGAAAAATATAATGCAAGGCACTTATATAAATATCAGTGAGAAAATATAGAGTTCTAATCTACCCAATCTCATGTTCTCCATCTATGAAATGTAATTGATTTTTACTCTCCAGTAATTCTATTCCACATCTCTTTTCACAAAAATAGTGTGGAAAGTTGCATGGATTAGGAAAAATTATTCTAACATTGGAAATTATGAATTTTATACAGTAGCTGTTATCACTTTATTAGCTTTTCAGTTTTATTAAATATTATTTTAAATTATTTATTAATAGTTTCTACGTTGACACTATCACCAAGGTATTACAAGAGCTTTCTTAGCTCACAAGTTTTTCCTTCCTTCTTCCCTTCCTTCTTCCCTTCCTTCCTTCCTTTCTTCCTTCCTTCCTCCTTTCCTTCCCTCCTTCTTTTGCCCCACTGTCCTCCCTCCTTCCTCCCCCCCCCATTTCTTCCCTCTTCATCTCCATTAATTTAAATAGCATTTTTAAGTGAATGCTCATTTATATGCATTAGAGAAGAAATGGTGGACAGTATATTCAGAATTTGCATCCTCATCAAGTTTATATTCTACTGGAGGGAAATAGAAAAAAAAAAAATCAGACAGAAAAACACAGTAAAAATCATAGAGTGGGATGAATGCTATTAAGAAAACATGTAGCCGAAACCGGTATGGCTCAGTGGATAGAGCGTCGACCTGCAGACTGAAGGGTCCCAGGTTCGATTCCGGTCGGGAGCATGTGCCTGGGTTGCGGGCACATCCCCAGTGGGAGATGTGCAGGAGGCAGCTGATCGATGTTTCTCTCTCATCGATGTTTCTAGCTTTCTATCTCTCTCCCTTCCTCTCTGTGAAAAATCAATAAAAATATATATATTTTTTTTAAAAAAATAAAACATGTAAAGGTATAAAACACAAGATAACTAGAGGAGAGCTGAGCTGACATATTTTTATTGTGTGCTTAGAAAAGTCCCAACGGCATTTAAGTTGGAAAAATGAAGAAGGTATAATTTCAGGTTTTATAGTTAGTGTTAGGAGGGTAGTGTATACAGATAGCAAAATATGAAAATGAAAGAAGGCATTTTTGGAGGCAGTAAAAATGTCAAGGTGACAAAAGAAAATTAGGACCTGGTGGAGGAAAGATAGGCATAGGATCACATCATACTTTGCAAGAAATTCAGATTTTATTCTGTGTTGATAAGGAAACCACTGATAAACTTTAAGTAACGGTATGATATGGCATGATGTAGGACTTGTATAAACTACAGATAATGCCAGTTAAGACTCAGTACTTCTAGAAAACATGTAGGAAGCAATATCTTGTATTGATATCAATGTCACAGAGTATGGGCTATTACCAACAATGAATGGGGATATGAAATCATTACTTATATTTGATTTAAACAATTAAGATCATTAATCTTTGCTGAAACAGGACGTGCTTGCCGAGGTAACATATACTTCGGCTTGTGATACTAAGTTAGGGTATGTGCATCTCATCCCTCTGGGATCTCTTAACTGCAGTTCCCTTTGCAGCTGTCTCTCCTCCCCTTGGCCACTTATGTCCTCTTGCTCAACAAGGTGAATGCAGTGTCTCACTCTCATGTGGGGCTCTCCTTGTCTGTCCATTAGCCCTCTCATCCTTACCCAAGAAATTTAAAACCTCGTTCTTTCTCACATGACCTACATTGTTTCATGACATCTTTTATTTTTTTTTTCCAAAACAAGTACTGGGGACCTAGGTTAAACCCTATGCAGTGTCAATCCTTATCAGGGCATCAGAAAACACGTTAGTCACTAACTCCCTAGCTATACTAGTATTTCTCCAAGGTGAGCCACACAATCTTTTGACCTCCCAGAATTGTAGGTTATAACTGTTAAGCTATCAGAGTAGACACATTAAATCTCATCTCTCTGAAAGTTGGACAATAAGCAAAGCTTGTATTTTCCAACGGTGGAAGGTAGGAGTGAAGCATTGCCCTTCATAATATTCTCTGCTCTTCTACTTATCTATTTCTCTGTCACTCTAACCTTATCAGAGGCTGGATTTAGATCATTGGTTAAACATGGAAAACTGGTTCTTTAAGGTGATCATGTATCTCACGTTGGAATTTTATATCTATCTACAGAGGCCTGGTGCACGAATTCGTGCATGGGTAGGGTCCCTCTCGGTGACCTGCAGGGATTGAGCCGAAACCCACAGTCCAATGCTGTCTGCAGCTGCTACCTGCTGTTCCCGCTCATCCCGGCCCCACTGTGTCTGCTGCGGGCCCGCATCCAATCAGTCCCAACCGGGAGAGGCTCACTAGCCATAAGCCCTGCATCTGGCACCCTCCCAAAGGAAGTGGCCTGCAGGATCAGGCTGAAACTGGCTCTCCAAAATCCCCCAAGGGGTCCAGGATTGCGAGAGGGCACAGGCTAGTCTGAGGGACCCCACTAGTGCATGTCGCGCCAGGGAGGGACCATGGGAGGGCTCTAGGGCCTGTCTAATCAGTGGGACCCCAGCAGCAAGCTAACCTACTGGTTAGAGCATCTGCCCCCTGGTGGTCAGTGCATGTCATAGTGACTGGTCAACCAGTGGACCATCTGACTACTGGTGGCCAGTGCACGTCATAGCGAGTGTTTGAGCAGCCTTAGCATATCATTAGCATATTATGCTTTGATTGGTTGTTCAGTTGTTCTGCCATTCAGTCTATTTGCATATTACCTTTTTATTATATAGGATTGTCTATTTATTTCAGATCCCTGTTTGGAAATGAGACTAAAGAGTTACGTTTAAGCCTGACTGGTGTGACTCAGTGGTTGAGCATTGTCGACCTATGAACCGGAAGGGTCACAGTTTGATTCCTGGTCAGGGCACATGCCTGGGTTGTGGGCTTGATCTCCAGTACGGGCATGCAGGAGGGAGCTGGTCAATGATTCTCTCTCATCATTGGTGTTTCTCTCTCTCTCTCCCTTCCTCTTTGAAATTAATAAAAATATATATTTTTAAAAAGAGTAATGTTTTAACATCAAGTTAAAAATTAGATATAATAGTGAACCTTTTTGAATAGAGGAATCATTCAGTTTATGCCTTAGATAATGAATAATGAAGATATCTAATTGAATTTTGGTGGATGATTTTTGTATTTTCTTCATTCAAGCAAAAATTAAATGTTAAAATTAATACTAAAATACATGAACTATGTTAGACACTGGGAGCACATCAGTAAACAAGACTCCTATTATCTTACAATTCATTGTGTATTCAGGGTGTGGCAAAAGAAGGTTTATAGTTGTATGCATGAAACTCAGTTTATTTTTCTATTAATTGTGTTATTTTCCATAAAGAATAACTGTAAACCCACTTTTGCCCAACCTATATATAACTATATTTATAATATCCAAAATATAAAATGATATTATATGTATGTATTTGGCTCCAGATATCCAAAGTAAAGATATATACATATATATTCTCTAAGATTAATACTATGATAGAGAAAACAATAAATATTTGAAAACAATTAAGTGCCATATTTATATTATTTCTGAGCAGCAAAGCCTTGAAAAAAATTACTTTCCCTGAATACTATTTTAACAATTATTTTTTAAAATGTATTTTTATTGATTTCAGAGAGGAAGAGAGACAGAGAGCTAGAAACATCAATGATGAAAGAGAATCATTGATTGGCTGCCTCCTGCACGCTCCCAGTGGGGATCTAGCCTGCAACCCAGCCATGTTCCCTTGACCACAATCAAACCCAGGACTCTTCAGTCCACAGGACAATGCTCTACCCACTGAGCCAAACCAGGTAGGGTCCTGAAGACTATTTTATCAAAAGCATTATACTAGTTAATTGAGGATCTGTATAGTGGACTCATATTAATGTTAATATTTAATTATAATTATCTACTTATTTCTATTACATAATTCTCAAATAAAATCACCGGGCTAATCTGATTAGCAAACTGGTGAGCCAATGCTCTATGCCAATGTAAGAAAACAAAGCACAGCTATGCCTTTGGTGAATTTTAAGATCTACTACTTTGAAAATTTTTGAAAAATTTAAAATCATTAAGAAATAATAGATGTAGAAATATTAGACATTTTAAATAAAACTTAATGAAGAAAACAGAGGGCTCTTTCTGTGATCTTTTTCAAGCTGACACCTATTCACTATTTAGAATGCAACTGAAAATCAATTACTTTTTTTATTTATTGATTAAGGTATTAAATATGTGTTCTTATCTCCCCATTGCCCCCCCCCACCCCCTCCAGCTCATGCCCTCACCCCCCTAGTGTCTGTGTCCATTAGTTATGCTTATATGCATGCATACAAGTCCTTTGGTTGATCTCTCCCCTTTACCCCGACCCTCCCCTGCCTTCCCTCTGAGGTTTGACTGTCTGATTGATGCTTCTCTGTCTCTGGATCTGTTTTTTGTTCATCAGTTTATGTTGTTCATTATATTCCACAAATGAGTTACTTTTTAAAACCTGCCTTGAAGAATTGATATCAGATTGGTGCTCTCTCTGTGTGCTTCCATTTCATCCTGACTGCACATATTTACAGCAATCTTATGCCCTCATTGCCTTTAATTGTCTCACTCTCTTATCTATATACCAGAGGCCTGATGCACGAAATTTGTGCAAGGGGCTTGGCCCTCACAGCCGCGGCTGCCTTGGCCCTTTGCAGCTGCAGCTGCCCCAGCTTCGTCCAGAAGGTTGTCTGGACAGTCATTCTGCTGTTTGGTCTAATTAGTATATTAGCTCTTTATTATCTATTTATATAAAAACCCTGGGTGTAACAGCCATCACGTCTGAGGCTCGACCAACTGGAAGGAAGTCAGTCTTGCAGGGGTCGTCTTGGCAACGGCTGCACCCTCCCCAAGCTGTTTCCTGCGAGGGCGAGGTTTGAGGCCAGAACTGGCCCTCAGAGCATGGATGCACTGAGTCCTGGGTTTCCTTGTCAAGGGCTGTGCCCTCCCCGAGCTGTTTCCCACCAGGGCAAGGTTTGAGGCAGAAACCAGCCCTTGGAGCGTGGAGGCATATCTTTATAAATTTTTAATACATTATATTAGAGGTTGTGGTGGTACTGTTTTTCCCACAGTTTGTACAGGAATTGCTGCAAATTTACTTCTCAGTGGAAGAACCTTCATTCCCAATATAAATTACTTATTCCATTAAATGAAACCTCAATTTCTAGACTCGATATAAACAGTGAAGTTGTTAAAACTATTAAAAAGGCCCAACTTCTCATTATTGATGAATGCATCATGGCATCCAGTCATGCTATAAACACCATAGACAGATTACTAAGAGAAATTATGAATTTGAATGTTGTATTTGGTGGGAAAGTTCTTCTTGGAGGGGATTTCCGACAATGTCTCAGTATTGTACCACATGCTATGCGATTGGCCATAGTACAAATGAGTTTAAGTTACTGTAATGTTTGGGGATGTTTCAGAAAGTTGCCTCTTACAATAAATATGAGATCAGAGGATTCTTCTTATAGTGCATGGCAAGCAGTTTTCATTTAGGAATGGATATTATTGAAATCCCCTATGAAATGATTTGTAATGGATCTATTATTGAAGCTACCTTTGGAAATAGTTTATCTATAATAATATTAAAAATCTATCTAAACGTGTGATTCTTTGTCCAAAAAATGAGCACATTCAAAAATTAAATGAAGAAATTTTGGATATACTCGATGGAGATTTTCACACATATTTGAGTGATGATTCCATTGACTCAACAGATGATGCTGAAAAGGAAAATTTTCCCATTGAATTTCTTAATAATATTACTCCTTTGGGAATGCCGTGTCATAAATTAAAATTGAAAGTGGGTACAATCATCATGCTATTGAGAAATCTTAATAGTAAATGGGGTCTTTGTAATGGTACCAGATTTATTATCAAAAGATTACAACCTAACATTATCGAAGCTGAAGTATTAACATGATCTGCAGAGGGAGAGGTTGTTTTGATTCCAAGAATTGATTTGTCCCCATCTGACACTGGGCTCCCATTTAAATTGATTCGACAACAGTTTCCCGTGATGCCAGTATTTGCGATGACTATTAATAAATTACAAGGACAAAGTCTAGACAGATTAGGAATATTCCTACCTAAACCTGTTTTCACACATGGTCAGTTATATGTTGCTTTCTCTCGAGTTCGAAGAGCATGTGATGTTAAAGTTAAAGTTTTAAATACTTCATCACAAGGGAAATTAGTTAAGCACTCTGAAAGTGTTTTCACTCTTAATGTGGTGTACAGGGAGATATTAGAATAAGTTTAATCACTTTATCAGTCATTGTTTGCATCACTGTTGTTTTTATATCATGTTTTTGTTGTTTTTATATCATGCCTCTGTTGTTATATCCTTTTGTTACTGTTTATTAATAAATTTATATATTATTTTCATATACATTTTACTAATTTCCTTTCATCTTTCACACTTCTATTATAGGAAAAGGGCAAATAACAATATTAAAATATTTCCTCTAATTAATTCCCTTTTAATGTGCATGAATTTCATGTGCCGGGCCACTAGTAGAGGATATAAAAGCCTAATATGCAAGGTGTCCCCTCTGGAGTTCGACAGGGCAGGAGTTCGATCGCTTGCTGTGACGTGCACTGACCACCAGGGGGCGGCGCAGAATGAAGGAAGGCCCTGGCTGGCAGCCAACAGCCAGGGAAGGGAGGCCCTGGAAGGCAGCTGGCAGCTGCTAGGGACCCTACCCATGCATGAATTTTGTGCACTGGGCCTCTAGTTGGACCATAAATTCTTAAGGCAAATGTGCTGATTTTTCTTTCATTTTTGTCTGAAGTTTTAAATAAATACATATCAAATGAAAAATTACATACAAATATTGATTATTAATTTTAATAGGTATTCCTTGTTCTAGTAGTTTTAAATAACAAGCCTTCCACTCTGATTTATAGTTTATAGAAAAGTAATGGTAAACAATTTAAGCACATTTGTGAGTTATATTTTCTTTCATTAAAAATTTGTTTTAAATGTCTACCCTTATTTCTTTTTTTTTTTTTTAAATATATTTTATTGATTTTTTACAGAGAGGAAGGGAGAGAGAGATAGAGAGTTAGAAACATCGATGGGAGAGAAACATGGACCAGCTGCCTCCTGCACACTCCCCACTGGGGATGTGCCCGCAACCCAGGTACATGCCCTTGACCGGAATCGAACCTGGGACCCCTCAGTCCGCAGGCCGACGCTCTATCCACTGAGCCAAACCGGTTTCGGCAACCCTTATTTCTTAATAATAAATGATTTAATATAATGGACTCCAAAATTAGTTTAATAATTTGAAATGAAAATATACTTCCAAATACCTTCTAACTTAATCAAGAGTTATAATTCAGGAATTTAATATTTCTTGACATGAAACTGGGACATTTAATCCTCTTTGAAAAGAGAGAGTGTAGATTTCATATCTATAATTTTTTAAAGCTTACACATTGAAAAGCAAATGAACAGATTTGTCATATCAGTTTTTCCATTAAACACAGTTAGCTTAAACTGTCTGGATAATTTCTCCACAGTGAATCTGTCCAGACATCTGATATATTTTACATACTTATATTAATTTATAGACAATTATAAATGCACATTATAATTGACATCTATGCCAGTTTCAACAGATTTAAATTCTTTACAATTTATCGCAGCTCTTATTTAACTTGAATTTTACCTTTATTCAATAATGTCTGCTCCTAGTTTGAAAATAAATACTACTATAAACTCCTAACAATGAAGACAACAAATCAGAATTCTCCTAACTCTTACTCTAATTTCTATTCCCTAAAGATAATCACTTTACATTTTTTAAATGCTTATGATGATATTTTTCCACATTTCTGAATAATGTGTTTTTTAATATATCTTGTAAATTTTAGGCATTTTTCTAAGTAGAATTTAGTCAATATATACAACCTATTCTTAAATATTTTTTCTTGACCTCAGTTCCATCCAATTTTAGACATTGTTGAATGATGACTCTGTTTTCTCATGCAATACGTTCCTCTCCCAATCCCACAGCAGACATGCACACACCTCTTAATTAGCTATACCAATATTTAGTTGGTATGACATTCTGTGTTTATATTATCTTGCCACTATTATTTTCACTTGAGTCTATAGTATACTGAAGTTATCTGTGCTTTATTGTACAAAATTTTATTTTCCCTGGAGTTAATGATCCCACATTTTAGACATAATTTTCTATTATATTAACTTTCTCCAAGCTCTTCTATAAAACTAAAAATTATTTTTCAATATTTTCAAATTCATCAGACAACCTATCAATGCCTTTTGCCCATTGATGAAATCACTCCTGGAATTATCTGTCCTTACAGATCTTTTCTTTGTCATTATTATCAGAATTTCTTTTGCCTCCCTTCTATAACTCCTATTTTTCAAATAATAGATATTATTTTTCTTGATTTTCTGCCATAGATTTGTTGATATAACCTTTATTGGTATCATCATAGTAGAAGAAAAGAACATAAATACTTTGAGACCTGGCACACTTGAAAAATATCTGTATCCTAATCTTGTACTTGATTAAAGGGTTTACTGAGTAGTGACTTCTCAGTTGGTATTAATTTTTCTTCAGATGTTTGAAGCCATTGATGGATTGTTCTCTATATTCCAATGTACATTTTTGAGAAGTTTCTTTAACTTGAAGTAAAATATTATAATTGAAAACCTTCTTCTACCCTATTATCAAGAAACCTACAACAAAGTGGCATCACTTATAAAATGCAAAAATGGTGGTGTGGGTATAAAATACTTTAAAACCAAATGACATTTGCATTCAGACTTTTTAATTTTCTATATTTGTTTTATTTGACTAATAAAATCATCTTCAGATGTACCAAAAATTGCCAAGAAATTACTGAAGAAACTGACTTTTATCAAGATTTGAGACTGAATTTTTCTACTGAAATTATTATTATCCAAATTTCTCCATGATGATGAATTGATTCTTGATTCTTCTGGGAAATAATATGCAATGTGATTTAAAAAAAATTGCCTTTTTGTGTTTAAATGTGTTTGATATTAATTTATTCCATGGTAAATTAGCTTTTAATAGTTTGTGTGTATATGGTTTATGTTTTAAATACAAATATTTATTTAAATGCTTTTAGATATTTAGTTTCATATTAAAATAGAGGATAAAAAATTTTCCCAGTGGGAAGCTAAAGGGCAATTTTAAATAAATAGCAACAGCCATCTTGCCTCTGGACTACCTAATTTCTATTGCCAACTAATAATATAGAGATTATCTAAGATGTCTTTTTCTGTTTTTTATTAGTCTTATAAAGTGTTCACTTAGTATTATTTAGTGTTCTCTTTCCCCCTCTCTCCCTTCCCTCCTTAATCAGTAAACAATAAAGTGATAACAACACAATGAGGCTCTGAATATTTCAGAACCACTTTTAGGGTGCTTCCCACAAGAGTCACAAAGTGATCAAAGTTATGGAGATTGCTACATTTGGGGATCGGGGGGCTGTAACTTAAATTCACAGATGACTCTTGCTCTGTAATTTAATAAGCTTCTTTCCTAGTATCATCACCCATAGGTTCAGTAGCATGGAGAAGCAGTACACTGAATATATCCAGATATGATGCTAAAAAATGCATTGTATGAAAATGATTCAGAACTCCTTGATTTTTAAATTTAGTGCAGAAGTCAAGATGAAACTGGGATATCTTGCTTTTGTCAGAAATCAAGGATTCACTAAGAGGTAGCATGATATCATTGAAAGCAGTAATGTGCTTATCATGTATATAGAGATATAATAACAAAATGAGCATCCAACAGAAAATGATAATGACAGCTAAGTGGATCTAGTGGATCAGTGTATAGTCATAAATGTGATGCTTTAAAGAATATACCAATATTAATTGTGCTAGAAATACTCCTATGTGCCAAATTCTCGCAGTAAATATGGGGACAAATCACTCAATGATAAATAAATTTGAAATGTTTCAGGTGTAACACTAATACAATATATTTTTCATGGGGAAGTTTAAATAACTGTTATGGTGAAATGGTAATGTATTTGTTTTCTTTCTATAGTACATGAAGTAGCAAATTTTAAAGTAAAATTTTTATTTTCTCTTTATTTATATAGCTACTTATATTTCAACTTTCTCATTTTTGCTTACTCAGTTATAATTTTCCAGTTAATTTCCTTCTGCAAACTTCGTTGAGTCTTATCTACTACTGCCCTTGTGGTTTACTTCTTATATATTTCTTAACTGCAGTTTGGTAGAGTTTGAATGAGAAATATCAACGTAAGTGAACATCTATTAAATCAGTAAAAGTTATTTTGAGAAATAAAACATTTCAGTTATAATTGAATCCATTCTCTCATTTATCTCCCTTCTACCCCAGAGACAAAAAAATATCCTGAAATTAGTGTATATTTTTCTGTCTATATTTTATGTTTGGTTATATATGTAATAATCTTAAAAAATAAGTAATGTGTCTCCTTGTGTTTAAGTACAAAAATTTATATAGGACAGATACGAAGGCAACAGAATGATCTGACATTATTATACAAATTTAAAAAGATATATAGCTGCCAAAACTAGAGATAGAGTTTCCAATATCTTTTTTTGCTTTATATGTCCATGGAATATATCTGGAATAATGTAGGCAATTTTTTTTCTTTTTTTAGGAAAGTAATTATCCCATATATCTTCTCTTCTACCCTTTCTGTAAACTGGGATGCAAAAATGGAAGTTGCTGGCTTCATTTTAGAAGATAACTATAACACTTTAATCATGACTATTTGGTTTAAAATTGCATAAAATTAAGATTATATTTCTTACCTACACCGACCACCTTTCACATGTCAATAGCAAATATGTGGTTAGTGGCTACCATAATAAATAGTGCAGATAAAGAACATTTTCATCATCTCAGAAAGTTTTATTAACAGTACTCTAAGGGGATCAGGAATGTGAAAAAGGAAAGCAATCTAGATCAAAGTCTGAAATCCTGCAATACCTTATGGAGTAAGATCTCTATCTTAAAATCTTCTGGCTATCTTCAGACTATTTTTATGAAAGAGAAGTAAGCATCTATCTTACTTGGGTCACTTCTTTTGTGGTTACTTTATCAGAGCATTGTAGCATATATACCCACCCACACACTCTTTCATACACATATATGTGCATGCATACATGTAGGTACATTTATGTGTATGTCTGCCTATATATATGTATGTAAATGGTAGTTTAAAGGCTCAAGAGTTCCAGGGGCAAAACTCAAACCTGACATCCATACATGGAGGACAAGGAGAGACCAAAGAAAGAGGTAGATCACTCCAGATTGGTAGGAGGCAAGATTCATAAGCAAGGGAACTTACATAGGAGACTTCTTTTCGACAGCTGTAAGACTAGTAAATCTCCACATTGCCCACCAGAACTTTAATAGTTAACACATATCCAGTCCAAATGGTCTCAGCAACCCATTACTCTCTCAGTGTTGTATCTTTGAAATGGCCCCAGTTTTGGGAAAGATGGATAGAATGCACATTCCATGGGGAGGGGATGAAGAGCCTGTGTGCCTGGGTCCAGTAGTTTCAGCTTTCTGGTCAACCAGCAGCCACGTCCATTCTTAATGACCTCCTCCATCACTCCACCCCCATGATGGGCTCTTACAGTTTAACATGCCTCCTCTTCTGCAATGTGGCCTGACCTGTGAGCAAGGGGTTTTATTATCATGGTTCATTCATGGCTATCTGGCTGCAATGGAGGCAGATGCCACAGCAACAATATAAACAGATGCAAAAGAAAGCAAAAATTAAGATAATGACTTCCAAAATAAGTCACAATTTTTTTTCCACCTAGAGATTCATGATCTAACCAGTGGTCACATCCTCCCAATGACCACCTCGGACAAAAAAGAGACAGAGAGGTTCTGATCTTCAAGTATGCAAATGTTCAAGTTCACTAACTGTTTCCACAGTGGTTATATGTTGATCTCCTATTTATAGTTTTTGAAAGCAGCCCTGCATTCCCCATAGCCTCGCCAATACTTGCCATTTTTTAGTAAGGATACACTTTTCTCAGACCTCTTATTTTTCCATGTGAATGTATTTTAGTTAATTAACTCTCCTCTCACTGGAGAATGTGAATGCTGGAGAGAGTCCTGGGCATGCTGAGGTGATCCTTCCTCTGTGTTGCAGAGGAGAAGTTCTGATCCCTCAATGCTACGTCACAGACATGGTGGAGCAGCTCTGACCCTTGGCATGTGACCTCCCTTTGATCAGTGCTGCCTGTCACTGGATGGGCAAGGTTATCCAATTCAGAATGTTTTGGTAAGTCCTTTTGTCTGCACACCCAAGCCAGGCCTTTCAGTCAAGCTTTCAGCAGTCATTTAGCAGAATACTTAAAATGTATGACTTGATTTCCTGTTCAGATTTCAGGAGGGAAGAAAGGATTTTAAAATTAATCTCTTAAACTTCAACAAGCATAATACCAATTTTTATATTTAGTTGAACTCCTCTTATGTTAATATGCATCCCTGATTATTGATAAACTTGAGTACATTTTTATGTTGATTTAACATTTTTTTCAAAGGTCTGCTCAATTCTTTTATCTAGTGAAAACTAAATTTGCAGATATGGGGAGCACAGTTTCAAAAATTTATTTATATAACATTTAAAACTAAGATAAATCTGAATTAGCTATTGAATTTTAAAGGAAAGAAATACTTTTTCTACAATGCAAACAGGCTCAGACAGTCATCTATAAAAGGTAAAAATGAGCTAAAATTCCAAATTTTCTACAGTAATATTCAATATTCAGAAAATATTAAAAGAATTCAGGGCAGGAAAGATATACTAATAATATTACGTATATCTAAGGTAACATTAAAGTGTAACTGCAATAGGCAGAAATTCTCAAACTTAGAAGAATTTAGATGCACAATACTTGAGGTACTGTAAAAAATTAAGATGTGAATCAAAATAATTTAAGGAGAGCAAAACACAAGGACTAGTGATGAGCAGAGACTCTATTTAAATGAATGAATACTAAACAAATTCACTAGTTATGGTTACAGAAGAACCGACATAATACAAAACTAAAACTGTAGGATTTACTTTGTGAGGCAGATACAGTACTATTATTTTTATTCAATGGTTAAAGAAACTGAAGAAAAGTTTAATGACCTAAAAACATTTGCACATAATTGTTATATAGAACAGAATATAAAGTATAAACCGGAGAGAGAGATAATTTAACTATTAAAACAAAAGCTGAGAAAGAATGGATATGAGAAAAAAACATTTTGAAGATAACTAGTCATTAAACCAATAACAATAAATGTCTTTTTTTAAAAAGTTCAACTACATGAATTGTGTTCTTAGCTGTGTTTTCATAATCTCTTCTTAAAAAATTTATCTTTATTGTTGAAAGGATTACATATGTCCTCCTTTCCCCCTCATTGACTCACCACCTCCCCACTCCTGTCTGCTTGCCCGGCCTTCACCCCAACTATTGTCTGTGTCCATGGGTTATGCACATATGCATACAAGCTCTTTGGTTCATCTCTTCCCTCCTTCTGTCCCTCCCTGCCATGAGGATCCTCATTCTGTTTGTTGTGTGTTTCCATGTCCCTGGATCTAATTTGTTTGTCATTTTATTTGGTTTGTCAGTTTATTTTGTTCATTAGAGTCCATCTATAAGTAAGATCATCTTATATGAGTAAGACATTTATTGTTATTGGTTTAATGACTAGTTATCTTCAAAATGTTTTTTCTCGTATCCATTCTTTCTCAGCTTTTGTTTTAATAGTTAAATTATCTCTCTCTCCGGTTTATACTTTATATTCTGTTCTATATAACAATTATGTGCAAATGTTTTTAGGTCATTAAACTTTTCTTCAGTTTCTTTAACCATTGAATAAAAATAATAGTACTGTATCTGCCTCACAAAGTAAATCCTACAGTTTCAGTTTTGTATTATGTCGGTTCTTCTGTAACCGACTTACGCTAAGTGAAATAAATCAGTCATAGAAAGACAAGTGTCACAGGGTCTCATAATCTCTTTTCTTAATCTTACTGTAATATTTTTTAAAATTACCTTTTATGCTGAAAATAATTTTTCTGTAGTTCAGAGATTCTTTCAATATCACGTAGTTAGTTTTGTCTTTATTGTATTTTTTAAAATATATTTTTCTTGATTTCAGAGAGGAAGGGAGAGGTATAGAGAGATAGAAATATCAATGATGAGAGAGAATCATTGATTGGCTGCCTCCTGCACACCCTCTACTGGGGCCGAGCCCACAACCTGGGCATGTGCCCTTGACCAGAATTAAACCCAGGACCCTTCAGTGGCAAGGCTGACTCTCTATCCACTGAGCCAAACCACCTAGGGCAGTTTTGTCTTTTAAATACAAAAATAAATTTAACTCTACTTAATAGTTCTTAAATATCACTTGTACAGTTTTTATTTTCATATGCAATGTATTTCTTTTTACCTATTTTCTACTTGCATAGGTACAGTATGCCAGGAAATGGCTAATATGATACACTAAACTTAATTATGGCCTGGATAGAGAAATCTAAGACATTTATTTTCCATTATCTTACATTTTATATAGTAGATTATTTTTGAGAAGCTTGAGACATTTTTAATCAGGTTGAATTTTCTAAATTTAAATTTTGGCGTTCTGTGTTCATAACTTTTATCTCTATATGCATCTATACTCTTATCCTATGTATCTCCATTTAAAAATCTTGTCTTGATTAGTAACCCATTGCTGCATATCCACTTAGCCCTAACTACCCTATCTAGGTCAGGTGTATTTGAATTTTTGTTTCATGTTTATATTCTTTATTGTTTCTTTTAGTTTCCTCAACTAGTTTTCATATTTACTATGGACTATCCAGTGGTCCCACTATAAAGTGTACAACTTTGAAGAACTTAAAAAAATAAAGTTTCTCAAAATAATTGATGATAACAAGCAAGAAAAAATTTACTAGTAAGAATTTATTCATAATAAAAACTTAGAAAAGTTAAATTTTAAGATATCACAATCTTGTTACCGTCTGTCAGCCTCTCAAATGGTAGCCAAGAATGTTAAGTTTTTAAAATATTTTTATTAGCATCATAAAAATCTTTAAACAGCTTATTAAGCTGTCTTATCCAAATTAACTAAGATTTATTAAATACTGATTATGTGCCAAACCCCATGCCAAGTGGTGTATACATATCACTCAATTTATTCCTCAAAGCGATTATATTAACCAAATATAATAGCTTCATTTTTCAGGGAGACTAAGGCATAATTAGTAAATAACTTGGCTAAATTTATACAGCTAGTAAATAGAGAGTATTGAAATCTAGGTCTGACTCCAGAGTATGTACTTTTAACCAGTACAGTGTATTGCTTCATAAAGTGTGATGTTTACACATGTTTTGGCCTCACCTAAGCTAATGAAAGACAGCCAGGGAAGCTTTTAATCCCTGAAGATATGTTTGAATCTCCTGGGGTATTTGTTCTAAGTTATGGTAGACTGCACATTTGTAGATATAGCAAAGAAAAATGGGCATTTGAAAGTATGCTATGATAGGATTGAGGGAAATGGTAAAAGACGGTTAACTGGGTATGAGGATATGGCTGCTATTAAAAGCTAAGATAAAGTAGGAAGGTTAACCTTAAGAACAACGGACAATTCAGTGAAGAGTTTCATAAAAGAGGGCAAATGGTATGTTTTAAAATTAAAAACATTTAAATTTTTTTCAGCTTCTTGTTTTCTTGGCATTGAACATAGTCTGAATGAGTGTAATGGGGATTAGAGGGCAGAACACTCAGTGAGTGACATCACCCACAACTTTCATGCTCATCAGCTCTGAAAGCTATGATTAGTCTTCTATTTTGTGACATGTATGACAGCTTTTGCCAGGAGGAACAGGCTAATTGTTAGGCCATAATAGAATAAAGAGCAGTACATTGCAGAGTGCTAACTAACCCTTTTTGCCTTAGGTGGCATAATGAAGCATTGAGACTAAAAACGTTCATCGTCTAAAAATTGCATGAAACTTTTTGCAAATGAATGTGATGATACCTAATTGTTACTGTAAAATTAAATTTGTAAGCAAACACGTGGCAATTTGTCAGCTTCATGCTGCTTATAATTAACATGGTAGAATATTTGTAGTCAATTAAAAAAATTAAAAATTTACTATTCCTACTTTGTTCTCTAGAAGGCTTGTTTTCATATAAGATGAGTCAATCATTAATATTGTGGAGAAAATATTTAAATATATTTACCTATTTAATGGGTATTTGTAAAAAATTGTCTATATTTTATAATTTTTCAGTGTATTTTTTTGTGATGAAATTTACACAGAAATCTGGCTCTGACATTGAGCTCATAGAATGGTGTCTGAAAATTTGCCAACTTAATCTGAATTCTGTGTATTTCAAAATGTCCACTGGTATGGTGGTATCTAATTACGGAGCTATATTAAATTACAGACATTAGTGTAGTGCTGTCAGTTACTAATTCAACTTTTATGGTAGCTATCAGAAAGTTTTATCTCTAACAGGTTGCATACATAAATTACTGATAAATGAAAATTGAGTACTACTTTTTTATTACTCTTTTAGCAAGTCTAAAAGTTAAAATTATGCTAAAGAGACTAACTTCTTCAGAAACTGTCTTTATAACTACCCATTCACATTTTAGACCACTGTGAATGCCATATAATATTTAGATAGAAATGATATTTGCATAAAAGATAGTGTGATTATATAAGTTTATTATAAGAACTTTAAATTGCTCAGTTTTGCATTTGGTCTTATAAGATGCGAATATCTTTGCTAGATAAAATTTCCATCCTTCCCATTCAAATATATGAAATGTATGTGGAGGGATGTATAAGAAGTTATATAGAGAGTAAAATAAACAAAAAGATGTAGCATGTATTAATATATTTGCCTTAACATGTAATTTTATAAAAGTAAAATTATTTTTGGTTAATTTCAGGGATTTAAATGTATAATCTATCGTAAATCAAGGTTATTCACACTTATAAGATCAATAAGCATGAACTGTCTCTTCATCCATGCATTCAACACATTGATTAAAAACATGTATTGAATATTTGTTGTTAATAGGCATTCTTATGTTTTAAAATACGGATGTAACAAAATTTCTCTGATCATATCTGAGTCCATGGAGTTAGAAAGAAACATTAAAGGACAATTACTTTATAGGTCTCTCAAAAATAAAACAAGTGATTATGGATGTTTTAAGGGCTGCTAACTCAGCCTGGTGACACTAGTCAGGTCTTAAGAGTCAGACCTGAGCCCTGACCCAGTGGCTCAGTTTGTTGTTTTGTCATCCATACACCAAAGGGTTGTGGGTCCCATTCCTAGTCAGGGCATGTACCTAGGTTGCTGTTTAGATCCTGGTTAGGGTGAATGAATACAGGAGGCAACCAATCAATGCTTCCCTTTCTCTCCCTTCCTCTCTTTCTCAAGTAAATAAACATATCTTTTTCATAAAATTATTTACAAAATGTGCCTTGATGTCCATTTAAAATATGGAACTAGAAAATTATGTAATGATTATTTACTATAGTTACTACCAGGACTAAATAACATGTGTCAAGTACTTGTATAAAGTACTTGTCACTTTCCTTGGGTATAATTTGTGCTTACTAAATCTTGCCTCTTTATCTAGCATTAGTTATCAATTTTCTCTCTCTCCCTCTCTTTTTATTCTCCTCTGTCCCTCCCCAACTGTTTTTTTCCACTCTCTTTCTCATTCTGGTGCATACACATACATACATACATACATTGAAAATCCTTCCTATGTCCCCATCCCAAATCTTGACTACGCTATTCCTCATGCTAGTTTACTCTTCAGACTACCTCTATAAGAGTTATTGGACAAAATGTCCACTTGTATAGAATGCTATATTAGGATCAGAATAAAAGCCAATGCTACAACACTAAATCTAATCATGAATGAACGTAGATGAGGATAAACAAGCTAACAGTAAGTAAATGGAATGAAAAGACTGGAAAGATCCAGGTTTGAAATATTCAAGATTGAATGTCAAGAATTTGACAATCTCTTTCTCTTTGCCCATTAGTCTGTAGAAAAATAAATCTCCATTATTTGAGTCAACGCCTGAATCGAAGAAAAAGAAATAGTTCAGAAGACATAGTGGCCCCTACTTCAATCCAGCATCACCTATTCCATTTCCTTTCTAGGAAGTAATAATAGGTTCCTGCCATGCCATTGTCAGGTTTAATATAGGATTTTGGTCAACAGAAAGTCTCCTTAGACCCTTGAAAGTTCTTTTCTTTTAATTGCATTTATGGGTCACACAACTTTTTCTTATGCAATTATATTTTTTCAAAGCTCAAATGTTGCCGTTCAAATGTATCAATAATTTTTGTCTAAGATATCAGATGCTCACCCTTTTATTTAAAATAATGTTAATAATAAATGAATATATCAAAAAAAAATGAGGAAAGGGGTCAACTAAAGTGAAAAGAAAATAGAAAATGTGAGAAGAATTCATTATTTGAGACTTCACAATTTTACCTTGGACTAGTCTTGATGTTTAGGGATCTGTGTTTAGTGTTTAGGATTCTGTGGTCTGTCAAAGATAAAACATACAGAAAATTATTCTATGTCTTGAATGTGAATAAAATATTTTAACAGAAACTTAAATGGTGAGTAAGCTATGCTATTCAAAGCTAGGGATTACATAGTCTTTTTTGCTTAATTTAAACAAGGAAAGTGAAGAGAGAGTTAATTAAATCCTGAGTATAATCAATGGAGGAAACTATACAGATTAGTTTTGTTCCCAATTTTTTGTCCCTTAACATTTGTTTCATGTTTTAGCCCCTGGGAAGAAGAAAAAAAAATTTTAACTAGATAAAGGCATTTACTTATCATTTATTGCCCTGTCATCACCACTGGCTGCCACCATGTTCCGCACCACCCCCTGGTGGTCAGCACACATCATAGCAAGTGATCGAACTCCCATTCTCCTGCTCGAGCTTCCAAGGGGACACTTTCCCTATTAGCCTTTTATATATGAACTAGAGGCCCATTGCATGAAGAGATTCGTGCAATAGGCCTTCCTTCCCCTGGCTGCCAGACCCCGTTTTCCTCCGGCACCCGGGACCCAGGCCTTTGCTCTGACTGAAGCAGAGAAGCCAAGCCTCTTCAGTCTTCAGTCTTCAGTCTTCACTCCGGTGGAGCCTTCAGTCTTCACTCTGCCTGCATATGCAAATTAACCGCCATCTTGGTTGGGTTAATTTGCATACTCATCCTGATTGGCTGGTGGGCGTAGCGGAGTGACACCAATTTGCATGTTTCTCTTTTACTAGTGTAGATTAGCATGAACAGCGTTTAGAGAGATTGAAAAGGGGAAATTGGAGAAATGTATGGTGGAGGGGAGTTGGCACTGACAAACTGAATACTTAGAACATTAACCCTTTGCGGTCCAATGTTATCTTTGGAATTCAAACAGTCTGGTCCAAATTAATTGACGGGATTGAATGTTGAACTTTTTAATGTTCTTATTGCTCGACCTTGGATCTGCTCCTAGCGCCTGGTCTGTTGAGTTGGCCTCGAGGTTGGACCAAAAAGGGTGAAAGAGCCGCAAAAATGTCAGCTAGCTTTACATAGAGGGTGACCTGGAAAATCACAACCAGTAAAGTGAGAGGCCATGGTTTCTAAATTATGACAGTTTATCCTGGCAGCTAGTAGGCTCTATTCTTCTTATGTTTTTGTAATAAATGTGAAAAATAGCTCTATTTGGAAACAGATGTAACTGATTTTACACTTTGATCCTGACACTAGCTATGTAGACTTAGGCATTGCTTCGTTATCTGCATAAAGGAGACTATAATAATTTTCAGGCATGTAATAGTTAAAATAATAATGTATGCGAGGTGCCTGACAGAAACTGATCAAATACCTGTTGATAAAGTTTCAATTAATTTGATTTATATATAGCAAAGCCTGCATTATAAAAGAAACTTTTACTGTGAATTTTTTTAATTTTTACGAAAAAGCAAATATTGCTTCTTGATTTCATATATCTGTCAGCAGTGGACATGGGGGTCTCTGGTCAGAGTAATCTCTGGCTAGAGACAGTACTCAGCACCCCCCATCTCTTGTCTTGCTTGTAGGAACGAATTCAAAGAAGAGACAACAAATAACTGCAAAAGCAGGTGAGGGGTTATTTGTAGGAAAGCAATGCACTCAGAGAGGACCTGAGCTGGCAGCTCAGCGGGCTGGGACCAAAGTGCCCTGGCATTTGGGAGTTTTGAGAATTTGTAACCCTAGGCTGCAACACCCTTAGGCAAGGAGCAAGTCACCTCCTCTCTCATGCCTCAAAAAATGAATCTTTAATCTACAAGGCTCCTTCATTTAGGTGTTAGGCCACAGGTTAGACTGCATCCTGAAGGGCTCTGAATCTTTCCTTCTCATAGGGGCCTCCATTGTCTGTTTTCAGTTTGTCATGTCTCTTATTTTCTCCAAGCCCCAGCGGCCTCACCCAGCTGCTCCCAGCTCATGTCTTTCTATCTGCCTACTCTAACATTTCTGTTAAAAATTTCAGCTTTTAAAAAAAGACTTGTCATTTTTACTTTTAGGTTGATATGAAGTGAACTGAAGGTGTTAATCACATTTATGATTTTTGCTGCTGAAATATGAAGCTTGAGGTATTAGATATAAAGGGTGATGTGGTGATCTGTCTAGAGAATATCTTAACAAATGCGTAATAGAAAACTGACAGCCGCTTTCATCCATCCATAAGCAGGAAATGTTGATGACATATATTTAGATCCAAATCTTAATTCCTTTCTGAAAACACATCAAGAGAATTTAGAGAGTGACTACACATAAAGCAGTGACACATTTTTCTATATGAAAAGTGTGCAGAAAAGTGACTGAAAATTGGTAAATATTTTTGGCAAGTTGCCTTTTACAAATGGCAGAATGACATGTTGGCTACATAAATAAAATAGAAATAGGGGAATAGTGATGTTAGAGAGGCTTGTAAGTAGTAGAAGGTGAGCTGTGTAATCAGTAAACAAACAAATAAGCTTATATTGAGCTCTAGAACATTAATTGAATTCAAGGCACTTTAATGCTAAAGAATGATGAAATTGGCAATTAAGATAATTTTTAACAAATGCTACATCTTAAATGTTAACATTTGTATGTAGATACTGACTATATCTTCTGTATACTTAATTTAAGAAAAATATTCTAGTGAGATGTTTTCCTACTCAAATTCTAGTTAACTCCACATTTACTAGATTAGGTAATGGTTTTTCACTTTTCTTTGCAGAGGCATAATTTACTCACTTTATCATTAGTATATATATTCATATATATATATATACTGAATTAAATTGGTGTCTAAATTGAAACTCAGAATTATTACAAATTGCTTTTTTTAAAAAATATATTTTATTGATTTTTTACAGAGAGGAAGGGAGAGGGATAGAGAGTTTGGAACATCGATGAGAGAGAAACATCGATCAGCTGCCTCCTGCACACCTCCCACTGGCGATGTGCCTGCAACCAAGGTACATGCCCTTGACCGGAATCGAACCCGGGACCCTCAGTCCGCAGGCCGATGCTCTATCCACTGAGCCAAACCGATCAGGGCCAAATTGCTTTTTTATTACACACACACATCTTACCTAATAATAGAAAAACATGTAAATTGACCATCCCTCCACTACGCCCACCAGCCAATCAGGAGAGTATGCAAATTAACCCAACAAGTATGGTGGTTAATTTGCATACGTAGGTGCGAAGCGGCAGAGCGAAGACTGAAGACTCAAGGCGGAGCAGTGAAGGCCTGGGTCCCGGGTGCCAGAGGAAAACCAGTGCCAGCAGCCAGGGAAAGGGAAGGCCTATTGCATGAATCTTTTCGTGCAAAGGGCCTCTAATATATAATCTATAATCTATAATCTATATATATTAGAGGCCCAGTGCATAGAACTCATGCACGGGGGTGGGGGGTTACCCTCAGCCTGGCCTGCACCTTCTCCAATCTGGGACCCCTCAGGGGATGTTTGAAAGCTAGTTTAGGCCCGATCCTGCAGGATGATCAGGCCAGCAGGGGAGAGTAGTTAGGGGCAATAAGGCAGGCAGGCAGAGGCAGTTAGAGGTGATCAGGCAGGTAGGCAGAGGTGGTTAGGGGCGATCAGGTAGGCAGGCAGAGGTGGTTAGGGGATATCAGGCAGGCAGGCGAGAGGTTAGGGGCCATGAGGCAGGACGGCAGAGTGGTTAGGGGTGATCAGTCAGGCAGAGGCAGTTAGAGGCGATCAGGCAAGCAGGCAAACAGTTAGTGGTGATAAGGCAAGCAGGCAAAGGGGTTAGGGGCGATCAGGCAGACAGATGAACGGTTAGGAGCCAGCAGTCCCGGATTGAGAAAGGGATGTTCAACTGCCGGGTTAGGACTGATCCACAGGGATCCCTGCGGGATCGGGCCTAAACTGGCAGTTGGACATTCCCTGAAAGGTCCTGAATTGTGAGAGGGTATAGGCCGGGCTGAGGGACCACTCCTGTGCATGAATTTCGTGCACTGACCCTCTAGTGTGTGTGTGTGTGTGTGTGTGTGTGTGTGTGTGTATATGAAAAGCAATCATCAAAATGGGAAACATTGCTAATAATATCAGGTGTGGGATAATTTTTTCACAAAAACCAGTTGCATAACCCTTTCTGTAAGACTGAAAAATTAATCACATGTATTTGTTTTTTTATTGTGATGAAAAACATATAACATACAATTTCCTAATTTTTTTTAAAATTATAGTTCACATTCACTATTATTCTGTATTAGTTTCAGGTGTACAACATAGTGGCTAGACAATCATATACTTTACAGAGTGGCTCAATGTTACTTTAAGTTCCCTCCATGGCCCATGCATAGCTATTACAATATTATTATTATTTTAATTCTTTATTGATTAAAGTATTACATATGCCTCCTTTTTCCTCCATTGACCTCTCCATGACCACTGCTACCCTCAGCATATACCCCCCCCCCCCAGTGAATGTGTCCATTGGTAATGCTTATATGCATGCTTATATGCATGAATACAAGTCATTTTGTTGATCTCTTACCCCCCTCCCCCCAGCATTCCCTCTGAGGGTTGACAGTCAGTTTGATGCTTCTCTGTCTCAGGATCTATTTTTGTTCATCAATTTATGTTGTTCTCTATATTCAAATAATGAGTGAGATCATGTGGTATTTATCTTTCTCCAACTGGCTTATTTTGCTTAGCATAATGATCTCCAAGTCCATCCATGTTGTTGCAAATGGCAAGAGTTCCTTCTTTTTTACAGCAGCATAGTATTCCATTGTGTAGATGTACCACAGGTTTTTTTTATTATTATTATTGATTTCAGAGAGGAAGGGAGAAGGAGATAGAGATAAAAACATCAATAATAAGAGAAAATTATTGATCGGCTGCCTCCTACACACCCACTACTAGGGATCAAGCCTGCAACCAGGCATGTGCCCTAGCCAGTGTCAGACCTGGGACCCTTCAGTCCACATGCCAATGCCTCTATCTAATGAGCCAAACCAGCTAGGGCTGTACCATAGTTTTTTAACTAATTTGTCTGCTGATGGACACTTAGGCTATTTCCAAATCTTAGCAATTGTAAATTGTTCTGCTATGAACATAGGGGTGCATATATCCTTTCTGATTGGCGTTTCTGATTTCTTGGGATATATTCCTATAAGTGGGATTACTGTGTCAAATGGGAGTTCCATTTTTAATTTTTTGAGGAAAATCCATACTATTTTCCACAGTGATTGTACCAGTCTGCATTTCCACCCCCAGTGCAAGAGGGTACCTTTTTCTCCACATCCTTGCCAGCACTTGTCATTTGTTGATTTGTTGATGATAGCCATTCTGACAGGTGTGAGATGGTACCTCATTGTTATTATGATTTGCATCTCTCAGATGATTAGTGACTGTGAGCAAATTTTCATATGTCTTTCGGCCTTCTGTATGTCCTCTTTCAAAAAGTGTGTATTTATGTCCTTTGCCCATTTATTTTTATTGGATTGTTTATCTTCCTGTTGTTAAGTTGTAAGAGTTCCCTGTAAATTTTGAAGATTAAACCCTTATTGGAGATAACATTGGCATATATGTTCTCCCATACAGTGGGTTTTCTTGTTGTTTTGTTGATAGTTTCTTTGACTGTGCAGAAGCTTTTTATTTTGATGTAGTCCCATGTGTTTATTTTTTCCTTAATTTCCATTGTCCTAGGAACTGTATTGGTAAAGATATTGCTGCAATGTATGTCTGATATTTTGCTACATGTAGTTTCCTCTAAGATTTTTATGGTTTCCCATCTTACATTTAAGTCCTTTTTCCATTTTGAATTAATTTTTGTGTATGGTGTAAGTTGGTGGTCTAGTTTCATTTTTTTTTTTGAATGTATCTGTCCAATTTTCCCAACTCCATTTATTGAAGAGCCTGTCTTGACTTCATTGTATACTCTTGCCTCCTTTGTCAAATATTAATTGAGCATAATGGCTTGGGTCTATTTCTGGGTTCTCTGTTCTGTTCCATTGGTCTATATGTCTGTTCTTGTGCCAGTACCAGCCAGTTTTGAGGACAATGGCTTTGTAATATAGCTAGATATCTGGTATACAGATTCCTCCTGCTTTGTTCTTCTTTCTCAGGATTGCTGTGGCTATTCTGGGTCTTTTTTTATTCCATATGAATTTTTGGAGAGTTTGTTGTAGGTCTGTGAAATATGCTGTTGGTATTTTAATGGGGATTGCATTGAGTCTGTGGATTGCTTTGGGTAGTGTGGCCATTTTAATGATGTTAATTCTATCATACCATGAACACAGTATGTTCTTCCATTTGTTTATGTCTTCCTCTATCTCTTTTTTCAACATCCTATAGTTTTCCGAGTACAGGTCTTTTACCTCCTTAGTTAAGTTTATTCCTAGGTATCCTAATTTTTTTGGTACAATGGTGAATGGGATATTTTTTTTTAAATTTCTCTTTCTGTAAGTTCATTACTGGTGTATAAAAAAGCCATAGATTTCTGGGTGTTAATTTTGTATCCTATTACATTGCCAAATTCATTTATTAATTCTAGTAGTTTTTTGATGGAATCTTTAGGGTCTTCTATGTACAATATCATATCATCCATGAATAATGATAGTTTTATTTACTTCTTCCTTTCATTTCTTCTTCTTGTCTGATCGCCATAGCTGGCACTTCCAGTACTATGTGGAACAGGAGTGGTGAGAGTGGGCATCCCTGTCTGTTCTTAGGGGAAATGGTTTTACTTTTTGCCCATTGAGTATGATGTTGGCTATACATTTGTCATATAAGGCTTTTATGATGTTGAGGTATGATCCCTCTCTTCCCACTTTGCTGAGGGTTTTAATCAAGAAAGGATGTTGGATTTTGTCAAATGCTTTTTCTGCATTAACTGATGACTATGTAATTTTTATCTCTCTGTTTATGTGATGTATCACATTTATTGATTTGTGGATATTGTAACACGCTTGTATCCCTGAATAAATCCCACTTGGTTATGTTGTATGATTTTTCTAATGTAATGCTAGATCTGATTTGCTAAGATTTTGTTGTGGATTTTAGCAACTATGTTCATCTTGGATATTGGTCTGTAATTCTCTTTCTTTGTAGTGTCTTTATCTGGTTTGGGGATTAAAGTAATGCTGATTTCATAGGAAAAGCTTGGAAGTGTTCATTCCTCTTAAATTTTTTGGAATAGTCTGAGGAGGATAGGTTTTATTCTTATTTGAATGTTTGGTAAAACTCCCCTGTGTAGCCATCTGGCCCAGGGCTTTTGTTTGCTGGAAGTTTTTTGATTACTGTTTCAATTTCCTCCATAGTTACCGGCCTATTTGGATTTCTTTATTATTCCTGATTGAGTTTTGGAAGGTTGTATTTTTTCTAGGAATATGACAACTTCTTCTTGTTTAACCAGTTTGTTGGACTAGAATTGTTCATAGTATTTTTTTACAATCCTTTGTATACTTGTGGGGTCTGTTGTTATTTTGCCTCTTTCATTTCTGATTTTGTTTATTTGGGTCCTCTCTCTGCTTCTTGGTGAGCCTGGCTAGAGGTTCATCAATCTTGTTTATCCTTTCAAAGAACCAGCTCTTAGTTTCATTAATCTTTTGTATTGTTTTTTGTTTTGTTTTGTTTTGGTCTCTATGTCATTTATTTCTGCTCTGATTTTTATTAATTTCTTCTTTCTGGTCTTTTCTTGCTGCTCTCTTTCTAATTCTTTAAGTTGTAGAGTTAGATAATTTATTACAAGTTTACTTGTATTTTGAGGTAGGCCTATAGTGCTATGAACTTCCTTCTCAGTACTGCTTTCATGGTGTCCCATAGATTTTGGATTGTTGTGTTTTCATTGTCATTTTTTTATAAGATGCTTTTTATTGCTTCTTTGATCTCTTTGGTAACCCAATCATTGTTTGTTTGTTTTAAAATATATTTTACTGATTTTTTACAGAGAGGAAGGGAGAGGGATAGAGAGTTAGAAATATCGATGGAAGAGAAACATCGATCAGCTGCCTCCTGCACACCTCCTACTGGGGATGTGCCCGTAACCAAGGTACATGCCCTTGACTGGAATTGAACCTGAGACCCTTCAGTCCGCAGGCAGACACTCTATCCACTGAGCCAAACCGGTTAGGGCCCAATCATTGTTTAACAGCATGTTATTTAGCCTCCAAATGTTTGAATTTTTTTATTGATTGTATTATAGTTTATTTTTAATATTATGCTATAGTGATCTAAGAAGATGCTTGATATGACTTCAATCTTCTTGAATTTGAAGAGACTTTGCCTGTGTCCCAATATGTGATCTATCTTTGAAAATGTCTCATGTGCACTTGAGAAGAATGTATATTCTGTAGCTTTGGGGTGAAATGTTCTGAAGATGTCAATTAAGTCCATCTGATTTACTGAGTCATTTAGGATTGCTGTTTCTTTGCTGATTTTTTGTTTAGAGGATTTATCCATGGATGTCATTGGGGTATTAAAGTCCCCTACTATAATTGTATTGCTGTAGATCTCTCTTTTGATATCTTCCAGAAGTTGTTGTTGTTTTTTTTAATGTATTTGGGTGCTCCAGGATTGGGAGCATATTTGTTTACCAGAGTTATATTCTCTTGTTGTATTGATCCCTTCCTTATCTCTTGTTATGGCCTTTACTTTGAGGTCTAATTTGTCAGATATAAGTATTGCTACCCTAGATTTTTTTATCCTTTCCATTTGCCTGAAAGATATTTTTCCATTTTTTCACTTTCAGTCTGTTGAGTCCCTTCTTCTGAGGTTGGGCTCTTGTAGACAGCATATGTATGGGTCATGTTTTCTTATCCATTCAGCCACTTGATGTCTTTTGAATGGAGCATTTAATCCATTTAATCTATTTACATTTGAGGTTATTATTTATAGGTATTTGTTTGTAGCTATATTTATTCTTTTTTACTGTGATCCTTCTTGCATTCTTATTTCTTATTTTTACAACAGTTCCTACCATATCTTGCATTGCTGGCTTGGTAGTGATAAACTCTCTCTAGCCTTTTTTGTCTGTGAAGCTCCTGTTTTCCCCTTCAATTTTGAATGATAGCCTTGCTGGATAGAGTATTCTTGGGTTTAGTCTCTTGCTTTGCATTGCTTTGTATACTTCATTCCATTCACTTGTGGCCTAATGTGTTTCTGTTGAAAACTCATTTGATAATCTAATGGGAGTTCCCTTGTAGGTAACTTTCTGTCTCTCTTGCAGCCCTTAAATTCTTTCTTTGTCATTAACGTTTGTCATTGTAATTATGACTTGTATTGGTGTGGTTCTTTTTGAATTCACCTTGTTTAGGACTATCTGTGCTTGTGCAACTTTTTCTTCCCCAAATCATGGCAGTTTTCTGTCATTATTTCTTCAAACAAGTTTTCTAGCCCTTGCTTCTTTTCTTGTCATTCTGGCACCCCTATTATAGGTATGTTACTTCATTTCCTGTTGTCCCAAAGCTCCCTTAGGCTCTCCTCCTACTTTCTAATTTTTTTTTCTCCAATTGCTGTTCAGATTGGGTGTGTATTTTTGCCCTGTTTTCCAATTCGCCAATTTGGTCCTCCGCTTCTTCTAGTCTACTGTTGAAAACTTCCATTGTGTTTTTTATTGTAGCTATATAACTTTTTATTTCCTCTTGATTTCTACTTAAGTTGTTGATTTTCTCATCCAGCCCGTTTAAGAATGTAGACGCTTATTCTGAATTCTTTTTCTGACATATTGCATCCCTGTTTTTCACTTAGTTCCCTTTCTGGTGACTCCTTTCCTTTCTTTTGGAAGTTGTTTCATTGTCTCCCCATTTTTGCTCTCACGGAAGTGTCCAGGCGCTGAGATGCGAGGGGCTTGGGGCCGATGCCATTGTCTTGGTGGGTCGGAAGCACATTCTGAGGCTCACTGGTGGGACTCGCAGTGCTGGGGCTGATGCTGATGTCTTGGTGGGCAGGGAGCACAGTCAGAGGCTCACCTGTGGGACACTTGGAGGTTGGGTCAACATTGTGGGCTCGGTGGGCAGGGTGCATAGTTATATACTCACCAGCGGGTTGCGTGGTGTCTGGGAACAATGCAGTGGGCCAGTGGAAGGTGGGTGTATACCATGACCCACAGGAGCCCACATCCGGGTATGCTGGAGTCCTGGTTTACATGGGTCTGCAGCTGAGGTATCAGGTCTTTGGCCAGAGTGCCTATAGAGTTCAGCGTGGTGTCTGAGGACAGTCTGGGTGGTGGTGAGGCTGGGCTCCTAGTCATAGCAGCTCTCTCCTTCAAGATGGCATGGTTTCTGTCAGAGCCAGCGGCCCTGGGAGTGCTTGCAGCAGGAGCTCCCTGTCTAGGAGAGGCCAGTCCACCAGTCTCCAAAAGACCTGCAGGATCTAAGTGTCCCTCATTCACACACAAACACACACACACACACCACACATCCACACACTCCCCTTTCACTCACTCACTTACACTCTCTCTCATTGCAGTCCTGCTGGACACAATCTTGCCTCCTCAATCACATGTATTTTCATTAAAATTGACTAATTTCTAATGGAACATTTCTGATTGACTGCTAAAAATGGGTATATGTTGGACTTAATATTCCACAAAAAAAGAGAGAGATCTCTGATATACTATTCATCATTTGAAAGTTTCATTAGATATTCTTTAAATTCTGTTAAAAATTTTAACATTTGTCTTAGTAATATAAAATATTAATCCTTCAATAGAATAAAATACTGATAATAAATGAAATATTAATTACTAGCTGTCATTTTCTTCATCTAGTTTTCTAAAAATTGATTTTTAAACTCTAACTTTCCTGATATTAAAAGAAATATTATGGAATTCATAGGCAATAGATGCTCTATTTATTTCAAATACATTAATAAAATCTGTCCACTTGTTATTTGAGGCAGTGTATACATGCTTATATCATGGATATTTTTCCAAATATTTCCCTGAACACTTAAAAGAGTTGCCAAGATTTTGACTACAACTAAATGTTAAAGTAATTAGTATAATGCATCCTAACAGGTCCCTAAAGTATTTTTGGAATAGTATCATTACAGCTACTTTTTGACTGAATTGTATGAGCTTATACAAATAATTCCACAAGCTGCTGTCTTTTAGTATCATTTTCTTGGAGTCCCAGAGATCTATATTTTCTGTCCCTACACATTTGTAGCATTTAATAACATTGTGATTTTCCACCAGTGGTTTATCAAGACCTACCATCTAATTCAATGCAATTTAAATTACAGTATAATTTTGCCCTACTAACAAATCAATACACTGTAATATTGGTGGGCTGATTTATCTGAAGGGTTTCATGAGAACAGAAAGGGACAAAAATGATAGAAACTAAATGGTGACATTCTTGATATTATTGATCCCATGTATGATTTTACTTTTAAATCAGTGAATGCATGTGGAGATTCAATAGATTTACTTTTTATGATGCCCTTGGATATCATTAAAATGTATGGAAAATTTTCTGTGATCTAGATATTTGAGCCAAATTATACAAAATAATAAAAAGGTCTATTCTGAATGAGTCCTTATTACTCATATATTAATATTAATTAAATAAACAGTACATCCCTTTTATAATTGTAGACTTTTGTTCAAATAATATTTTTGCATTGGCCAATTTATTGTTCTTATGAAAACCCACTCGTAAAAAACTGTTGTTTTTTCAAACTTGCATGAAGAACCCAACTACAGAGATGTATTAATTCAAATTAACTGTTTCAAATAATTTTGAATTTTATTAAATTAGAGGCATTAGTATAATAAGAAAAACAAGTAAATGGAAGAGAAAAATTTCACTCTTCAGATTTCCTTCGAGTATCAGAATTATATATCAATTTTTTTCCCTCTGCAATTATTTGCCTCTAAATCACAAAAAAAAAATCAATCAATTTTGGCTATTGATATGCATTGGAATGTTACTCTCAGAGAACTCAAAATATTGTTTTAAAAAAAGAGATTTTATATACTAGGAAAAAATAGCAGTGCAAATCATACATACTAAATCCTATATAATAAAAGCCTAATATGCTAACTGTCCGGTTGTCCAGTTGGCTGTTCAACCAATCAAAACATAGTATGCTAATGATATGCTAAGGCCCCTTAACCACTCACTATCATGTGCACTGACCACCAGAGGCAGACAGTCAACCAGTCGACCAGTCACTATGACGTGCACTGACGACCAGGGGGAAGACACCCAACCAGTAGATAAGCTTGGTCATGGGGTCCTGCTGATCAGTAATGAATGAGATGGGCTGGACATGCCCTGGAGCCTTCCCACAGTCCCTCCCTGGGTGGCCAACCTCCCACTTCCTTCCCTGGCCACCATAGTGCACTGGTGGGGTCCCTCAGCTGGCCTGCACCGTCCTGCAATTTGGGACCCCTTGGGGGATATAGGAGAGCCAGTTTTGGCTTGATTCTGCAGACCAGGTTGTGGGACTCCACTGATGCATTAATTTGTGCACTGGGCCTCTAATATACATATTAGAGTACACAAAAATTTGTGCACTTGGGGGTAGGGAGTCCCTCAGCCTGGCCTGTGCCCTCTCACAGTCTGGGACCGCTCAGGGGTTACCACTTGCTGGCTTAGGCATTCTCCCCGGGGGATTGGGCCTAAGATGGCAATCAGGCATCCCTCTGGCAGCCTGGCAGCCCTTGGGGGATGTCCATTTGCCAGAGGGGAGCAGACCTAAGCTGCAGTCAGACATCCTCAGCGCTGCTGAGGAGGCAGGAGAGGCTCCCACCACCACTGCTATACTGGCAGCCATCAGCCTTGCTGTGGCTGAGCGGAGCTCCTCCATGTGGGAGCGCACTGACCACCAGAGGGCAGCTCCTGCATTGAGCATCTGCCCCTGGTGGTTAGTGTGTGCCATAGTGACCAGTCATTCCCAGTCTTTCTGCTGTAGGGTCCATTTGCATATTACCCTTTTACTATGTAGGATAGAGGCCTGGTGCACGGGTGGGGGCCGGCTGGTTTGCCCTGAAGGGTGATCCGGATCAGGGTGGGGGTCCCGCTTGGGTGCCTGGCCAGCCTGGGTGAGGGTCTGATGGCTGTTTGCAGCTCGTCACACCCCCTTCAGGGTGGGGGTCCCCACTGGGGTGCCTGGCCAGTCTGAGTGAGGGGCTGAAGGCTGTTTTCAGGCTGGCGGGCGACTGAAGCTCCCAGCCTCTTTTTTCTTTCTTTTTTTTTTTTATTCTGGGATTTATTTACCTTCTATAGCTGTCACTGGAGCTGAGAGTCGGCTCCAGCTCTGAGGCCCTGCTCCAGCTCTGAGGCCGTGGCTGGCTGAAAGCAGGTATCTGGGTTTGTTTAGCTTCTATAATTGAAATTCTGTTGCCATCACTTACGCTCTAAGCTCTGAGGCTCTGAGGCTGTGGCCACCTGAAAGCAGGTATTTGGTGCTTGTTTAGTTTCTATAATTGAAACATTGTTGCTTCCAGAGCTCAGAGCTGGGCTGCGGCAAGCGGGGAACCTTGGCTTCCTCCATCACTGGAGCAAGCAAGTCTCATGTTCGCTTCAGCTGCATGGCTGCCGGCCGCAATCTTTGTTCGCAGTTAGTTTGCATATCCTGCTGATTAGCCAGTGGGAAGCACAGTGGAGGTATGGTTAATTACCATGTTTCTCTATTATTAGATAGGAGATTATAGATAGATAGATAGATAGGTTAGAAACTTTACTTCTTTCTCCTAGAGCACACATAATGGCTTTCAGAATGGTGCTTGAGCTAGGGTTCAGCTCCAACATCTTTAGCTAGACATACCTGTTCAGGAAAATACATGAATAAGAAGGTAAATAAATCCCAGAATAAAAGAAAAATAGGAGAGGTTGGGAGCTTCAGTCACCCACCAGCCTGAAAACGGCCCTCAGCCCCTCACCGAGGCTGGCCAGGCACCCCAGTGGGGACCCCCACCCTGAAGGGGGTGTGACCAGCTGCAAACAGCCATCAGATCCTCACCCAGGCTGGCTAGGCTCCCAAGCGGGACCACCACCCTGATCCGGATCACCCTTCATGGCAAACCAGCTGGCCCTCACCTGTGCACCAGGCCTCAATCCGATATAGTAAAAGGGTAACATGCAAACTGACCCTAACAGCAGAAGGACTGGGAATGACTGGGCACTATGACACACACTGACCACCAGGGGGCAGACGCTCAATGCAGGAGCTGCCCTCTGGTGGTCAGGGTGCTCTCAAACGGGAGGAGCTCTGCTCAGCCACAAGCCATGCTGATGGCTACCAGTACAGCGGTGGTGGTGGGAGCCTCTCCTGCCTCCTCAGCAGCACTAAGGATGTCTGACTGCAGCTTATGCCTGCTCCCCGCTGGCAAGTGGACATCCCCTGAGGGCTGCCGGGCTGCCAGAGGGGATGTCTGATTGCCAGCTTAGGCCCGATCCCCCGGGAGCGGTGGATACCCCCCGAGGGAGCCCAGACTGTTAGAGGGCTGAGGGACTCCCCTGAGTGCACACATTTTTGTGCATCGGGCCTCTAGTACTTTATAATAGGACTTCTCTTACTGAAATAAAAAGTGTTTATACATTATGACTTGACTGTTCAAAACAACTATTCACCTTTTACATAAATATATACATTTTATAGAAAGATAAACCGATATTTTAGCAAGCAATATATCATATACTTGCTCTATCTAAAGCTTTTATCTAGCAAAGGCCATTTGCACAAATATACTTTTATGGATTAAATGAAATAGAATGTTTTTAGCTTTTGAGAAAGGTGATAAAATCAGAGGACTTCTCTCCCATTTGAACAATTTATTTTTGTCTTTTGAGAAAGATAAGTATCACATGATGTCACTCATATGTGGGATCTAATGAACAAAATAAACTGATGAACAAAATAGATCCAGAGACCTGGAAGCAATGAACAGACTGTTGAACCTCAGAGGGAAGGCAGGGGAGGGTGGATGGGAAGAGGTCAACCAATGAACTTGTATGCATAGATGCGTAACCCCTAGGCACAGACAATAGGGTAGTGAAAGTCTGGGGCAGGGGCGGGGGTGGAAGAAGTCAATGGGGGGAAAAAGAGGACCTATGTAATACTTTCAACAATAAAGATTTTTTAAAAATAAAACTATCAGACTTCACATTCAAAAGTGCTGTAGTTGATGGGATTTTCCCCACAATCTTGATTAAATACAGATTTGCATGTTTTATAAACATCTCTATTGAAATATCCTTTCTTTCTCACTAAATAAAAATTTTCTTACTTGACATTAAAGTGTGTCACTTGTAAAAAAAAAGGCAGGAACAAAATCATGCTACAGATAATTGACCTGGTACTTCATAATTTTTGAAGTATAAGAATTTTCTAATAAAAAAAGAGAAACTTTTTACAATGAATAAGTTTCAAATGCCAAGATAAGGATATGAATATACAGTCATAATACATGAAAAGTTATTTATTAATTTGATGATATTCTTTTGAAATTAACTTAATGTTTTTAATATATACACTATTTTGCTCTGAAATATGAAGACTAAATCAAATATTTGGGAAGATTTAAAATAAAAAAGGTACTATACATATATAAATAACATATTCCATATTCTTATTAAAATATAATAAGACTTTGTTTCATACATACTATATATATACTATATATACACACAGCTATATATATATATATATATATATATTCATTCATACTTTTTATTAAAAAGAAATCATCTTAGTATATAATAGCTCTTGGGTGTTTTATAGTATTGCTAATTGGTTCATTGCTTTCCTTGAGTTAAATTCTTATTTGCTTTTAATATATAATTACTTTAATTATATTTCTGTTTAATCAATGTCTGTTTGTCTTTTGTTGTGGAATTATAGAAACCTTTTGGCATAATTGTTGTATGGAAAGCATCAAAACTTTATTTCATATTCAGGTTTACTAACACTTACCAATTTAATCTGAATAGAAACTTTCAAATTGTAAACTTTTTATCTTTTAAAACCTACTTAAATGAATCTCTCTCTCTGCTCAGTCAAAAAATTAGAATGTGTAAAATGAAAAAAGGTTTTACTAGTGAAAATGGCAGAGTAGATTGACTTTTGCAATAAGTCTTCTGTCAGGAGCAATGAGAAAAAATGGACAAAAACAAAACCGAATTATTGTTTTGGCATCAGACATTTGTCAAATGAGTGAGAAATTGACGCAGCAAAAACAAGGAGATACATCTAGAGCAGTGATTTTTAACTTTTTTTTTAAATCTTATGGCACACAAAAGCTAATTCCTAAAATTTTGTGATACACCAAAAAATATATATTTTTTTTACCATTCACAAAAAATAGATTCATTCACACCACACAGCTATTGTTATGTTGGTTGTTCTTCTTATTTATTTTATTTGACAATCTAAGGGAAAAGAGGTCAGTGCCTCTGACTAAATTGTCAGCTATCGCATATTTTAAAAATTATTGAGGCACACCAGTCAAAAATAGTTGATTTAGAGCAATAAGATCAGCATCTGGGGCTGGTTTAACCTTTCATGAGTTTTGTAATTCCTAAAATAGAAATAAGAAAGATGAGAGGAAGAAAGAATACTTATAGATTCATAAGTATAACACAAAATAGAGGACCTAGCCACCAAAGTTTGGAGTCTTGGTAAAATCCCAGGTTTTCTGTGGGATCCTAAAGGAGTACAGTCTAGGAATAAGAATAAATTGCAAATTAATTGAGTCTCTCTGGGATTGACACATATATTCAAATAATTCTCTTTCCTGAATGAGTTTAGGGTGATTTGAGAGCTACAAAATAACTTTAAGAACATGAAATACATTTTATATGAAGTATTCAAAATTCAATAGAAATATAAAGTCAACCAAGAAGACAAAATAAAACTAAAAACTTAGTAAACAAACAAACCATTGGAATGATTTATATCAGATAATAATTTCAGAATAACCGTTCTGTAGCATAAATAAAAATCTTTAATATCCTCATAACTATTAGAGAATAATACAGTCTGTAAGAAAAAACAATAGAAATTCTAGAGCTAAAATGTACAATGCACAATAACTAAATTTAAGACTCCAATCACAGGTTTAACAGATGATTAAGTAGAGCTGTAGAAAAATTTAGGAAACAAAGATATGATTAAAATACCTAGATTGAGGTATAGAGAAATAAAAAGTTAGAAATTATAAAAAGAGTGCAAGGCATATCATGAAATACAGTTGCAGATTTAGGTGTGAATCCCTCACTGAGATGAAAAAGAAGGGGCCTCCAGTAAGAAACAGTACCCAAACTACGATGACCTGGGACAGATGGCCTGCCAGTGCCATGTATGTTATATGAAGATTCAGCTGGAAATTTTTAATAAGTTGCTAAAATTCAAGCGTTAGCTATTCTTTGAGTATGAACCCTATGGAGATCTCAAACATAGGGAGGTTTGCACAATTTTAAGGCTCTTTCTCCAAAAACCCAACCAGAGCCTTACAGGAAAGGTAGGGGAGATGATGGAGATGAGACGTTTCCCTTTGAAAAGTAACCAGTGCATTATGACCTGCTTCTAATAAACAGATAATGGAATTGTAAGAATAGTAACCTTAGAATGGAGAAAACAGGCGGATACCAGCATAACCAAATAATCAAGGTGAACATCACTTGTAATGAATTTTCTTTACATCATGTACATCCTAATGTCATGTAATAAGATGAGCCTATAACTTTTTTTACATTCTTCCAAAATAAATATCCCAAATCATAGTATAACCATAAGAAAACATTAGACAGATCCAATTTGAAGGATATTCTTGACCATTCCTCTTCAAAAATATCAAGAAAAACTTACAAGAAAACTACAAATTTTTAGTGATAGAAGCTAGAATAGTGGTTTTATCATGGAAATAGAACATGGTATTAGTTATGAAGGAAGATGACTAACCCATGTAGAGTTAAGCAAATATTGTTTTTCTTGATAGAAGTGATAGTGGTGGGCACATTTTTTATACTATACTAGAGACCCAATGCATAAAATTCTTGCAAGAGTAGGTCTTCCTTCCCCCAGCTGCTGGCACTGGCTTCCCTCTGGCACCAAGGACTGGGGCTTCTCTCCAGCTGCCTGCAGGCACCTAGGACTCGGGCTTCCCTCACAGCCACAGCTTCATCTGGAAGGTCTTCTGGAAGGATGTCCAGTCTAATTAGCATATTATGCTTTTATTATTATAGATACTTATATATAAATCCACCAAGCTACATAATTAATATTTGATTACTGTACACACCTCATTATACTTTTGCAGATAATTTATATGTCAATAAAAATGTAAAAGATAAAAGTAAAAACAGTAATAAAATGGATCATTCTAAAGGTACACATATACACCTGAGTAAATGGAAAAACATTTTCCTTTATTGGAGAGGATAGTTCAGCAGTATAAAATAATATTAAATATATATACCCCCCACACACACACACAAATTTAGTGTAACCTACATAATAATACAAATTTTTTCTTTCTACAAGAAGTAATAAGATAATTTTAAGGATTATTTAGAAAAACAAACATTTAAATATAATAAAGGGCATCTAATAAAAAGACCAATGATAGGGCACGTAGCCTAATAAGATATCAAAATATTTGTAAGGCCTCTATACTTAAAATGTGTAATAGATCATGATTAGAAAAACCAAAGGAACAAAATATAAAATCTAGAAATAGAAAAAAGAAGAAATTACTATGTCTGACTTATTTTGCTTTGCATGAAATATTAAAAGGCATGTAAATAATGCACTAAAATGTGAGTAGGTATGTCATATAACCTGTCCTGTCTCTTTTCTCATCCATAAAGGGATGATAATAATCATTCCTGTACCACAGGAAAATTGAGAAATAGATGATTAATGATATATATGTGAATGAATTAGAGTTAGAAATATCTGCAATGTTGACATTAATTATTATATTGGATTATTGGATTCCTATTTCATCAGAATTTTGATAGTATTAACAGGTGTGTTAAGCAGTGATCATTTAAGGTTCCTTAAAACAGTGAAACCTATGATTCTGAAATTAGTTTCTGAATAATTTTGACAAATAAATTTGCCTAAATCAAGTTCAATTATTTGGATAAGTACCTACTCCTTGTAAAAGAAAGGCTTCTAAGATATATTCTTTTTAGGATATTAGACATTATTCTCAATTTATTTTTCCTGACTTTGTAGTTCTAAAAATACTGCATGTTCAGCCAAATTTGAGCTGACTCTTTAATATCCCTCATTATTATTTTTCAGCATGATTGGCTACCCAGACATTTTCCTGTTTCCAAATATAACATTCATGGGTCATGCTGATATAAACAACTCTGTCCCAAACACTGATGCATTTCAAGAGTAAATATATCGGTCAGAATGAAGACTCTGATACTACCCATATGTCCTAGTTCTATTTTTATACCATGATCAAGCTCTGAGCCCTAACATATACCCTGATCTCTCCTCATTAGTTTTTGCCAACCTCTTAAGTAAGCCCTGCATATTTTTGCTTTGCCTCGCCTGTTCTTAGCTTATTTTATTCAACAAATATATATTGAGAAACTACTACATATAAATTTTCTATCTGCTGTAAAGATATAGGCAAAAAACAAACAAAAAACCCTGCCTCATGATAATTTTATATAACAATGGGAGAGATAGTAAAATACTGCATACATACACACATATGATATTAGATAATTAAAAAATCAGGAGAAAATGAAGTAGAGCAAAGGGATGTAAAGCTTGGGCAGAGTGGACACTGAGTTATAACTTTGATAATCAGAGAAGAACAAACTAGCCAGAGATATTATTTATGTTGCCTTTCATTATTTTTACTTCTCCTATATTCCAAGTGTGATTAGAATAATTGTTATTATTTAAGGATCCATCAGAAATTTCCCTTGGAAGAAAACACTGATGGAAGTGAAGCCAGAATAAAAGATTCAGATACTCAAATTTTTATGAACTGCCCTCATTATATATTATAGTTAAGTACCAGTTCAAAGCCCTTTGGGGTGCATAATCATTATCATTCCTCTTTCTAGACATGCTATTTTATCTGTGCTGCCCACAAAGTAGAAACTATTTGATTTAATATTCCATACAGAGAACAGATTGGCATGTCTCTTAATGAGGGGTTAATGCTAGTAGATGGACCAAATACAGCCCCTCTCTTCCTCTCCTTTCTGTTACATCAATTTATGACGACCAGTTGTTCTTGTTGGTTAGAGAGTTTCCTATAAATCTAGAAACAACAATGACATTCCACAATAATTACTAGTAGTTTTTCGGTGATCCCCTTTTTAAGAATTCATCTGTAGGATATATTTTTCTTCATGAACCATAATAGTGAATTATTTCCATCTCAGATACTCTATTTAAGTAGTGATATAATAATTGGATGCTTCTTCAATTATAGTAAGCTTTTAAGTAGACTTTCTAAAATATTGGCTTATTTTGATCCAAGGTCTCTTATTTGAACCCCGTGAATGAGATATATTTGCAATTGAGAGGTTTTCAGATTTTAGGAATGTAATATAGTTGATATGATGATACATAGTTTCCTCAGCAGGGGCTTGGACAGCAGTTTCTAATTAAGCATATTAATATTTTCAATAAAATATTAATGAAAAGGTTAATTATAAAGATAGGATGAATATTGTTTTATATCATTTCAAATTATGTTTTCCACCAAATCAGCTCAGGCAAGTCAGACTTTGCAGTGAAGAATACGTTTGAAAGCTCTTATGCTTTATAAAATAAAATTTTAAAATTTTACATTGAGGATGAGGTATTTTACAATCTATATAAATATTTCATATCTGGTCACAAAGCCTAAAACTTAGTTACTTTTAAAATATAAAATCACAGCAACCAAACAACTAAATTGCCAGTCTATACCCTACCCTCCTAACCTCAGTACCAGTATTTCCAATGTGCACTCTTTTTGCTATACATGAGAAATGCTAATTGATGGTCAAACAAAAAATATTTTTTTTTCAAGAATTGCTCTTAGTTCTACACTTTCTCTAGTATTTAAAAAATCTGAGTACGTGCATCTGCCATAAAAATTGACTTTTGGTGCTATTGTTGTTTTGTTGAGTTGATAGAGTATTTTTCATTTACTATATTATTCATCTTCCTTTTTCTCCTATGAGGCAGGTAACATGAATCATGAGTCTAAGTCCAAGAAAGACTGTAACTCCCCAA
Organism: Myotis nattereri; assembly: GCF_964212035.1. Taxonomy (NCBI): domain Eukaryota; kingdom Metazoa; phylum Chordata; class Mammalia; order Chiroptera; family Vespertilionidae; genus Myotis; species Myotis nattereri. The sequence continues at coordinate 63,701,873 of NC_138084.1, read as the reverse complement.
GTTTATTCAGTCAGTCCTGGGGAGAGTCAGATTTAGACATGCCATAGTACTAAGTAATTATCTTTTTGAGTCTTATATTTTACCAAAATAATATAAGAATATAAGAAGACAAGGTAGCACAGGTTAAAAAAAATAAACCATAATAAGAAAAAAGAAGAAGCTGTGGAGTCTTGATTATCTGAGTTTTAATTTAGATCTATCTCTTTTTAACTCTATAATCAACTCACTTAATCTTATTCTATTCCTTCCACTTACTATTTAAACATTTTAATCACAACTTATTTTAACATCCCTTTCACATGCTTTTATTATCTGAGGTTCCTTCTTTTTTTTTTTTTTTTTGCCTTTATGAAATGACAAAAAGTTTTATTGACTTATAAGATGTAGGTAATATCTTGCTGTTACCAATTCTACAAAAAGCAATACTTTTTTGTGACCTAGCCTACCTTAAGATATGGTAGTTTTATAGTTTACAGTGCTGTCTTTTTTTAAAAAAATAAAAATAAATAAAGGTTCCTTCTTTTTAATTTTCTACTTTCTTTCAACTTTTGAATTCATTTCATATCTATGGGTTTACTGATGTGCTTTGCCATTTTATCTGTGAGATCAGTTTTAACAGAAGTTACTCTCTGAAGAAAAAAAATCAATCTTTCTATAAGTCATCACTGCAAATATCTAGTTGAAAAAAATGATAAACTTATTGTTGTACCAGAAAAAAATTGAAATCTTTATATATTACACCCTTCAAATTCCTTTTAAATATGTTTTTAAATTTTTGCTACATTAGGCTACAAAGCCCACCCCCTCCTCCTTTATCCCTGGCTATCTCTGAGTCTTATTCACCCTATCCAAGTTCATGAGGTTCTTTCTCCTTTGCTGACCCTAAGGCAATCTTAGAAGGGAATTCTGGGATATAACTGTATATAAAATAGAAGCTGCTGTTACAAGAATTTAAACATGCTGAAAATAAGTTTTCCTAGTTGTTGGTTTGTAAACTGGTTTATCTTTTCCTTATTCAATTCATTTTTTAAGTAAATAGAAAAATGCATATTAAACTTGGAGCCTGGCTTTATTTATTTTTTTAAATATATTTTATTGATTTTTTACAGAGAGGAAGGGAGAGGGATAGAGAGCTAGAAACATTGATGACAGAGAAACATTGATCAGCTGCATCTTGCACAACTCCTACTGGGGATGTGCCCGCAACCCAGGTACATGCCCTTGACCGGAATCTAACCTGGGACCTTTCAGTCCGCAGGCCGACACTCTGTCCAATGAGCCAAACTGGTTAGGGCTGGCTTTATTTTATATAGCACTCTCATGGGAGCCAACCATATGTCCTGATATATGAGGATTTTAGTATACAGAGTTAGGTAATTTACATTTATTTTGCTAGATCCTATGAGTTTCAGAAGTTGTAGATATCTCCCCCACCTCCCTTTCTCCTTCTATCCCTCTCTCCCTCTCTCCCTCTCCTTCTGTCCTTCCCTCCCTCCCTCCTTTCCTCCCTATCTCTCTTCCTTTCCTCCCTCTCTTATATTTGGTTTGTGTTTTAGTTTTAACTCAGAATTGCTGTGCTGGCAAGTGGTAATCTAGGTCCAAAGCGTATTCACAGACCAGGCTTGGAGTTCCTATTTCTGTTTTTCTCTTTGAACTCTTTACTTTGAACCCAAATCCTGCTTACAAAATAAAAAAGGTGCCCAAATTGAACAAAGAATGTTTTTTTTCAACTATTTGAGAAAGTTGCCAATATGATGCCACATTATTCTCCAATATGTTTTGTGCATATTTCCTGTGTATAAGGACATTCTACTACATAATCCCAGAGTAACCATCAAATCCAGGACATTAATCTATATATCTAAAAGCCTAAGTGACCGGCCGTCCATTTGCCCATCCAGTGGGTAGCTATGATGTGCATGGACCACCAGGGGGCAGATGCTCAATGCAGGAACTACCAAGCTGCAGTGACTTGGCAGATGCGGTTCTTGGGAGATACATCCAGAACCAGAGAGGAGGGAGCCCAATTCTGGGATGTGTCACCCGGGAACTGCCCTTTCACAATCCGGGACCCCTCAAGGGATGTCAGAGAGCCGGTTTCAGCCCAACCCCTGCAGGCCAGGCCAAGGGACCCCACCGGTGCACGAATTCGTGCACCAGGCCTCTATTAGTGATATAATAAGCCAATAAAATGTTACGAAATTTCCCAATAATCCTATATAATAAAAGCCTAATATGCTAAGTGTACAGTCGTCCGTTCAACCAATCAAAGCATAATATGCTAATGATATGCTAAGGCCACTCAACTGCTTGCTATAATGTGCACTGACCACTAGGGGGCAGACACTCCAACTGGTAGGTTAGCTTGCTGCTGGGGTCCAGCTGATCGGGACTGAACAAGATGGGTCAGACACACCCTGGAGCCCTCCCGTGGCCCCTCCCTGGCTGGCCAACCTCCTGCATTCCTCCCTGGCCCCAATCATGCACCTGTGGGTCCCTTGGCCTGGCCTGTGCCCTTTCGCAATCCGGGACCCCTCAAGGGATGTCGGATTGCCGGTTTTGGCCTGATCCTGCAGGCCAGGCCAAGGGACCCCACTGGTGCATGAATTCGTACACTGGGCCTCTAGTGTCTTTATAAAAATGTATCCAGTCAAAAATCATTTTATATTAAGTTTTCATATCCTGAGTCTTCATCAATATGGAACAGTTTCTCAGTTTTCATTGTCTTTCATGATCATGACCTTTTTCATGATTACGGGGCATTTGTGATATTTCCTCACAATTAGATACAGATTATGCATTTTTGGCAATAACATCACAAAATGATGCTGCATTCTTCTTATTGAATCCTATAATGTGGCATGGCATATTAGATTTGTTTTTATCCTTTTTTTTTTTGGTATTGTTAATTTTGATGATTTGATTCGTCTAATACATTCACAAAGTTCAAATTCAAAAAATGTAAAGTTTCCCTTGAGATATTTCACTCATGTCCAGCATAGGAAGAACTCAGTGCAGAAAAGTCATTCTTTGCTTAATCAACGGGCTTTGCTTTCAGTCTCCTATTTTCCTACTTCCAATACTTCAGATTCTTCTATTAATCCAAGGAAATATATATGGTTGATCTAAACCACTTATGGTAATACATCTATCTAGGCATGAGCATATGATTTGATTCTGGCCAAGGAGAAGTAAGAAACATCTTCCTGGCAGGTAGTTTGGAAAAGTTGTTGATTCCCTGATTAAAGAGCAGAGGCACAGTACTCTGATCTGCTCCCCCCAGCCTCCCCCGCCCCCCCCCCCGCCGCCCCCCCCTCCCCCCCGCTTCTCTCTTATTTTCTTCCTGCCTGGAATGCTTACATGATGATTGGAGGTACAGTACACATCTTGAAATTTGACCAAGGAAGCAAGGATTTTGGAGCAGAAAAACAGAAAGAGCTTGAGATTTCTCTAAATCATTAAGCCATCAAAGCTACCCATGGCAGCTTTAAACTTGTTTTTACATGACATACTCTAAAACCATTCACAAATAATTATTTAAATATTTAAATTAGCTAATTCACTTAGATTGAATTTTTAAAGTACTTGGCACATACTAACCAATATACTTTATCTGTTTTATTCTTGTTCTAGCTTATGAGTTATAACTAACAGAATAAATTGCTTAAAAGACTAAGATAACATAGAAACACCAGGAAGAAATTGAAATGCATGAAAATATAATACTTGCCTTTAAGAAACCCATAATTTAATGAATAATTACCATAACATTAAAACACATTATAAATGTTTTCTTTCTGTCACCCATACTTCAGTTTGAAGTCAGCACTTCTATTGGTGTTACATGATGTTGGTGTATAGGTCCCTGGATATCATATTTTGCCTAATAAATCCTTTTTTCATAAACCATAACATTCTGCTCAACGATACAACAGGATAAAAACTCCTGTTCCTAAAACCGAACTCTTCCTGACTTGCCTTAGAGTGGGCTATTGATTTTAGTATACAATTCATATTTGCTTTAATTTTTTAAATTTTACATCTGAACTGAAAACATTTAAAGAAATGAACAGTATTCCCAAATACCTCATAATGGTGGTTTTTTTGGAACCCAATCAGTTATCCTGACTTCTAATGATATAGATCAATTTTAACTTTTTTTTGCAATAGATTTAAATGAAATTATAGAATTTTACTTGTTTATATCTTGCTTCTCTCAGCATCATATTTGTGAAATGTATCCATATATTTCATGTAGGTTTTAATTAATTCTCAGTTCTGTATATAATCCATTTTGTAAATATACACAAAATTTATCATTTCTACTCTTGATGGATATTTGGGTCATTTTTCACTTTTCAGTTATTGCAAAAAGTGTCACTATAAAAATCCTAGTATATCTCTTTTGGTGAACGTATGTTTGCATGTATGTAGGATATATGAATATTCAATATATATCCACATATATAGGTACATACACATACATATACACGTATATGGATTTGCTAGGTCAAAAATTTATATATGTTAAAATTTTGTAGATACTACCAAACCTTTCCTGATTATCAGTTTATTCTCCCATGATGAGTGCATGTGGAATGTGGATTTTACTGTCTCAACATTCTTTTCAACATTTGATATATAAAGACCTTTTGTTATCATTACTGTTTGTTGTTTTTTGGTGTGTTTTTTTCTATGACATTTTGGGTTTAATGTGAATATCCCTAATAATAAAATTAAAAGGTCAAAAAAGTGACTCTTGAAATGATAGTGAATGTATGCCAATTTATTTTTTCATAATGAGGGAAGCAATATGGTGATGAATCCAGTTCAAAGTTCATTTGAGCCTCTGGGTAGCATTGGAAAGACAATAAAAGAATACTAAGATAATTTTTTTTAGATACAAAGTTTATTTGTGTCACTTAGGGAAATAATTATTATCTTTAAAGTTATTCTTTTTTTTTTTTTTTTTACCAGAGATATATTTTTTTGTATCTTGAAAATAATCAACAAAATAAATCTGCCCTTACAGGATATAAAATAACCCAGTCAGCAGAAAATCAATTAAAGTTGTAAGACCAAAACTCCCCTAAAGGAATAACTAGTAATTTCTTTTGCTTATTTTTAAGCTTCAGATAATTATTCTGACCATTTCCTGCTGCCATTTTGATGGTAATCTCAAAAGATTACTCTTAATTTTATTAAGACCCATCTCATAATATTTGTTCAGATTGTTACACATATGGGTCCAACTAAAGGGATAATTACATAGGGTTTGTTCATCATGCAGTTTTGAGAAAATCAATGACAGGGAATTAAATTTCATCTAAAAATGTTCACAAGGAAACTAGATTACATTTATAAAAGCCTACTTATTTGTTCTTGTATACTAAAGCTAGAACACCAAGTAGAAAACTCTGTTTTTACCCATACTACCTCTAAATGTGGATGAACTGTATTTTTTTTTTGAGACCCTCAAAATTTTCTATGCTTTTTAACTTTCTTTTTTTCACCTGTAAAACTGAGGTCTTAAAAGTCAGGTACCAAGAAAACACTAGAAACATTGCTATAATGTTCTAAAATAAATAAGAATTACATAACAAGAGCTACAATTCCCTCATTAATCATTCAGGTTTATGTAATTAATCCTTCCTTCCATGGATCTTGGCCACTTGTACAGTCAAAAGTTGTTTGCAGGAGAACAGATGAATACTGGAATTAGTGGATAAAAATGTCTAATCACTATATTGAACACCAGAAGCTGATAGAACTAATATGATATTCCATACCAACTATATTTAAAATTTTAAAAACATGATTCTAGGGATAAGAAAATTTAAAAAATATGTTTATGAGCAATGTCCACTTAGTAGACTACATGAAAGTACCCATTCTCTGAAGTATAAGAAGAACTTGGTCCATTTCTTTCCACAGAGCTCTGGGACCGCGAAGATAGCTTCTAAGCTATAGCCGTGAACAAACAGTAAGACTGAAATCAGTAAGACTGAAAGGCGGTGGCTAATATATTTCAATAAATAGCTATTTAAAAATGAAGAATGTAAAATTATGTTTGAGTTACAATGCACAACCATTTCATAAAGTTCTGGTCCATGTTTCCTCAAAGGTAAAATCGAGTATGCAAATGGAAGGCACAAAAATACCCACTGCTTCCCGTGAAGCATGGGACGTCTGAAGTATTCATGTTAATAACAGTATCCTTAGAAGCTTCACTTAGGAAAGGCTGTCTTCTGATTTCACAGCTCTTCCCAGGCAGCTTCTCCCACAGTGATGATATAATGTATGCCCCACACAGGTGAGGCATAGCATTTCTTTCCATACAGTGAATGAACAAATCCCTGTGATTTCTAAGGCTTCAGGCAAAGTGTAAAGGTAGTTTTTGGTGCAAAGTTCTTTTTTTCCCCCCTCTTTTCTAAGTATTGCATCATAGATTGGAAACACAGAATCAAGAGAGTTTTCAGAGGAGGTATGATCTCTTGACAAAGAATCCTGAAGGCATGGGAAATACTTGATTACAATCAAAGTGACAGTTTTAAAATAAAAACAGAAAGAAAACATAAATGTAAGAAAATAGGTTTTGATAAGCGAGATATCTGTGTTCTCTGTTTTTATGCATTAAAAAAATAATTAAGGGAATGGTAAAGTCACACAGAGAAAATTATTCTCCTGGTGATATATAGTATCTTTTGACATAGAGTATGCTAAATTCTCATTTTGCACTAATATATTATTTGAAAAAAATGTTGTCATGAGGTCTCAAATTTTTCATAAGTAAACTCACTAAAAATGGCAAAGTTTGCCAAAAAGTTAACAAAATTAATAATATCTTCTTTATAGATTCAGGTATTATTAAACTAGGCAAAAAAAAAAAAAATAGATTCATTCCCCTCAGTATTCTACAACTTTCTATTTTTCCTCAACTTTTGTCTTTTATGTTTTCAAATTCAGGAAAAAGTAACATTTTATAGCAAAATGAAAACCAAAACTCACCCTATTTATTCATAAGTTTTACTCCTAGGTAGACTTACCTACCATATTTAAGCAAAAACAAACATACAAAAAACACATATTGATTTCACAAAGAAAACAGAGATAGAAAATTTAGAACTGTTCACACACAAATGTATTACTAGCAAACAAGCAAAATTCATGAATACCCATAGCATATTTTCTATAGCCATACCATCCCCTGTACATTTTTAAGTGATAAAAAAGTCCATCTCTATAACCCAGTAAAAAGTTATTTCATAGTATATACGTATATATGTAATTTGTAATATGTATAAAGTATACTTGTTTACTAGCTTTCTATGTTACTTAAAATCATGTAATTGTTCAAAGATTATTTATTATCTTGATTTAATAGTATGTAAGATTTCAAGTTACCTAAACATCTTGGAAATTATTTACATGTTAATATACTAAAAATATAATTGCTACTATAAAAATTCTTTAAAATTATGATGCTATTTGGTTGAAAACAAATTTATATTTTTCATAATTTTAAAGATTATATAGGAATAAAAATTATTATTTTGGCCAGAAAAGAAGTTCTAAAAAATTAGGAATGTAAAATTAACTTGTTTATAAATAAACAATTCTTAATATAACTGGAAAGCAAAATATACACTTGTATCATATTGTATATTGATAGATCAGAGAAAATACAGCAGAGAAAAGCTGCTTTCTAATGTATCCTAAACCAAACATATTAAATCAATTTAATTATGTAAATTTCATTAAAAATACTCCACAACTAGCAGTTTCAGTAACAAAGATTTGTCTTTTATCTAGCAAACTTAAATATCAAAAATTTAGTCTTTTTATTTTCTGTTGATTTGAAGAATGATGAATTTATATGCCCACTGATTTATTTCTATAAAGCTATAGTAATCTTTTAATTTAATATATATATATATATATATATATATATATATATATATATATATATAATTAAGTTATAAATACTCTCCATAAATAGAAAAAGGCTTCACCCTGAGATAAAATATTTTCTGAGTTGTACAAAAATGAGAAATGTAGACTGCTTGTAGTTTCAATTCTAATAGTCATGTGTCAAAGTAGAAATAGAAACAACATTCCAGATTAAAGAACTATTCTCTGAATTGGGTATAAATACTTGAAAATATATATATATCCAGGAGAGAGCACTAGCTCAGTCCGGCCTGCTACGGACCATGCAGGCTACTCCCCACATTTGGGGAAATCGCAGGGGTCAGCTCACCCAGTGCAAAGGGGAAACCTAGTCTGGGAAAACCCCTTCTTGATCGTGATCTCTCCCCTGCCAGGTGCGTGTCAAAAATGTTTTCTTAATTAATTTCTATTTATAAACAGACAAAGGAAAACAAACAAAAACGAGTAAGAAGTAGATTTTCTGTCACTTTTTACCTAATAGGTTATAGATCTCCATCACTCACCGGACAGAAATAGCCCAGATTATCAGACTAAATTCCAAATTTTAAATTAGCTACCATTAGGAAATGAGTTATTGGAATGAGTGAACAGCAAAAATAAAACGGAAAATCATCAGTAGAAGTAAGGAGGGAAGGAAGAAACCAGTAGTTAGGAAAATGAAAATTCTGTTGCCTTTTGGATTTTTCTCTGGAAGAAAAAAAAAAAAAGTGCCTGGGCCCTAGTGGCCTGCCTCTGAGGTGCTCTTCTCTAGCAAAAATCACTTGACTCCATCAGATAAGCCCACAAAGGCAACTCAGTGGGGCACCTAAAACTGAAAATATACAGTGAACATGTACCAAACGTCTTATTTAAGTGATTTATTAATAGGGGAAGGTAAGGTAATTACAACCAGTTCCAAGTATATTTAAGAGCTGGATATTTATGGATAATTGAAAAATGTATATTGAGATATAATTGCTAGGTTGATATAAACTAGTTCATATCCAACAGGACAATAAAAAGTAATCTTTTGAATTATCTTTCCCATTGGCAGAAAATGTTTGAAGCTTTTCAATTAAAAATTCATCAGTTAACCTTTGATCCTATAGAATTGTAAATTAGATTAGCCAATGGCAAACACATCAAAGTTGCAAACCCAATTCTTCACTGCACTCCGAGAACATTCAATAGTATCTTTGTTTATTACTATGCTTCTGATTATTTTAAGACCAAATTTTAATTAAATTATTGGCTATCTATCTTTCATAAATATGTATTGCAAGATTTTTTGTCTTATATTTTGTTTTAATCACTCATGTTGATTTTTAGAGTGAATATCTATGAACATGTACATATGTGTGTGTGTGTGTGTATATATATATATATATATGTATATATATAACTTTTATTTTTGTCTTTTTTTATCTTAATTGGTTCTATATTACTCCATATAACTGCTACTTTCTCAAGGTCTCATTTTAGTTTCTTATTACATGTATAGAATAACAATAGGTGTTATAATCTCTGATTGATAAAAGACTAAATAAAAGACAAAAGTAGTATTTATTATTCCAGCTAATCCAACAAAGGAGTGTTAATACAGAGTTCAAGCTGGTATTTAATATATCTGAGCCCTGTTTTAATACTCTAACTCTATCTTGTACAGCTGTATTCTCTGAGTTTTTACATACTTAATTATATGGGAGGAAAAACTAAACATTTTATAAGTTATTATTTTAAATTTAATTCCCCTCAAGAACTGAGAAATAAAATGTCCCAAGATATGGTTATAGGTCAGAACTTCATATAATTCTACCTCTCAAATTTCCATTTTTATTTTATTGATTCTGAGAATATATTAATGCCCTTTTCTCACAGCAGTACCCAGAAATGGATGTAGGGGAGATTATAAAAATACATTTAAAATGTATTGTTTTGAGGTGGATAAAATTAATTAGATAAAAGGGAATTTTGTGGTTGTTATAAAGTACTAGTAACTATGCCAAAATATTACTTTCTACTAAAAATTAGAAAAACAGATAATCATGACAATGTAAAAATATATTGGGTCAGTATATATTTATGAAAATGTCAAGCAACAATTTTCAGAATATAGGACCTGATATGAACATATTTTATTTGGTTTGTTGTTTTATACTGCAACACATCTTCAAAGATGGCTGAAAGTAAGGACAGTGTTCTAAATTCAAAGAGAATTTTACAGTTTATAATGCAATTTCATATTCACATTCTATTTATTTTTTATTATCATTCTAATACCTTTATCTTGCATTTAAACTTGAATTACCTTTTTTTAAACCAAGTGATATATTGTGATGAGAACCACCTAGTCTGAGTAGATCAATGGTATTACCTGATTAGTTAATTTAACTTTAAGATTTAATAACCCAAAGTTAAGGTTCTTTATTATTCACCATCATCAAATATCACCTGGTTAAAATTTTGGCAACAAAACTAATCTACATAAAAAACCAAAGGTTTGGTATAAAAATATTTCATGAATATTTATTTTGTGATGCCACAAAAATATTAAAAGCATACACACATATATGCAGGTGACAAAAGTGAACAAAGCCACAGATAAACTGTATTTCTGTAATTTTATATATACACCAATATCTTAGAGAGGACTGGCTCTCAGAGAAATATATGTATACATATATTTACAGCAGTCTTCTTTACAAACTCTGAAATGCCATTGTGCTTTTTTTTATTCAAAGTATTTACTGGGTCAATACTTTTACTATTTGGGCAATATTATGTTATGAGAAAAAGTTAAAAGAAACTCCTTTATTAAGGAATTTATCTATTACAGATGAGTGCATACATTTGCACATGCACATGCACACACAAATAAATTCATTAAAGCAGGAAAACTTGTGTCAGCATTCACAAGAGTGAAAAACATTTAAAAATATATATTTTTAAATTGATCTCAGAGAGGAAAGGAGAGGGAGAAATAAAAACATCAGTGATGAGAGAGAATCATTGATAGGCTGCCTCCTTCACAGCCCCCACTGAGGATCAAGCCTGCAACCCAGTCATGTGCCCTGACCTAACTGTGACCTTCTGGTTCACAAGTTGATGTTTAACCACTGAACCACCCTGGCTGGCTGGGCAAAAAAACACATTTTATAATCCAGGAGACGGAGGATTTCTTGGAAGCTTGGTTCTGGTTTCATAAAGAACATAAAATTTGATCTAGATTGTTTAGTTTAGTAGGAATTTTGCATGTAGAAATGCAGAAAGGATGATTGAATAGGAGAAGCTAGTTGAAACAAATGAACAAACAAAAAGTCAAGATTAGCAAGATGCATACTTAGGTAATGGTGAGAAGAGGCAATTCCTGCTTTTCACATTTTCAAAATTAAAATCTACTTTATATGTAGGGACATATGAAAAAATGCTCAAAGTCACTAATCATTTGAGAGATGCATATCAAAATGACAACGAAATATCACCTCACACCTGTCAGAATGGCTATCATCAACAAATCAATAAGTGACAAATGTTGTTGAGATTGTGGAAAAAAGGGAACCCTAGTATACACTGGTAGGAATGCAGACTGGTGCAGTCACTGTGGAAAACAGTATGGAGTTTCCTAAAAAAAATATAAATGAAACTCCCATTTGACCCAGTGATCCCACTTCTAGGAATATATCCTAAGAAATTAGAAAGGATATATGCACCTCTATGTTCATAGAAGCACGATTTACAATAGCTAAGATTTGGAAACAGCCTAAGTGCTCATCAGCAGATGAGTGGATTAACAACTGTGGTACATCTACACAATGGAATACTATGCTGCTGTAAAAAAGAAGGAACTTTTACCATTCAAAACAGCAGGGATGGAACTGGAGAGCATTATGCTAAGTGAAATAAGCCAGTCAGAGAAAGATAAATATCACATGATCTCACTCATTTGTAGAATCTATTGAACCAAATAAAGAAGCATGAGCAGACTATTGAACCTCAGAGGGAAGGCAGGGTAAGGTGGGTGGGAAGACATCAACCAATGAACTTGTATGCATATAGGCATAACCCATGGACACAGACAATGGGGTGGTGAAGTCCTGGGGGTTTTGGAGGGATGAGCATGGGCTGGAAGAGGTTAATGTGGGATAAAGGAGGCTCTATGTTATACTTTCAATAATAAAGATTTTTTAAAAAAAGACTAAATATAGCACAGTGTTAAAGGATTTGGAAACTTTGTGTTGAAATCCATTTTAACCAATTACTAACTGTTGAATACAATTGAACAAATTAACTTCTCTCTTCCCCAGGTTTCTCTGATGCAAATGACACCAATGCTAACATTTACATCATAATTTATTGTGTGGGTTAATTTGTTAATATGTAGTATAAGCATTTTGAGTAATTTCTAGCATAAAGTGCTATATGTGATTGTTGCAGTTATCATATTTTTACTATTATTATGAGAGAGAAACTATGCACATAGATATGTATAAGTAAATTTATAAATGGACATTATTATTATGGAAATACATAAAAATAATCACGAGTTAAAGTTATAAATGAGCTTTCACATATATAAAGCTACAGATATAAAACAGTTAAAGCTAAAGCATCAGAGTGTACAGTAAAAATTGTATTTCTATGAATTAATTTAAGAAGATGTTTATTTTTTTCTTAGAAGATTTAATCTATTCATTCAACATTCATACTCTTTTCAGTGTTTTTCCTCCTCCTTCCTACTGCTCTTTCCTTTCTTTTGTTAAACTAAATTTATTGAGGTGACATTGGTTAATAAGGTTATATAGGTTTCAAGTGTACAATTCAATGATACATCATCTGTATATTGCATTGTGTGCCCATCACCCAAAGTCAAATCTCCTTCTTCACCATATATTTGACCGAGTTTACCCTTAACTACTCCCCACTCTCTTCCTTCTGATAACCACCGTGCTGTTGTCTTCTGTCAGTGAGGTTTGGTTTGATTTCTTGTGTGTTCATTTGTTGCTTTCAGTTTTACATTCTACATATGAGTGAGGTCATATTGTTGTTACTGTTTTGATGTGCATATATGTCTAGCGTTGTGGTGCTTAGTTTGTTTCTTAACAGAGTCTTAGAAGGGCTATGAATCAAGAAGTAACCTGTCCTTCTCAATTCTATGAAGACATTCAGAAACAAATATAAACATATAATTACCATAATAATTTTAGAGTTTTTGGTGTTCAAAATATTGCCAAGATCATTTCTGGCAAGTTTTTTTTCATAATAGCTCCTTGTATATGAAATAAATCACATAGAAACATACTCATGTTAGTAGGCATTTAATAAGTTAGAACTAATTATAGCGGACAAAGAATTAGAATCGGGAGTTCCCTAGATGGTAGAATTTAGGGACACATTTTGTAGCATTTTTAAATACATAGCTTTAGTATTAAGCTATGTGGCAGATAGTGTATGACTATCATAATTATAGTTTTATGACACATTCCTCAAATCCTCAGTTTAAAAAGATTATTCTCCAATTATTTAATTTGTAGTATTCGTTGAGTGCTTTGAAAAAGCATGATGTTGATTTGATTTATGCCCTCTTAAATCTCATCCCTTTTCATTACTAGCTCATGAAATTAAAATAATTTATTCAGAATTCTGTTCTTTTCTTACTTCACATCTCTCACAGTGAAAATCTATTTCAACGAGGCAAAAACTACATATAAGAAAGCAGATGCTGCCATGGCCAGGTGGCTTAGTTGGTGGCAGAGTCATCCTATATACCAAAAGTTTTTGAGTTCGATCCCTTGTCAGGACACATACCTAGGTTGCAGGTTAGATCCCTGGTGGGAGTGTTTCTCTCTCACATTGATCTTTCTCTCAAAATCAGTAAAAACATATCCATAGGTAAGGATTAAAAAAACAAGCAGCTTGGCCAGGGTAGCTCAGTTGAGCATTGACCCATGCTCCAAGAGGTTGCTGGTTCAATTCCTGGTCAGTGCACGTGCCTGGGTTATAGGCTCAATTCCTGTTGAGGGCTATTATGTTTCTCTCTCATTGTTGTTTCTCTTTCTGTTTCTCTCTCCCTTCCTCTCTCTCTAAAAATCAGTAAATATATATTTAAAAATAAACAGCAAAAATACCCACCCAAAAACAAATGCATAGAGAATTTGGTGATTCAATAGGATTACCAAGTAAACATGAAAGGAAATAAAGGAGAATCCAAAAAAGTGTGACTCATTAAAATGCTAATTGTTAATTTTCTGAAAGGTAAGACATTCTCATAGCAATTTCCATTAATTCATCAACAAAAATTGTAAACTCTACAATGTCAACTCTTCCTTTCCAGGTTATTTTTTGGTGAGTGCCACCCACTCCTACACATGATGCAAAAGAGTTTAAGTCTTCTAATACCACTTATTTTTTTTAATGTCTTGTTCTTTTGTCCATACAAACATTTGATCACATTATAACTTGAACATATATTCTTACAAAGATACTTAACTTATATTACTCATATTCACCCTTCAAATATTATTTGATATTATGTTATTATTTGTTCCTGAATGGCTTCCTCTCTTTTATCCAGAACTAGTGGCCTGGTGCATGGATTCATGCACATTGAAAGGAAATTAATTAGAAGAAATATTTCAATATCACTATTCTCCCTTTCTCTATAATAGAAGTGTCAGAGATGGAAGAAAATGAGTAAAATGTATATGAAAATAATATATAATTGATTAATAAATAAACAACAACATGATGTAACAACAACAGAGACATGATGTAAAAACAACATTGATAAAAACAATGACTGATAAATTGATTAGACTTATTCTAATATCTCCCTGTATACCACATTAAGAGTAAAAACACTTTCAGAGTGCTTGACTAATTTCCCTTGTGATAAAGTATTTACAACGTTAATGTCACATGCTTTTCGAACTTGAGAGAAAGCAACATATAACTGACCATGTCTAAAAACTGGTTCAGGTAGGAATATTCCTACTCTGTCTAGAGTTTGTCTTTGTGATTTATTAATTGTCATCGCAAATGCTGGCATTATGGGAAACTATCTTCAAATTAATTTAAATGGGAGGCCAGTGTCAGATGTGGACAGTTGTGCCAATAATTGGTCTTTCTTTCAGCTTTAGAATGTCAACAAAAACAACCAAATTTAAGATTGAGAATGACAGATCAAAACACATGCATGCGATTGGTGCCAGCGAGAGCTTTATATGTATCACTCATGTGCGAGTCAATGTTTATTTTTAAATTGCTAGTGCTTGTCATATGTACTGGCTGGTTGGTCAAATGGTCAGAAGGATGGACAGTTGGTCGCTTAGCCAGATAGATAGATAGATAGATAGATAGATAGATAGATAGATAGATAGATATAGATATAGATAGATAGATATATATGTTAGTACTCCTCCGATATGCTCAATCAGTACTGTTACTTTACCCTTTGTTAAATTTATCCTAGTTTATCATAATTTCCTAAACTCTGTGTCTTCCCTGATTGATATTTTTGTGAAGGAAAGCTTTTTTGTTGTTGTTGTTGTTGTTGACTTTTGTATCATTATGTATAATTACAGTGCTTAGAAGATGTTAATTCTCAAGAATTAATTATATTGTTAGTTAGACAAATTAAAAATTTTACTCTTAGCATATATCTTTGTTTGGTATAAAAATGGAATGTGTTTATTTGTATCTGTGACTGGGTGGATAAGAGAGGCTTTGTTCAAGCCATTGTTTGCCAAGGACTGTTGCTACTTAAGTTAGAGAGTGCTGCTATGATCACCTTGAAAATTCTTCTTTTATCTCATCTGAAACCTATACTATCTGATACTGGTTCAGTAACTTTCAAAAGCCCACAAAAGAATAGATAGAGAATTAGTACATAAAAACTGGCCATGTGATCTGCACATATCTAAAAGTTTGATTTAATCAATGGAAATTTTAAAATATTCTAGTAATTATAAGACGGGTTTTGGTAAAGGTAGAGTGGAGCATGGTCCATAAGTATTTATTAGGCATATACAGATGCCCAATGTGTTAGATGTTGTAGTGAAATCATAGGAGTAAGAATTGCCATCTCCAAGAAATGTTCAAAGCATAATACACTCACAAATGTGCTCTACTGTGGTGGTGGTATGAGATAAAGAGATACAGTATTCAACAACAATAAAAAAAAAATAGAAAGAAACTTCATATGGGCTTGAGTTTTTTTATTCAGTTTCAAAAATCACTTGAAGTGGACTTAACCTTTTTGTATAAGAACTCTATGATAACTACACCTTCTAAAAGATGGATTATAAAGTAACTACATAAATTTAGATTGCAACATGATCTCACTTTAATAATCTTAAACTCTGTCTGAGGATAAAAAGAAAAGAATTCTATTTAATCTCAGTTATTAGAATTTCTTGGTTTATGGCAATAAAGAACTTAAAGACTCATTGGGCATCATAAAACGATAGCAATTTATCTCTTTGGTACTATATTCCAAACTTCATTGTGAATGCCATTACTTGAATATCACCAATATCTAGGAAAATAGCATTAATTATTTTCACCTTTGAATATTTAATGTTTTTAATAACTGTCATATTTACTACTTTATATAAGTTGTAGGCTGTTGTATGTAGTTCAGCATTGCATAATTTAAATTACTATCTAACTTACTGACACTTAAAAAGGGAAAAATCAAAGGACATAATATAGTTTTATTAACTAAGGTAGAGAAGACTTAAACAACAGACATAGAAATGCTGACACTTTGATGACTAGTGGTTCAGCCTTTTTAGAAGGGAACTTACCCAGCTATAACTAATACTATTATGAGCACAGTGGAAGGATATGCAAAGCCTAAAAGAAGAGATGAAGTCCTGTTTTCTGGGCCCACAGTTTTTCATATTACATTTCAAGAACAACTTTTGAACATGAAGAAATAAATGTAAGTTCACTAATAAATTTCTACATAATATTATTTCTGATGTTAGGGTAGAGATGTTGCTTTTCTAATAATTGTCTTTAAATGAGTTAGGGGACAATATAGAATTCACTCTCTCATCAGTTTTATTACATAGTACAGGTATAGTACAGGTATTTAAAGGCACTGGTGTTTCCTTTGCAGACAAAACTAAATAAGCCATTTAAAAATTAAATATAGAATTTTTAGGTAAATATGGCAACATGAGTATTATAAGAATTGACTTATTCTTTATTTCTTCTAAATTGCCACTAATATACAAAGTTAACGTGCAAACAGGTAAAAGAGTCATGTAAATATGATATTTATTTATATACTAGAAGCCCGATGCATGAAATTTGTGCATGGATAGGCTTGGCCAGCAATCAGGGCCAATCTGTGGTGTGACTGGTGAGGTGATCGGGGAGCCTCTGGGGCACCCGCCTTGGCTGGCCTGGGGCCTGTGGGATGGGGGCAGCTCCTGCATTGAGCATCTGTCCCCTGGTGGTCACCTTGAAAATTCTTCTTTTATCTCATCTGAAACCTATACTATCTGATACTATACAACTTGCAGAGTTTTAAATAAGTTTGTGTATGCACAGTACTTAGCACAAAATATTCAATCAGTATTTATTTGGGGAATGTTATTCCAAAAAACTATCTAATAATTTAACATTGAACACTCTAGCTTAGCATTTAACTTGACTATATCTACATCTATATCTATATCTATATGTCTCTCTATATATACTTATTAAAAGTAGATACATGCGCCAAACCGGTTTGGCTCAGTGGATAGAACGTCAACCTGAAGACTGAAGGGTCCCGGGTTCGATTCCAGTCGAGGGCATGTACCTTGGTTGCGGGCACATCCCCAGTGGGGGGCATGCAGGAGGCAGCTGATGGATGTTTCTCTCTCATCGATGTTTCTAACTCTCTATCCCTCTTCCTTCCTCTCTGTAAAAAACAATAAAATTTTTTTTTTTTAAGTAGATACATGGAACTGTTAGGACACCACAAAGAAAGATGGAATACTCAAAGTTGGCAACTGGAGGAAGATTTAATAAAAATTTTCAAAGTTTACAAAATTGTGGACTGAGTTTCAGGAGGGGGTTAGGAATAGAGACTTCCGAGAATTATAAGTTTAAGGTGCCAGTACCACTCATAGTGACTGGTCATTCTGCTGTTTGGTCGATTTGCATGTTAGGCTTTTCCCTTAAAATCACACGGTGCCATGTACAGAAAAGAGATGGATCATGAAGTCAGAGCAACCTTGGTTGGGGTTTGGATCACCTACCTAATGGAAATGGAAACAACTATAGTTAAGCTACGTAAATCTGTGTCTGAACCTCTGCATCAGTAGGATGCAGATAAACAACTTGCAGAGTTTTAAATAAGTTTGTGTATGCACAGTACGTAGCACAAGCTCTGGCACAGAGCACGCATTAAATAAAAGTGTCTACTGGATTAGTATTGAAGTAACACAATGGGACTTGAACAGTACTAGTACATGAATATGAAATGACATTTGACTGAAATGTTAGGATGCAGATAACAAAATAAGCTAAACATACGGAAAGCAAACATTATACTCTACACCTAAATAGTATCAATACTGGAACCTCTCATATCTTTTAAGTAATAACATCAATCTTACAAAAATATTTTAGAAAGTAAATGAAAACATATATTTATATCAAACTGTTTTATGCAACTGAAATAACCCTTACACCAAAATCTGACAGATATTGCAAGAACAAAAATCATGAAAATAGTTATAAAATATTTAACAAAATATAAGCAAAATACCTAGTAATGTATAAAATTTAAATACTATTTTGTTTTATTAGTATGGGTCCATTTTTGGACTTTATTGTATTCTGTTTATGCTTTGTTTATTCCTACACCAATACTACACAGTTTGCGTTATTATATGTTTATATTACATGAAGTCAGGTAGGTATGACATCCAAAATGCATTGTTTCTTTTTGAGACACTTTCAGTTAATTGGTAATGCATATTTTAGAATCAGCTTCATAATTTCTATTTTTTTCTTCAATCTTATTGAAAGCATCACATAGGTCCTCCTTTTCCCTCTGATCAATTGTATTTTTTAATAGTCTGCCAAATTGTTTAAATTTTGTTTAATTAAAACCAAATTGTTTTCCTAGGATAAAATCAACTCTTCCTAACAGAAGATTAGACAAATTATCTCTGTAGGGATATAACATTATCTGGGGTCCTGTATTATATTTTATGTACAATGACTGATAAAAATCATAACACATGGGAAGGGACAGGAAAATATGACTGTTAACCAATAGTTAATAGAAGTAGACCGGATGATTCAGCAATTGCATTTAGCAAAAATTGACTTTAAGACAACCATAATTAGCCCAAGCCGGTTTGGCTCAGTGGATAGAGGGGTCCCAGGTTCGATTCCGGTCAGGGGCACATGTCCCAGTAGCAGGCTTGATCCCCAGTAGGAGGTGTGCAGGAGGCAGCTGATCAATGATTCTATCTCATCATTGATGTTTCTATCTTTCTCTCTTAGAGAGAGAGAGAGAGAGAGAGAGAGAGAGAGAGAGAGAGAGAGAGAAAGAGAAAGAGAGAAAACCATGATTAATTTTTTACAAAAAATTAGAATGGATGTATTACAGAGAAGTTGAGCCAACTAAAAACAAGCAAAATTTTACTCTAAAACTGAAAAAAAAAACTAAAAAAAATTTAAAATTTGATTATTAGATACAGATGAACATAAGATTAGTGACCAGAAGACAAAATATAAAATATCTACTTTTTAAAATGAAGCATAGCCCTAACCAGTTTGGCTCAGTGGATAGAGCGTCAGCCTGCGCACTGAAGGGTCCCAGGTTCGATTCCGGTCAAAGGCACAATTTAAGTAAGACTACATGAGATGATATGAAACAAATGGAAAATATTCAGAAGCTTTTATACAAAGATTTAATAATTGGAAAAAAGTAAAAGGCACAATATAAGTAGATGTCCAGAGACCATTTAGGAGGTTGTTGAAATATTCCAGGTAGCATATGATGGAGTCTTGGATTGTGCAGCAGAAGTATAAGTGGTATGAAATGATCTACTGGGCACATCCCCAGTAGAAGGTGTGCAGGAGGCAGCTGAACAATGTTTCTCTCTCATCGATATTTCTAACTCTCTATTCCTCTCCCTTCCTCTCTGTAAAAATTCAATAAAATATATTTTAAAAAATAAAATGAAGCATAAAGGGAAACAAAAAAGACAATCTAAGTAAGGAAACAAAAAACACAATTTAAGTAAGACTACATGAGATGATATGAAACAAATGGAAAATATTCAGAAGCTTTTATACAAAGATTTAATAATTGGAAAAAAGTAAAAGGCACAATATAAGTAGATGTCCAGAGACCATTTAGGAGGTTGTTGAAATATTCCAGGTAGCATATGATGGAGTCTTGGATTGTGCAGCAGAAGTATAAGTGGTATGAAATGATCACACTGATCCTTTCTGCATGCATTCAAAGCATATTAAATTAGTAACTACAATCTTAAAAGACAGCTGGTAACCTGAGGTGCAACAGGGAACAAGACAAAAACAGTTACTGCTACTTTGGAACAGATGTTAGAGCCGAAAACTATGAAATGATTTAATTGTAACTAATAGAGAATTTCAAACTGTAGTGCTGGTGGCAATATGTTTAAATTATCAGGAAATGTGTGTATAAAATAACCCAGATCTATTGATATTGGCCGTAGAGGATCAACTAAGGGCAGAAATCTGCAATATGCAAGCAGGAGAGTCATGTGTACCATGGAGATGGAGGTGAGGGAGGAGACGTGTTTTGTTTTTGAGACATTCCCTTGTTCAATCCAGATTGTTTCCCATATGGTGAATCTCTTTATTTAAAAGTCAGTGAGACCAGAAAAATGACCACCTTCACTGTTTGTGAAGCAGTGATGAAATCGGGGGATAGAAATACACCTGGAAAATGGGGTTCTAAGTTTCCAGACTTCTTTAAAACACACACAAAATAAACATAAACTGAATGTATTTTATTTTTATTAAAAAATATATACTTGCGGAGAAACTAAGATGGCGGCATAGATAAACACCGGGAAATAGTCGCCTCCCACAACAATTGAGAAATATCCCAAAGGACGGAGCAAACACCGCCCAGAACAACAGGAAGGCTGGCTGAGTGTAATTTCTACAACTAGAAGAAAAGAAAAGCACGCTGAGAGCCAGAGGAGCTGCGGAGGCTGAGTGCAGAGGTACGGCGGCGGCTCGTGCGTGCGGAAAGGGGGTGGCACCTGAGGACGCGGCTGTCTTTTTGAATCACAAGCTCCCAACTGCTCTGAACTCCGGTTCCGGGAAGTCTCTGGGGACCCAGGGCTCATATGGAGAGAGGCTGCTCTGTCAGGCGGCAGCGGGCGAACTTGAGGGCGGATTTCCCTCAGAGGTGCTTGCAGCCTTTACCGGGACACTGAGACGCGCAACTCCGGGCGCGGAGAATCAGCCATAGCTTCTTTCTCCACCCTTTTGACTCCCTGAGACCCCGCCCCACCCAGGCTGCGGCAGAGGCTTTTGCATATGAATGTACCTAACTACAGCCCAGCCAAGCAGACCCAGAACTTCCAAGAGAAGGCCCAAGGCCCCGCAGCGGCTTGCATTGCTTCACAGCTGAGCCTCTTCGTGGCTCCGGCTGTGTGGCCTCAGGCAGGGGCTGAATTAGCACCTCCTTAGATCCAGGAGCCACTGTACCCAGTGGTCAGAGGGGGACCATTCTCCCACCTCAGACACAGCTGCTTCCCACAGCCAATTGGCCTGGAGGTCAATTCCTCCCAGTGATCCTACAACAACCAAGGCACCAAGAGTGCACCAAGAGTGTCCACCCCAGGTAACTGGGGAGGCTGAGCCACTGGGCCCTACAGGACACCTGGCGCGCAGGGCCACTCTATCAACACAGGGAAGCAGCCAAAATGCGGAGACAAAGAAACAGGTCACAATTGTCAGAAACGGAGGAGGACAGACGACTGGATATAGAGTTCAAGGCCACGTTTATAAGGTTTGTCAAGAATTTTATGGAAACCGCCGATAAATTTAATGAATCCCTCAAGGAGTATAGTGAGACCATGGAGGACATGAAAAACGACCAACTAGAAATTAAGCATACACTGACTGAAATAAAGAATAATTTACAGAGATCCAACAGCAGACAAGAGGATCCCAAGAATCAAGTCAAAGATTTGAAATACAAAGAAACAAAAAATACCCAACCGAAAAAGAAAAGAGATTCAAAAAATATGAAGATAGTGTAAGGAACCTCTGGGACAACTTCAAGCGTACCAACATCAGAATTATAGGGGTACCAGAAGGAGAGAGAGGGCAAGATATTGAAAACCTTTTTGAAGAAATAATGACAGGAAACTTCCCCCACCTGGTGAAAGAAATGGACTTACAAGTCCAGGAAGCGCAGAGAACCCCAAACAAAAGGAATCCAAAGAGGACCACACCAAGACACATCATAATTAAAATGCCAAGAGCAAAAGATAAAGAGAGAATCTTAAAAGCAGCAAGAGAAAGACAGTCAGTTACCTACAAGGGAGTACCCATCCGACTGTCAGCTGATTTCTCAACAGAAACCATGCAGGCCAGAAGAGAGTGGCAAGAAATATTCAAAGAGATGAATAGCAAGAACCTGCAACCAAGATTACTTTATCCAGCAAAGCTATCATTCAGAATGGAAGGTCAGATAAAGAGCTTCACGGATAAGAAAAAGCTAAAGGAGTTCATCACCACCAAACCAGCATTATATGAAATGCTGAAAGGTATTCTTTAAGAAGAGGAAGAAGAAAAAGGAACTCTTACCATTTGCCACAGCATCGATGGAACTGGAGAGCGGATAAATACCACAAGATCTCACTTATTTGTGGAATATAATGAACAACATAAACTGATGAACAAGGACTGATCCAGAGACGGAGAGGCTTTGATTGGACTGTCGGGCCTTGGAGGGAAGGTAGGGGAGGGTGGGGGCAAGGGGGAAGGATCAACCAAAGGACTTATATGCAAGCATATAGGCCTAACCAATGGACACGGACAACGGGGGGTGAGGGGATGAGCGGGGGGGGGGGGGGGGGGGGGTAGAGGGTACACATATGTAATATCTTAATCAATAAAAAAATATTAAAGAAAAAAAAATATATCCTTGCATTTCTTGTTGGGAGCTATCCCATTTATAGCAAACATTTTTATTTTTATTTTTAGCAAACATTTATAGAGCGCATTACAGATTCCCAAATACCTTCACTTAACTTTTCAAAAATATGATCCTCGCAGAAAGCCGGTGAGGTACATAGGA
Organism: Myotis nattereri; assembly: GCF_964212035.1. Lineage (NCBI taxonomy): Eukaryota > Metazoa > Chordata > Mammalia > Chiroptera > Vespertilionidae > Myotis > Myotis nattereri. Next base: position 63,678,625 of record NC_138084.1, on the reverse strand, counting down.
ATTTTTATCATGATTTTTTAGCTGAGGACACTGTAGGTCTGAGAGCTCCCACAGCAGGCTTGCAACCCCACATTGATAACTAAAGAGCAAGAACTTGAGCCTGCCCTCCTCTGTGCCATGGAACTATTATACTTTCCACAATAGCTCACAGTTACATGAGTATTTGCTGATAACATTTGAAAGAGAGATTTATAGTAATTCACATCAGTAACCTACTGCTGGTCTGTCAGAATTCAACTGAAACCTACCTTTATTGCTACTTACATAGTATAATTTTACTGTGGTACCTTTGTTCCTTATGTTCATGTATTAGTTTCTCCTGGGAATTGAAACACTTTACAGACATTATCCAATTAAACCTCACAGATTTCCCTTTGAGGTGATAAGGAATAACTGTTAATCATTTCCCCCTTCTATATATCTCTGTTAAGAGCTATAGAAGGCTTAGCACACTGATAACTTATAATTATTAGCCTTCTTGAATTTAAAGGGGGAAAAAGCTCATACCACTAGGGCAGCCTCCATTAAGTTTATATTTAATTTCCATTAAAATAACAATGTAAAGAGAGAAGCTTAGAAATGGCATGACAATCAAAATATGATTTGGGGCCTATGTTGAAGATCTAATATGTGGAGAGAAATTCACCATTATTGCTGCCTGTGATAGATGGCTTGTTCATTTTGCATCACATTTTCCTTTGAATTTTAGTACATATACCCAAACACAGAAAACCTAAGTGCAATAGCTTCAAACATAGTGGGTACTATGGAACCTTCTGACACTCTATTATAACATGATGTTTTTTTTAGCAATTCAAATAAAGAGTTTATTTTTAAAGTTTTATATTTAACCATCTTACATAATATTTTAAAATATTCAATAAGTATTTATTTGGGGAATGTTATTCCAAAAAACTATCTAGTAATTTAACATTGAACACTCTAGCTTAGCATTTAACTTGACTATATCTATATCTTCTATATCTATATCTATATCTATCTATATCTATATCTATATGTCTATACTATATATATTTCTTAATAGTAGATACACGGAACTGTTAGGACACAGCAACGAAAGATGGAATACTCAAAGTTGGCAACTGGAGGAAGATTTAATAAAAGTTTTCAAAATTGTGGACTGGGTTTCCAGAGGGGATAGGAATAGAGCCTTCTGAGAATTATACGCTTAAGGTGCCAGTACCACTCTAGACCTGAAAGGACAAGGAAGAGAACCATTACTGAGACCTGGACATGGTAGTTGTTTGGGGAGGGCTGTGGTCTTCTGTGCTGAGATGCAATAAACCAGTGACAAACCGGCAGGAATGGAAACGGGAGAGTGAATGTCCATCTCCTTTCCTCCCACCCTCAGACCCCGGCTGATGCCTTGCATCCAGCATAAGTCACACAGCAAAGAGACTCCTTGATACATCCTGTGTGAGCTATTCCTCGGAGGCATACTGAGTCGGGTGGTTTTCCTGAGCAGGAGCCAGGGTGATTTCTTTCCCGGGTTCTTGTTAAGATGGATTAGAAGAATGAAGCCACAGAAAAAACGTGGTAGATGAAAAGGGTAGAAATTTATTGGAAGCAAGTACAGACTCCCATGTAGGGAGAGGGGACCAAGGGAGTAACCCACTAAGCTCCCTTTTTCTAAGGGTTATAAAGGCTGCAGTTCCTTGTCTCTTCATACGGCCTTCTAAGGGGTAGAACATCAGCTTCAAAGCTCAAACCCCACTCGGTGTCCCTCTCTTTTCCTCCCCGCTCAGTGGTAGAATTGTCTGTCTCCTGTGAAAGTCTGTTTTCCTCTTCCTCCCGTTTGTCAGCATTTCTCCATCCTCTATGAAAGTGCATTTCCTTTTCTCCCCTACCCTCTGGCTTTGCCCTTTCTCCTGTGAATGGATGTCTTCCTCGCCCCTTATCCTGTGGCACCTTCTGTGCTCTGTGAATGTATGCCTTTTGGCAGCTCTAAGCCCTCACTTATGCAGCCCTCCCCCATGGACCCTGTTTATTTGCAAAACTCCCCAAACCTGCCTTTTTATCCCTAAAACTCCTTTCAATACTAGCATGATGTGGAAGGGAGGAGTCTGGATATGGAAGAGCAAATAGGAAATACATAACACAAAGGACTTTAATTAATTATTGCCTACTGCTGTCATGCCTGAGGTATTACATATAATATTACCTTATGATGACTGACTTTTCTCTTATTTCTCTTTTCTTCTTCATATGGCTTGATAGTGTTGTTTTAATTTGTGGAAAATAGAGGCCTGGTGCATAAAATTCATACACTGGGGGGGGGGGGGCGCTCCCTCAGCCCGGCCTGCACCCTCTTGCAATCTGGGACCCCTCAGGGGATGTCCAACTGCCGGTTTAGGCCCGATCCATAGGAATCCCTGTGGGGTCAGGCCTAAACCGACAGTCGGACATCCCTCTCACAATCCGGGACTGCTTGCTCCTAACCGCTCGCCTGCCTGCCTGCCTGATCAACCCCTAACCACTCGCCTGCCTGCCTGCCTGATCAACCCCTAACCACTCGCCTGCCTGCCTGCCTGATCAACCCCTAGCCACTCGCCTGCCTGCCTGCCTGATCATCCCTAACCACTCGCCTGCCTGCCTGATTGCCTTGAACTGTTCGCCTGCCTGCCTGATCGCCCCTAACCTCCTCTGCCTTAGCCCCTGTCTTTGCAGCTTTGTCCGGAAGGACATCTGGAATGACATGCGGAAAGTCGTTTGGCTGTCTGGTCTAATTAGCATATTACGCTTTTATTATTATAGATAAACAGGTTATATAATCTATTAAATAATTTAACAGGATGTAAAGGGAGTGTGTCCTTTCTGGTTCTGTTGATGTATTCAGTAGTTGCACCAGCAGCTTCTTGCTTAGTCAGTATGGTGCCAATTAGAGCAGCTGACGCCCTCCCACAGCCCTTGCCAGCATCATAGTTCCCACTGACTTGGTTCAGAGAACAGCAGTGGTGAGCACATTAATCTTGATAGCAGAGTGCCCATAGACTGGCTTCTGCAGTAACAGTAACAATTAAAAGCTCTTGGCAATTTGAGTCTGAAAGGCGTGATCAGCATGAGACTGTGGACTGGCTTCTGTAAACCTTTAACAGTGGTCTTTCCAACAGCCAGAGCACCAGATGCCCCAGACCCTGGCTGCCAGGGATCCTTGGCTCCGTGCAGCATTCCTATTATTTCTCCTTCCATGAAGGAAGGCAGTGTTTCCTACAGTTTCTCACCCTGGGTGACCTCACTTTTTCACTTACCTCCTTTCCAACACTTTTATACCCTTACTGTACTAATGCTAGCCTCTCCCAAATAATTTAGAATGTTTTTTAATGATGTTGTATTCTACCTCACCCTCAAAGTAAGAATTGCTTTGACCTCAAACTTTCTGAGCATAAATTTATGTTGAGATTATTATAGCCTAATCATAGATATCTTACCTATGAAGACATGATTAAGTATTAACAATATTGATAAAATAGTTTCTCTTCTTTAATAAGGATTCACAGATGCAAATTTGCAAAACTTCTCTCACCTTTACCTACTCTAATTGTGGTATTTCTCCAATGTAGGGTTCTCAGAAATTATATTTTAAATATCCATATATTCTTGCCTGCATAAAAACTTGCTACAGACTCAAATGTACTTGAGAGTATCATGGGTAAAACATATTTGCAGATAAATTATCTCTGGAAAAAATTAGGGTTAGCTTTCTCACTCTCATTTTTGCTATGAGCATTCTAAGTTTCTTACTCCTGCAACTGCCACAAATAGCTCACCCATATTATAGTTTTTTAAAATTTGTTTTTATATAATTTTATTACTCATAGAAAATCACTATGTCTCTGAACTCATGGGTTTACAACAGCAGGCTGACCAAATCTTCTTTTGTAATATGGATGTCATCATAAAATTTTTATTATATTTAGAAAACTAAACGTTCAAGGAATTTGTAAACTCTGGTTTCTAGCTAAGCTCTTCAATATATTTCCCTTATTCCTATCTTTTCCTAGCCATCACTGTGCTTCTATGGATTCCATTCAATTTCATAATTCCTCTCAAAATCAATCTTAAGCTCCATCTTATTTCAAGTTCTTTCATGAATAAAATAATACATTGATACTCCTTGTAATGCCTCATATTCTACATCTGAGTCATTTTTCTCCTGCTTTCTATAACTACAAACGACACAAATTTGCCATGGTAATAACTGTTAACTTACAGCTGAATAAACAACTGTCAACATACAGGGAACATTCTGTGATATAATTTATGCAATTGGAAAATGTAACGCAACATTTTATTACTTCCTTTCCCCATCCAAGATGTTCCTTCTATTTTTTATTGGTATGTACAAATGGGAATTTCTTGTTGCATGTATTCTTTTTTTTTATAGGGAATTATTTTTGTGTAGTCTGGCTTTGACAGCATGGTTTATCTGAGATAATGCACAAACATTTTATGTGTTTGTATTTAAAATATATTTGTATTGATTTCAGAGAGGAAGAGAAATGGAAAGAGAAATAAAAACATCGATGATGAGAGAGAATCATTGATCGGCTGCCCCCTTTATGCCCGCCTCTTGGGATTGAGCCCGCAACCCTGACATGTGCCCTGACTAGGAACTAAACTGTGACCTTCTGATTCATAGGTCAATGCTCAACCACTTAGCCACACCAGCCAGGCAGACATTTTATACAGATAGTGCAATACTTTACTTTGCCCAATGCATTTTCCCCCAACATTTGAAAATTTTACATCAACACTTTAACTAAAGGATTCACTAGTCTCTAGAAATTTGCTAAAAATGAGGCAAAGATGATTTTACTTGATGATGTATATTCTCAATTTACTTAACCATACAGCTACATAGTGGAGACAATGGATTTGCTTTATCTGCTACCAGGTTAAATACCTCAAAGTGATTCATAAGTCAGTAGTGACACCAAACACTTGGTCTTTAAATTAAAACTGCTCTCACAAGAAGTTAAATGAAAAAAAAAATAAAAGTAAAATGGTCTGTCAAAAAAATTTTCAGCCCTAACCAGTTTGGCTCAGTGGATAGAACATTGGCCTGTGGACTGAAGGGTCCCAGGTTCGATTCTGGTCAAGGGCATGTACCTTGGTTTCCGGCACATTCTCAGTAGAGGGTGTGCAGGAGGCAGCTGATTGATGTTTCTCTCTCATCGATGTTTCTAACTCTCTATCCCTCTCCCTTCCTCTCTGTAAAAAATCAATAAAATATATTTAATTTTTTTTCAGAAAATATTTTATGATGATAGAACACAAAGAACATGAAGAGAAAAATATAATTTTATCAAACATATAAAGTTAAGAATCAAAATTTCCAAATAACACTTTATTGTAATGTTGTCAAAGTGTTGAAAATTTATTCAAATAATATATAAAATATGTATTTCAGTAACTTAGGGGGTTTAATATAAAAGTAAGAAACAGTTTCTGTCCACAATTCATGAGTAAATTGTCATTGTTTTTCCATTAACACTGAACATTTTTTTCATGTATCCTTCACCTAGAGTTCATTTTTTATTTAGTTTTTATATTCTTAAAACTCTAATAATAGCTTTGACACTACTATAAGCACCTGAAAGATTTTGATTTGCATCTCTCACTCTTTCTGGATGCTCAGATATATTTTTTTTTACCCAAATCCCATCATTTTCCAAGATCCAAAGATGCATTTCTTATCTGCCTTCAAAAAAGGCATCCATAACTTTTGAATCTTAAAATATTTTGACATTGCGTGGTTCCTGGAAAAAATAATTTACGTCACTGGAACTCAAGAGTCAGACTACAACATTTAAATCTAAGCCCTTGTACACTCTCATGGGCAAGTTGTTACTCTTCCCAAGCCTAATATTCTCATCTCTAATGGGAATAATAGTAGCCCTGCCTTTGTATTTCTAATGAGGATCATATGAGATAATGTATAGAAAGTTTTCATCCAAGTACATTTAGTACATATTAGCTCTAGATAGTCATAAATTTATATTCCTCTCTGCCTTACATAACATTTGTTCTTTTCTTAAACATACATATGAATTGTAAGCTTCTTCATGATAATAGTTTACCCTTTATTCAACTTTTTAATTCTGATTTCACCTGAAAATATGCTATGAATTTCATTTTTGCTAAACAACTATGATATATTCTTCACATGTGCAATGTGCCATAATGAGAACACACTACAAAAAGTGTGAGGTTTTAGTTGTATATGTGAACATAACCCGATCAGCACTTTAATATCTCAGTAGAGAAAAGCTATTTGGCCCAATTGGTCATGGGTCATTTTAATAAGTATAATACTTTGTCCCTTCAGGCTTATCTTAAGCACCCCTTTTTAATGACTGGAATGTAATTTAACAGAGCTTGAGCCATTAAATTTAGAAATATCACTGTGGAATCAAAGTGCATTCAATATTCGGTGATGTGCATTATGTGCCTAATTATCATTTCCAGAAAAAGAGTGATTTTATGTACATTTTGATTGAATATAAGGTGATTATATGACAGATGCTTTCATGGATTTCATCTCCGTAGAAAAGATGGCTTTGGTGAGCTGTCCTCAGTAAAGAGTGTAAGTGTGTGAACTTTTAAACTGTTCATTTTGCAAAGGCGCCATTTTTTTTCGTTGCGTTCAATATTTTTGACACTCCAGATTTTGAAGTCATTAATTTTATTTTTGCCTGATTTTAAGGGCTGATAATTTGTATTCACATACCTAATTGCTTTTGGAGCTTACTCTACTATAACATGAGTGTGTGTGTGTGTGTGTGTGTGTGTGTTTATGAGAATCCCAGTGTTGTCCAGATCATTGGAATGTATAGATTTTCGTGCTGTGGCATCATATTCTCTTCACTATGTGAGGCTACTCTAAGTCATAATGGTAAATAGGAAAATATTATTACATGATAAAAAGATGATGTGATAAGCTGCCCAGGTAATGTTTCTATAGACATTTGGAGGATAATGCTTAAGTGCGAGGCTTGACTCCACTGGCTATTTTGTTAGATTCTGTGAAAAAGCTACAGGGAAGGAAGCACACTATAGAGAGAATAATCTACTTTGTATGTGCTTTCAGCAAGCTCTTCATTCATGCATTGAACTCATATTCATTGAGTATTTAATAGATACCAAGCACTGTTTTAGGCAGGAGGAGGGGACAAAAAAAAAACCACACACAAACACAAAAATGATAGTGGCATTAAAATCGCTGCTCTCATTAGAGTTAATTTCTAATAGGTAGATGCCAACAATAAAAATAAGTATGTCATTTAAGTGATTCATTGGTCTGTCAAAAAGGGGATACATGTTACAGAAAACAAACTAACAGAACAGAGAAGAAAGGAGGCATATAGTTTTGTCAGGATTGCCTCGCTGAGAAGTTAACATTTATGCAGAAGCTTGCAGAAAGTGGGAGTGTTAATCATGTTGTGAATGGCCAAGAGCATAACAAGCAGAAGGAACAATATTTGTATGCCTGGTGTGTTTCAGTAATGATAGGGAAGGCAGTTTAGCCAAAGGGGATTTTGTAGGAGATGAGGTCAGGGCACGAGGAAGGAACAAATTATTTAGAGCTTTGCAGGCGATTAGAACTTTTTGTTTATTTGTTTTTATTCTCAGGGAAATAGGAAGCTGTTGCAGGTTGCCCAGGAGATAAATGACAGTCACTGATCAATATTTTAGAATATCACTCTGACAACTTTGTTGAGAATATAATGTAGGCGGCACAAGTAGATGATGGACACTTATTTTGTGTCTTTTGCAGTATTGTAAGGGAAAGATGATAGTGCTTGGACATCTGGTATCCATGGAGACAATTAGGAAATATATAATTTATAAATATTTGAAGGTATAATTAGGATGATGTATTACCTTTTTGAAGAAGATATATTAAAGAAGGGAACTATGGGGGTGCTTAAGCTTCTGGTCGAGCAATTGTAAGAGTGGAATTGTCTTCAACTCTGACTTGAAGTTCTACAGGTGGAACAGATTTGGGGGCTGGTTGAACATAGAAGGTTTGGTGTGGAAAAGCTAAATTAGAGATGTCTCATTTATATCTAAGTGGAAGTATATGGTTAATAGGTGATTTGTGTGGAATTCAGGTTGGTTATCCAAATATAAATTTGGAAGTTTTTGGCATTTAGATAGCATTCAAAGTTGACAAAATAAAAAAAGGAGATGAACATAAGTAACAAAGACAAAAAGTCAAGTAGAAAGCTCTGGGAATTCCATCTAAAGGCAAAGAAAAAGTGGAGGATCCAGTAAAGACACCTGAGAAGGGTCATCACCAAAGAATAGAGGAAATCAAGAGCACGTGGTATTTTAGACAAGAATTAACCACAGACTAACCTCAGAAGTCCAAGATTTAAAGGGACTGCGTGATATTTCTGTATCCTCTTACCTCTAAATAATTACAATCAACAGACAAATTTAATCAGCATACACATTCTTGAGTCTCAAAGTGTGTATGTATTAGCACATTTTATTTGAGTAATCTCAACTTCAAGTAAGATGATAATAATGATTAAATCTTTGTTTTATAAGCTTAATATTATTTTTTTTTGAGGGGGGAGTGAAGAAGGTGACTATTGAACAAAGGGGTTATTTCTGAGTATGATAAAAAAAATATAGGGACACATATTGAAAATGACATTTGCTGGTTCTCAGAAAATCTATGTCATTTCAAGAACAAGGGACAGCCTCATTTGTCTCAACATGAGTTTTTAAAGTCCTCTAATTGACATGAGGTATGTGTTTTCATGTGTATAACATATATCCAAATGTGTCTTTGCTCTGATGCTACTAGTATTACAGAATACACTCATGTTTAACTTGCTGCTAAGTATTTCGGTTTGGAAACTGAATATAGAGTTGGGAAAGAAATAGGTTTGGACTAGAATGGATTCTAAAAGGCAGCATCATTATAAAATCAAGCTTCTAATTTTGCTCTCCAAAAAGTTTTTCTTATCAACTTTAAGGCATTTTTGTCTTATCTTTCTTTAGATTTTTATTTGCACTTTTTCATGAAGTCCTGATGTCTGTACCTATAAAATATTTTTCAAACCTGTTTGGACATTTACATGTTTAAACAAAATATTTTATAAATTTAGTTAATTTGCTCTTTTTGAAAATCATTTCCCCCTAATATTTTTTGAGCTGTTCGAAATCAGGAACTGTTTCTGATTCTTCTTCATGATGTAACTTCCAGTGAGGGTCTTGGCATGTAGTGCATGCTCAAGGAAATTTTGTTGAGTGGAATACAGCTTTGAATCTTGTCATCAAAATCAGGATTGTTGAGCTATATTCCTTATGTGCCTCCTTTATATGTGTTGTATTAGAACTATCTTGGACTCTACCTCACATTCAACTTGCTCACTTTTTACACTAGACATTGTACCACAGGCAGCTTTGAAGAAGCATAACCTTGACAAAATTTCCCATGAGCTGAGGTGCATATCTCTCATGTTCTGCACCAATGTTCCTCTGATCCATCACATGGAATGTTGCTGAGGACTACATGGCACTCATGCATGTGCAGCCTAGAGCCATGGAGAGGAGCATGTGTCATGGCTCAGCCACTATGCAATGAGGAGGGGTGAACTTATGTCCCCATCTTCTGCTGCTCAAGGAGGAAGTACTAACACACATCAGACCTGTGGTTTCACTCCACAAAATAAGCTAGGGCATTCTTGCAGACTCTTGTTAGAAGTTCTCCTTTTTCTGGAAATATAAAAAAGACACATATCCTCTACTTGAACGTACTTGATCTGTTGTTTAGGTACTGCCAGATCAAGCCTCAAAACATGAAACATTCACCATGTCTCTTTCTGCCTAGAAAATGTCTGGGCCCTCTACCTTGATCAGAATAGGTACCATGCCCTACTGTGTCAGTAGGAAGTCAAACAATATTTAATATGTATTACTAGTTATATCAAGCTCACAAATGTTATTTTATTATTGTTTAAAATTAAATTTTATTTCTAAGGTGAAACTTTTCTTAAAGATCAGAAATAAATTCTTTAATTAAAAAGTATCTTTCTCACTGTGCCTATCAGAGATGTCATACATTAGGCACTGAATAGTTCTTGATGAGCTGAATTAATGACAACCTTTGGAGGAATCCTATAAATTTCTAATTCCCACTGAAGTCTATGGTTTTGAGTAAAACAGCCTTGGAAATAGATTTTTAAATGTAAATGCCATCTGATGGTTCTAGAACATTTCAAGCTCTTTTATTAGGAACACCATTCATTCCAAGAGGCAGATAAAAATTAGAAACATTACATCAAATACAGCATACTGAATATATAAACGCATATATCTATATCTCTCTATGGTTATATATATATATATATATATATATATATATATACTGAATATATATAACTCATAAACTCAGTTATATATAAATGTTGGGTCTGTATGTTGTAGACCAGTGGTTGGCAAACTCCTTAGTCAACAGAGCCAAATATCAACAGTACAACGATTGAAATTCTTTTGAGAGCCACATTTTTTAAACGTAAACTATATAGGTAGGTACATTGTTATTAACTTAATCAGGGTACTCCTATGGCTTAGGAAGAACCACACTCAAGGGGCCAAAGAGCCGCATGTGGCTCGTGAGCCGCAGTTTGCCCACCGCGGTAATGTAAACCAAAAACATTTTTTAAAATTTCTATTTTTTTTCAAAACTGAAAAGTAGAAAAAATTACATAAAAATTTTTATATTTGGATATTGTGCTGCCAATCAGTAGTATGTGGTTTACAAACCATACAAAGCCCTCCCACCCAAATAAGTCTATTTGTAAAAAGGAAAAATTTATTTCAACAAAAAGAAGTACATGAATGTTATGATACCAGTTCTTTAATTGGCTCAATTTTTCTTTGGCAGTAAGAAATATATAAATATATAGTAAGAATGATAATAGTATGGCAATAATTAGTTGTTTGCTATTGTATTTTTGTGGAGTTTTGTAAAGCATTATGTGTTTTCTTACCTTAGATTCATTGTTAGTTGTCATTGTTGTTCCTTTATATTCCTCCTGGCTCTATTTTTAAATACCAATGAAAGGAAAAATTAGTTTTCCAAAGTAATCAACTAAGTTGTGAGATTCCATGTTAACCGCAAACTCTTCTAGTGCTTTGGGCATTTTAGGTGTTTCTTCCGTGGGGACGTAGGGCTTGAATGATACAGTGCACAAAGGAAATTCTGAGGAAGCCTAAACTACCTGCCTGACGACAGGAAGATAACTGCGGATAATGTACACATTTAATCATGAGACAGAAGGTACTAAACTTTACTAAAGAACAAAGAAGAATAAACTTGTTCTCAATCGAATGTTTTAAAATATTAGTATATTCACTCTTTCTCTCAGTCAGACTCAAATATGAAGAGAAAAACTTCCACTGTGTCTGGTAAAATTTGAATGTTTAACCCAGTAAATTGCTTGAAGAAATTCCTCCAAAATTAGAGGGAAAGGGGAAATGTACAACTATAAAATATCAGGCTTTTTACAAACAAGGATATCTCCACATTCCATGCACCACAGTTCCATCGAGTTTGGAATAAACTTATATGTAACACGAAAGCATTATATACGTTTTTAAAAGTTGGAAATAAAAATAACATAAATGCCCTCAAATATGAAAACATGACAAAATGTGAAAATTCTGGATAGATGTATATTCATAAGTCTTCACATCAAGAAATGGCACCCTTTACATGATAAGATTCATTAAGTGGGTTACACCAATAGGCCAGGGAATTTTTGTTTTAGATTCCCTGGCAATTGGAAACACAATGTCTTAAAAGGGGACTATAAGTAGAATGGCCTGAAACACAGATGTTTTGGATCAAGGGAGGATTAAAATGGAAAATCCTTAAAATAATTTAAAATATTTGTCCATCTCCGCTACTGAAACATTGCGATTTTTTATTATATTAGAAAAAGTATATACAAAATGAATTTTCACCATTTTTATATGACCTGGTTATTCAACAATGCATATTCCAAATAATATTTTTAAACTAGAACTGTTCAACAAATATGTCTCATGTGCCTATATTTTTAGCACTGATATGGTCCTTATTATCTTATGACCAAAACATAAATCATTACTATACAAGCTGTACTTACTGTGATATGAAAAAAAAACAATTATTAATTGAGCAATCAGAAAAATTTAATACAGGAAAGTACAGTGGGAGGATTTTAAACCAGGTATAATAATGGACTTAAAAGCCCATAACTCGTTATGTCTGTGACTCTTGGGACCTTGCTCCTAAGTTGGGACTTTCAGGTCTCTTCAGATTTCTGGCCTGGTTCTTTCTCTCACTTAAGATGATGTGCCTTAGTTAGAAACAAGTCTTTTTTTTATTCTGATATTCCAAATTCTTATTGCTAACATTCATAGGCTTGGAAATATATATTTAATGTAAGATTAGAACTATGCTATTTTGTTTTTTAATACCTGATTGTTGCTAGAAATCAAAACATATTCTATCTAACAAAGGAGGGACTGCATCAGCTATCTGACATTTCAAAGAATAACTACAGAAGTACAATGAATTGAATGATTTATAAAATGCTTGCAATTGTATTGGTCTATCAATAATTAAAAACAAATAGCATTATTAAAAGTATAGAATCATTTTTAGGAAGACATTCTAGAGATACTTATTAGTTGGCTATAGAATTTTCAAATCTTTTAAAAGGTATAGTAGGTATTTGTGATTCAATAACATTTGAAAAAGATTTGTAAATTTATTTAGTCTAAAAACAATATTGAATAAACCTTTTATAAAATATGGAAATACTAGAGAACTCATCATTAGCAATGACATGAATAGAATAGTTTCATATCAGAAAATACACTTTTGAAAACTTTAAAAATTAAAATATAGTTATATCACTAAGTAAAACCATTTAATGCTCATAGTACATTTTGTTTTATTGTTTGAAAAATTATTCTCCATACCTTTTTCATTAACAGTGTTGTACTACAGTTTTTAGAAAAATCTTTGGTACACAGTATTATATGCTAATTGTGACTTTGAAACATATTGGGCTTTTAATGGAATATGTTTATTCTTTGTTCTTTTGAATATGAGTCTTATGTAAGCCTTACAGAAGAAGGCTGTGTGAATGCTTAACAATCCTGATCAAAAGTTGTAGGAATTCATCTATTCTAAAACAGAAAGATAATGATGTCTGAAAACTGTGATATTGAGGAAAAGCCACTGTCTTCTAATATATGCCGTAGCACCTTTCCTTTTCTTCTCTTTCAAATAAAGAAACTATTGAAGATGATTGCAATTATATTAAACTTATAAAATATTTACAGCAATCCAAGGCAATTTAATCTTAATGAGTTTTGCCCATTAAGACAGGTAGAGGTGAAAAACATACTTTTTAAACCAAACCTGGAATATGTGTTTAATGCATTGAGCTTTGTACTCAGATGCACACATTGTATTGTGTAAATCATTACTGTTCAACATACAAAGAATATTTAATGATAAGCTTTTGGCATCAATTATCTTTTCTTTATGGAAAAAAATGTTTATATTAGAACAAAAAGGACATAATTAGCTATATTGAAATGCCACAAGGAAAGGGCATAATGCATGCATAAGCATACGCACACATGAAGACTAGCTTACTCTACTTATGAAACATTACCAGGGAAACTGTTATAATTTTATCTATCTATTATGTTCATCATATATAAGCATACATTACTTTTTAATTAAAATCATATCCATTTACATTTGTCCTTCCTTTGCCTAGAAGCATTAGGCCTTCATATTTATTTAGATTTGTAATGTCTCAGTGAATAGCAAATACATTTTTATCTTTGTATATCTTTATTATCTTTTCTTTAAAAGCATGATTTTGTTAGGGCTAATGCTAATTAAGCTACTGCCTTTTGCTAGTTTCACAACCATCGTAATTCTGGCATCACCGCACGAAATCATCTCTCCCACCTCCACCCACCCCAAAGGCCCATTACCTTACACATGCTTTGCACTGAGGCATATATTAAAATGACATTGTCATGTCTTGAGTATATCATTGGCACATGTTTAATTCTATATAATTTTTATCAAGCTCACTCTTAAAAACTCTGATCTATTTTAGAAAGATGACCTAAAAGGAGATAAAATAAATAAATTTTTGAAATATGTAAGATTTTAAAAACTGGATGAAGAATGATGATTACATATATTCATTCGAGAAAATATAGTTTAGAGGTTCAGAAAGTGGGTTGTGGAACAGACTGCTTAGTTCCAAGTACTGACTCTCCTACCTAATCACTATGTAACTCTGCACCTCAGTGTTTTCCTCTGTGAAATGGTGATCACATCCTATTTTACCTGTATTTGTGGGGATACAATAATTTGTACCCTCAAGCACTTGCTACACCTTGTACATATTAAGAGTCAACTACTACTGAAAACCTCAATTTTTTGCCAGCTTTATTGATGTACAATTGACAGATAAAGTTGTATATATCTAAGGTGTACAACATGATGATTTGAAATGTGTGTACATTTTTAAAAATTGATTACCAGATACGTTAACTAACACACCATCAACTAATGAGTTACCATTTTTTTCTTAGAATACTTAGTCTACTCTCAGTTACTCTCAAGTATACAATATGATATTATCAATTACAGTCACCACACTGTATATTAGGTCTCCAGAACTCATACATCTTATAACTGAAAGTTTGTATTATTTGACTAATATCTCTCCATTTGTCCCTAGTTATTTCAGGAACCCCTAGTTCCTGAAAACCCCTTTATTCTTTTTCTATTAGATAGACATATTTGGACTCACTTATAACTGAGATAACACAGTATTTGTCTTACTGTATCTGGCTTATTTCATTTAGCATAATGCCCTCCATTTTCAATCATGTTGTCTCAAATGATAGGATTTTCTTTTTTTAAGGATGAATAATTTATATATGTGACATGCATATATGTCACATTTTCTTTATCCATTCATCCATCAACAGACATGTAGATTGATTCTATTATTGTTATTTCACAATTATAGTGTCTTCTACAGTGGTTACTACTTACGAAGAATTGCAAATATTTTATATAGGTTGTCATAAAAAGAAAAAGCTGAGCTCATGTTTAGACATATGCTTGCCCACTTTCCAAATCTTTTCCCACATGTACACATTCTTTCATACCTCCTTAACTGTGTTTCCATAGTTTTCTAGTGTCTTGGATAACCTGCTCCTTTGTCATCTGAGGGCGAAAAATGTGAACAAACACATTTCCCAGTAGAAGATAATGAGGCGGGGTAGCATGTAATCGTTAACAGTGTGGATTTCAGAGACACTTCAACTTGGTTGGATATTAGTTTTGCCACTAATCTGTCAAATGATATTTGCAGGTTATGTAAACTATATGAGGTCCCATTCGTTCAACTAAAAATCAAAGGGTTGTAATAAACTTACTCTATATGGTGTTAAAGAGACTTCAATAAACTATAACATGGAAAGTTATTAGTAAAGTGCAAAATAAAGAATAAATGCTAATACATAGTTACAGGTTCTTTCAAGATTCAGCTGCAATCTCTTTTATAAGGTCTTTACTGATTCCTCCTTTCAACACTGAAGACACACTGTAATATTATGTATAGTGGTACAACTTCTCTGTATAATGCACAACTCCTTTATCACTTTGTTTTATATGTGTCATTCTTTTTTGGACTATGAAATCTACATATCAAAACATATATTCTTGCCCAACTGGTGTTGCTCAGTGGTTGAGCATTGACCTATGAACCAGGAAGTGATGTTCAATTCCCAGTCAGGGCACATGCCTGGGTTGCAGGATCAATGCCTAGTGTGGGGCATGTAGAAGGCAGCCCATCAATGATTCTCTTCATTGATGTTTCTCTCTCTCTCTCTCTCTCTCTCTCTCTCTCTCTCTCTCTCTCTCTCTCTTCCACTCTGAAATAAATAAAAATATATTAAAACACACACACACACACACAAACACACACACACACACACACAAACACACACACACACACACACACACACACACACCCCTTTGTATTTCTGGTACATACTGTGCCATCAATAAAATTTAGTATAATGAATATGTAAAAAAAGGAAGTTTTCCCTTTAATAAAATAGTGACATAATAAAGTATGAGAAGAAGAAAAATGTTGGGTTTGAAAAATAGGTACAAATATATTATTATAGCAGATTTATACTTAAAATTAAAGAAATATATTTATTAAACAATAGATTTTGGGAAATTGTGGTATTTTTAATAAATTTTAGAGTAAGGAATTATGACAACTTTTTTTTACAATTTACAGAGTTGCAGAGAGTTTATTGCTTTAATATCCTTTTTAAACAGTTTTTTATTGATTTTAGATAGTGGGAGGGAGAGAGAGACACAGAAACTTTAATGTGAGAGAGAGACGTCAGTTGGTTGCCTTCCACACATGGGATCAAACCAGAAACCTGGATATGTACCCTGACCCGGAATTGAACCCGCCATCTTTTGGTATGTGGGACGATGCTACAACCAACTGAGCCACACCAGCCAGGACTAACTTATTTCTTAATATCTGTTTTAACTTGTCCACTATAAAATTATCAAGTTGTAAGTATATATCACAGTGTTACTTTACGGTCCTGGTTGTTTTTTTCATCCACCTATGTCACAAATTTTCATAGATGCATTTATTAACATTAAGTTATGTACAAAACTCCTTGCCAAGTGCTTTTGGGAATATAAAGATTAAGTAAATATGATACACTACCTGCAAGGACTTTATAATCAAATTAATAGTGATAATCTCTGCATACAAATAATAATAAAACTCAAAACATATTTTGTAAAAGAGGTAATTATAGAGTACCATGTGTGTGTTTGGGTGTTCCAAGTTATAGAATTCAGAGACCTCATCAAGAAAATTACTTAAGATTTCTGATGGACAAGTAGAAGGGATTGTTCAGATGAAGATACATTCAAAAAGAATACTAGATTATGCAAAAACATGTAGGTGATAGGTTTCCAAGAGAGAAGGCCCCCCAAGGCTATTGTTGGGACCCAGAATAAAAGGGTTGAACAGTGTGACCAAATGTTGCAAGCAACAGGCAAGCTAGGAATGAAAAGACTGAAACACCAAATCTCATACTATTTGCTCTCTGACAGGGCAGAACCATCCCCAGGTCCATCCAGGCTGTCGCAAAGAATTTCCTTCTTTTCTTTTTTTTTTTTTTTTTTTTTGTCTCAGTAGTATTTCACTGTGTAAACGTACCACTGCTTTGGTATCCACTCATCTACTGCTGGGCACTTGGGCAGCTTTTAGCTTCTTTTTGTATAATCTTGTTTAAAATATAGTGATCCTCTGTATTAAAAAAATCAATTATATTAACATGGCTTAGTGTATATACTAGAATGAAGATGTATAGGAAAGATGCAAACATTGTCAATTTTATTTTTTTTATTTTTTATTTTTTAATATATTTTATTGATTTTCCACAGAGAGGAAGGGAGAGAGATAGAGAGCTAGAAACATCGACGAGAGAGAAACATCGATCAGCTGCCTCCTGCACATCCCCCACTGGGGACGTGTCCGCAACCCAGGTACATGCCCTTGACCGGAATCGAACCCGGGACACTTCAGTCCGCAGGCCGACGATCTATCCACTGAGCCAAACTGGTTTCGGCGACAATTGTAGAATAATTGTAAGTAGAGTGCTATAGTAAAGTGGCGAAATTTCAAAAAATCACACATCGGCACTCATCTCTTTAGTTTACCAAGTGTGTGACTTTGGAGTGTTATTTACTTGCCAAATCTCAGGATCTGATTGTGATAATTGAAGCAGAAAATACATGAACTTAGTTTTTGCAGGATGAAAATCATTCAGCTCAGTCATTTGTAGCCCTCTAATATTTATTTCATACTTACATCAGAGAACTGCCTGTTATGAGGTAGGCAATTCAATTTAAAATTCTTCAGCATAGAGTGTATTGCTCTATAGGCTGTAGTTTAAGCTGTAGTCTAGGTGTAATCAGATACATTAACCACGACTTTATGATCAAGGACGGTCGTCCAGCTTTTATCAGAAAGTCATCTCAAGAGAAGTTTATGAGGAGTACTTACTGTCTTTTTCTCCTATGCATGTAACTGCTAATGCCATTAATTATAGAAAGAACCTCTTATTGGTTAAGTAGGAGATGGACTCAAAATATTTTATCAATTGGGTTAAAATATTTTGGAGATATACCCTATCCTTGAACAAAGCAACACATAAGAATCTTTCATAGTAGTTGACGTTTTGGGATGGTGCCTGATGGATTCCTAAAGTGCCCTGGGCTCAGAAGTTGCTGATTTCTAATAGAGCCCTGCCTCTAGGATATTCTTGATCTGCCTCTTCTCAGTATTTATTTAGTGTGATTGGTTACTGAAAGTGACAGATCTATGAGGCATAATTGAGGCTATAGAGTAAAGAATATGACCACTTTTTTGCCCATTTCCTAATAAATTTGAATAGAAAAATATACTGCAAGATTTTATTTCATAATAGCTTGCAAGCCAATATATAGAGGAATCTTAATTTCCATCTATGTCTATATCTAATATTTATGCCTTATCAATAAACCTATCTAAGTCAGTTCTTGATTTGATCATAAAGAATACAATTTATTTGCATTTTTGTTTTCCACCACAATATCACACCTGTAATTTTAAGACTTTTTTAGTAATTATTGTCACTCCAGCACCTAGTATAGCAGCAGACACACAACAGAAACTTTGATGGTTTTTTTTAGATTAAATTGGTTAATTGTTATCTATGCAAAGATAAAGAGGAGTATAGTTTTAAGAAATTTTTATGAAACAACAATGGAAGCAATAAAATATTAAATATGACACAGTGCCTAATATATTACAGATCTCTTGCACATTTTCTAGTTATTTTGTCATTTCTTTCTCATTACCAACACCATCCTTCCCCATTTAAATTGGGTATTTATAATTACATAAATTTATAAGCTAAATTGCCAAGATTTAAATCCAATTGTATCTGCTTCCTTAATACCATTTTCACTTTGCTAATAATTAGTACAGTGGATGCCACCAAATTACCCAATTATCTCAACTTGATAAGACATAACTACAAGAAGATTCTGTTTTTCATCATTTATTTTTTTTAATTGTATCTTTTAGACCTATCTCTTTTTTAGTGGGCAGCAGACCATTCAATGACAACTTGAGCATACCAGTATTTCATAAATTCATAGTAATTTCAATTATTAAAAGTTCATCCAGTTTTAAACTTCAAACTCATATCTGATTTTCAAAAAGTGCTCCCCCACCCCTGACCCCTTCCCAGCACATACACTGAGTGTGGAGCTTGTCCCTTAATACCTGAAGGAGGGAAGAGGATATGGAGAGCTCTTCTACTCTGCTTCCTTCCCATCTTGAAATGATGGAGTGGCACTTGTCCTGGTTCTGGCTTAATACCACCCTATACAGTTTTTATTTATTTTTAAACCTTATTTTTTTTAAATTTAAATCCTATATTGTTTATAGTATTACATGAGTCTCCTTTTTGCCCCATTGACCTCTTCCTGGCTGCTCCCACCACCCAGCACATGCCCTCCCACCCCTACTCTCTGTGTCCATTGGTTTTGCTCAGATACATGCATACAAGTCCTTTGGTTGATCTCTTACCCCCTCACCTCCCACCTTCCTTCATAGGTTGTACAGTCTGTTTGATGCTTCTATGACTCTGATTCTATTTTTGTTCATCAGTTTATGTTGTTCATTATATTCCACAAATGAGTGAGATCATTTAACATTTATCTTTCTCTGACTGGCTTATTTTGCTTAGCATAATGCTCTCCAGTTCTATGCATGCTTTTGCAAATGGTTAGAATTCCTTCTTTTTTACAGCAGCGTAGTATTCCATCGTGTAGATGTACCACAGTTTTATAATCCACTCATCTGCTGATGGGCACTTAGGCTGTTTCCAAATCTTAGCTATGGTAAATTGTGCTGCTATGAACATAGGGGTGCATATATCCTTTCTGATCGGTGTTACTGTTTCTTGGGATATATTCCTAGAAGTGGGATCACTGGGTCAAATGGAAGTTCCATTTTTTTTTTTTTTTGAGGAAACGCCA
The DNA here is from genome assembly GCF_964212035.1 of Myotis nattereri. Lineage (NCBI taxonomy): Eukaryota > Metazoa > Chordata > Mammalia > Chiroptera > Vespertilionidae > Myotis > Myotis nattereri. The sequence continues at coordinate 63,658,413 of NC_138084.1, read as the reverse complement.
TACTGCTTTTCACAGTGGCTGCACCAGTCTGCATTCCCACCAGCAGTGCACTAGGGTTCCTTTTTTTCCCACATCCTCAGTAGCACTTGTCATTTGTTGATTTGTTGATGATAGCTATCCTGACAGGTGTGAGATGGTACCTCGTTGTTTTGATTTGCATCTCTCAGATGATTAGTGACTTTGAGCATGTTTTCATATTTCTCTTGGCCTTCTGTATGTCCTCTTTTGAAATTAAATCTTAATTGTTGAAAGTGTTACATATGTCCTCTTTTTACCCCCACTTACTTCTTCTACCCTCACCCCAGGCCTTCACCACACTATTGTCTTTGTCCATGGCTTATGCATATATGCATACAAGTTCTTTGATTGATCTCTTCCCACCCACCCTCCTCAGCCTTCTCTCTGAGATTCGACAGTGTGTTCTAAGGTTCTACATGTCTGGATCTATTTTGTTCATCGGTTTAGTTTGTTCATTAGATTCCATATATGAGTGAGATCATGTGATACTTGTCTTTCTCTGACTGGTTTATTTTGCTTAGCATAATATGCTCCAAGTCCCTCCATGCAGTCTCAAAGGGTAAGAGGTCCTTATTTTTAACCACTACAATGTATTTCTTGATGTAAATGTACCACAGCTTTTTTTTTTTAATCTACTCATCTATTGTGGACACTTGGGCTATTTTCAGATCTGAACTGTTGTAAATTGCACTTCTATGAACATAGGGGTGCATACATTCTTATGATTGGTGTTTCTGGTGTCTTAGGATATATTTCTAGAAGTGGGATCACAGGGTCAAATGGTGTTTCATAGTTAATTTTTTTGAGTTTTTATGTAATCACATCTAATATTGGAAGTTTGGAGGCAGGTGGGAAGAAAATCCATGGGTCTTTCTTAAATAATTCAACTGATTGCTGATTGCATTTCTTCTTTGATTAATGGTGACTAGACCACTGATGTCCTCTAGGTAACAGATATAGTAGTTTTCCTTGAAGGAGCAGTTAGATAATTTGTTTAATTTCTAGCTTTGTATCAAACCCTTCCAGCAACCCTTGAGTCCTGACACTGGCTGTACACTCTTCTTTAGTCTCCTTGTTCATCTGCCAGTAAGGTAGCTCAAGCCCAGATGAAAAATTAACACATAAACACTCTCACATCCTTTCCAAACCAAATGATAGTCTTATAAGCTACTCCATTGCCATACTTTATTTCCACTTTAAAAAAATGTCTTCTCCTACTGCTCAAATAAGTGTTAGATCTGTTACCCAAGTCAGCTGTCCATGCAAAATTGCAGCTGAGAAAAATGTGCCCATCTTTGATTTTTATTGACACTGGCAATCTCTACAAGCAGTTCACTTGAAAGCTCCCTATTTTCTCTTTTGCCTGAGATAGCAGGGAGGGGGTGCAGAGTACTCTTTTTTGAGCCAAAAACTCAAAGATTCTTTTTCAGGCTTTTGTTTGAATAATGTTTGGGATTATCTGAGTGTATACAATCACCTGTGAATGTGCATGAAGGAAGATGCCTGAAATCAATTTTTGTGTGGCTCCTATTATAGCTCTCTTTATAAGAGGAAACACTTAAAACCTGGCATAGAAAACTCATGATTTCTTTTTTTTTAATTTCTTTTTTTTTATTGCTTAAAGCATTAAAAAGGGTATTACATATGTGTCCATTTTATCCCCCCGCCCTAGACAGTCCCCTAGCCTCCCCCATCCCCCAGTTTCCTATGTACATTGGTTATGCTTATATGCATGCATACAAGTTCTTTAGTTGATCTCTTACCCCCCTACCTCCTGCCCCCCAACCCTCCCCAGCCCTCCCGCTGCAGTTTGACAATCTGTTCGAGGCAGCTCTGCCTCTGTATCTATTATTGTTCAAAAGTCTATAATGGTCTCCATTATCCATGAATGAGTGAGATCATGTGGTATTTTTCCTTCATTGACTGGCTTATTTCACTTAGCATAATGCTCTTCAGTTCCATCCATGCCGTTGCAAATGGTAAGAGTTCCTTCGTTTTTACAGCAGCATAGTATTCCATCCTGTAGATGTACCACAGTTTTCTAATCCATTCATCTGCTGATGGGCACTTAGGCTGTTTCCAGATCTTAGCTATGGTGAATTGTGCTGCTATGAACATAGGGGTGCATATATCCTTTCTCATTGGTGTTTCTGGTTTCTTGGGATATATTCCTAGAAGTGGGATCACAGGGTCAAATGGGAGTTCCATTTTCAGTTTTTTAAGGAAACTCCATACTGTCTTCCATAGTGGCTGCACCGGTCTGCATTCCCACCAGCAGTGCACAAGTGTTCCTTTTTCTCCACATCCTCTCCAGCACTTGTCGTTTGTTGATTTGTTGATGATAGCCAGTCTGACAGGTGTGAGATGGTACCTCATTGTTGTTTTGATTTGCATCTCTCGGATGATTAGTGACTTTGAGCATGTTTTCATATGTCTCTTGGCTTTCTGAATGTTCTCTTTTGAAAGGTGTCTATTTAGGTCCTTTGCCCATTTTTTGATTGGATTGTTTATCTTCCTTTTGTTAAGTTGTATGAGTTCCCTATAAATTTTGGAGATTAGGCCCTTATCATATATGACATTGGCAAATATGTTTTCCCACACAGTGGGTTTTCTCATTGTTTTGTTGATGATTTCTTTTGCTGTACAGAAGCTTTTTATTTTGATGTAGTCCCATTTGTTCATTTTCTCTTTAGTTTCAAGTGCCCTAGGAGCTGTATCAGTGAAGAAATTGCCTCGGCATATGTCTGAGATTTTGTTGCCTTTGGATTCTTCTAGAATTTTTATGGTTTCCTGTCATACATTTAAGTCCTTTATCCATTTTGAGTTTATTTTTGTGTATGGTGTAAGTTGGTGGTCTAGTTTCATTTTCTTGCATATATCTGTCCAATTTTCCCAACACCATTTATTGAAGAGACTATCTTGGCTCCATTGTATGTTCTTGCCTCCTTTGTCAAATATTAATTGAGCATATTGGTTCGGGCCGATTTCTGGGCTCTCTATTCTATTCCATTGATCTATATGCCTATTCTTGTGCCAGTACCAGGCAGTTTTGAGAACAGTGGCTTTGTAATACAACTTGATATCTGGTATTGAGATCCCACCTACTTTGTTCTTTTTCAGGATTGCTGCAGCTATTCGGGGTCTTTTTTATTCCAGATGAATTTTTGGAGAGTTCGTTCTAGATCTGTGAAGTATGCCGTTGGTATTTTAATGGGAAGTGCGTTGAATTTATAGATTGCTTTGGGTAGTATGGACATTTTAATGATGTTGATTCTACCAATCCATGAACATGGTATGTTCTTCCATCTGTTTATGTCTTCCTCTATATCTTTTTTCAACGTCCTGTAGTTTTCTGAGTAGAGGTCTTTTACCTCTTTAGTTAAGTTTATTCCTAGGTAGCTTAATTTTTTTGGTGCGATGGTAAACGGGGTTGTTTTTATAATCTCTCTTTCTGAAAGTTCACTATTGGTGTATAGAAATGCCTCAGATTTCTTGGGGTTAATTTTGTATCCTGCTACATTGCCAAATTCATGTATTAAGTCTAGTAGCTTTTTGATGGAGTCTCTAGGGTTCTGTATGTATAATATCATGTCGTCTGCAAATAAGGACAGTTTTACTTCCTCTTTTCCAATTTGGATGCCTTTTATTTCTTCTTCTTGCCGAATTGCAATGGCTAACACTTCCAGTACTATGTTGAACAGGAGTGGTGAGAGGGGGCATCCCTGTCTTGTTCCTGTTCTTAGGGGAAATGGTGTTAGTTTTTGTCCATTGAGTATGATGTTGGCTGTGGGCCTGTCATATATGGCTTTTATTATGTTGAGGTATGTTCCTTCTACTCCCACCTTGCTGAGAGTTTTTATCAAAAATGGGTGTTGAATTTTGTCAAATGCTTTTTCTGCATCAATTGATATGACCATGTGATTTTTTTCTTTCAATTTGAAAAACTCATGATTTCTTGACCTTGTATTTTAGAATGAATCTAACTTTAAAAAATAGTTTATATAATATCAATTTTCAACTATTAAGAAAATATTCATAAAAGTAATAATTAGATCTTATAAAATTTGTAAGAATGGCATGTGAATTAATAAAGGCCAATATCCCACATGTCTATTTTAAAGTAAATTCAAACACAATACTTTGTTATTCTAGTAGGGGAAAAAGCCACTATCACATTTTTTATAGCAAAGGTGGAAATTTATTGAAGAACAAGTATAGACTCCCATGTGGGGAAAGGGAAAGATTCTCACAGCTTACTCCCACATGGGGAGGGGGAAAGCGTCCTCCACTATCACATTTTTAATCAAGCAAACCAGAAACATATTGCCTCAAAGTTAAAGTTTAAGTGAATGCTCATTTTTTAAAATGAAAATAGAGTGATAGTTTCTGGTATTTCAAATGATTCAGCATCTCAAGCTACCAATAAAAGTTTTATCTCTCAAATCAATCCTAACAGAGGTACATTGTAAAGTTATTTCTATATTCCCAAATTTTTAAATTAGAAAAATATTAAATAATTCTCATTAGTTATAACCAATAATTCAAAGCTTAGTAATATGGTATCATCTTATCTTTACAAAGAGTCCAAGTGCACTTATGAATATTATTTAAGAGGCTTTTGTGAGATATCTCTGGTATGCAAACATAATTCCTGACATTCTGGAAATATTAATATAACACAGGATATATGCCTTTAAATGTGTTTATAATATTATAGGGAAATAAACAACATTTTAAAAAATGTATAAAGGATGGTGGGAGTGCACAGGGCTGATTACAACTAATATGGACACATGGAACATTAATACTATTACATGTTTTGCATTTACCTTCAATTCCAAGAGTGAGCAACATGAGGGATAGCTGTCTTGTGTGTAAACACTAAGTAACTATGACAAAAATAAACTGATCTGAGCTTGAGAAATGGCTTACGGTGAATATTGGTGGCTTAGAATGACACTGAGGATGACTTCAGGAAATCACATGGATGTCACACAGAAAGAAAATATCAGACTTTGATTTTCTATATCAGAACCTTTGGATGGGCACGGGAAGTTTACGACCATTTTTAATAAAAATAGTAGAACTGTCCAGGAACGTAATAATTTGCTTTGAGAAAGTAATCAATCTTCTATTTGAAATATATTCAAAAGAAAAATGGATGACCGTAGAAACAGTCACAGTGTTGCTGAAATGGTTTAGGCATTAGATATGAGTGTGGTCATCATGGCCTCTAAAATACTACTGTTCCTATTTTTAGTACTATGATAAATAAATTAAAGTGTTTGCATCTGGGGTAATTTTATGCATTAGTCTCTGGAATATAGAGTTACATAAATACCAAAGTTTAACAGTGCCAAGAGGCCCCTTTGAAAAAGAACGTAGTAGTTCACTACAATGAATAGTTAAGACTGCATTGGACATAATAATATAAAATAAATGTATGACTGTGGAGGCTTACTTTTATAGAAAGTATTTGTGTATTGTATGTGCATATGCATATCGAATTGCATGTATTCTATATGATAATGGAAATAACGCCATACAAAGCAATAGCTATGGCTACTTGGGCACATGTTTAGATACGACTATTCGTGCCAAATTAATCATACTCCTTGATAAATCTATATTGGGCTCAAAATAAATTTTAAGATTTTCACGAAGAATATAAGGTTGTAGTCCAATGTATGACAGATTTTGTTCAAGGGTCATACAGAAAAACTATGTTAAAAGCCATTTTGTGAGTTTTGTAAACCAGAGGAAGGAAACATTTCTGTCCAAGGCATCTGACCTCAGTGAGTCTAAAATGGAATTTGAAAATAAATTTACTGCAGCGAAAGGAACAAGATGAATGTTAGAAAACAAACTGTGTGACATGTAATGAATATGGAATAAAGATGCCAGATTATTCTGAAGCATTAAATAATAATTTTATGTGAACAATTTTTATGAGAAAGCAAACTCTAATTAATACTTTGGGAATGAATATTAGTAAACTGGAGACAGTGGTTTAGTCTATGGTGGGGACTACAACTGAAGGTAGAGACATGTTTAAAATGTCAGAAATGAACCTGTAAGCACTGATTTCTTACAAAATCTTATAATAATGCAATATATTTTAACTCTCTATTATATATGTTGTGCAAAAGTGTCTACCTACCTTGTATCTGTCCTCTGAGAGAAATATCTGTTGCTTTCTGCCTAAATTTCCCAGTGATTATTATAACTCTTTGCTATTTTTTATAAATGTTTTATTTACTTTAGAGAGAGAGAGAGAGGAAGGAAGAGGGAGAGGGAGAGAGAGGAAGAGAGACATTGATGTGAGAGAGAAACATGAATAGGTTGCCTTTAGCATGTGCCACCTCTGGGAATCCAGCCTGCAGACAGCCTGGGCATGTTTTCTGACTGCGAACCAGTGACCTTTCAGTGCAACAGACAATGCTCAACCAATTGAGGCACACCAGCCAGGGCACAAATGTGTGCTAGTTTAATGAGATAATTTAGCACCTTTTAAATTTTGTATTGAATGATTGATTTACCTTCATGGACACTTGGCTTTGTCCTTACAACTACTTTGCATACTTTTTTTCCCATAGATACTTCTTAAGAATTGGTATCATTTTTCTCTCCAAACTATTATTCCTTCATCTTTCTGAAACACAATGCGGGAAAGGGGGAGAAGTAATGAGATAGATAGACAGAGAGTATCTAGTATATGCAGGTAGAATTTAATTCTGTCATTTTTGATGACTTCTAAGTCTCTGATAATTCTTCTGGCCTCCTAAGATATTTTTTTAAAAATCTTCTCAAACCGTATTATCTACCTACCCCAGGCCCATAAAAATGACCTTGCTATCACCATAATGGAACCGTAGCACCACTGTCATTCCACTCTAGAAGAAATCTTACAGCCACCATAAATTCAGTCATCACAAGCATCTTTTCTTTCATAATAATAAAATGTGAAATGATTTATTTTTGTATCTTCTAGAGGTTTTCTTTTTATTGAATGTATTGGGGTGACACTGGTTAACGAAATTATACAGGTTTCAGGTGCACATTTCTACAACAGGTCCTAGGTACACGGTATTGTGTGTTCACTACCACAAGTCAAGTGTATGTCTATCACCATTTATTCTCACTATACCCTCTTTTCAAATGATCTGTTGGAATAAGTCTCTGGGTTCTGGTAATTGAAACCAATATATCTTCACTTGATAGTCTTTTTTATTTTCTAATTTATTGTAAAATATATTTTAAATTTTTTTGAAGTCCAAAGTTATTTCTTTTTTTAAAAAAATTCTTTTCTATATGGACAATGACAATTCGATAACCCTTACCACTCATTTGCTCGCAGCCTGTGCTATTTACATCAGGGATACTAGTGTGAATGATTTTTGTTTTTGTTTATTTATTTTCCCATCACCATTTATCTCCTCTATGCCCTCTTCTTCCTGCCCTGCTCTCTCTCCCCCCCACCACACACAATCACCACACTATTTTCCATGTGCATGAGCTCTCATTCTTTTTAAAAATTTTTCTTCCATCCCCCCATCCCCTCCACCAACAAAATATCTTTTAAGACTGACAAAGAGGACTAGCTGAGTACCTGGATTACCAAACCAACCCAAGAATGAACACATCATCAAAATATTTGGACGCTCCCTATAGTCTTCCCCTATTAAAGCTCATCACTGACCTTTCTGGCTGATATATATGTCATCTTTTATAATGTCCATGCATTTATTGGAACTTCATTTCAACGTATATATAACCTAAGACTTGTGCATGTTTCTGAATGCAATCTAAATATAATAATTTATTTTCAGAATATGTTTTCTGAAATTACATGCCATTCATTTTATATATAATTTTTTCTCCAGTTTTATTGAAGTGTAATTGAAAAATGTATATATTTAATGTGTACAATGTGATGGTTTTATACATATATATTTGATATATATATCACACTGTGACATGATTATCATAAACAAGCTAACTATCACATCTATCATCTCCCATAATCACCATTTTTTCGTGTGGCAAGAACACTTGAGACCTACTCTCACAACTTGCAAGTGTACAATACAGTGTTATTAACTATAGTCACCAGGCTGTACATTAGACCTCTAGAATTTATTCGTCTCATAATTGAAAGTTTGTACCCTTTGAGTATTATCTCCTCATCCCCCAACCCTCAGCTCCTGACAACCCCCATTCTATTTTGTTTCTGTTAGCTCAACTTTTTTAGATTTCACATGTAAGCAATGCCATGCAGCATGTATTTCTGGCTTACCTCACTTAGCATGGCTTCCATGTTTATCCATGTTGTCAGAAATCACAGGATTTCTTCTTATTGCTTAATAGTAATCCATTTTATATATATTATATTGATATACTATAATACAATATACTATATAATTCATTTGTTTATTTAGTGCTATATGGTATTGCATTTATTAATATTACACAGTTTACTGATTAATCTCTTACTGTTGGTCTTCTATATTATTTATATTTTTATACAAACATGTTTCTACATATCCTTATGTATGTATGTAAGATATTATTTAAAGTATATCTCCAAGATTGGAACTTCTGTGGCATTTAATATAAGCGTGTTCGATTTTATTAAACATAGTCCTTTTGTTTCCGGAGAAAAATGAATTTGTTTATGAAGTGTATACCTTTTGTTGTGTTTTACTGATTTATTTATTTTTTTTACTGTTCAGTGCCTGACAAATGGTAGGAATTAAATATATATTTGCTGAATAAATGTCATTGCTCATAGATGATGATTGTCAGATCTACCCTGGCAATTTCCTTGGATTATAGGAAAAGTACAAATAGAGGATCACATTCGATATGCATAAATACTTAAAAGTTACAATTAAGCTAAAGGACTGTTAACTGTTAAATAAAATGTTTTATTACATCTTGACAAATACTATATATATATATATATATATATATATATATATATATATATATACCCTGAGTGGCCAGATAGATGCTCCTTGGATGCATGGCTTCATAGAGGAAGACAAATCTCTACCCACAGCCCTGAGTCAATATCTTGTCCCATTGACTTTATCAATTTGGATTGTGTATCACAGTCTCTCCCACACATATAGGCACCCTAGCCTACTGGCTAAAACTCTGTTAATAGTAAATGAAATACTAGCCTTTTGATTAATTTCAGGGTATGGAATTTGCAAATCAGGGGTATGATTTGCCTTTGTGAGGCCAGATCTAGAGAGGTCAGCAGAAGACCTGGAAGTGGTCTGGGAACTCTTTGGTAGGAAAGTATGTGTCCATGTTCTTGGAGGCTTGATTAGTAGAGGAGGTGTGGGTTTCAAGTGGGAATATTCTTACTTCTCTATCTTTTGAGAAAGGCTTTGGCAAATAAAGGGCCAGAATATGGGGCCTCTTAGTGTGAAAGTTGTGGTACCACATCCTTGGGTTCAGGATCTGGAGAAGGGCCGTGTGCAAATGATGAGACTAGACAAGAAATATGAATTTGGAAATAGGGGGCCAGGCGGGAGAGTGTTTCTCAAGAGGAAAGGCTTCACTGGTGCCCAGGCCCTGCCAACCTTTTATTCAATTTTAGATACACATATTGCCCTTAGTCAGGCAGGCAATTCCAGTAGCAGACAGACTATCTTAAAGGTCAGTAAATATTAGTAAAGATTTACTTTGAGACTATTTGGTCAGGAAATTGCTTGAGCCAGCATCGTCTCGATTAAACAATCGGTGCATAGCTTTGGCCCTTGCCAGAGCTCAAGGTCCACCAGCCTTCTGTGTTCCTTGTTTACACTTTTCTGATAGTGAAGAAAATGGGTAGCTTCCAACATCTTAGGCATTATTGTTTAAACATCTGTGATAAAGACTTAAAAAAATTTCCCAATGTGTTGCATTTTTTGCAACATACAAAAAATTTGCTAGAAAAAATAGTTGAAAAAAGAAAGATATAAATTACAAACATAATTTTTTTAAATTTAAAATTCTACAAGGCAAAAAAAATGCATTTTGGTAAGTACAATCAGTACATTGTAACAGAAAATTGTAAACACTATTCATTGAAATAGCACAAGCACACATAGACAATTAATACAGTGAGTCGCTATTATACTCAAGATGTTTTGTCATTTTGCATTTATAATTAAACCAGAATTATAATGATTCCTAATATTAAATGTATATTCACACTTGGAACAAATATTGTTTGTATCAACATTTAAAGTGACTTAATGTAACAAATAAACTCGCTTCTTGCCAATTAACTTTTGTAATCTTATATAGACTAATATCCATGATATTCACCAGGACTAATGTATACTTAAACTGTTTCTATGTTTAGTTTTTATAACATTCAATCAGAATGACTTAAAATCATTCTCACACATGTATGTTGATCGGGTTGAGAAAAGAGAATAATTAATTCACAATGGAGAAAATTATACTTAATATTCAATTATTTATCAGTTTCCAATTCCAACTATTTGTAAAGTTATATTCAAATTTATACCTTTTCAATGAAAAAATGAATTTGGATCTGTAAATCTGTCCTATGTCTGCTTTAAAACATGAAAAATTTAACTATAAAATCTGTACAAATTTTTTAATGAAATATAAAAATCTAAACACTTGACTAAATCTGTACTGTGTTCATTGGTATATCATCACCTACTTCTTTGATAATAATTACTAAAAATTATGGGCACATAATTTCTAGAGAAATTCTGCTTTTCTAACTTCTGTTTTTATCTTTGTTTCTTATCTATAATTTTAAAACTATTGTGAACCTTTTATGAGAGCATCAGAAATATTAAAAATGCAAAAGATAGATAAGACAAATCTAGATGTGTAGTTCACATAATAAAAGCATTAAAGAACTTTCCAATTTCTTATCTTGTATAAACACAAAAGTTATTTTTGTTGTTCGAAATGCTTAGCAGAAATTATCTACTAAGTCACCACTGTAACACTGCATGTACCATGCAAGTGTGAACGATTGGCTTTAATACGATAAAAGAAAAATCATGGCGTATTAGCGTTAAATAATTCACAAGTTTTACTATATCACTAAAGGCTGTCTAGTTAGCATTTTTGGAGGAGCAGCAAATGGTGCAGGGGAGAGAGCAAAACACTCTGTATGAGGAGAGCAGTGTATTGATTTGTATTCTGGCAGCTGCACCAAAAAGCCTAAACTCCAAGGATTTTTACACACACTGGTCTTATAATGTACGAATTAACTTTAAAATATTAAACATTACAGAGTGGTCCTACAGTGATTGATTATTAAGCAGCTATTCACACATGCTCCTCGCCACATAATTTCAACAAGACCCAACAGTCTGCTCAGGGCGACCCAGCAATGTCAAATTGCTATAAAATTTTTAAACACTTGTTCTCTATGTTTAGATTACTAAATTGGCAAAAGATTTAGGGCATTCCTAGCCTTAAATTTGACTCTTGATTTTTATTTCTTTTTATTTAATACGCATAATTTTCATATATACATTATGTCTTTTTTCAAGTATACTTTGGATGTCCTTTAATATATACAGGCAATGTCAAGTTTTATATAGTTAGACTAGTTGCTTTGGTCATCACTGAATCTTAATAAACAAGGTGTCACCATTACAAGTTTCCATGAAAGCGATATTTATGCATTATTGAGTAGCAATGAAAAACACTGTGTGAATTTTGTTTTTTCAGTGAGTTGATCTGCTGCATCCCAGACTAGTTTTTTAATACATTAAGATATAGTGTCACTGGAAAGTGGTATTTGAATTTCCTCTTTGCCACCCTTTCTCCTGTCAATACCAAGAAAACATTTCTGATACAATCTTTGACTAATGTTGGCCATTTAATTATAGAGATATTTATATTATTATTTAATATCAGCAATAGAAAGTAATGCTTTAAGGAGCCACAAACCACTGATGTTTTATTTGAAATATTAAACATCTTCTGTTGATTTATAAAAACATTTTTATTCATATATAATTTAAATATGTAGTTACACTTAAAATGAAAAGGGGGCCAAATATATGGTGACAGAAGGAGACTTGACTTTGGGTGGTGCACACACAATTCCATGTACAGATGATGTATTATAGAATTGTAACTTTTAAATGTATATACTTTTTTACTTTATTAATTAAGGTATTACATATGTGTCCTTATCCCTCCATTGTCCCCCCATCCACCCCCCAGTCATGCCATCATCCCCCTGGTGACTGTGTCTATTGGTTAGGCTTATATGCATGCATACAAGTCCTTTTATTAACCAATATCACCCCAATAAATTTAATTCAAATTTTAAACAAATATAATGCAGAGGTTTTTAGTATAGTGGATGTTGTGTAACCACCACAACAATATAATTTAGACAAGTTTCACCCCAAACAGAATCTCTATTTTATTTAGCAACCTTTTAACATTCTCTCCCACCACTATGTCAAAATTCAAAGCTAATCTACTATTATGTCTATTAAAGATTTGCCTATTGTGGACCTTTCATAAATGGAATTACAAAATATCCTATGTAATAAAAGAGTAATATGCAAATTAACCATCACTCCATCACAAAGATGGCAGCGGCCATGGAGCTGGAGCGAGCAAGAGGCTTGGTTTCCCCCAGTGATGGAGGAAGCCAAGATTCCCGCCTTCCCTGGCTGGCCCTGAGCTCTGCTCAAGGCTACAAAGTTTCAATTATAGAAGATTAATAAATCCCAGATACCTGCTTTCAGGCGCTGTGGCCTCCGCTCAAGGAAGCGCTGACCAAGGCAACAAAGTTTCAATCATAGAAGATAAATAAATCCCAGACACCTGCTTCCAGCTGGCGGGCATGGTCAGCCTGAAAATGGCCCTCAGCTCCTCACCCAGGCTGGCCAGGTACCCCAGCCTGGCCTGAAGGGGGTGTGGGGAGCTCTACTCAGCCACAAGCCAGGCTGATGGCTGCCAGTACAGCGGTGGTGGTGGGAGCCTCTCACGCCTCCTCAGCAGCACTAAAGATGTCCAACTGCAGCTTAGGCCTGCTCCCTGCTGGCAAGTGGACATCCCTCGAGGGCTCCCGGAGTGCCAGAGGGATGTCTGACTGCCAGCTTAGGCCCGATCCGCAGCGGATCGGGCCTAAGCCAGCAGGTGGACATCCCCCGTGGGGTCTCAGACTGCAAGAGGGCACAGGCCAGGCTGAGGGACCCCCCTGAGTGCACAAATTTTTGTGCACCTGGCCTCTAGTGTAGTATAATAGGATTGGCTTCTTTTGCGTATCATAATATTTTAAATATTTATCTGTATTTTATCATATATTAGTACTTCACTATTTTTTTTATGATTCTACCCAATAAACATACCATATTCTGTTTTTCCAATCATCAATTGAAGGGCAACTAATTTGTTTTTTCCTTTCCACTAATATGAATAATCCTGCTATGAATATTTGTGTGCAAGTTCTTTTTTTCTTGGGGGGGGGCGGTTTATTTTTTAATTTCAGAGAGGAAGGGAGAGAGAGAGAGAGATCAATAACAAGAGAGAATTCTTGACTGGCTGCCTCCTGCATGCCTCCTACAGGGATCGAGCCAGCAACCCAAGGATGTGCCCTGACCTGGAATCCAACTGTGCCCTTCTGTTTCATAGGTCGACACTCAACCACTGAGCAACACTGCCTGGGCTATGTACAAATTTTTGAAAGGTATTGTGTTGAATCTTTATACCACTTTGGGTTACCGTATTTTTCTGTATATAAGATGCCCCCAGGTATAAGATGCCTCCCCACTTTTCCAACTCAAAGTTAAGAAATCAATATTTTAAACATTTTGCTGGTTTTCCTCTTAAGGCCTTCTTGTTTTTTTGGCATCTTAAGGAGTTATTCTTCCTGTTTTCTCCACTGTCTGATTATACACTCAGTGGGAGGAGGCCAAATTGTCTCTCTGCATCTCTATTTCCATGCTCTCTTGCATAGCTGATTACATTCCGTTTGAATTTTACAGAGTAAGTCAATCACTTACCAATATTTATCTTTTTATTTTTTGACATCTTTATGGGCTCAGAACTTTCTGGAGCCTGTTGCATCTGTGCACTCTCCACCTCCACCTCCAATTATGGCATTAGCTGATGCCAGTAACAATAAGGCTCCTGATTGGAGGAAGCCTGTTTGACAAGGTATGGGCAGCTACACACCTGTGCAGCTCCCTTCCTGGCTAACTTCTGTATATAAGACACCCGTGGATTTTCAGTCTAAAGATTCTAGAAAAAAAATAGCATCTTATACATGGAAAAATACAGTATATTGCCAATGTGGTGGTTAATTTTTTGTGTCAACTTGACAGGATCATGGGGTGCCCAGCTATCTGGTTAATATGATTTCTAGCTATGTTTGTGAGGGTATTTCTCAAAGAGATTAGCATTTCAACTGGCAGACTGCATAAAGTGAATTGCCCTCCCCAATGTGTGTGGGCATCATGCAATCCATTGAGGGATAGAAGAGAAGGTAAAAGGGAGGATTATCTCTGTCTGACTGCTTGATTTGGGACATAAGTCTTCTCTTGCCCTCAGAATTCCCGATTCTCAGGACATGAGACTCAAATTGGAATATATCATTGTTTTCTACCTCTTAGTCCTTCAAACTATGTCCTTTTTAGGGTTCTCCAGCTTGTAGAGGGTAGGTTGTGAAACTTCTTAGCCTTCATAGTTGTATTAGCCAAAACCTTATAATATATACTAGAGGCCCGGTGCACGGTTTTGTGCACTGGTGGGGGCATGGCCTGCAGGGATCAGTCTGCTGTGGGAACGCTGCTCATCTTGATCAGCCAAGCAGATGTGGACCCACCCTCTGAGCCACTGATCCCTGGTCCAGTATCTTTCATGGAGCCAGAGCACTCACCTCTCCAGGGGACCCAGTCAGGGCCAGGCCCAGGGACAATAGCACTGAGAGGTGGCAGAGTAGGCCTCAGTCCTATGGCGGACACAAACCTGTCTCCGAGCCTCCGGGGTCAGCTCTGCGTGCTCAGTGGCAGTGTTGTGCTGCCTGTGGGCATCTGGAGGAGGTGGCAGAGTGTGAAGAGGAGGAGCCTGGGATGAGGAGGCGACAATTGCAATCTGGGTTCCTGCCCTTCGGCCCTGGGTTTGCAGCAGAAGCAGTCACTCATCCTGGTCAGCCAAGCAGTGCTCCCACTGTGGTAGTGCACTGACCACCATGCGGCAGTTCCTGCATTGAGTGTCTGCCCCCTGGTGGTCAGTGTGTGCCATAGTGACTGGTTGACCGGTTGTTCTGGTCGTTCCGCTGTTTGGTCACTGGGCTTTTATTATATAGGATAATCTCCTATTGGTTCTGTTTCTTAGGAGAACCTTGACTAATACAGCCATCTTAGCAACATTAAGTCTTCCAATCCATGAACATGTGATCTCTTTTCAAGTTTATTTCTTTCATTTATTTCAGCAATATTTTATTGTTTTCAGTATTAAAATCTAGCATGTCTTTTGTTTAATTTTTGATGATATTGTAAATGGAATTATTCTTACCTTTTGAGATTGTTCACTTCAAGTCTTTAGAAATAAAATTGATTCGTGTATAATGATCTTAGAAAACACCACCTTGCATTTATTAGTTCTAATAGTCAATGAATTCATTAGAGTTTCCTATATACAGGATCATTTTACATGTTATCTACAAATAGGGATAGTTTTACTCCTTTCCAATCTACATGCCTTTTATTCCTAATCATCACAGTTAAGTCACAATCCATTCTTACTAGGAGAGCTATAATAGCCTCCATCCTGGTCTCTCACTACTCTCTCCTCTCACATACCAGACCATGTGTGGAATGTTCCAGAATGATTCTAAAGAGACACAAATATGATCATTACATGTAAAAAATAAAATTATTCAAAGGCTTCCCAAGTATGCAGTATATAAAAATGATTAAGGTTGATAATAATTCTGAAACTCTGTGCGTAATATTAAACATAGAAGCTCACATATCTTAACTATTTACCAGGTACCATCAACATGCGCTGCAAATTTAATGATTGCATTATGCTTACAACAACTTGATAAGGTAAGTGCTGTTTCCGAATATGCTTATTTATAGATGAGGAGAATAAACATAAAGAAGTTAAGGTCCTAGGTCATAGCATTCAAACTCATGTTTGTCTAATATTAACATCTTTTTAAAAAAATGTATCCCATGTGATGATAAAACCTCAAGCATAATGAGTAGTTGCAGTTTACATGATATCATTTAATTCTAAAAATAATTTAAAAATGGTTGACTGAGTATCAAAAATTCTAAGTGACATGACAAGGTCTATAGAAAATGCTAAATAACTTGCAACAAAACTGTCTTTCCTAAATAAATGCAATTTTGTGATTTATTCAAGGCTTATTAAACCTTTCACCTCCAGGTCATTATTTTTCTAATCCAAGTTAGTTATGTTAAAAAAATAGATTTTTGGAAGAATAATGAGATTTGTTACTTAAGGTGGTACTACACTATTGAGGCTAAGAGCACAGGTTCTTCTATTAGAAAAGCTATATGACCTTGGATAAAGTACTCGATTCCATTTCCTAATGTTTAAAATGATGTAGAAAGAGTATAAAATAGGACCTGTTAGTGCTATTGTGGGAGATGCAATGAAATAAAATATGCTAGAATTTAGCACAGTTGCTGACACATAACATACGCTGATTGGATGTACATTTTAATAATGTCTACATAATAAGTTAAGATGATGGGACAATAATGAAGTAGTATTGCCATTTATTTAACTCATTCAGCAAACACATATTAAATGTCTCTTAGTTGGAAATTGTGCCAAAACGGTCAAGGCAAAGTGAAAAACTGTACTTATCCTTTGCAGAGTTTAAAGTAAAACAAACTATGACAAAAACAAACAAAATATCAGTATGTGTATAATTCAATACATTGTGGTAAATGCTGTAAATTAATATATAAGCAAGCATGACTAAATGTGAATGAGATAAAGATTGGTTTGAATGAAATGATGATATTCACGATGGGCTCAAGGTGCAAAGAGTTTATTGTACAATCTAATTTGAGTAGTATGGGTGAAAGGTCATATAGAATGTGGGCATAATCACAGGATAACTAAAGCAAAGGGGTCAAAACAGGAAATATCAGAATTAAGCTGGATGCAGATCATAAATGTCTTTAAAATTTTTTCTTAGGAACTAGGAGTTTAGCTGTAGGCTAAACTAGCCATGCAATAAATAAATTACTATTTTATAAACATAACTTTTATGGAAAAGTGAATGGACTAGAGTTAGGAGACACTGCTGAAAGGGAAATCAACTAAAAGGCCATTTAAATAGTTGAGGAAATGGATGAAAAGAATAGTAATTATGATAGTAATAATGAATTTGTAAAGAGCTAATAAATTTGATAGCTATTTAAGACTTATGCTTAACTGCATTTAATGTCATATTGGATTTGGAGGCTGAACACAGTGAATACGTGGCTAGCATCAGGGTTTCTTGTTCGGGAAACTAAATGACCAATGAAGCTATTTACTGACATTTTAAGGAGGAATGTATATTTGGAGGAAAGAGATTTATGAGTTTGTTTGAGCTATGTTGATTTTATGATGCCTATGGGATAATCACTGAAGTGTCCAATGAGCATTTGGAAATACAGTAATGGAACTTACAAGGAGCAATGGAGTTGGCCATACAGATTCGACAGCTGTTAATGTTAACATGGTAGTTTGGCATGGAAGTGCATGATACTCTTCAGGCAGGATACACAGGGAGTTATGACAGAATCTGACGTGGAAGCTACAAGAGATTTGTCAGTACTTTCTTCTTTTCTTCCTGTTGTTTTTCATATTATGTATAACTTGTAATAGAGAATTGATCTTAACTAATAGAATTGGACTCAACTATCCTAAAGAATAGAAAATTTTCAGTTGTCACCCTTCATCTATCCATTTGCAACTATTTTTAGCATTTTTTTTTTTTTACTGATTTTTTATAGAGAGAGAGAAAGGGAGAGGGATATATAGATAGAAATATCAATGAAAGAGAAACAATATCAATTTGGCTACCTCTCACATGCCCCCTACTGGGGATCAAGCCCGAACCCTAGGCATGTGCCCTGACCGGGAATCGAACCAGTGACCTCTTGGTTCTTGGATCAGTGCTCAACCTCTGAGACATACCAGCTGGGCATTTGCAACTATTTTTTAATATTAATAGTTTTCACATACATTTTGTCACATACTAGTGATAATAAAGCCTATGTACACTCATTGGTTTCCCAGATGTGTATTTTAAAATGTCCATCTTAGACACATTTGTATTTCCCAAGATTAAAGGAATTACACACACACACACACACACACACACACACACACACACATGCTCACGTCCACACAGACACTTCTGGAAACCATCAGACTGACAATTTAATTTTGCCTGGTAAGAATGCTGGAGGAAAAACAGAGGCATAATGTAAACTGAAGATCTGACATCCACTTTAATTATCATTCGGCAAAAAACAAAACACAACAAAAGAACACACTTGAATATTACAAAAGAAGAAAGGCCTAAGTTAAAATTAGAGTTCTTCCCTGGGAAGGACAATTTGCAGCCATAAACTGACAAAACCCTTGCCATTGTTCTACTCATTTTATAGTTTGAACTCCTTTTTAAAGGTAAGATTTTTACTTTTCTTTCTGTGGGGAGACTTCATAATGCTTTTGTATTTTTCTCCTTCATGATAGTTTCTCCAAAACTAGAAATGTATTCTTGTGCAGATATGCAATCTAGAGAACAAATTCATCATTGTTTCAACTTCTTCTTTGTTGTTGCATTTCTTAAACATGTATTATTGCCTCTAAACTGATAAAATAGTTTTAATGGCATTTATTCATAGTCACAGTCATTTTATATTTTTCCCTTTTACTTAAATATTACAAGTTCACTAAATAATAAAATCATTGAAAATTATATGTAACTCATGTTGTAGTCTCACTGCGTACAAGTCTAAATTAAAGGAGCATCATTACTTTCGCAGAAAAACAAACAGGATATTTACACTGCTTGCAGATATATATATGTTTTTATATATACTAGTATATGACAGGTCAAAAACTTGCATCCAAATAAATGAAGAGTGTTAGAAGTGGGGATAAAATTTTTAAAAAAATCATGTTTATCTTATTCTTAATTGCTTTAAAAGATAATTAACTCTTGAATTCAAATATAGTAGTTTTGTGTATTTATAGCTTATGAAAAATGAAATTATGAGAACAATAGCACAATAAATGGGAGAGAAGAATAGGTGATGCACCAGTATAAGGTCATAATATATGTAGCATTATGACATTTAAAGATATTCACACACTATATAAAAATGTGTACTACAACTGTACTGAAAACTAAATGAAAAAGCAATCATCCCACTCAAAAAAAAAAAAAAAGGCCAAAATATTTTAGTAGAACTTTTATGAAAGAAGATTTGGGGATGACCAATAGACATGAACGCCATGATCAACAGTGTTAGCCAGTAGGAAATGCAAATTAAAACTGTAATGACCAATCCTGTATTGTTAGCAGAAATGTAAAATGGTGTTAGCACACTGTTTAAGATCAGTTTGAAAGTTTCTTAAAAATTTAAATATAAATTTACCATATCAGAAATTCCATAATGATGGAGTAAGAACCTCCAAATATCCACTCCTTCATAATATGGTGAGAAAATTGGCTAAAACTGTCTAAAACAAAATTTTTTTCAGATGTTTGACAGTTAACCAAAAACTTGCACCAATCCATGAAGCATATCTATTTTTTAAAATGATAGAATCTCAGGATGCACAGTGAATTTTTTTTTTTTGTCACTTCACTCCTATTCCATGTCCTTCCTTATCTCTACCTCCACAGTCACATTAAAAATCAGTAGCTTTGGAAACATGGTGGCAATGAGAGTAAGCAACCTCGAAAACACTGTAGGAAATAGGATGGGTTTGGAGCTCCCCAGAAGCCCTAATCCAGAGAATCCGGCATCTCTCTGGAAAATCTCTATTCTCCTTTCTCTTTTTCCACACCTGGCACAGAGCTTGCTCTGTAAGGCCTATAAATCTCAAGGGGTTTTGTTATAAAAAATCTCAGTGGTAATTATGTAACACTGTAGCCTGTCTGAGGTTGTGATACCAGATGAAAAAATTAAGAGGGAGAACAAAGGCTGTGAAAAGGGAGGAAATCTTACCTTTTGAGACAGAATGAATGAATCTGGAGATTATAATGCAAAGTGAAATCAGCCAGACAGAGAAAGACAAATACCATATGACCTCACTTATATGTGGAATCTAATGAACAAAATAAACTGATGACCAAAATAGATATAGAGGCATGGACATATAGAGCAGACTGACAGCTGTCAGAGTGGAGGGGAGAGGGTGACTGGATGAAAGAAAGTGAAGAGGTTAGCCAGGGAACATATATGCAGACAACAGTGTGGTGATGGCCAGAGGGAAGCGGGGCTGGGGCAGAGTGGAGGTGGGCAAAGGGGAGTAAAAATGGGGACATCTTTAATGGTGTCAATAATAAAAGTAATTTTTTAAAAAGACATTCACAGAAATACCTGAGAGGACTCCAAATTCTCTTTTCTATCTGGACTTGAATCGCCTGTATGAGCAGGAGGTAAAGGCTAAGGGGAATTATAAACTGCTTTATCATTTAAGGCCTATCTTCCCAAAACACGTAGAATTCTGGAGTATCTAGTGGGGCACTTACTGCTTCAGGACATTTTCTAAATCTCTGTCTAATCATGAGCAAGCCACTAAGTTTACCAATTAGGGACTTCATTGGCCGTATACAACAAAGAATACAGACTTTAGAGAAATAGTTCGTGGAATTCACTAAACAAGCAACAACACCAATGTAACCAAACAGCTACAACACCAAACTGGAAACAACCCAAATGCTCATTAACTCATGAAGAAATCAACAAAAGGTCATATATCCACACAATGAATTACTAGTAAGCCATAAAAAGGAATGAAGTATTGAGGGCATGCCACACTATAGGGATAAAATTCAAAATATGGCATTCTATAACATGGATAAAATTATATTGAGAATGAAAAAAGCTAGACAAAAAATGAATTTATACTGTATATATTTCCATTTCTAGAAAATTCAAATTATAGTGATAGAAAGCAGACCCACTGTTACCTGATAAATATAGGCGTCATGGGGAAAAGGAGAAAAAAATGGGACTACAGATGGGCACAGAGAAACTTCTGGAGTAATTAACATGTTCAATATTTTGACTGTGATAATGATTACATGGGTGCATACACTAGTAAAACAATTCAATGATAAGGCACCCTTACATTCCCAAAAGTTTCAATAAATTATAAAAAAACTTCAAAATGTCCCCCAAATCCTTCAAAAAATAATTTTCTATCCCTTTGTTTAACACTACTATTTGTTATACAGTAATTTATATTTTAAGCCTTATCTTCAAAGTTGTGTTATTTTCAACTACCACAGCTGTTCTTCCATCTGTTAATTGCCCTAGTCCTTTAACTTAATGAGAATTTAATACCTGTTTATCCAATGTATTTAATTAGCATTTTGTAATTTTTAAGTGCTTTCAGATATATTATTTGATCCTCATGGGTTTTAATTATAAAGAACATTAATATGCCTAGATTCTATTTTTGACCAGTAGATAATATTGATAAATATAAATGTTATTAGTACTTTACAAATTCAGCTTAGTCGCATTATGATTGTTTTCTCAATCTCTTCCATTAAAGTTTTAATATTACTTCCTATACTTTGTGTTATTACAGTTTTCCTGGCTATTGCTAAGTATGTTTATTTTTAACATTTATTATACTATCTTGAAGTATAATAAAATTTTATTTTATAGATGAAGAAATTATCTTATTATAGTTGAAATGATCTTCAGTTGATATGCAAGTTACATAGTTACTAGTAGTTTGGATTGTTTCAAAGGTCAATTCTTCTAAATTCTAAGGTATCATTTTGTATCATTTTCATTATTTCATACAATGTTAAACTGTCTTCTGATCTCAAAAGGCATTAGCTTTCTTATCAGATTGTGAAATTTTTTAAAGATTTCCTTCTGCTTTAAGGATGGTATCAGTATTTTTTCATTTTTTTTTAACCGTAGCTTGGCCAAATGATCTCCAAAGTATTTTTCTATTTATATCCAGTCACTACTAATGAGTTCTCCTTATTCCTTCACCTCACCCCTTTTCAGTAGCCTTCTCTTACCAGATTTTTCTGGCATGCTTCTGAACATGATACCGTTTTTCTCCATTTGTTTGCTGTATTTCTTCTGAGGGTCCCTCAGCTTCTGAATGACCTATTTAATTTCCTCATTCTAAAGAACTTTACATTTCTATTGGATTGGTTCTTTACCTCCTGCTTTCTACTTTTCCTCTCAAAGTATCAGTTGGTATAGTCCATTCTGCCCTTTACTTCAATATACAAGTTATCATAGTAAGTGACTAACATATTTTCCTTAATTAATAGTCTAACTACTAAAATGAAAACACAGTGAACTGTTACAAGCAGTCACTGTTTTAAGTGCTTCACACAGTTTATTTAACTTAAACCTTGAATAAGCCTATGAAATTGGTAGTATGACAAACCCCAACTTTAAAAATGAAAGAATATGATATCGAAATCTCTTTCCCTTATCCTAGATGCCTCCTGACTATGTTATTATTCCTAGTATACTTATCAGAATACTGAGTTTTTTCTCCTCCTTACCAGAGCTACACATATGTAATATTCCAAAACATTAATGCCAGAAAAATTCATATCTTGCTTACACTAATGATGATTTCTTAAATCACCATCTGACAATGTTCTTCTAAATTCTTAAAATTTTAAACTGTACACAAAAGTTTCTCACCATTTTTCTTTTATTTTTTCTTGCCAATACTGTTTTTTCTTCACTGTTACAATTTTGTCGTTTTTTAAAATACCTCTTAAGTCTATAAAAAATATCATTCCTTTGAAAGCTTATTTTAATATACATTAAAACAATGGCCAAGTTTAAAAAACATTTTTTAAATGATTCTCAGACATCTATAGATGAAAAGAAGGATGTTCTTTTCACTGTCAATCATGTTAATATATCAATTGTTGAACATGCATAAGATTTTTTTAAAAAGCTCAGAGAGGCCGAAACCGGTTTGGCTCAGTGGATAGAGCTTCGGCCTGTGGACTGAAAGGTCCCAGGTTCGATTCTGGTCAAGGGCATGTACCTGGGTTGCGGGCACATCCCCAGTAGGGAGTGTGCAGGAGGCAGCTGATCGATGTTTCTCTCTCATCGATGTTTCTAACTGTCTATCTCTCTCCCTTCCTCTCTGTAAAAAATCAATAAAATATATTTTAAAAAAAATAAAGCTCAGAGAGAACAACAGGAATAATGAGGCATCAGGTATCCAGTTCACATGATGCAGACTTGACCTGAAACTCGCAGATGCCTCCCTCTATTCTTCCCAAGCTGATTGCATCACAGAACCTTAAAAGCTGAGATGCAATATTTTGTTTTTCCCGGAAGGCGAGCATAGCTACAGTTTCCTTATCTGGCTGACTTACCTCATTCCTAAACCGTCTCCAGGAAAGAAGCCAGGTTTAATATTCACACCCCAGCATGTGCTTCTAGGCAGCCTGACCTTTCCATGTCATGAACATCGCCGTTCTCCAGGTCACCTGAGACATGTCCTTCCATTCCCACGGTCAGACCTCTGGGGCGCCCTGCTTTACAAGGCAACTGTCACTCATAATGGATTGCTATTTATTTAAATATTTTGAAATGAATGTATTCTCGAATGTATGAGAGGTAATATTTATTTATAAGAAAGAGGGTTTTACCTTTGAATTATAATTGGAATTCACCCATAGAGTTGTAAGGGGAAAATGAGATTATGATCTAATAATTATATTTCAACTCAAACTAACATCCATGTGCAAGAAAGATTTTATCATGTATAATATGACTAAAAGAAAGAGTTCAAGAATAAGGGACTCGGTTTTTAATAATATCACAGTAAATACAAAGTTAAGGATAAATAGAATGATGTTTTGCTCCCATTTTTTTTAATAACTCTCCTCTGTATTTATGCTTTTTGTTTGATTGACTAGAACTTCAAGTCAATTATCTCAGGAATAATTTAGAATTGTTATTCTGTTACTGTCCTTATGGGAAAACATTCCATGTTTTACTATTAAGTGTGATGTGGGTATAAAGTAGAAAATATTTATCATTGAAATAAATGATTTTATCTTTCTAGTACAGTAAAAAGACTGTTAGGAGGGATATTTCAAATGTATTAAATGCCAAATGCTTTTTATTAATTATCCACAAAAAGTTCATAAGTGCCTTTCATTTAAAGTTTTTATGATTTTGAGGTAGAATATTGAAAATATGGCAGTAATGTCACATCACTGTATACATGCCCATTTGCCATGTGACTTTTTGAGCTTTTCCCATCGAGAGCAAGAGTTTAATTCTCCATCACGTGAATCTAGGTTTATACAAATGACTTGCTCTGCCAATGGGGTATTAAAATATATGGTGCAAGTAAAGGCCGGGAAAGGTCCTGTGCTTTGAGTTTGTCTTCTCTTGTTGGTAGAAACCCTAAAACCCCATTTAAACAAGCCTAGACTCCGTACCTAGAGTTTGAACCCATATTGGTAGAGGTCTCAGCTGTCCTTGCTAATCTGGCTTCCTGGGCCCACCAGCTAAGGCCACAGACCTGTGAATGATGTCATCATAGATTGTCAAGAATAGCCAATAAAGATCAGACACACTATAAAGCTATGAAAAAAAAATTGTTTTTGCTTTAACCCACTAAGTTTTGAGGTGGTTATTACACAGCAAAAGTTAATTGATAGAATACTTTATATAATATTTTGTATTTTCAAAATTAAATCTTAATTTTTCCTTAAGATTTTATTTTAATTTTCTATTATAGAACATTTAGTTACATTTTAATAATTACTTTATTATATACTATAGTAGTTTATTTTTAATCATCTTTTCTCTCTAAATACCACTTTGACCCTGCATGGATATTCCCTTTTAAAGTAATTTTAATGACCTAGATCTATAAAAGTTTTCTTTTATGAAACCTGCTCATCTTTGAATAGTAAAGGTATAATATTTATTTAAAGGGCAGTTTGTCATGTTTGGATATTTATATTGGCATTAGTTTTATTTATAAGAACATTCAATTCTTTCTATATTTTAACAATTTACTGTTAACTCCATCTCTATCCATCTTAACCCCTTTGGGTGGTTTTTTACTCTCTTTGGTGGCAGCAAGAAGTGATGGCAGCAATGAAGACAGCCTGCTGCCACATGTATCAGCACATCAAGTCAAATTATTAAAGGAGCGTTCCTAGGACAGTGGTCGGCAAACTCCTTAGTCAACGGAGCCAAATATCAATAGTACAATGATTGAAATTTCTTTTGAGAGCCAAATTTTTTAAACTTAAACTATACAGGTAGGTACATTGTTATTAACTTAATTAGGGTACTCCTAAGGCTTAGGAAGAGCCACATTCAAGGGGCCAAACAGCCGCATGTGGCTCTCGAGCTCCATTTGCTGACCATGGTCCTAGGAGAATGAGCTTGAGTCTCTTCCAGTGTGTAGGCTGCTTCCCTTGAAGTGGCCACCTACAGAGCACATGAAGCAGGAAGGATTCCCCAAAACATTTAACTTCTGTGATTTAGCAAGATTCTTGGCTTGACATGCCAAGAACGGCGGGCTAAGTTAAAGTGAGTTCTAGTTGAGAAGAAAGCTCCCCAAACCTGACTAAAGTTTGGTCAAGCAAGGAGTCTTGTCATTATGTCAGTAAAATTGAGAGAACCTGTAAATGGGAAAGTTGGCCTTGGTGCCTGTAAATTTCTACCTTTGCTGGACACTAAGCTATACTTTATTGAACTATAATCATGTCTTTTGCTCACTTCAGGCTTATTAGGGAAAAATCATGAACTCTGCTGTCTTTCCTCTCCCCTATTAATTTTGTGTGTGTTTTTTTTTCTTTTTCTTGATATTTTTTTTCTGACGTAACACATTCTATCTCTACAAGTTAAACTTTAAACATTTTCTTAATTGAGTGGTGTTTTTTTCTCTTCTGGTCAATATTACCCAACATGTCTTCGAAAATTTCTGTCAGTTAATCCGATTAAGATCTTGGTGTTTGTATTAACTATCTTATTGATATGTATCAAATTATTCCAACACTTATCAACTTAAAAGAACAAACATTTATCATCTCGCAGTTGCTGTGGGTTAGGAATTTGGGTGTGGCTTAATTGTATGCCTCTGCTGAAATAACTTCTTCCTTGATTCTGCTCGCTGCAGCAGTTGTTGGAACTCAGTTCCTTGTTGAATCCTGCTCGACTACACTAACTGTGGGGTACAGGTCCTTTATCCTGCCCCCCAGGAAACAGTGAGCCAACCATTGTAGTCCTCACTCCTTAAATCCTGGTCCACATGCCAACTGTTGGGTCCGCGTTCCTCTGGCAGGGACCGGACCTCCTGGATGCCGGGTATTAGGCAGAGAAGACAATATGAGAAGTCATAGGCATATAAGAGCCTTTATTATAGTCCAAGTAGCCATTGCTACCAAGTAGCTATTAGACAAAGCAGCCCAGGAAATCGGTCCTTGCTCGTACAGTAGCAAACACAGGAGCCATCCTAGCAAAAACAGCCATTACAGGCTGGTCAGTAATACATCTTCCCCACAACACAGTCCCAACATGGGAGCTATACAAACATAGTAGCCCGACGAAGCAGCCTCACAGAACAGCAGCCTCTCTCTGGCTGGTCAGTAACACACTTTATACGAACTTAGACAAAAGAGACTTCTTGCCAAATAGTGACATCAACCTTTTGGTTATAGAAGGGGACGCTTATGCAGTGTATCCAGTGAAACTGCTGCGTCCTTGCACCTGCCTATGGCAACTTGGCCTTGAACATCCTGGTTAGGATTCCCACGCTCAGATTGGCCTTGAACATCTGGCATACACTGATTGATTATGATTCCCACAGACTCCTAGGCAGTTTCTCACAAGGTTCAAATTAAGATATCAGACGAGCTACAGCCATTTCCCAATTGATGACAAATCCATTTCCAAGGTCACTCACAGGGTGGTCCAGAGGCATCAGGCCTCAGGCCTCAGCTGGTTGTTAGCAAGGACTTCTCTCGGTTCCTTGCCATGTGCTCCTCTCCATGGGCTTCATAACCTGGCAGGTTTCTTTCCCTAGAGAAAGGAGTCTAAGAGAGGGAATATGATAGAGGGCATTCTAGACAAAAGCCTTATTCTTCAACCTAACCTCCAAAGTAACATCCCATCACTTTACCATATTAGGAACAAATCACTAGATTCAGACTGCACTCAAAGGGAAGGGATTAAAATACCTCCGTTATTATTCTAGTGTTATGTAACCACTTGCCCTAAAATGTACAGCAAACATCTATAGTGTCACAGTTGCTGAGGGTCAGGAATCCAGGCACAGCTAGCAAGGATCTCTGCCTACAGGCCCCTCACAGACCTGCCATCAAGGAGTTTCACCTGGAAGGCGGGGAGACCATTAGGTACTAAGATGCCTCACATGTGGCTGGCAGGCTTGGGTTCTTTGGGGCTGTCGGACTGAGGGCCTTAGTCTTGCTTGCTATTGACCAGAGTCCTCCCTCAGTGCCTCACCTGTTGGCCTCTCCATGGGCAGCTCATAAATGGCAGCATACTTCTTTAGAGCAAACACGAGAAAGAGCAAGAGTAGGTGAGCAAGATGATGTTCACCGTCTTTTCTGTAATATAATCTTCGAAGGGGCACAGCATCACTTTTGCCATGTTTTATTTATTACAAGCCAGTCCTTAAGTCCCACCCACATTCAAGGGGAGGAGATTCCACAAGGGCATGCATACCAGGACTCAGGGACCTAAGTGGCTAAACGAGAGCTTCCTGCCCCAGTGCTATTATATTACTGATGTATCTAAATGTTTTTATTTAAACTACTAGGGGCCCAGTGCACGAAATTCGTGCACTGGGTGTGTGTGTGTGGGGGGGGGGGAGTGTCCCTCAGCCCAGCCTGCCCCCTCTCACATACTGGGAGCCCTCAGGCGTTGACCCCCATCACCCTCCGATCACCTGATCGGCCCCTTGCCCAGGCCTGACGCCTCCGCCAGGGGTGTCAGGCTTGGACAGGGGACCCCCATCTCCCCCCGATCACTGGCTCTGGCCCCTGCCCAGGCCTGAGGCCTCTGGCCCAGGAATCATGCCTGGGCAGGGGACCCCCATCTCCCTCTGATCACTTGCTCCACCCCCCACCCAAGCCTGACGCCTCTGACCCAGGCTTCAGGCCTGGGCAAGGGGACCATCATATCCCCCCAATCCCCGGCTCTGCCCCCCACCCAGGCCTGATGCCTCGGCCAGAGGAGTTGACCCTCATCACCCTCCGGTCACCAATCACCGGATCGGGCCCTTGACCAGGCCTGAGGCCTCCGGCAGAGGTGTCAGGCCTGGGCAGAGGACCCCCAGCTCCCCGCGGTTGCAGGCTCCTCCCCTGCCCAGGCCTGACACCTCTGGCCTAGGCGTCCGGCCCAGGCAGCGGGGACCTGCAGTGGTAGCGGGGGGCGCCGCGATCGTGGGCTCTGCTTTAGGCCCAGGCAAGGGACCCCTAGCTCCCGGGACTGCCAGCTTCGACCGTGCCCAGCTCCCATCGCTGGCTCCACCCCTACTTCCTGCTATCACTGGCCAGGGCGGCAAAGGCGCCTGATTCTCCGATCATGGCTGGGGGGCAGGGCAAAGGCGGCCCTGCCCCCCAGCTCTTAGCTCCCCCCTGGGTTTCCGATCACTGTCAGTGGCAGGGGGCTTCTTCCTGCTTTCCCTTTCGCCTCCCTGCATTGTGCCTACATATGCAAATTAACCGCCATCTTGTTGGCAGTTAACTGCCAATCTTAGTTGGCAGTTAATTTGCATATAGCCCTGATTAGCCAATGAAAAGGGTATCGTCGTACACCAATTACCATTTTTCTCTTTTATTAGTGTAGATTATTTATTTGCTAGAAGCATCTCATAGAATTTTAGTTGTCATTTTAATTAGTTTGACACATGTACATATTAATTGTACATTATGTTATCAAGTTTAACCTTTCCCCTGCAGTGACTTCCATTGTAACTTGCAACGCACCTGAAAAAAATATGATAACAGGGATAAGAACTAAAACAGGAGGCAGAAAAACTAACTTCAGAAGCAGAAAAAAAAAAAAATAGAACGGGAGAAAATGTGTCAGTGTAAGTTAGCATAAGTGATGGAGGTTAATTAATGAGCTAAAGGATTGTAGAATCATACTTTTATCTCTGAGAGACAATGTGACTGCCAGATTATATCTAACAAAATGTGTTAAGTACATATTTTGTATTCATGTTGTATATTATACAATTCTAATAGTAGTTATACTTATCTAAACATGTAATTCTTTGTTAAAATCCAATAAACATATGAAAGTAACCATTACCATCCAATTATTAATTCTCACAGCTGTGCATTTTCCAAACGAGGTAATTAGTGAAGATTTAATTACAAAATTAAAAGTATAAAAAATAGGTCATGTCTAATGATACGAGCAAGAAGCTAGCAATTTAAGTATGAAGATTCTCTTAGAATGTGCCCTAGCATTTCTGATACACAAATAAAATATGTCTGTGGAGTCATAAATTTGAATTAAAAACCTCAGTCTCTGTTAATTAATTGCATAAAATATCAGAAGCCTTGTTAAGTTTTCTCACAGAAGCCAAATAAATAATACAGTTTGACACTATATCTTCCTACCTATTTTGAGTGTTAGAATCATCCAAAAACAATTTTATCTATTTATCTCATCATTACACTGGTTATTACCATTGAGTAGTAGGAATTCCAGGTATAACTGAGAGAATGGGAAGCTAAAAATCACAGCAATCCTGACATGGTTTTGTCACTTGTTTAGAAACAATGATAAATCCAAAAAGTACTTGCTGTATATGTTCTTGTTAGATCAAATAAATATTATATTTTTCCAAGAAAAATTGACATCAGTAAACACTGAACTTAATTGATCTAACATTAACCAAAGTGGGATTCTGTCAATTGCATTCCTTAATATAATTAAGCAATATTCTTCTTAATTAAGGATCTTAATTAATGAAGTAATGACTTAAATTTGAGGCTCATTCTAGTCTGGTATCTTTGCCTTGTTTCTGAGTAATAGATATATCCTTTGTTCCAGAGTTGTCTCACAAATAGCTATGATCATTTACTCTGTGACAACCTATCATTTTCTTGCCTTCATATTGCCAACAAAGGACTTCAATTTTCTGAAATTCCTAACATGTGACTTTGATTCTGTCATGATAGATCCGCAGAAGCACAAGGTAGAGCAGAGAAGGAAGAACCACGGATTATCAGATAATTAGCTCAGGAGATAAACTGAACTTTAGTGGGCGGTTTTTGTTTGTTTGTTTGTTTTGCCCATAAGTATCATCCTTCTATATAGTGTATCCCAAGGAATCTAATTAGATGATTAGAGAATTACTGTAGAAATTTTATTGAGTATCTATACTCAGGAATACCAACGTCCTGGGGACTCGTGCCAGACATATTTGAAGCATCAGAATAGGAAATCTCATCTTGGAAATTCATGAGAGTATGACAATTTGTATTCTAACAAGGTGGAACGATATTTTCAGGAAATAAATTATCCAACATTTTGTTAGTGTTTAACATCTGTTGTGTAGTTTAACTAATCCAAACTAAATTGGATCACTGTTTAATCAAATTTTGAAAACTATATATCCTGAATCCATTCACTTATTTCCATTCCCACTGCTAATACTCAAATGTTAAGGATCTAAGTCCCTTGCTGTAAAAACCACTCTTGAGTTTTTTTTTAAACTATATAAAATAACTGTATTCAGATATATTGGGCTAACGGAAATGGATAGTTGAGGTCCTTGAACAAAGGGAAACAAATAAATTTAACCTCATTGATTATTCTTGATATCTGTCTGAAATCACTTTTCTAAATTCATTGCAGAGATGACCAACTCACATGAGACATAATCGTCTTGCTGAGATAAAGAGTGTGGTATTGGAGTTTGAGCTATTGGTATACAGAATTTCTGAATCAAGATGATGAAGGGAAGGGGAACTATAGATTAGTTTAGAAATTCTAGGATAAAGAATCATATTCTTTTTCTTCCCAAGAGAAAGATAAGACC
This sequence comes from Myotis nattereri, assembly GCF_964212035.1. Taxonomy (NCBI): domain Eukaryota; kingdom Metazoa; phylum Chordata; class Mammalia; order Chiroptera; family Vespertilionidae; genus Myotis; species Myotis nattereri. The sequence goes on along the minus strand of NC_138084.1, from coordinate 63,627,105 downwards.
CAAATAGCATTGAACATGGTTAATACTGGGTATGAATGATATAGACCAATTCTACAGGAATTGTGACTTACAGACCATCCGGTTAGCATGAGTGTTTATAATTGGTTGTTCTGAGATAAGGGGTTTGCATAAAAATGCACAATAACATAGTCTCTAGATTCATTGTTTAGTTCAGCTAACATTTCCCATTTGGTAGTATGACTTTCTTCAAGAATAACGTGGTCTGTTGATTTACATTCTGGTACAAATTTTCAATCTTATTCGGAACCAGTGCTTTGAGTAACACTAAAAGCTGTAAAGTTGATGGCTCCCAGTATCTCATCACTGACTTTGAGAAAAAAAGTTTTCCTCATGATCCTGCTATTTCAGTGTTCTTCTGGTATCTAAGTGATTCCATATAAAGAGACCGGGCTATGTTACATGTTGCTAGACAAATGGTCTGAAGTTCTTCGACTCTAAAGCATTTGTCTGGGGCTTCTCTTGGCAGCAAAACTTGGTAAATTTTAGTTTAATATCATGAGTCCCAGGTAATGTAAATAAAGTTTACAGCATGCTGTGTGTTACAGAATTAAATATCTGTATACTGAGGTTTATACATATTATAAGGATTGTTTCTCTGAGTTGGTGGCATGCAGATGAGTATATAGTAAGATCTATTCATTGTTGAGAATTGTGTATGCCAGGTTCTCTTATAATGTTTTATAAGATAACTAGAGGACCGGTGCACAAAAATTTGTGCACTCGGGGGGGGGGGGGGGGAGGGGGGCGTCCCTCAACCCATCCTGTGCCCTCTCACAGTCTGGGACCCCTCAGGAGATAACGACCTGCTGGCTTAGGCCCACTCCCGGGTGGCAGAGGGCAGGCCCAATCCCTAGGTGCCTGCCCCACAGCCCCTGGTCGGGCTCAGAGCAGGGCCAATTGCGGAGTTGGGGCGCCACCCCCTGTCATGCACAGAGCAGGGTGGATCAGGAGGTTGCGATGCCACCCTCAGTCACGCTCAGGGTAGGGCCGATTAGGGGGTTGGGGCGCCGCCCCCTGTCATACTCAAGGCAGGGTCGATGGGGAGGTTGCGGCGCTACCCCCTGTCATGCACAGAGCAGGGCGGATCAGGGGGTTGTGGTGCCACCCCTGTCACATACAGAGCCAGCCGATCAAGGGGTTGGGGCTCTGCCTCCTGTCATGCACAGAGCAGGGCCCATCAGGGGGGTTGGGTCTCTGTACCCTGTCACCCACAGAGCAGGGCCGATCAGGTGGTTGTGATGCCACCCTCAGTCACACTTAGGGTAGGGCCAATTGGGGGGTTGGGGCGCCGCCCCCTGTCATACTCAAGGCATGGTCGATGGAGAGGTTGGGGCGCCACCCCATCACGCACAGAGCAGGGCCGATCAGGGGGTTGGGGCACTCCCCCCTGTCACACACAGAGCAGGGCCCATGGGGAGGTTGGGGGGCCGCACCCTCTCACACACAGAGCAGGGCCAATCAGGGGGTTGGGGAGCTCTCCCCTTTCAGGCACAGAGCAGGGCTGATCAGGGGATTGGGGCGCCTTCCCCTGTCACGAACAGAGCAGGGCAGATAGGGAGGTTGTGGCCCCGCCCCCTGTCACACACAGAGCCACAGGGCGATCAGGGGGTTTGGGCGCTGCCCCCTATCACGCTGATCCCAGTGCTGGGAGGCCTCTCGGCTCCACTGATCCGGTGCTGGGAGGCATATTACCCTTTTACTATTTAGGATAGAGGCCTGGTGCACGGGTGGGGGCTGGCTGGTTTATCCTAAAGGGTGTCCTGGATCAAGGTGGGGGTCCTGCTTGGGTGCTGGGCCAGCCTGGGTGAGGGGCTGATGGCTGTTTGCAGCTGGTCACACACCCTTCAGGGTGGGGGTCCCCACTGGGGTGCCTGGCCAGTCTGGTTGAGGGACTGAGGGCCGTTTTCAGGCTGTCGGGTGACTGAAGCTCCCAACCGCTCCTTTTTTCCTTTTTTTTTTTTTATTCTTGGATTTATGGCTGTCACTGGAGCTGAGAACCAACTTTAGCTGTGATACCTCGCTGCTGAAAGCAGGGTTCTGGCTTTGTTTACTTTCTGTATTTGAAACTTTGTTGCGACTCCAGCTCTGAGATCCTGGCTGACTGAAAACAGGTTTCTGGGGTTTTGTTTAGCTTCTATATTTGTAACAATGTTTCTTAGCAGCTCAGAGCCCAGCAGCGGCAGGCAGGGAATGTGGGAGTCCTCCGTCACTGAAGCAAGCAAGCTTCCTGTTCGTGTCAGTAGCCTGGCTGCTGGCCGCCATCTTGACTGGCAGTTAATTTGCATATCACCCTGTTTAGCCAATGGGAAGGGTAGCGTATGGCTAATTACCATGTTTCTCTTTTATTAGATAGGATATTGTACCTGCTAAGCCTAAAGTGGTTAAGAGTCTCATGTAAAGATTTCTTTCCTATGTCTGTGGACTTTTCTGTCTTCAGAGGCATGCCGTATGCCCAAAGGATTAATATAATATCACCAAACAAAGGAAGAAAAATTGTAAAGATATAATGCAATGAAAAAGTCCTGAGAAGTCTATGGTAAAAAGTGTGGCAAGCCCCAACTGGTTTGGCTCAGTGGATAGAAAGTCGGTCTGGGGACTGAAGGGTCCCAGGTTCGATTCTGGTCAAGGGCATATACCTTGGTTGCGGGCACATCTCCAGTGGGGGGTGTGCAGGAGGCAGCTGATCGATATTTCTCTCTCATGGATGTTTCTAACTCTCTATCCCTCTCTCTTCCTCTCTGTAAAAAATCAATAAAATATATTTTTTTTTAAAAAAAAGTGTGACAAGAGTGTTGAGGATGCTTAAGAAGGGAGAGTGAAACATGAGGAGGAAAGAATGTCTATTGTCAGATTGCCAAAGGCCTATATACCAAGAATCAAGTCTTGGTTTTATGCTTTAGTGCCAGAAGCCAGTCCATCCTTGCTGCTTGACACAGTCACTGCAGGGAAGAAACATCTGCACAGCATATGTTTCAAGGGACCTGGCGTATATGGCATACTGTTCTTAATATGTTTGCTCACCTTCTTGGCGCTCTGTGTTTTAACCAAGGTCACCTCTCCGATAAAGGTTGTTTCCCCAGGTAGGGATTTTTCCCTGAAGTTAGGGAGGGAATAAAACCCCTTAACTAAATGCCAGGGGGGTAGTTAATCACTTTAACTATGAACAATCACCCTTAAACTACATAATCTTTACTCCCTGGAATGGAGATAAGAAACGCCCTAACATTTGGAATAGAAATTGACAGGATTAAAATCAACTGGTATAAATACAGATATAACAAGACAATAAAAGACAGAACTTGGCTTGACCTCCTAGACAGAACTTGGCTGGAGATCCTGGCTAGACTGCTGATCAACTGAACGCTGTCTCCGTGTCATTCCTTCTTCGTTTACTCCGTCCACACCTTTGGGTAACCCTGAACTTGCTGGGGTTGGACCCCAACACTTTAGATTTAAGATTGTTTGAGGGTTTTTGTTTGTTTGTTTGTTGTTAAAAAAAATAAGACCAGCATGATTGAGGCTGTTATTATAATTCTGGTGACCTAGAGATAAACAAATGTGGATAAATATTGATGAGAGTAAGAATCATTAGGAATTAATTAAAATTGTTTAGGAAGTAATTGAAAAATCAAGGATGTCATCCAGATTTCCAGCTTGGGGGAAAAGATAGGATAGTTGAAACATTCAACAAGTAATGAGATTTTTAAAAATGAGAGCTGGGTTCAGATTTGTTGGTGAGTAATTACAATCCATATCTCTGGGTAATTTAAAACAATATTACTGTGATAATTACACTTAATATGAGATTAAGTTTATGATACAGTGCTATTAAATGTATGATACAGTATTATTATCTATAGTTAAATGTTTTACCATAAATCTATTGAACTTATATTACATAACTATAATTTTATACCCTTCAATTAACAGCTCCCCATTTCCTTCCCACCCAGTCCCTGGCAACCACCATGTTTTGCTTCTATGAATGCGACTATTTTAGATACCACATATTGGTAGAATCATGTAGTATTTGTCTCATGGCTGGCTTATTTCACTTAATATAATGTTCTCAAAATTCATCCTTGTTAGATATTTCGGGATTTTTTAAATTTATAAAGCTGAGTAATAATCTTTTTTATGTTTATACCACATTTTTTACCCATTCATCCATTGATGCACATGTATGTTGTTTCCATATCTTAACTGTTGTCAACAGTGCTGCAGTGAATAAGGGAGTGGTAATATCTTTTTGAGATCCTAATTTCAATAATTTTGTATAAGTACATAGAGATTGGATTGTTTGACATAGTTATATTGTTAATTTTTTTGAGGAATTTTCATATTGTTTTTCATAGTGACTGAAGTATTTTGCATTTCCACCAAGAGTGTGCAAGGTATACTAGTATACCTTTTTCTCTACATTGTAACCAATGCTTGTCTTTTGTTTTGATAACACTCATCCTTACAAGTCTGAGGTGATATCTCATTTTGATTTGCATTACCCTGGTGATTAGTGATGATAAGCATTTTTCATATATCCATTGGTTATTGTATATTTCCTTGAGAGATATATCTATTCAAGTCTTTATTCCAGTTTTCAAATTAGGTTATCCCATATACAGGAGAAGACCATCACCAATCAACCAGGTTAGAGTCTCTATGGACCTTTCAAACCTTCTTGCTGATCCAAACTGCTGTCTTAGTTCTTAACTTTCCCTTCTCAGAGAGAATCTGAGAACTGGGATTTATTGCCGACTCACTCTGGAACCGTGGCCAGTCATTATATGCACATCTCTTCAAACTGTATGTTCTCTGTAGCCCCCAGAGAGCTAGTGTATGAAGCTTTCTGTCAGCTCTCTGAAACAGGCAAGGTAGAAGGCAGTTCCTCAGGTGAAACTTGGAAAAGTTGAGATCTTAAATGAGAAGTTCAATTCCTTAACTGCTCAGTAAGAAGCTGGGAGCTGGGGGTTTGCTCCTGATCATATGACAATGTGCCAGGGGTGGGGATGTAAGAAGGAAGTGTCTTCATCTTTCCTACTGATGTTGATGTGACTGGTTTCACAGTTGCACATGGTGTAGAAGCCTCCCAAGTAGCTTCTGTGTTTCTTATAGAGAAAATTTTCTGTGCCTTCTCCAACTGGAATGTCCATGGGAAGAGGTGAGTCCAAGGCATCCTATTTAGCCATCTTGCTGACCTGGATAAATTATTTAATCACTGTAAAACTTAGCATGGCATGTAGATAGCAAGAACAATACTGCTTATCTCAGAGGTAGTTGTGGAAATCCCAAAGCACTGAAACTATGTAAGGCACTTGGCAAAATGTCTGACAGATCGTAGTTGTTCATGAATATAAAGTATTAGATATCAGTATTGATGTCTAATTAGTGCTCAAGATGTTAACTAGACCATTACATCTTCTCATGTTTACTATAGACACTCTCCTCATGAAGAGTAATGAATTGTTTATTTTATTCTTATTTATGTTGAGTCATTTTCTCTGTAGTTCCTCTGAGAATTAATCTGCTGTATAAATGACTAATCTGGCATGTAGTCTATTATGTAGCTTTTATAGAGGAAATTCTGGAACACTAATTGTTTGCTTAGGGTTCCTGCTGAACATCAAATATTTCCTCTGTGGGAAGGATTACCTCTAGGAGTATACTGTGTGTGAGATGACAAAGGGCAGTCTAACTGGGATTGACGCAGTGTGACTTTCCTTAATACAGACAGTGGTTCTCAACCTTCCTAATGCCGCGACCCTTTAATACAGTTCCTCATGTTATGGTGACCCCCAATTTCATTGTTACAAATTGAACATAATTAAAGCATAGTGATTAAACACAAAAACAATATGTAATTATAGATATGTTTTCCGATGGTCTTTGGCGACCCCTGTGAAAGGGTCATTCAACCCCCAAAGAGGTTGCAACCCACAGGTTGAGAGCCGCTGTTCTAAGGGGAGGTTTACAGATTAGAATTAACCTTAGGTAAATGACCTATGAAACACCCATAAACTGATGGGAACTAGTTAGACTAAATTGTTTGTCATGAAATTTTAAAAAAAGTCCACATTATATAATAACAAAATATGCAACATTTTTCTTTCAATGCAAGGAATTAACTGTTGCTATGAAGTACAAGAACTAACTCACATCTAATTATATGAAGAGATATGCAGAGACAAAAAGTGAAAGATAGTCTTGGGACACACAAAATGGGAAAAAAGTAGATTTTCCTGAATTCCAAAGGGAATTGAAAGCAATAAAATTAAATTCCATTAGATGCATTAAAAAAGATAGACAATTGTTATTTTTGAAATATCTACTTTTAGATGCATAAAATAATATAATGAAATCTATAGAAAATGATGAGGGTAATAAATAGAACGAGAATACCATGGCAACAACAAGTTTATATTCAGATCACTAGGGATTAAATTTGGTTTCTTGTCTTATTTGTCACTGATGTGGACATACTCTTTATGTTGATACAGTGATAACCCACCGTCTATCAAGTTTTCTCAATAGTGAAAAATCCGGCTCTAATAACATCACCATCTATTCATATCTACATTTTAATGGCAAAAATAAAATAGCTATTATTGACATAATAGCAAGAAGCTTTAATTTCTGTTGTGAATAATTTTATTTGAAATGCTTTAGGGTTTCCAAAATGATTATTGGATTTTCACACATATTAATGTGAAATTGTTATTAGAGAGAGAAGAAGTGGGGGTGGAGAAAGTGAGAAGTGCTTAGAGTTAAGTGCTAGTTGTAACTTTAATATATAATCTCTTCTATTTCCCTCATTTTCTTATTCCTTTAAAACATGTATAAAATACTGTATAGCACAGGAATCATGCTAGGTGACTCAAATCAAGTAAAGAAGATACTGTACCTGTTCTCAGATAGTAATATTCTAAAGAGCATATATGAAAATAATAATAAGGAAAAAGATTGGTGTGATATAAGAGAATTTGTTGTTCCAGAATTCTGTATGGTTTCAAAAGAAATTGAGATAATATCAACTTTAGAGTCCTGAAAAATCGAGCTTCAGGAATACTAGTAGGTAGAATGTGGAAAGTAGTGAGTGTATTAAGGTTCTTCAGAGAACCAGAATCAGTATCTTCCAATAATCTCTCTCTCACTCTCTTTTTTTAGAAAAAGTAAAATAGTACTAGGTAGATTTTATGAGAGAGAGATTTTAAATAATTGGCTCACATAACTACAGACACTGGTAAATCCAAAATCTTTAGGGTAGGCCAATAGGCTAGAGACCCACTCACATCCAAAAGCATTCTACTGGCAGATTTCCTTATTTCTTGGGGAGGCCAATCTTTTTCCTCTGAATTCCTTCAAGTGATAAAATGAAGTCTACCAAAATCATGGGAGGATAATCTCATATCCTCAAAGTCTAATGATTTAAATATTCATCTCACCCAAAAATATCTTCACAGCACCATGTAGACAAATGTTAGACCAAATATCTGGGTTCTGTGGCCTAGCCAAGTTGACATATAAAATAAGCGATTACAGGTAGAAATAGAAGGAGAATATTTCAAGTGAACAGGTCTTGACAAAAAAAAAAAATACAAATGACAAGGTTTTGGGAAAAGAAAGAAACAAAGAATGTTTCACTGAATCGTAATGGGTTATGCTATTAATCAGATAAACTGTGCAAAATCACAACTCTTCTTACTAGGTGTATAACTTTTCAAGTTAATATTTATAAACTTTAGCTTCCCAGGTATTTACATTGGTATGCTAATGCCTGCTTTATTAGTGTGATTTGAGAGTTAAGTGCATTTAAGTGTGGATAGTTCCCATCATACTGTTTGGCTCATAGTGAGTGATCATGAGTTGGGAAATGGCCCAGCATAGCATTGTAGTTAAAATACCAGAATCTTAGACAAGGCTGAGCTCTATTTTTGGGTCCTTCACTTTTTTTTAGCTGAGTAACCTTGCACACATTGTTTATTATCTCTCTACACCTGTTTTTTCCTCACATAGTGGGCTTAATACCCATAACAGATAATATACGGTAAGGGCTATGGGATTGTCAACTATTAGCATTTATAGAGTAGCAGGATACTTTATGATAATTAGTTCATTTTTATTCATCACCATTAGTCCATAATTTGTCTTGTTCTTAGAAGTAACAGGAGACAAAATCATGAAAAGATGGCCAATCTTCGTTATCTTAGTTCTGGGCTTACTGAATCCAAGGAACTATACATGGCTTGTATATCTCAGGGCCTAAAACAAAAGTTGGCAGAAAGCATTCTCCATTCAGGCCTCTGTTTGGGAGTTTCAGTCCACTGGACATAGAAGATGAAAGGAAGCTGGAAAGATGTAGTTTTAACCACACTTATAAGAGGAAGGTGTTTGGGGGATTTTTCTGAATGGGTTGGTGGGATCTCAGAGATTACTATTGTACGCATCAGAAGAATGACTCCTAATACCTTTTCTTGAAACATAAGCAGGCTCCAAGTTCAATCTGCTCAGTGGCAAGGAAAGCCGAGGGCACACCTCTGATGCTTTCACTAGTCCTATACTGAATATAGAGGACCAACATCCCACAAAAACGCCATCTAACAGAGGGACTAATGGTGATGATGGAAGTTTCAGGAACTAAGAGCCATGTCCTCTTTTTAAGGTCTCATTTAAGTCTTGGACCACTTCTAACCATTTCAATATCATGTTCATGGTGATGGTCCATGGACTACACTTTGAATAACAAGTTACTAGATTCTCATTTGGCTTTGAGGACAGTCTTTTAATATCTTGATATTTCTCCTCAATTTTTCTATCATTATCCTTGCTCCTTAAAAAGAACATAGAAAAAGTAGCCTCATTAGCAGGACTTTTAAATGTTAATTGCTAAAAAGCACTGCATATTACAATGTAGGTATTTATTCATTATTCACTCATTTATCATATATTAATTAATAATTAAGTATTAATTATTAATTTCCTGTTATGTACCCAGCACTGTTTTAAGCAATGGAAATACAATGATGACAAAAAAAAGAGTAACAGCATCTGATTTAGGCATTAAAAAGATAACTTATCAAGAAGCACATGAAAAAATGCTTAGCATCATTAGTAGTTAGGGGATGCAAATCAAAACAACAGTGAGATATTACCTCACTGGATGACTAGAATAAAAAATGCAGGTGACACGTTTTAGTGAGGCTGTCGAGAAATCATATACAGCTGGTGGGACTGTAAAATGATCTAGATGTTTCAAAAATGAATATAGCAATTGATTAAACATAGAAGCTACTATATCTATATATATAAAAGGCTAATATGCTAAGTGTCTGACCGTTTGACTGGTTGTTATGATGTGCACTGGCCACGAGGGGGCAGATGTTCAACACAGGAGCTGCTGAGCTGCAGTGACTTGGCAGCAGCGGTCCTCAGGTGACGCACCCTGAAACCAGAGAGGAGGGAGCACGATTCCTCATGGCGCTGCGTGATTCCACCTTCTGCCATGGGTTATGTTGTTGCTGGGGCTCTGTTGGCCCTGAATCTGGTTTACTGCACACTTGCATTTGCATTTCACACCCTATACAACAGCAACTTTGCAAAGTGCACTCTCGTACTCCGGGACCCCTCGGGAGATGTTGGAGAGCTGGTTTTGGTTCAATCCCCGCAGGCCAGGCCAATGGACCCCACCTGCCAGAGGGACCCTTCTCACTCCGCAGATGCTGAGGAGGGACCATAGGAGGTTGGCTCGTGGGAGTGTCTGGCCCATCTTGCCCAGTCCTGCCCTGCTGGCCACCTTCTAATTAATTTCCTTTCAATGTGCATGAATCCGTGCACTGGTTCACTAGTTATATGATAATTCCAGTCTTGGTTATACTAAAAAAAAATAAAAACGTGTATCCACACAAAACCTATACCTGAATGTTCGTAACAAGATTATTCGTAAGAGCCCAAAGTTAGAAACAACCCAAGTATCTACCAGTAGACTAATAGGTAAGCTAAATGTGGTTTATCTATACAACAGAATATTATTCAGCCATAAAAAGAAATGAAGTACTGATAAATGCTGCAATAAATGTTGTGAATTGTTAAGTTCATTATGCTAAGTAAAATAAACCAGTCACAAAAGACTCCACATTACTTAAATCATCCATAGGAATGTCCAGATTGGGGGAATCAATAGACATAGAAAGTTGATTAAAAGTTGCTAGGGATGGGGGATGGGCTAGCTGGCAGGGGTAGGAAACCTTTTTTTTTAAATTACAAACTTAAAAATTAGCCTGCTATATTTGGCCAAACGTTTAATTAACTCATCCTCATGCCTTGGCAGGGCCAGACCAAATGATTGTGCAGGCCATATATGCTCTTGCCTGAGGTTTCCCAACTCTGGTAGGTGATGGGGGAATATGGAAGTGATAGCTGAAATGCTAAAATGTTCTAACATTGCGGTGATAGCTACACTTATCTGTAAATAAGCTAAGAAACATTAAACTGTACACTTTAACTGGGTGAATGGTATGAGAATTATATCTCAATAAATCTGTTTTCTTTTTCTGTTGTTGCTTTAAATTGACTAGAGAGAGCAATCATAGATGATGGAAGGCCACAAATGAGGTAATTTCAGTAGACCAGTGAGATAAAAAAAAAAGCATTGACCAGACTGGTAGCCATGGAGATAGAAAAAAGTGAGTTAATTCCAGAAATAGCTAGCAAAACTTGCTGAAGAATGTTATGCTCATGAAAAGAGAGAGATCAAGGATGACCAACACATTTTTGGCCTCAGTAATTGGATAAATAAGAACCTGTCTTACTGATTAGAGATTTTCCAAGAATGAAGGTGAGATGAGACAGTCGGGTCCGATAATATGCAGGCAAAATCTAGATTTCTATTTAACAACTAGTCATTGGAGGGCAGCAAATCTGAAGGTAAAGTGAAAGGTTAAGGGTGGAGATGTAAATGTCATTTATTTTTCAGTTATTCATATCAATAATTTATTTTTTCTGCACATCTGTGGAATTCAGGCAACTTGCTAGGTAGGTACTGATGAAGAACATCAAAGAAAACCAGACACATCCTTTTTTAAAAATATATATTTTTATTGGTTTCAGAAGGGAAAGGAAAGGGAGAGAGAGATATAAACATCAATGATGAGAGAGAATCATTGATTGGCTGCCTCCTGCATGTCCCCTACTGGGGATCAAGCCCACAACCCAGGCATATGCCCTTGACCAAAATCGAACCTGTGACCAACCCTTCAGTCCGCAGGTTAATGCTCTATCCACTGAGCCAAGCCGGCTAGAGCAAGACACAATCTTACCTTTAGGGAATTTACAATGAAAAGACTCATTAGTAACCAAAACATTGCATTAGATATATGCATGAATGTATAAATTTCCACCTCTGTTAAGTGTAACACTAAAGTATTTTTGGTTTAGTATACTTTATTTAAAGCAAGCTTGGTTAGACAACTCTATATAAAATTTGTCATTATGGATCTTCAACACATAAAACCTGGGAGTTTTCGAGCTCTGTGGCTATTCTCTGGAGCTATAAAGAGAAATACTTGTATAGAGGATCCCTTTCACAGGTACACAAATCACTTAGTGATTAAAACTAAGTAATGGTGCTGAGATTCGCCTTTGTACCCACAGATCCAAGACAACAGTTAAGTAACCTATTTTTTATCCACCACCTCCCAGTGATTCTAATTATATTTAGGGCTGAAAACCACTGACTTAAGGACAAGGAAATGATGTTCGCAAAAACAGTTTAGATAACAGGGATGGAAAGTTGAAAATTGAAAAAAGTGCCTGCAGCACAGTTGCTCTAATTTTACTTGAGATCCAACGCATTCCCTAAACTGCCAAACTGGTGTCTGAGGTTTCACCTTCTCAGAAATGTGAGGTGCTTGCTCCAGCCTCCCTCCCAGTGCAGGGAGAACAAGAAGGCAGGGCAACGTAAGGAATGAGCCCAGGATCCTTTGAGCCTGCTTATTGTCCAGAGCAGAAGAGCTAGGAAAGAGTTGTGTGTGACCGAAGGAAAGTTTGAAGTCACTTGCATTGTTTTCCTTTTAGCTGAAGTTCAAGTCTTTTTTCTGTTCAAGAGAGCAGCAGTCCTGGTACTGTCACCGACCTAAAGAAAGAAAGGAGGGCCATGGCTCAGTGGTTGAGCATCAACCAATGAACCAGGTCATGGTTCAATACCCAGTCAGGGCACATGCCCATGTTTCAGGCTTGATCCCCAGCAGGGGGCATGCAGCAGGTAGCCAATCGATAATGTTTCTATCTCTTTATCCATCTCCACTCTCTAAAATCAATTAAAAAACATATTAAAATAAATAAATAAAGAAAGAAAGAAAGAAAGAAAGAGAGAAAGAAAGAAAGGAAGAAAAAGAAAGAAAAGAAAGAAAGGAAGGAAGGAAGGAAGGAAGGAAGGAAGGAAGGAAGGAAGGAAGGAAGAAAGAAAGAGACATAATTCCACTGTTTGTGGCAATGCAGGCTGGTACAGCCACTGTGGAAAACAGTATGGATTTTCCTCAAAAAGTTAAAAGTGGAACTGTCTTTTGACCCAGAGATACCACTTCTGGGGATATAGTGAAGAAACTCGAATATTAATTTGAAAGAATATATTCACCCCTATGTTCATAGCAGTTCTATTTATAATAGCCAAGATCTGGAAACAACCCAAGTGCTCATCAGTAGATGAGTGGATTAAAAAGCTGTAGTACATTTACACAGTGGAATACTACTCAGCTATTTTTTAAAAAAGGAAATCTTACCCTTTGTGACAGCATGGATGGGCCTAGAGATTGTTATGCTCAGTGAAATAAACCAGTCAGAGAAGGTCAAATACTATATGATCTCATTTATATGTGGAATCTAATGAACAATAAATTGACAAACAAAATATAAACAGAGGCATAGGTATATGGAACAGACCGAGAAAAGGGGGTTGTGGAGCTGGATGAAAGAAGGTGATGGGATTAAATATATTTATTTGTGATAGCCAAAGGGAAATGCAATTTGGGGATAGGTGCAGGTGGGCAAAATGAGGGGATGTGAAGGGCGATGGAAGGAGACTTTGGGATGGTAGACGCATAATGCAGTGTGCAGATGATGTTTTACTGAGTTGTACACTTGAAATCCTTATGTTCTTATGAGCAAATGTCACCAAAATTAATTAATAGGTACAGCTATATCCATATAGTATTTGCTTGAAAACAACACAAAGCAAGTCACTACAAATATGTTTAAAATATGAGGCTAGGTATTAAAATACCACAAAACTTTATTTAGAGCCCATTAATTATATTTTGCTCCTGTTTGTTTGTTTTTTAATTAAATTTTGGGGGGTGACATTTGTTAATGAGATTATATAGGTTTCAAGTCTACATTTCTTTGGTACATGATCTGTATATTTTATTGTGTGCCCACCACCAAAGTCAGATAATCTTCTGTCACCACACATTTGACCCCCTTTACCATTTGCTAACCCCCCATTCCCATTCCCTCTGATAACTACCATGCTGTTCTCTGTGTCAATGACTTTTTGTTTGTTTTTCTGTTGTTGCTTTCAGTTATATATTTCAAATATGATTTCAATCATATTTTGTCTTTTAGCAAATGTTTTAATTTAGTTGCTTAATTTATTCCCTTTTATTTTTCTCAAAAATACATAAATAATTTCTCTTTTTCATGCTGTCTTACAAATGGATTTATCCCACATATTTTGATACATAATTTTTCTTAATTGTGCTTTTTCTTTCTTTCTTTTTTTTCTTTCTTTCTTCTCTCTCTCTCTCTTTCTTTCTCTTTCTTTCTTCTTTCTTTTCTTTTCTTTCTTTCTTCATTTTCAAATATCTTCTTTTTTAATTAAAATTTATTGTTTAAAATATTACATATGTCTCCTTTTCCCCCCATTGACCTCTCCCCAGGTGCTCCCATGCCCCAGCACATGCCCTCACCCACAACTCTCTGTGTCCATGAGTTATGCTCATTGCATGCATACAAGTCCTTTGGTTGATCTCTTAAACCTCCCCCCACCCCCTGCCTTCCCTCTTAGGTTAGAAAGTCTGTTCGATGCTTCTATGACTCTGGCTCTATTTTTATTCATCAGTTTGTGTTGTTCATTATATTCCACAAATGAGTGAGATCATGTGATATTTATCTTTCTCTGACTGGCTTATTTTGCTTAGCATAATGCTCTCCAGGTCCATCCATGCTGTTGCAAATGGTAAAAGTTCCTTCTTTTTTACAGCAGGATTGTATTCCATTGTGTAGATGTACCACTGTTTTTCAATCCACTCATCTGCTGATGGGCACTTAGGCTTTTTCCAAATCTTAGCTATGGTAAATTGTGCTGCTATGAACATAGGGGTGCATATATCCTTTCTGATTGGTGTTTCTGGTTTCTTGGGATATATTCCTATAAGTGGGATCACTGGGCCAAATGGGAGTTCCATTATTAATTTTTTGAGGAAATGCCATATAGTTTCCCACAGTGGCTGCACCAGTCTGCATTCCCGCCAGCAGTGAAGGAGGGTTCCTTTTTCTCCACATCCTCTCCAGCCCTTGTCCTTGGTTGATTTGTTGATGATAGCCATTCTGACAGGTGTGAGATGATACCGCATTGTTATTCTGACTTGCATTTCTCAGATGATTAGTGACTTTGAGCATGTTTTCATATGTCTCTTGGCCTTCTATATGTCTTCTTTCAAAAAGTGTTTATTTAGATCCTTTGTCAATTTTTTGATTGGATTGTCTGTCTTCCTTTTGTTAAGTTGTATGAGTTCCCTGTAAATTTTGGAGATTAAACCCTTATCGAAGATAACATTGGTAAATATGTTCTCCCATGCAGTGGGCTTTCTTGTTTTGTTGATGATTTCTTTTGCTGTGCAGAAGCTTTTTATTTTTATGTAGTCCCATTTATTTTCTCAGTTTCCATTAACTAGGAGCTGTATTGGTAAAGATATTGCTACCACATATGTCTGATATTTTGCTGCCTATGGATTCCTCTAAGAATTTTATGGTGTCCCATCTACATTTAAGTCCTTTACCCATTTTGAGTTTATTTCTCATGTATGGTGTAAGTTGGTGGTCCAGTTTTATTTATTTTTTGCATGTATCTGTCCAATTTTACCAACACCATTTATTGAAGAGACTGTCTTGACTCCATTGTATGCTCTTTCCTTCTTTGTCAAATATTAATTGAGCATAATCGCTTGGGTTGATTTCTGGATTTCTGTTCTGTTCCATTGGTCTATATGTCTGTTCTTGTGCCAGTACCAGGCAGTTCTAAGAACAGTAGTTTTGTAATATAGCTAGATATCTGGTATTGTGATCCCTCCAACTTTGTTCTTCTTTTTCAGGATTGCTGTGGCTATTCGGAGTCTTTTTTTTAATTCCATATGAATTTTTGGAGAGTTTGTTCTAGGTCTGTGAAATATGCCCTTGGTATTTTAATGGGATCACATTGATTCTATAGATTGCTTTGGGTGGTATGGACATTTTAATGATGTTGATTTTACCAATCCATGAAATAGTATATTCTTCCATTTTTTAATATTTCCCTCTATCTCTTTTTTCAATGTCCTTTAGTTTTCTGAGTGCAGGTCTTTTATCTCCTTAGTTAAGTTTATTCCTAAGTATCTTAATTTTTTTGTTGCAATGGTGAATGGGATTATTTGTTTAGTTTCTCTTTCTGTGAGTTCATTACTGATGTATAAAAATGCCATAGATTTCTGAGTGTTAATTTTGTACCCTGCTACATTGCCGAATTCATTTATTAATTCTAGTAGTTTTTTGATGGAGTCTTTAAGGTTTTCTATGTACAATATCAGGTCATCTGCAAATAATGACAGTTTTACTTCTTCTTTTCCAGTTTGGATGCCCTTTATTTCTTCTTCTTGTCTGACCTCTATTTAATTGTGCTTTTTAAGGAAATCTGAAATTTTACTCAGGAGTTAACACATTTTATAATTTCCAGATGGAAATTACTTTGTTTTGTTTTTTTAGTTTATTAGTTTACTCTCTGATTTTATTATTAATTAGATGTTTCATTACACTGTGATTATAGAACACTTTCTGCATTATTTTGACTTTTTAAAAATTTATTTAGTTTTCTTGTGGTCTAATGTGTTGAAATTTCATTTTACTACATCATCAATTCTCACAAAAAGTTGATGCTTGTATTTGGGGAACACCAATTTTCATTATATATCTATTAAAAGTCTCCTAGAAATTGTGGTATTTACATATATCTATGTTAGACTCTTATCTGACTTAGTGTAAGTGCTCTTAGCATCATTTACAGAATTTGGAGTTTAAGTTTTCTCTCTTTTTTTTTTAATATTTTTTTATTGATTAAGATATTACATATGTGTACCCTCTACCCCCCCCCTCATCCCCTCACCCCACCCCCACCCCCCCGTTGTCCGTGTCCATTGGTTAGGCCTATATGCTTGCATATAAGTCCTTTGGTTGATCCTTCCCCCTTGCCCCCACCCTCCCCTACCTTCCCTCCAAGGCCCGACAGTCCAATCAAAGCCTCTCCATCTCTGGATCAGTCCTTGTTCATCAGTTTATGTTGTTCATTATATTCCACAAATAAGTGAGATCTTGTGGTATTTATCTGCTCTCCAGTTCCATCGATGCTGTGGCAAATGGTAAGAGTTCCTTTTTCTTCTTCCTCTTCTTAAAGAATACCTTTCAGCATTTCATATAATGCTGGTTTGGTGGTGATGAACTCCTTTAGCTTTTTCTTATCCGTGAAGCTCTTTATCTGACCTTCCATTCTGAATGATAGCTTTGCTGGATAAAGTAATCTTGGTTGCAGGTTCTTGCTATTCATCTCTTTGAATATTTCTTGCCACTCTCTTCTGGCCTGCATGGTTTCTGTTGAGAAATCAGCTGACAGTCGGATGGGTACTCCCTTGTAGGTAACTGACTGTCTTTCTCTTGCTGCTTTTAAGATTCTCTCTTTATCTTTTGCTCTTGGCATTTTAATTATGATGTGTCTTGGTGTGGTCCTCTTTGGATTCCTTTTGTTTGGGGTTCTCTGCGCTTCCTGGACTTGTAAGTCCATTTCTTTCACCAGGTGGGGGAAGTTTCCTGTCATTATTTCTTCAAAAAGGTTTTCAATATCTTGCCCTCTCTCTCCTTCTGGTACCCCTATAATTCTGATGTTGGTACGCTTGAAGTTGTCCCAGAGGTTCCTTACACTATCTTCATATTTTTTGAATCTCTTTTCTTTTTTCTTTTTCGGTTGGGTATTTTTTGTTTCTTTGTATTTCAAATCTTTGACTTGATTCTTGGGATCCTCTTGTCTGCTGTTGGATCTCTGTAAATTATTCTTTATTTCAGTCAGTGTATGCTTAATTTCTAGTTGGTCGTTTTTCATGTCCTCCATGGTCTCACTATACTCCTTGAGGGATTCATTAAATTTGTCAGCGGTTTCCATAAAATTCTTGACAAACCTTATAAACGTGGCCTTGAACTCTATATCCAGTCGTCTGCCCTCCTCTGTTTCTGCCAATTGTGACCTGTTTCTTTGTCTCCACATTTTGGCTGCTTCCCTGTGTTGATAGAGTGGCCCTGCGCGCCAGGTGTCCTGTAGGGCCCAGTGGCTCAGCCTCCCCAGTTACCTGGGGTGGACACTCTTGGTGCACTCTTGGTGCCTTGGTTGTTGTGGGATCACTGGGAGGAATTGACCTCCAGGCCAATTGGCTGTGGGAAGCAGCTGTGTCTGAAGTGGGAGAATGGTCCCCCTCTGACCACTGGGTACAGTGGCTCCTGGATCTAAGGAGGTGCTAATTCAGCCCCTGCCTGAGGCCATACAGCCGGAGCCGCCACGAAGAGGCTCAGCTGTGAAGCAATGCAAGCCGCTGCGGGGCCTTGGGCCTTCTCTTGGAAGTTCTGGGTCTGCTTGGCTGGGCTGTAGTTAGGTACATTCACATGCAAAAGCCTCTGCCGCAGCCTGGGTGGGGCGGGGTCTCAGGGAGTCAAAAGGGCGGAGAAAGAAGCTATGGCTGATTCTCCGCGCCCGGGGTCGCGCGTCTCAGTGTCCCGGTAACGGCTGCAAGCACCTCTGAGGGAAATCCGCCCTCAAGTTCTCCCGCTGCCGCCTGACAGAGCAGCCTCTCCCCGTATGAGTCCTGGGTCCCCAGAGACTTCCCGGAACCGGAGTTCAGAGCAGTCGGGAGCTTGTGATTCAAAAAGATAGCCGCGTCCTCAGGTGCCACCCTCTTTCCGCACGCGCGAGCCGCCGTCGTACCTCTGCACTCAGCCTCTGTAGCTCCTCTGGCTCTCAGCGTGCTTTTCTTTTCTTCTAGTTGTAGAAATTACACTCAGCCAGCCTTCCTGTTGTTCTGGACGATGTTTGCTCCGTCCTTTGGGATATTTCTCAATTGTTGTGGGAGGCGACTATTTCCCGGTGTTTATCTATGCCGCCATCTTAGTTTCTCCAAGTTTTCTCTTTTTATGACCTGTGGTGTTTATTTATAATTTAAGTCAATTTTTATTTATTTATTTATTTTTATTTATTGTTGGTACTGTTACAGATGTCCCTTCCCCCCACCCGTTACCCTCCTCTACCCAGCCCCAAACCCCCTCCCTCTATCACCATACTGTTGTCTGTGCCCATGGGCTATACATTCTTTGACTAATCTCTTCGCTTTCTGACATCCAGTTTCCGGCCATCCTCCTCCCCTCTGACCTCTGTCAGTCTGTCCTATGTATCCATGTCTCTTGTTCTATTTTGTTCATTAGATTCCACATATATGTGAGCTCATATGGTATTTGTCTTTCTTTGTGTTTTTCTTTTCCTTATTTTCATGAAAAGTGAGAGACTCAAACCTAGTACCATATGCTTACTGAAACCTAGTAATATCCTGCTATTTGGAAATTTCTAAAAATTTGAGCAGTGGCTGGACTGAAATTAGCTTGACTAATTTATTAAACAACAAAACTAATTTCAAATTTCTTAAAGCCACTAAGGTAGAATTGTTTCCTATTGAATGAAACTGATATTGTCAGGTCCATCCATATTCCTGAATTAATAAAATGTATATTTATTTTTCAAATATATTCTGTTACACAGATGTTTCACTAAATTAAATTGCTTTTCTACTAATTATCCTGAACTAATGAGAGTCTTAGCTTCATTTATCATGTGTTGCCTAAGAATATATCTATCAGGCTACCATGGTTCCCTACACAATAGACTAAATCAAATCCAGCTCTTCATGACTAAATAATCTGTGAGCTGACATATTTCAGGTGACTCTCAAACCATTTGGAACAAATTTTCTAGCCTACTTTGATTATATAAATGAATATTAACATCAAAATTCTGAGAATATTCAAAGAATTCTATTGAATTAGATGCAGCAAACCAAAAGAATACTTGACCTTCTTTTTCATATAATTATTGCCATCATTTGAAAAAACAATTTGTGGAAAACATACTTTAGGACTTTTGATTTCACAATTTATTTTCTTTAGCTGAATATTTAGGGACATCTTTAAGTTGGCTGGTTCAAGCAGGCCCCATTCTTTAAGTGGCTTTCCTGCAGTTGCTATATATATATATTTTTTTATTTTTTTATTTT
Organism: Myotis nattereri; assembly: GCF_964212035.1. Taxonomy (NCBI): domain Eukaryota; kingdom Metazoa; phylum Chordata; class Mammalia; order Chiroptera; family Vespertilionidae; genus Myotis; species Myotis nattereri. The sequence continues at coordinate 63,607,486 of NC_138084.1, read as the reverse complement.
TTATTTTTTTTGCCCCTTGGCTGAGCCAGCCTTTGCCAGTGGCATAAGCACTTTGTCGCAGTCAATGAAGTTGATAAATGAAGTACCCTTATGTAAGCAGGAACTATTAATAAAACTGCTCTTAATGGGTGGTCTGACTGCTTGTACCACACAAGCTCCTATAGTGACATACAGGAAGAAATAAAGGACTTATTCATCATTGTTCCTTATCGATCAGCATGACAGTATCACTTTGTGGACAAATCCCATAGCAACATTTTGTAGGTTATTGTCTTGGTCAATAGAAAGTTTGCTCTCTTTCTATTATAGGCAATAGTTCATTAAAAAAAAACTAAAGGACATATGCTTATCCGTGACTATATGAGCAATGATAACATGTAATTTGTTGCAAATATTTCTTTCTTAGCTCCTTTTTTGTCAGAAGAGAAAAAAAAGAATGTAAATAGTGTAGGCATAACTTGATGATATAACAGCCAGAATGATCATCAAAATGATTGATACAATTACATGGTGTTCATTATTTTACAAGGTACTTTAACTTGTAGGTCAGCACTCAGATATGAGTTCTTAATTTTAATAGTAAATCGTTTTTGTTTTCATTCATATAATTGTTGTAGGTGCATCCTGCTTAAAAACACATTGCTTACAAGAATGTAGAAATAGCCTCTTTTATTAACTACTAGAAATTTTTTCACTTTCATTCAAACAACTGTAAACCTACTTTTGTCTCACCCTGTAAATTCTCTCACTGTGCTTTTAAGTTTATCTAGTTCTTCTTTAAATTCTGCCAACTAAATTTATTATACATTATGAGGATATTTAGTATGAATATACATTTAGGATTTTGATATATTTCGTATAGATTGATCCTATTACTGTTATTAAATGTTTCTCGTTTTCTGTAGTAATACTTCTTGGCTTAAATACTACTTTGATAATAATTTCCCTAAAACTAGTCTTCTATTCTTGCATAATTTTTATCACTTCACCTTCAAATATTTTGTATTTTTAAGGTTTGTTTCTTAAAAAATAAGTGTATCACCAGCTTTTGTAGTTCTTTAAACATTAAGGACATTTGCATTCATCGTCATTATCATAGTGGACCTATCAGAAGTTTTTGATACAGTTTTATACTCCCTCCTCTTTATTGAAACAGTGATTTGACTTTCTTTCAAAATATCATACATTTCTGCTTCCTCACATACCTCACTCATCCCTCTTAGTCCCTTCTGCATCTTCTCTCTCTCAAGTGTCTCAGGATTGGAGTTTGTTCTGCAATGTCTCTAGTTTGTTCTCGTTTATATCTGCAGGGCCTTGCTTGATATTTATGTCTAGTTTTTGTGGCTTCAAATGTTGTCTATTCACAGATCACTTTCTTATTTATAATTGCAGTGCAGGTCTTTCCCTTTTACTCTAACCTGATATTTTGACTGCCACTTTGGATGTGTAAAAGGTATCTCAAAAATCTATCCCTAATGAAATGTCCAATATTCTCATCTAAAATTGCAATTCCTGCATTCTCCCCTCCCCCCATTAGTTATTGGTAACTCATCCTTTCATTTACTTAGACAATGACACCTGGATTCATCCTTAATTTCTTTCCTTTTCTCATAGGTACATACAATTAACCTATACCATTGTGTCTTCATTTAAAATATGTATAGAATCAATCAATTATGAGAACCACTGCTACCTTAATCCAAGACATCACTGACATCATTACCTCCCAAACCCATTGTTTTCATAATCACTCATTTGTTTCTCTACCTTTGTCTATGTTGCATATTCACAGTAGCTACAGTGACCTTGATAAAAGTTAAGTCAAATTATGTCATTCTCACTTTTCTGTCTTAAATTTTCTTTTACCTTTTCTTTATACTCAGGGTATTTTTAAATGGATTTTTGGGCACATCCAAAATGATTATCTTCTCTGTGTCTTTTTTTATATTACCTCTTTGTCCTTATCTTCCACTACTTTCCTGTTTGCTCATCCTCTTTGGCATTTTTGTTGTTCTCAAAGGTACCAGCATGCTTTTACTGCAGTCTTTTACACTTTCTTTCCTTTCCTTCCTTTCTTTCTTTCTTTCTTTCTTTCTTTCTTTCTTTCTTTCTTTCTTTCTTTCTTTCTTTCTTTCTTTCTTCCTTCCTTCCTTCCTTCCTTCCTTCCTTCCTTCCTTCCTTCCTTCCTTCCTTCCTTCCTTCCTTCCTTCTTTCTTTCTTTCTTTCTTTCTTTCTTTCTTTCTTTCTTTCTTTCTTTCTTTCTTACTTTCTATGTTCTCCTATCATGTGTTCACAAATCTCACTGTTTCACCTGGTTTATACTCAACAGAACTTATTCTACTTTGCAGCTTAAATTTTCTTGATGCCGTAATTACCCAACAATGCCTAGTCTACTCTTAATTGATGTCTCCTGTGACACCAAGTAAATGCCTCTCGATTGCAGGAATAACTAGTTGCCTGCTTTTACAGAAGCATGTCAGCATACTCCCTCCCAGGGAAGGCAAATTGTTTCACTGTGATCTTGTATCATTAAAAAAATAGACATAATGCTCATAGAACCTTTTGGATTTCGAGGAGAATATATGTGAATGTGCTGTTCCAACCCAATTTATGGGTGATCCAAAAAATGCTAACTTTGAGTGAGCTTAAGAAAAGGCTCACCTAATGATTGTGTTGTGACTCTGACACTTGGACCTTCTGATCTACAAAATCAAATTTTGCTGAAAGGTTTTGTGATACTTGGTTGTATTGTGGTGGATGGAAGCCTCTATCATGTAATATATTAATTTTCTAAAATTGCTATGACACAGTAAAACAGGTTGGATGGCTTTTACAACAAAATTTTATTGTCTCATAGTTCTGGAGACTAGAAATCCAAATTCAACGTGTTGCAGAACTGGTTTTTTTGAAGGCTGTGAGAAATGGATGTGTTCCAGGCTTCTCTCTTTGGCTTGTAAATGATTATTTTCTCTGTGTCTTTTTTTATATGATCTTCCTTTTATATGTGACCCTGTGTTCAACTTTCCCCTCTTTATAAGGACTCCCATCATATTGGATCTCATTTTATTACCTCTGTACAGACCCTATCTCAAAATAAGGTCACGTTTTGGGATATTTAGCATTAGAAATTCAACATATGAATAGAAAAACTGATAACAGAGAGACTAGTAAACTACCACCTATAACCAATTTAGCCCCCTACTTATTTTTATAAATCAAGTTTAATTTTAACATAGCCTCATTTCACTTATTAAAACATTGTCTATGGCTGCTTTTACATTATAATAGTATAGTTAAATAGTTGCAACAGAGACCATATGGTGCTCATAATCTAAAATATTTACTCTTGACCCTTTGCAAATATGTTCACTGACCCCTGCTGAAATATCAGAAAAGGCTTAGCCAGGGGTGGGCAAACTTTTTGACTCGAGTAGAAGGTTCAGATATTTTCCTTATATCCCCAACTACTACACATGCCTAGCCGCCCTCATTAGCAATGCCCTCCGCAAGAATGGCACATTTGTGCCCAACCAATGTGGCTCAGTGGTTGAATTTCAACCTATGAATCAGAAGGTCACAGTTTGATTTCTGGTCTGGGTACATGTCCAGGTTGGTAGGGGGTGTGACGGGGGAATCTGATCAATGATTCTCTCTCATCATTGATGTTTCTCTCTCTCCATCTCCCTCTCCCTCTCCCTTCCTCTCTGAAATCCATCCAAAGTAAAAAAGAGTGGCACATTTGTTAAAATTAATAAACCTATATTGACACATCATTATCATTCAAAGTTCATAGTCTACATTGGATACACTCTTGGTGTTTAACATCCCATGTGTTGAACAAATTTATAATAAAGTGTGTCCAACCTAGCTGGCTTGGCTCAGTGGATAGATCATCAGCCTATGACTGAAAGGTCCTGGGTGTGATTCCAGTCAAGGTCACATGCCAGGGTTGCAGGCTTGCTCCCCAGTCGTGTCCCCAGTAGTGGGCCTGCAGGAGGCAGCCAATCAATGATTCTCTCTCATCATCTCTCTCTCTCTCTCTCTCTCTCTCTCTCTCTCTCTCTCTCTCTCTCCCTCTCCCTCTCTCCCTTCCTCCCTCCCTCTTTCTCTCTCCCTCTCTTCCTCCCTCCCTCCCTCCCTCCCTCTCGCTTCCTCTCTGAAATCAATAAAAATATATTTTAAAAAAATAATAATAATGTGTATTCAGAAGTATAGTATCATATAGAGTATTTTCACTACCCTAAAATCCTGTGAGCTGCCTATTCATTCCTCTCTTTCCATTAAGTCCAGCCAATGGTTGATTTTTATTATCTCCATAGTTTTACCCTTTCCAGGATGACATGTAGTTGGAATGACACAGTATATAACCTCTTCAGATTGGCTTCTTTCCCTCAGTAATATGCATTTAAGGTACTTCTCATGGCTTGATAATCTTTTTCTAGCACTTGAATTATTGAATAGTATTTCATTGTCTGGATATATTACAGTTTATTTATCCATTCAGCTATTGAAGAACATCTTGGATGCTTCTGCATTTTAGCAATTATGAATAAAGCTGCTACAAATGCCCATGTGTCAGTTTTGTGTATTCATAAGTTTTCAGCTCCTTTGGGTATATACCAAGGAGCATAATTGCTCCTCCTATGGTAAGAGTATGCTCAGATTTCCTAAAAAACAAAACAAAACTGCCAAACTGTCTTCCAAAGTCTCTATACCATTCACATTCCCACCTGCAATGGATGAAAGTTCCTGTTGCTTCAAATCTTTCCCAGCATTTGGTATTGTCAATGTTCTAAATTTTGGCCATTCTAATATGTATGTAACAGCACTTAATTGTTGTTTTAATATGCATTTTCCTAACGATATACACTGTTAAACATTTTTTTCATATTATTTTCATGGTATATCTTTTTTGGTGAGGTATTTGTTAAGGTCTTTGGTCCATTTCTTAATGGGATTGTTTGTTTTCTTACTTTTGTGTTTTGAGAGATATTTGTATATTTTTCAAAATAGTCCTTTATCATATTTGCCTTTGAAACTCTTATTTTTTTCCCCCCATGGCTTGTCTTTTTATTCTCTTGACAATGTCTTTCCCACAGCAGAAACATTTCATTTTAATTAAGTCTAGTTTAACAATTCTTTCTTTCATGAATTGTGTCTTTAGTGTTGTAGCATGCTCAGCCGGTGCAGTTCGGTGGTTGGGTGTCAGCCCATGAATCAGGTCACAGTTGGATTCTGGTCAGGGCACACGCCCAGGCTTCAGACTGATGTTTTGGTCTCTCTATCCCTCTCCCTCCCCGTCTCTAAAAATCCATTAAAATATTTTAAAAAGGTCATCATTAAACCCAAGATACTAGATTTTCTCCTGTGTTATCATATAGGGTTTTATAATTTTGTAATTTTCTACTGCTCTTTTTAAGTAGTTTCACTATAGATAAATGCTTTGCAGAATTTTTTTTCTGCAAAAACAAAGTGATATCATGTATGACATACTTCATAAATATTCAAATATCTATTTGCTTCAAATCTATTCTTCTATCTCTGACTCCAAAATCTGTAATCATAGAAAGTGATGAAAATATCTTCATCAGAAGAATAAACTTAATAAAATTATACAGGTTTCGAGTGTATAACTCTACATCATCTGTATACTGTATTGTGTGTTTACCACTCCAAGTCAACTCCTCTTCCATCCCTATTTATCTTCCCCCTTACCCTCTTCTACCCCACCCCCCATTTCCCCTTCCCTCTGGCAATCACAATACTGTTGTCTGTGTCTATTCATCTTAAAAGGGAAACCATTACAAACTTTAATTCTTTCATTCACTCACATATTACTTCATTCATGTACGCAACAAATATCTATCAAGCCAAGATCTGTCTAGATATAGGACTAGTGTAAATTACATGTGGCACTCTACAAAGTTATTATTACACATTAATATGTTGCATTTCCTGATTAAGAATCTTAGATAATATCCTAATAATTAAGAGATTAAAATAGAGAGAGATTTGTATAGGTTGGAATGGTGTGTGTGGACTTAGAAAGGTGATTGTGTTCAAAATTAATAATAAAGGGTTGATTAAGTTTGTATAATCAGGGAGAAGGGAGAACAGTCTAGGTTATTTGATCATGTAAGAATTACTCATTGAACAATATGAATTTATTAATGTTGTTAAAAATTTGAAGGATAATCCACAGTTTCAAACTATTTTGATATAAAAATGCAGAATCTTATTTAACAACCCTTTGTCATTTTCACTATGAAAATTTAAGGCTTTTATAATCATCCAAATATGAAAATTTTTAAACTGAAACTCTGTAAATGAACACAATATAATCCAAGATATTTGAGGGCACAGTGAGTCTAGAGACAGAGACAGTTTAATAAACAGACTATCAATGTGTCTAGTTTGGAATCTGAATCACTAAGACAAAACACATGGTTGACAGTTTCACCCACATGATCCTCATTAAGAGAGTAAAGCATGACATATGCAGGTCTATTCAAAGTCATTGCTCTGGTCTGTGAAGGTAAATATTCTTTGCTGGTTCAAATGTTGACATAAATCTGCCCAAACATTTCTGCTTCTCTTTGTTAAAGATTTTCAGCTGATATACTGTGATGAGTTTTGATATTATATTTTTGTGAAGGAAATAATAAGCTGCATTAAAGAGAAATCAAAGCATCAAAACAACAAAAGGACTGTACTGAATGTTTTCATGAATGTAAAAATACATATAGAAAAAATCATCGATCTTGTATTCATATTGATTACTAATTTGGCTCAGGTTACTTTAATATTTTTATTAACTTGATTTTGATGTGTAAGAAATTTTGATTACATAAACAATTGGGAAAATTTAACTCTGTTATCTCTAATTTTAATATATTCTTTTATGTACATTTAGATATCAGGCATATCTAAAGCATTTTGTATAAATCTAATTTCTGATTCATTAGAATTTAACTAATGAGGATATATTACTCAAATTTCAAAAAAATAGCATACCTACAGGAAATGATGGTCAACATTTTAATTAAAACAGAAAATGTTAGCAAATATTTCTTAAGAATACCGTATGAAATTATCTTAAGACTAGTGGCCCGGTGCACGGATCCGTGCACATTGAAAGGTAGTTAATTAGAAGAAATATTTTAATGTCACTATTTGCACTTTCTCTATAATAGAAGTGTCAACCAAATTCACAATCAACAATGACAGATCAAAACACAGGTGTGTGATTGGCACCAGTGAGAGCTTTATATGTATTACACATGCATGAGTCAACTTAGCCTTTTATATATATGTAGTATAAACTTGCTTAATTATACCTGCTTTCTGATTTAGCTAAACTTTTTCCAGCCCAGTGAAGCACCCAGCTTCTCTTTCAGGTAATTGTCAGCAACATAGCAGTAAATATCAACACGAAGCAGATTATTATTGTACATCATGCATAGAGAACAAAGGGTAAAATATTTAACTGCTGCAGTGTTTGACTATATTCTGTGCAGTGAGAAAACCTGAAGTCATTTTCAAGGTCCACCATTTCTTACTTTTCAGTTGGGTCAAATTTCTAAACTACCTAAATCTCCATTTTCTGGCTAATGAAAAGAAAATAGGATTCTACTGAGTCTCCTATCTACCTACTCCAGGGCGTCTGTGAGGATCAAATGAGATGAAGCACAGGAAAACGCTTCACAGACATTTGGTTGAAGTGTAAAATGTTTGCACCTGGCTATAAAGCAAGTCGTGTTCCTGGGCTGAAGGAACTCCAAGGAGGCTAGTTGCTAGGGAGAGGAAGCTGGGCGTTAATAGGTGACATCATTACCTGGTGCCCACAGCGACTGTTTCTGGGCTGGGCTGGACTGTGGACTACACTTTGCACCATGGGGATCTCAGCAGCATTGGCTGTGATTTGGTGGGGTGGTGCTCCAGGGTGGTGGTGGGGCCTGTGTTCCACTTTGGGGAAGCCGAATGTAGCTTTGTGGGCACCAGGTCCACGGTGCCGTTTCTTTGTAAATGGCCAGTGTGTGTCATGGCAGCTCCTGCATTGAGTGTCTGCCCCCTAGAGGTCAGTGGTATGTCATAGCGACCTGTTGGATGGTTGGTGGGACACTGAGTATATTAGCCATACATATATATAATATATATATATATATATATATGCTCTATATGAATATTATGTGGAGGTTTTAATTATCATATTAAATACTGAAAATAAATCATTTAATTTATTTGATGTCATATATAGAAATTATAAACAGAACAGGTAGAAATTTCTTATTGAATTAAAAATTATATCAAAGACATCAAACCTAAGGACATATTTTGGTAAACATATATCAACATCTACCTGGCATTAGCCTTACAATATCAAGTAACACATATTATAAATATATGTATATATAATACACACAAATGTATTTATGTAAGATTTAACTATGAAATGAATATATGATTTGTACTGATATATGTTGAAGAATAAAATAAAATATGTCAATGAATCAAAACTTTCCCAGGTTTGAAGATAGGAAATAAATTACTAAGAAATTTATCACCTTTAAGTTAGTAGGCAAATATTTGTCTTACAAAACTTTATAAAATTTTAGTGGGGAATTATTTGTTTTATTTGGGAAACCAGAGTTTCTTATCGTCTGTAGTTCCCTAAGCTGGATAAGTCAGAGACAGTTTTGAGAAAATGTGTAAATTCAACTTTCTGAACTCTGTTTCAGAACAGAGTAATTTGGAAATCAAGAGTTGGGTCTGACTAGCTTACTTTTTTTTTCTTGTTAAGCCCAGGTGTTTCAGACTTGCAGATAAGTTTGCACTTAAGTTGTATATAACTACATACAGTTATCAGTTTACACAGGTTACTCTTAAGGATCTGTCTCATTTACTTATCACTCACAGGATGAAGGTTTTTGTAGTGGAAATGACAGGCTTAGGCACAAATCCTTGCTGTGCTCTATTAACTGTGACTATGGGCCAGCTACTTAAATCCTTAGAGCATCAATTTGTCATTTAAAAAATGGAAATCCTAGCTCTTGCCTCATGTTACTGTTGTGTTAAATTAAATAAGGAAATAAATCAAAATGTAAGATAATCTATTGTATTTAGGAGCATCTAAATACAATTCATTCCATTTAATTGAATTTGGAATACATTTTATTTCATTAAGATGATTATCCAGATAAATTTATTGTTTCCTGATAGGTTATTTCTAATTAGAGTAATAGAAAAAAAAAAATCTTAGTTTCTGTAGTCCAGAGGCCCATTTATCTCACAATGAAAAGAAATTATTGAAGATTGGAGAATGGCTTGAGCTAACATTTTGGTGCAATTTACTTCATGTAGATCTAGATATAAACAATAGCATGATTTATAGATCATATATGCTATCAGGAATAGTTAGTTGCTAAGAGGAAGATTTATTATATTGGAGTAACAGTAAGTGAATGTTCTGAAGCTTGGGCTATGGAAAACTACTCATTAAATAATCAGAAAAACATAACAGGATGGTCAATATAGTATTCCTGTTATTTATATAGTTGTAAAAGGTATAATAAATGATAGAGAAAAATGTCTATCACTGAAATATATTGTTAAACAGACATGCATATATATTTAATAGATTGAGTAAATGTATTCTACAAATATTCATGGTGTTCAGCGTAATCCTATATAATAAAAGCCCAGACCTAAGGGTGTAAGGACCAGAATGACTGATCCACCAGACACTCAATGCAGGAGCTGCCCCCTGGTGGTCAGTGTGTGGCCCTCCCACAGCGGTAGCAGCTGCTCAGAGGGTAGGTCCACAGCTGCTGGGATGACCAGGATGAGCAGTGCTCCCACAGCAGGCTGATCCCTACAGGCCGCCCCCCACCAGTTTGCTAATCACAGCACTAAAAGCTGATGGTTGCTAAGCACCATCCTTGTGACAAACGAAGGCCGCTACTCTCCACAGAATCTCAGGTAATCCCAGAACCGCCTCACAGGGTTGATCTAAGGGTTTCTATTCATAGCTGTCAGAATGGAATGAGAGCATCAGCTTTTAAGTAGTTGAAGGGAAACACACACTGCTCCTTTTTCATTCTCTTCCTCCCGCCTTCTTGCAAGAAAAGGAACAACTGGCTCCCAGCCCGCCCTGAGTGCCGTGCCGAGCGCTCACGGGCCGATGGCTCCAAGTGAGTCTGCTTCCCAGTGGCCTTTACATCTAAGCCGCTGCCTGGGCATCTTACTCAGCCTGTATCACTGCCTGAGCACCCACCATGTCCTAGGCATGCCCGGGTGCTGCAGAGCCGCAGGGAGCCAGCCGCCCTGTCCTACTGAGTGTGAGTTCAGCCAGGAGAGGGCACGGGGGTGGGGGGAACAGCCTTGGACAGACATGAGGTGCAGCCATTAGAGGGCATGGGAACCATGAAAACATGGGAATGAAGCCACATGGGAGCCCCGCGAGGGAGGGGCAAAGGGAGGCTCACTGAGGGAAAGGGGACGGATGGTGGAGAGCCAGGCGGATGCCTGGAGAAGGGCATCAGGCAGAGGGGACAGCCACAGAGGGGCAGCAGGACGAGCAAAAGGCCGAGTGGAAGGGGGTCAAGGCTGGGTCAGGGGGCACATCCTGCAGGGATCGAGGGCCCGTGAGAACCTGGCATCCCCTGAGTGCAGGGGAAGGCCCCAGGGCTGTAGGTGAGGACCCGCTGGCTTCTGTGTCAGGAGCTGACTGAGGGGGAAGAGGAAGCAGGGAGATAGCAGGAGGTGACAGCACCCTCCCTGAGGGTGATGGGAGACGGTGAAAACTGGCAGCGGAGGCGGCGGCTTTGGGGTGTGCTGGAGGGAAGCCAGAGCGTGAGGAACAACGTGGGGGGAGGGGGCAGGAGGCCCTTGGGAAGGCGGGGTTTCCGGCAGCTGCTGGCAGGGGGCGGTCCATTTTGAGGTTCTGACTATAAAACCCAGACCTTAGTTTGAGCTCCACATGAGGAATGTGGAATGTTCATGACCAGCCCCCCAACTCTGATGTCCAGGAGGCGGGTCATTCCCGTCTGGCTGCCCTAACCCCTCCACACCCCCACCCCCAAACTCTCTTCACTGATGACAAGTACTTATTAGAAACAAGCAAATGGTTTTATTTTTGGTACAAAAACCAACAAAACAGAATGTACAGTATTAAGGAAAGCCAACGTTGAAAACTAGGAAAATGAAGCCCCCGTGTGGACACACAGATCAGCTGTGCCCAGAACCGGGTGACCTGTGACACAAAAGGGCTCAGGGTCCAATGAAAAGGGCTGGCCTAGGTGGTCCAACTCCAATCCCCGACTCCAGTTTCTAGGACAGAGAGGACCCTGCACCACAGGACAGAATGGCCCAGACCAGCCCCAAGTCCCACAGCCTAAGGCAATGCTTACAGTACTTTCGGAGAAAGAAATGCTCCTGAGATGCTGGTACAGGGCTATCAGCATCCAGATCGCTGCCTCTAACTCCCACCTGGGGTCTGTGGTGCTCCCAGCCCTGCCCCTCCCTCCCCCTTCCAGGTCCCCTCCCAGGTGAACCACGGATGGCCCTTCACACCCTCCACCCTCCTCAGCTCTGATGGCAGGTAGGGAGGGTGGGAGGTCATGTGGGGAATCTGAGGGCCTCGAGGAAGTGCCACTTGAAGAGCCAGAAACTGTCTGCCCACCTGCCCCCCTGGATGAACCCATTAACACAGAGGCCTCATGAGTGCATGTTTAGAACCAGTCCACCTCCCTCCCTCCCTCCAACTCTGCCACTGCGTAACTTGGCTGTTTTGGGCAAGGCCACTTCTAAAGTGTTGGGTCTCTCTCCTTTCAAATAAGAGCAAGAGTCCGGCGGGCAGGGGTAAGTGGTTGAACGTAGACCTAGGACTCAGGAGGTCAAGGTTTGACTCCCTGTCAGGGCACATGTCCAGGTTGTGGTCTTGATCCCTAGTGTGGGGCATGCAGGAGGCAGTTGACCCACGATTCTCTCTCATCACTGATGTTTCTCTCTCTCTCTCCCTCTCCCTTCCTCTCTGAAATCAATGGAAGATATCCTATATAATAAAAGCCTAATATGCATATTGTCCCCTGGACTCAGGAGTTCGACCTCTCCCTATGATGTGCGCTGACCACCAGGGGGCAACGCGGAACATGGCAGGTGTCAGTGATGAGGCACTGGCAGCAGACAGCAGTGGAGGTGCTGCTAGCCCCAATGGGCTTCCTGGGGAGCAGAGCCGCAGCTGCTGGGATCACAGGGACCAGTTGGGCTCACCATGGGTAAGTGCAGGAGCTGGTCTGCTGAGGCCGGTTGGGAGCAAGCGTGCTGCCCACCCAGCTTCCCAGAGGCCCACACTGCACCCCGGCCCATGGCGTCTGGCCGCGCTTACCACATCTCCATGTGGGGACTACTCAAGTGCCATGACTCAGGCAGAGGGGGGCACTTGAGGGTCCGGAGGCCTAGGTGCTGCCCAGGGCCCAGAGGTCAGCTGGGACCTGCCCTTCCATGCCAGACACTCACACTTTGATTCCTGGCCAGGCCTAGGACTGCACCCATGCTTGAATTTCGTGCACTGAGCCTCTAGTATTATATAATACTATGGATACAGAAATTAATAGAACAGAATGAAACCTATTCAATAGATAGGCATATGCACAGCAGTATGTTTGGTTGACAAAAAATAATATATCTGAAAAATGCAGTAGTTATAGTACTGAGGTACCCAAATCTAGCATTATATTATAGCAACCTAAGGATTTCTTTTTTTTTTATGTTATAAATTTCAAATGAAAGTTTCTGTTCCTTAATCATAGGTCTACATGTTCTGAAGTTGAACTTAGAAGTCTGCATTTTTGTTAGGTTTCCCTTTGAAACTGATATGGAGAGATGTTTTAAAATTATTGCTAATAAATTTCAAAGAATGGAAATGTCTTCCTTTAGGAAGTCAGGGGTTCTTTGTGGATGTGTTGGTAGGGTATGAAATAGAATGATGATTGGTTCTGTTATTGCCATTTGTGCTTAGATGTTAAATATATAAATGTGATGTTGATTTTCCTCTACTTCCAGTAAGATTTTGTACTATATTCACAATTGTTGAGTTGTGTCTTATTTTTCTTTTCTATTTTGTTTTTCTCTGTTTGTGACCCATCCAAGGATGTATGATCCTAATTTTTGTAGTTTTGACCAATCTGCATTTTTTACATATCCCATTTAAATATCTATTTTTAAAAACTGCATTGTTATGCTTAGAGTAAGCTATCTTACAAGACCAGAGGCCACATGGCATAAAGGTCAGAGCCTGACTCTAGTTTAGAATCTTACACTAGGGCTAATCTAATTTCAGATTTTTAACATTAATCCCCAGTGATGTGCAATTAATTTTTATCTGCCTATCATTGTTGACAACTTTATCGTTCGCATTGTCCCAATGAACAACTTATCGCAGTGGTAGCTGAACGACTTTGTGCTCCTCAAAGATGCTGTTTTGTCCCATGCGTCTGGGTCTTTTCACACACTGTTCCTTGCGATAACTAGTTCATGCTTTAATACTGACCTTATAGAAAATGTGCAGACGCCCCGCTGCACAGCTTCTCCATACATATAGCTAATATCCCACTTATCACACTGATTGTAATTGCCTGCAACTCCCTGACAGTAGGGATGTCTTTTTCTCCTTTATTTCAGAACCTATCATAATATCAGACATATAAAGCATCCCTTGTTAAATGAGAGAATGAAGGAGTATTTGAAAATGTACTTTTATTTCTAAATAAAGAACTGCATGAAATATGCTCAAGTGCATTATAAAATATGGGTTATCTTAAATTACTAGGGAAGACATCAAATAATAATGGTAATAAAAGTGAAAATATAAAAAATCAAGGTTTTAACACAATATGTAGCTCATGCTTACTCATACTGAAGTAAGTTTGGATAATGCTGTGTGGTTTTTTTTAATCCTATATAATAAAAGCCTAATATGCTAAATGTCTGGTCATCCGTTCAACCAATCAAAGTATAATATGCTAATGATATGCTAAGGCCACTCAACTGCTCGCTGTGATGTGTACTGACCACCAGGGGGCAGACAGTTGACTGGTTAACCAGTCACTATGACATGCACTGACCACCAGGGGGCAGATGCTCCAACTGGTAGGTGAGCTTGCTGCTGGGGTCCGGCCAATTGGGACTGAGCAAGATGGGCTGGACACACCCTGGAGCCCTCCTGCGGTCCCTCCCCTGCTGGCCAACCTCCTGCATCCCTCCCTGGCCTTGATTGTGCTCTAGTGGGGTCCCTTGGCCTGGCCTGTGCCCTCTCGCAACCCAGGACCCCTTGGGGGATGTCGGAGAGCCGGTTTCAACCCAACCCTGAAAGCCAGGCCGAGGGACCCAACTGATGCACAAATTTGTGCACCAGGCCTCTAGTAGTAAGATAAAAGCAATAGCTTAAAGTTAGGGGTATGCATTATATTGCTGAATTTTCTACCATATAATAGAATTACAGATTCCAGTGTTTATGGTTATATACATATACACTTTCTTTTTTGAAATATATTTTTATTATTGATTTCAGAGAGGAAGGGAGAGGGAGAGAGAGACAGAAAGATCAGTGATGAAAGAGAATTATTGATTGGCTACTTTCTGCATGACCCACATTGGGGATCAAGCCTCCAACCCAGGCATGTACCCTGACCGGGTATCAAACCTTGACCTTCTGGTTCATAAGTGGATACTCAACCACTGAGCCATGCCAGCCAGGCATATACATAGACACTTTCAACAGAATACAATTAAGTAGTTTCACATAAAAAAAAATTGTTTACAGACCAAAAAACTACTTTTTCATAAATAGTATAATTGGAATTTCATCACTTTTAAAGAATTTATACTGTACCTCATCACCTTGGAAGGAGCATAGAGACAATTGATATAGTACTTAGATTCCCACCTAAGCCTATTATTGCCATGCTATGAATGACTGCTATTTATATAGGAGTGCTGTAAAACTACGGGTTATTATTAATTTATGTACTTTTACTTTCTCCAGTTTTCTTTCAGGGTATAACATTGGAATGCAATGAAATAGCAGAGTTTTTTTCCAAGTCAACAAGCATGTATTAATCTGACTTTGTAATTAAAAGCTATCAATCGGCTCTCTAGCTTTGTCTGAGTGCTAGTCAAGGAGATATTTGACAGCTGTTCCCTGAGGCGGAGGAAAATTTGGTCTGGAAATAGAATTTGGCAGCATTTGACTTGTCTGCTGCTCCGGGGGCTTTTCCACACACAAGGCTTTCACAATATGCAGGATTTCACTATTCTTTTTAGAAATGTGTATCATTATTTTTTCATAATTCTTTTGATGGAGAACAAAGCATTTCATGCTGTTAAAATCACTAAGAGCAAACCCCACAGTTCGTGGGCGCGTATCTGAAAGCACTCTATACTTAGCAGCCTGGCTGCTGACAGTTCACATGCCTCTGTGCTTCTTGGGCTTCTGCCTCGCTCTTCCTGCTATTTCCTAATCAGGTCAGGGTTCCAAACGCCGCCTTCATGTTGAAGAAGACCTGTCAGCAATGATGGCTCTGGGTGACTGGCAAACCGGTGACAGCTTCGGAGGTGTCTGTCCAGGACGCATCTGTCAGATTTTGACGGAAGCCTTGTTTTCAGAAACCTCGGAGCTCCGGTTTGCTGATTTGAATGCATTTCTACCACCAGAATAGGAGAAATTCACCTTCTCCTTGCTTAGCATGATTACTTTATAAATCATTCTTCTTTTACCTTGGTCTCACTATTTTACTTACAGTAGAAATAAAAGTTTTCAGATCAGAAAACGGGCATGAGAAAGTTAAGTAAATCGCCTGCGCTACAAGACTAGCTGATGCCAGAGCTGCTACTAGACCACCTGTTTCTTGGCTTTCAACCCAATAGTTTATTCCACTTAATTACTCAGGAGTTACTTCTCTAACCCCTCACACCAGTAAAGAATCCTAAATCGTATATCAGAACACCTTGTACATTTTCTTCATGCCACTTACCACATGTTATTTTTGTTTTTTAAAGGCATTGTTTCATTTAATGTGATCACTTTCTCTCTTTGGAAGCTTTTAGGATTTTTCTCTTTATTCTTTATTTTCTTGAATATTCTTTTTTATTGTTTTTTTTGTTTTAGTTTTAATTTTTTTCTTTATTGAGTAAGGTATTACATATGTGTCCTTATCCCCCTATTTCTCCCCCCAGCCCCCACTCATGCCCTCACCCCTCTGGTGTCTGTGTCCATTGGTTAGGCTTATATGCATGCATACAAGTCCTTTGGTTGATCTCTCCCCCTTACCCCCACCCCCATGTTATTTTAAATGCTGTTTATATTTTTCCTTCTCACTAGAAAATAGGTGTGAGAAGAAGGTTCCTTTGCTGTTAGCTATTAGAAAAATTTAACACCCACCCTAGCTGTTTTGGCTCAGTGGTTAGAGTGTTGGGTCTTCTGACTGAAGGGTCACAGGTTGGATTCCGGTCAAGGGCACATTCCTCGGTTGCAAGCTCAGTCTATGGCCCTGGTCGGGTGCCTGAGGGAGGCAACTAATCAATGTGTCTCTCTCACATCAGTGTTTCTCTCTCTGTCTCTACCCCTCCCTTCCATTCTCTCACTAAAAAAAAAAAGAAAAAATCAATTGAAAAAATATCCTCAGGTGGGGATTAACAAAGAAATAAAAAGAAAAATAGTAACTTAATATTTGTGCAGTAATACATAGCAGAAGAAGCATTTTTCTTGATATTGATATTTGAGAACTGCTCTCTGCCTTTTCTCCCCAATGGCACACCCACCAATCTGGCTGCCGTCTATCTGGCTCTCTGTCTCTTGGTTCTGATATTCTGCCTGTTTCCCTCTCTCATATGAGTCTTTTTCCCCACTCGACCCATCCCTACCCATATCTTCTCCCCATCTCCAAAAACAGAAACAGCCCACCTGAGTGGCTCAGTGGTGGAGTGTTGAACTATGAACCCGGAGGTCACGGTTTGTTTCCTGGTTAGAGTTGAGGGCTTGATCCTCAGTGTGGGTTGTGCAGGAGGCAGCCAATTAGTGGTTCTCTTTCATCATTGATGTTTCTGTCTCTCTCCCTCTCCCTTCCTCTCTAAAATCAGTAAAAGTATATTTAAAAACACACACACACACACGCAAAAACTGGAGTGACTCCGTTCTGGTTACTCCTTTGTGCATGCCCTATGAAATAACGCTAAAACAATAACATGCCAATTGCTGTCTTCATGCTGCCAAATTCTCTTTGCCCAGAAATGTTACAGTTGCAGCCTAATTAGTAACTTGTTCCCATTTCCAAAGAAATTAGCCTCATAGAGGGGATTAGCAAAGGCCCTGTGGACAGGCAGATCTGCATTTACATTTGAGGTGAACCTCTAGCCTCAGTTTCCTCAAAAAACAAAATAAGAACACCACCTAACACAGAGGGTTTGTAAGAACAGAATACATCAAACACCTATGTGCACTAGGTTCTTGTATTTTCTGTCTTTTATCATCAACACTGAAAAATAAAACCTCTTTTTCTAACACTGATCCACCCACCTCCACACTCAAATCTTTTCTGCACTTTTCATTTCCATAGAACGTACACCCACCGTTAGTGTACCTTCTAGTGCTTTGCCATGTGAACTCTTCTCTGTTTACTCCCTCGCCCTGCTCATACGTATTTGCCTCCTTCTCATCTTGACTGACGGCTGGTTAGTCCTTTTACAGTCCCTCCGCTCCCAGTGACCATAATCACAGGCCATGGAGAAGGATTGGACATTCTCCTTGTCACCATGCTCCATCATCCCTCATGTTTTCAAGGCGACCACATATATTTTGTCCTCTCCTTGGTGTTCTCTCTCATTTGTACCACTCTCTCCAGTGCTCACTGAGCAGACACTTATGTTCTCTATGGCATATCCCCTCAGTCCTCCTCGTATGGTAACCACTGGTGTGGTCTATGAATCTATGTGGAGGTACACTTGCCTCATAGCCAGCAGCCAACTTCTGCAATACTGGACTGAGTGAGAGCACAGCTGGGTGTGCAGAGGAGTTAATGTCCTAGGAGCCCCAACAAACACTGAGGGATCAGAGCCAATAGGAAAACACTCCAATCCCCCATATTTCAATGCATAATTCTGGAAAGCATCCTGGACGCTTTTTAGATGTTCCCTGGATCAAGGATCCATTGTTCACATAGGTGACGTCAAACACAGCCTCTGATATAGAATCTCCCTCCTTCTTGATCTCTTTCATTGTTTTCTCACTTTGTTTGTTGAGATTATCCTATATAATAAGAGGGTAATAGGCAAATTGACCCTAAAGGCAGAACAACTGGGAATGACTCGTCACTATGACACACACTGACCACCAGGGGGCAGACGCTCAATGCAGGAGCTGCCTCCTGGTGGTCAGTGTGCTACCACAGGGGGAGCTCAGCTCAGCCACAAGCCAGGCTGATGGCTGCCAGTATAGCGGTGGTGGTGGGAGCCTCTCCCGCCTCCTCAGCAGCGCTAAGGATGTCCAACTGCAGCTTAGGCCTGCTCCCCGCTGGCAAGTGGACATCCTCTGAGGGCTCCCAGGCTACCAGAGGGATGTCTGACTGCCAGCTTAGGCCCAATCCCCTGGGGAGCGGGCCTAAGCCAGCAGGTGGACATCCCCTGAGTGGTCCCAGACTGCGAGAGGGCACAGGCCGGGCTGAGGGACCTTCCCTCTCCCCCAAGTGCACAAATTTTTGTGCACCGGGCTTCTAGTCCTATATAATAAAAGGCTAATATGCAAATAGATTGAATGATGGATCGACCAGTTGTTATGATGTGCACTGACCACCAGAGGTCAGATGCTCAATGCAGGAATTGCCCCTGGTGGTCAATGCACTCCCACAGGGAGAGCACCACTCAGTCAGAAGCCCTGAGCATGGGCTCACGGCTGGTGAGTGCAGCGGTGGTGGTGGGAGCCTCTCACGCCTCTGTGGCAGCGCTAAGGATGTCCAACTGATGGCTTAGGCCCTCTTCCATTAGTTGGACATACCCCAAGGGCTCCTGAACTGCAAGAAGGTGGACGCTGGGCTGAGGACCCCCCCCTCTTCCCCCCAGTGCACGGATTTCATGCTCCCAGCCTCGAATTTCTCAAATAAACTCCCTGCACTTATGTCCTTAACATAAGTTCTCCGATGAGAACAGAGTACAAAAGGTATACATCTCAAAGGATGTGAGGATATAACTTGTTACCTTTATCTCTCTTTTCTCTCTGCTGTTACCTTTCTGCTAGCCTCCTAACATAACCAAATACCCTCTGGACTCCTTCCCTCTTTTGCAACGCTAACTCCGAACTTCTATTAAAGAAGTAGTTGTCTATTAAAATATGCTCCTTCCTCACCACTTGGATCTAGTTTTGTCCCTTGCTACACTCTGAAACTGCTTCTTGAAAATTATCAAATGCATTCTAGTTGCCAAATTCTAGAAGCCATTTTTTCAGTTCTCATTCTCCTTGACATTTGGTTTAAGACCTTTCCCCTGGTTTTAAGACAAAATTCTCTCCTGCTTCTAGACCAGCCGTGGGCAAACTACAGCCCGTGGGCCGGATCCGGCCCGTTTGAAATGAATAAAACTAAAAAAAAAAAAAAAAAAAAAAGACCGTACCCTTTTATGTAATGATGTTTACTTTGAATTTATATTAGTTCACACAAACACTCCATCCATGCTTTTGTTCCGGCCCTCCGGTCCAGTTTAAGAACCCATTGTGGCCCTCGAGTCAAAAAGTTTGCCCACCCCTGTCCTAGACCCTCTTCGCTGGTCATTTCACAGATCCCACAGAATTATGTTCAAATGTTTTTTCTTGGTATTCAAATCCTTGCATAACCTAACTAACTGCAATCTAATTTTCCTCATAGAATGTTTACTTTTCACTTTTTACACGGTAAGTCAGTGGCTTTCAAAATGTGCTGCACACTGGATCACCTGGGGACCTTTAAAAATTACTGATGCCTCACTCCTTCCCTCAGACATACTAATTGCTCTGGAATGAGACCTGGGTACTGGAATTTTTAAAGGCTTCTTGACTGATTCTAAAATTCAGCATAATTTGAGAACTACTGTTTTAAGTTAAAGATCAATGTAACTCTTAAAATTTTCAGTACTTTCTCAATATCTTGTCATCTCCAATTTTTGGTTTACATTGCTTTTTTAGCCCTATGGTAACCTTCTTTAAATTCCAATGGAAATCGCATTTCTCCACTGAATGTATTGTTATTTCTGCCCTAATTAGTTCTGACGAAATTTGAGTTATTCACATGCATTATTATTGAATGTTTTATGTACCTTTGCTTCCATGAGAATAAATTCAGTATCTATTTGTTCACTAATGTATGAGTCTATGAGAGTACCTGAGTGTGAAAGTCTCAGAAAATACTCACTGAATGACTGACCTCTACCTGACAAACTGAATAAATTGGCTAAAGAATGACAAACAGCCCTGGCCCTGGTGTGGCTCTGTTGGTTGGGTGTCTTCCCCTCACCCCACAAGGTTGCTAGTTCAATTCCAGGTCAGGGCACAGACCCAGGTTGCAGGGCTTGATCCCAACATGGGCATGCTGTTTTACTCTCACATTGACATTTCTCTTCCATTCTTTTCCTCTTTCTCTAAAATTCAATTTTTAAAATCTTAGTAAATATTTTAAAACAGAATGAAAAACAATCTCAGATGTCTTTGTTTAAGGCCTACCAACATCTGCAGAGGATAAGTTCCTGAGGAAAAAACCTATGTTTAATTTATTTAATATGCCTATCTATTCTGGGAGACAAGTTGTACATTGCTCAGTGCTTTATTTACTATTTTATTGATTTTTGGACATTCTGATATATGTGTGAATGTCATCTAAACTGTAATGTTACATTAATAGATAATTTAATGAATGTGTAGATGGTTTGATGTTTAAGTACTTTAGTTTTTTAAATAATAGGTTTAATCATTTTAAAAATCATTTTTAAACTGGCCAAGTAATAATCTGTCTAGAATTCAGTTTTCTGTTTTTGAATCAAAAAACTTTGCTAGGATATTTCTGCTTTGTACTTTTTAAATAATCTTCTTTTCTAATTATTTTAAATTCTATAGCTATCATTCATTGAACATTAGCTGTGTGCCAAACACTGAGGTGAATTTGGTAAAGGTATTGCTTATTTAGTTCTCATGACATAATCTTAAGAGCATGAAGTAAGGATCCAGACTATAAGGTTCAAATTTAAGTTCCACCACTCAACCCACTGTGACTTCAGGTAAATTAATTTATCTCTATAATTCACTTTTACTCACTATAAGATTAAGATAATCATGCAACTTATCTCAATGTGTTGTTGTGTGAATTAATTGGTGAAAAGTGTTTATACTGCCTCATGCTAAAAAAAACTGTTTGCTATTCTTCGTTATTTATTTAAGAGGTGTTGTTCAATACTAACTAAATGATGAAAAGGGGATTAGAAAGTAGATGTTTCTCAGGGTCACGAATGCTTTAAATAGAAGAGTATAAATTTAAACCAGATTAGCAAAGCTCATAAACACTACACTATACTCTTCCAATTAGATTTGTAGCCTCCTCATTTTAAATAGAGAAAACTGATTATAATGGATTCTTCCATAGAATGTGCCTAGTACAGTGTTATTTACAGGAGATAAAAACATAAGAAGAAAGTAAAAAAAAAAGATTGATTTTCTTACAGTGATACCTGGGGGGAAATACCAGGTAATGGTTTGTAATATGCACACAATTTACTCAGGTGAAGTGTTAAAGCCACTAAGAAAAGACATAGAGGTAGGTGAGAAAGCTAAACCTTCAAGTTAATGATGAAAAGGTGTCTGGTATACATTGTTATAAAGATTATTTTTACTTGTGATTTTTATTTTTACTTGTGGTTTTGATATTTCTCACCAGAAATCAGCCTGGCCTATGGAAAGATTTCTGGAAATTTTTTGGTGCACAGTACTGAGAGAAGGAGAAATTTAGTGTTGTAATTGTGACATGGTTGATAAAAGCATTTTCCACTATTTTAAAAAAGAAATGTTTTCAGTGTAGGGTTGATGAGTAAAACTCAAGAGTGGAACTCAGGATATGGGACAGGGAATTGGTGAGATACAGCATAGATAACCTTAATTAAATTGAGATCACCATTTTCAAATAATCTAATCCTGTCTGTAAATCACCATGAACCTTTTCTCCCCTCAGCCTACCTCCAAAAGTGTCAATAATTGTTTGTTTTTTAATTGTACTTTTATTGTTCACCTACCTTGCTAAAATAGTTACAAGCTCCATGCAAATAGTGTTTCCCTTAATATCGGAATGTTTCCTTATCCCTACATATTCAGTCTGCTTTTTTAAAGCGAGATTGCTTGATCTTCTTTAGAGAGAAATTTGAATTCACTTTGTGATTAGAACTCCTACAAACTCATAAAGCCCTGCAAACAGATTTATAATGGAAGTCCTGACACAACTTTGACTCTAGGCAGCACTGGCATAAATAGTGTCTCTGCTCTGACTCTGAATCTACTCAGTTAAGTGGAAAATGGCTGTGTTAGCTGGGTGTGCAATCATACAAAGTAGCTCAGTAAATTGTAAAGAATGTTCTGTCTCCAATGCCTGTGCAAGTGCAGCATTTATGCAGGCTATACATATTTAAATTTGAGATTAACTTGCTGATTCTGTGCTAACATTTGTAAAACAAGCCTTTGAAATATAGTTAATGTTTAATTTCCATTTCTACTGTAGCCGAATCAAAGCTTATTATAATTAAGGTAAGGGGCATGTAGCATAGTACATAATCCCCTTAAAAATACATAAATTGTATCTGTCCAAGTACAGAGCTCATCTATTTAAACAAGATCCTATAAGCAGGATTGTCCATTATCATGTAATGTTCTGCAAACTCAGTGTTAGTGTCATGCTCAAACCCTGAGAAATTTGTAGAATAGCGCGCATGTCCTCTTAGGAGTACACGTCAGGAAACACATCAGTTCTTACCTTATGAGAAACATATAATTCACAAAAATAATTGTTCATTTTCAGAGGATTATATGAGTGGAAAATACTTATTTGATTTTAATAACCTGTATGAATAGCATTAGCTCACATGACTGACATGCAGCTCAAATAAGTGGAATTCGTAGCAAAAGAATGTCCATCTTGAGCATATCTTAAACCAACTTTTACTTAAATAATTTTATTTTCCCTCTTAGAATTTATCTGATAGATGTCTACTGGTACCATCATTGTTAGTAGATTACCCTTTGTTTATTCAGCCTCCAAGAGAATGCTCAGTGCTTTATCTACTATTTTATTAATTTTTGGACATTCTGATATATGTGTGAGTGTCATCTAAACTGTAAAGCTACATGCAAATAAAAGGAGTTATTCAACAATTTGTAGTTATATTCCTTCTGAAAATAAAGGAAAATTAAAGGTCCCCCCTGAGAAATAAACATTTATTTGGCCCCAGGATTAAGAAGCATTACATCATCAGATTTCTTTTTGTATGTATAGAGTTAGTTCACTTATCTTACCACTTTTCAGTATCGTCATACTCCTCAAGTCTCCACTTCCTTTCTTACACAGTTTAGAATCCATGGCATATTGTTAACATCAACTACTTGCAAACCCTTAATTCCCTAGCCCCTCTCTGTTCCTTTTACTGGTCCATTTTCTCCCACCTCCCACTGTTGTTAAAATGAGCCCCAATATACCAGGGTCATAATCATAGAGTTGAATTCTACCATCTTTTTCTGTTGGGACTCTGATTAACACCAAAAGTCACTGGCCTCTTGCTCTCATTCTGCTTTCCTGCTAGACATCTAAAATTTTTCTTGCCCAACCGTATGCTCAGTGGTTAAGAATCGAACTATGAACCAGGATGTCACTGTTCAGTTCCTGGTAGGGCACATGCCCAGGTTTCAGGCTTGACTCCCGGTGTGGGGACATACAGGAGGCAGTCAGTCAATGATTCTCTCTCATCATTAATGTTTCTTTCCCTCTCCCTCTCCCTTCCTCTGAAATCAATAGCAACATATTTTTTAAAATATTAACAAAACTTTTCTTTCACCCTATATAATTTTATCCAAACTTTTTGAATTGTATATTCTCCATAGACCAATAATTCCCCGATTTTTCAATCAATGTTTGCCTTCTTAAGTCCTTATATCTATCCATTTTTATTTGCATATCTACATGGAAATCTAGTAGCTATCCCAGACTTATCATATCTATAACAGACACATATGCCTCCCCCTTCAAATTTAATTCCCCCCTAGTATTTCCCATATCACTGATTGCTGAAGTTATAAACCTAGGAATCATTCTTGATTTTTAACTTTATGTCACTACTCCACTCAGTATATTAGCAATACCCATTGATTATAATTTCCTTCTTTCTAACATAATTTTTGTTGTTCAAACCTGTCATTTTTTATTTATAATTCTGTTAGACCAGTTAATTCTTCTCTATGCTTCTCCTCTTAGTTCCTTACAGTATATTCTCCACAACATAGCTGCAGTAATCTTTTGATCACTGTTCTAATTAAAAATCTCTAAAGACATCTAATCACGCAAAACCTCTATTGTGATCCCAAAGACATGAAAAAAAAAAAAAGGCATCTCATCAGACTTACAATAAAAGCCAAATCCTTACTGTGGCCTCAAGTAGGAGCCAAGAAACTTGTTCTGTAAAGGGCCAGATAATAATGCTTCATACTTTGTAGGCATTTGGTCTCTGTTGTAACTACTTACCTCTGTTTCGTGGCATGAAATCAGCTATAAACAATACAAAAATAAAATAAAAACAGTTAAGGCTATAATCTAATACAACTTTGTTTACCAAAAGAGGCGGCTGCTCCTGGATTATATATATTGTGTGCCCCCTCCAACAACACACACACACCCCATCTGATGTGTTTCCTCCTCATGACCCCTTCCTTCCTCTGCTCCAGTGACACTTGCCTTCATGTTGTTCCTATGTATATTCCTAATTCCTTTGCAATTGTTTCTCTTTTCTGGAATATCAACATTCTCCTCATGTGGTTACGTTATTGGAAAAGTGGAGGTATCCCTTTCCCCACTGATTGCTGGGGGTGGAGTCCTTATGATATCTCCAGAAAATTAATTTTCTGAGACTGGTCTGGGAGAATGAGTGACCTTTATTTATATGGAATTGTTACAGAAAAAACCGGACCAGAACCAAACAGCACTCTGAGAGTTTGGAGTTACACTTTATTCACCGCAGTGGGCTCAGGGAAATGAATCCAAATCTAAGCAAAGCTACAAGCAGAACTTCCCTTTTTATAGAAGAGCCAGGCCTTTGTGTGCTTGCTGGTGGTGACCTTGAAAACTATAGAGTTCTATCCAATTAAAAAATGCACCTGGCATAGCATTGGGTGTATCTAGTCTCTGGCCTACAAGGTCAGATAGAGAAAGCAAAGTTACTTTTTCAGAATAAGAGGCCATCCAAAGAATAGCAGAGAATTCCAAACAGTATTTTTACAGAATAGGGGTTTTCCTTCACAGAATTACATTTCTGTGTTTCTAAGTCCCATTTCCGCTGATCCAGTCCTGGAAGAAGTTTAGCTGGGGATTCAGTGTCAGCAAAGCCAGTGTCCAGAGTTTCCATTCCATGTTGCAGCTGGTCCAGTTCAGCATGGGGCTGGTTACAGTCCACTATTCCACTGTGTAAGGGGTTCACATGGCCATGGGCCATATGGGCAAATGCAGGAGAGCACAACATGCCAAGAGCACAAGAGAGCTAATTCCTTTGTTCAGGGAATTAAATATCCCAAGTTCCGTGCCCTTGCAGTGACAAGTTCTGGCCAATGACCCATTCCCAGGTGTGACTGACAATACTCACCTTCGCTAGGCCCCCAACCTTACTCGGCATGTGTCTCTCTACCCGCTGTCCAAACCTTCCCTCAGAGATTTGTGGGGAATAGGTTGGTGGCTCTCTGTAGGGTGTAAAGCTTTAGCTCCCTCGTGAAGCTTCCCAAATGACATGTCTATAATATTTGGCCTTCCCTTCACTCCTTTCCTGTTATTAATAACTAGGTTAGTTACAATGGTATCAGTTACAGATGTAATTTTTAATAAATGGCATCAAATATATTTCCTTTAACTGTTCACTTAACCACATAGAATAAACATCATTTCATGTTAGTACTTAAAATTTTATTTCATTATTTTTACTAGTTTCATTGAATCCCATATAATGAATAAATAATGTATATTTAACTATTTCCCTATTTCTCAAATTTAAATCATTTGAACAATATCACAGATAAATACTGTTGAATACATATTGTCTTTATAATTATACAGAGTGGCCCAAAAATAGGTTTACAGTTGTTCATATGGAAAATAATATAATCCTATATAATAAAAGCCTAATATGCTAAGTGTCCGGTCATCTGGTCATCTGTTCAACCAATCATAGTATAATATGCTAATGATATGCTAAGGCTGCTCAACCGCTCTCTATGACATGCACTGACATCAGGGGGCAGACAGTTGACTGGTCGACCAGTTGATATGATGTGCACTGACCACCAGGGGGCAGGCACTCCGACTGGTAGGTTAGCTTGCTGCTGGGGTCTGGCCAATGGGCTGGACATACCCTGGAGCCCTCCCACAGACCCTCCCTGGCTGGCCAACCTCCCTCATCCCTCCCCAGCCCTGATCGTGCACCAGTGGGGTCTGACAGCCTGGCCTGTGCCCTCTCCAAATCTGGGACCCTTTGGGGAATGTTGGAGAGCGGTTTGGGCCCTATCCCGCAGGCCAGGTCAAGGGACCCCACTGGTGCATGAATGTGTGCATCGGGCCTCTAGTAATGAACAAAAAATAATACCACAATAAACTTTATGTTTCATGTACTCAAAACTGTAAATCTACTTTGCCCCACATTGTATATTAGCACTTCTTTGGCTTAGATCTCTAGAAGTGGAATTGCTGAAGCAAAGAGTTTATTCCTTTTAATAAACTGTGAACTTGCTCAAAAGACTATCAGTGTATACACTTTTTGATAACTCAGGATTTAGCAATATTTTTTATTTGTTTATCTGAGAAATAAAAGTTGAATTTTACTTAAATTTTCTAACTTATTTTGAATTTATTTTATTATTAAGGATATTTATCATCTTTTCTTATGTGCAATTTGTGTTTTAATGTATACTATTACAATTATATTCATACCCATAGCCTATATTGGGTTGTTTAGCTTTTTTTTTTTTTTTTTAATATATTTTATTGATTTTTTACAGAGAGGAAGGGAGAGGGATTGAAAGTTAGAAACATCCATGAGAGAGAAACAATGATCAGCTGCCTCCTGCGCACCTCCCACTGGGGATGTGCCTGCAACCAAGGTACATGCCCTTGACCGGAATCTAACCTGGGACCTTTCAGTCCACAGGCCGATGCTCTATCCACTGAGCCAAACCAGTTAGGGCTGTTTAGCTTTTTTAAATATTGATTTCTATATATGTTAATATTAAAACTTTTTTTATTATGTAAGGCAATTTTCCTTGATCTTTACATTTTTATTTTATTTATGATTTATATTTTCTTATTAATGAAACAGGAATTTTAGGGGAATAAAGGTAGGCTTAGGGAAATTTGAGAATTGGGGTCCATGGAAAAGACACAGGGCTACAGACTGGGAGAAGGTACATTTCCATAACACAAGGAAGCCAGGTGCAGCTACATTTCCATAAGACAAGGCAACTGGAAGTAGCCAAGAAAGGTCTATATTTACAAAATAAAGAAGGAGGAAGAAAGCCCAGAAGGAATAGCAGGACAATGAGGAAGGAAGGTCTCAGGATTTACTATAGTGACCATTTCGAAAGGAAATATTGACCAATCAGAGGGGATATCAGGACACAGGAACTGCAGCCTTTATAAACCATGGAAACAGGAAGTCTGTGGGACCCTTTCGCCCTCCCCACATGGCAGTCCATCCTGTGGGACCCTTTCCCCCTCCCCACCTGGGAGTCTGTACTTGTTCTTCTATAAATCTCTCCCTTTGCTATACCACCTTCTATCCAAGGATTCATTCTTCGACTCCAGTGGACAAACAATCCAGGTTCCAGTCCAAAAATTCAGTTTCATTAATGTCTAAATTTATACCATATCAAATTAAAATATATATGATTTTTACTGTTGCAGTTTGTTTCTTTAGATTCATAAGAGAATCTAAAACTTCATGGAACTTAGTATTACAGGGACTCCAAGCCTCTTCACATCTCTTTTTCTTTTGAATTCTTAGTGATGCTCATGATTGAGTATAAGAAATAGAAACTCTGTGTAGGCTCTTGATTTAAAAGCATAAATCAGCCCTAGCCAGTTTGGCACAGTGGATAGAGCATCAACCTGCGGACTGAAGGATCCCAGGTTCGATTCCAGCCAAGGGCATATGCCCAGGTTTTGGGCTCGATCCCCATTAGGGGGTGTGCAGGAGGCAGCCAATCAATGATTCTCTCTCATCATTGATGTTTCTATCTCTCCCTCCCTCTCCTTTCCTATCGAAAATCAATAGAGATATATACTTAAAAATAAATAAATAAAAAATAAAAGCACAAATCATTATAAAATGTAGAAGATATTATGAAACATTTATATTTTAATTTTATATTTTTTGACATGTAATGAAATATAAACAAATAAATTAGTGCACAGAAAACTTATTGGTGGGATCTTTGTTGCCATGCACATTCGCAGGTTCATTCCCAAAGTTTTAATTCAATAGTTTGATTATTAGTTCTAGGTTCTATAATTTTAACAAGCACCCCTGGCTATTTTCTTACAGGTATTTCTTTCTTTGAGAAATCCCTAACTTACTGTTTGCATACAATTTGATTATTAATGAGATTTCCATAACTCTTGTACACCTAATTAAAAGATAATTATATGAACTGTATATTCGATGTTCTAATTAAAACATGGAATTAAAACTATGAGATAATATACAAGGTTGTTGCAAAATACATGTGCGCCAGAATTTTTTTTCTATTTATGTAATATACCCAGAAAATGAGTTCTTACTTTCTTTTACTTCTTTAAATAGGAACTAATTTTTCCTCTTACAGATATAGCTCAAACATAGAGAAAAGCTTCCTGCCATCTGTGATATTTTTATTTTGTTTATTGTCCAGCTTGCTTCACAAAACACAAATGTCTATGAAAAGACATAGATTTCCTACCAGAATATTGATACGTTTTTGTTTAGAGAGTACATGTATAGGTGCATATAGATTTATTTTCTTGCCCTTGCTAAAGTACTACTGGGGAAATTGCAGGGATGTTTTGATAGTTTTAAATTATTATAGCAATTGTCATAAATGAATTATGAGATGTAGAGGGAACTCCAGAAGAGAGATACTAAACTATTAGGAAATAATATAATTTGCTTTCGAAAGTTTCCATATTATGTGTCTAGAAAGCCATAAGTGGGAAAAACATGTGATGTAACATAAAGCCTCCTAGGAAATAAAACAGGACCTTCTTGAATGAGCTAATGGACCATACAGTCATCTTCTTGCCTCTAATAATGTCCCTTATGAAAAACAATACAATAGAATAAGTAAAGCAATCCTATATAATAAAAGGGTAATATGCAAATTGACTGAATAGTGGAACAACCAGTCGCTATGATGTGCACTGACCACCAGAGGGCAGATGCTCAACACAGGAGCTTCCCCCAGCCCCCAACCTCCCATCACCCCATTGGGGCCTGCCGGCCAACCTCTTGGTCCCTTCCCCCAGCCAGCAGGCTCTGATCACCCAATGGCAAATGGGGAACCAAGGGTGGGTGGCAGCAGGGGGTGGGGCCGGCTGCCAGCAGCCAGGGAAGATGGCCCTGATTGAAGACCAGGCCTGGGGACTGTACCCATGTATGAATTTCATGTGCCGGGCCTCTAGTTTTTAAATAAAGCTATACAATGGTTTTTTTGTTGTCATTTTTCCAATTTCTCAATCTGTTCTTTCATATACATCAGGGATAGTAATAAGTGAGATAGTAACTGATACCTTTTATTCCACTTGCATTCCTCATAATAAGCCTACAAAGTTGGTGGTTTTAACCAAAATTTGCAAGTTGAAAACCAAAGCTAAGTGCAATTAAGCAATTAACCTAGTCTTGTAAAAGCCAGAGCCACTATTCATAATAATTACGCATTATTTTTAAACCCATGCTTTTTTTCATAGTAAAATAGATCATCTTAAATGTAGTAAATTATGTAAAATAAAAAAGTATTATCACCTTTATAGGTTTTAAGTATGTATTTCTTTTATAAATTTATGTATCTAATTTTCTCAAATCCACCCTTTAATAAAAGATCTATAAATTAGGCTATACATGTTAACCATATTAAAATTATGATTCTTCTTTGAGAAAACATTCAAAAATAGAGTCAGCCGCTGCCTCTGGGTAAACAAAAGCTGAATAAATAAATTCTTACCTTTTAAATAGCTTATTCTTAAAACTCCATGCTTGTCATGCCGAAAACTGAGCCCTCCAAAGGCCAGAACGTGCATGTGGAAACTGGCTTACAAGCAGTTGTAGACACCTTTTACCCTTTTACAATGCCAATGAATGCTTCTTAAAAATCAGTGTTATGGGTGCACGTCATTCTCCATTTGTCCAAACCTATAGGATGTACGACAGCAAGCGTGAAGCCAAAGGTAAACGATGGACTTTGGGTGATAATAATGTGTCAATGTAGTTTCATCAGTTGACAAATGTACCCTGTGATGGGGAAGATGTTGATAATGGGGAAGGCTATGCATGTACTAGTAGTATAGGGATAAGGGGTGTAAGGGAACTCTCTGTGCCTTCCTCTCAATTTTTCTGTGAACCTAAAACTGCTCTAACAATAAAATAAATGCTCAAATATATTTTTTTAAAATTGTGATTCTTAAATCTTACATCTTATTATAACGATATGTCCCTTTTACTTCTATAGATATTTCATCTCTGTTTCTTATATTTTACTTTTTTTTCTAAAGTAGATAAAATACAAATCAATAGCCATTAAAAGTAATTCATTATCTTGACTTAGACTTTTAGTCAATGTATAGTACAGGAAAATGGAAAAAAAAGTCCTTTGGTTTATAACCTTTATTTTAAAAAGTATGATTGATTAATTATTTTGAGTACTATACACATCTAACATTTCTTAGGATTTATACTATTTAATTGCTTCATTCAATTATATTTCTAAATAACCCAACTTCAGCAATTTCAATATTATAAAAATTGTGCATTACATTTGAACTTCATAAAGTTGTTCTGAGTAAAAAACATATCTGAATTAGAAGATTAAGTTATCTTATGTCCACATATATAAAATGACTGAAGATTTTGTAAAAGCAACAAGATGAACTATCCCACTATATAGAAAGGAAATAAAAATTAAATAATATAAATTCTCACTAATAATATGAAGCATATTGAAATTTAGAAAAATAACAATGAGCTCTGGCTGGTGGGGTTCAGTTGGTTGAGCATTGCCCCAAGCACCCAGAGGTCACCAGTTCAATTCCAGTCAGGGCACATGCCTGGGTTGTTGGCCCAATCCCCAATAGGAGGCATGCATGTGGCAGCCGAATGGGTGTTAAACACATAGATCTCACATAGATCTTTCTCTCCCTCTCCCTTCCTCCCTCTCTAAAATCAATAGTGAAGACATTTTTTAAAAAGAAAGGAAAATAAAAATGATACAATGAATTGCAAAAGAGAAGGTAATGCTAATTTGGACATTATTTCTTAAAACTACTGATACCAACAAAACAAAATTTAAAAATTTACACTTTCCTGCCAAGATTTCAAGTAATGAAAGTAAGTAAAGGGAAGAAAAAGATGAGCAACTACTTTTTAAATAATCATGTTAAGAGCAAAATAGAAAACACGCACAAAGGCATAGCATGATGGAAAGAATGTATACCTCAGTATGAGGGAGAAGTTGCTCCCCTAAAATGAACCCCGTTCACATGTGTGGTAGAAGATATAACAAAATTGCAGAGGAGGCAAGTGAAATCACAGAAATTCTACTTACGGCATAAAAGACCTTTAAATATGAATCAATCAATCCAGGCATTTATACATGCATTTTAAACATGGAATTAGTATATACTCAACATCATTAGAAGCTATTACCATGATAGAATTTCCATAGTTGTAGGGCTAATGAGGACTAAAATAGGAGTCCTGGGTTTAGTATAGAGGGTTGTACTGGTAAACATCTAACAATTTGGGATGAGGTTTTATAGAGTTTCTACCATAAGAACAGTGATGACCTAGGAAATAGTTCAACTCTCTTATTGCCTGAAGTCCAGCAAGGGATTAGCTTAATTCCTGTAAATTAATTAAAGATCTCTGAGTTTGCTAGTCCTTTTCTTTAACTTGTAAATTTAAGGGAAGAAAAAGGAAACCAGATATGTTAACATTATTTACTTGCTATTGTATGTACTTAGAACGACTCTTAGGAAAAGATGAGTCAGGAGCGATTCGTACACTTAGCATGCGAAAGTCGAAGGAAATGGAGAGGGAGCACAAGCCAGGGCTTCCAGTGTTAGATCATGGCGCTGATTCTCAACTCCAACTGGTAAAAGAAAAACTAAGAAAGCCCATTGAGCAACAGAAACCATTAAAACTCAGTCTAAAGCAAGAACCACATCAAGGTTATACTTCCCTGAATCTGCTAATATTGCATCTGCTAAATTCTTTCTGTTGGATAAGGTGACTCAGGGGAAAGAAAGATACTAAGGAGGGAGGTCTCCCTCAGAAGCTCTGTAGGCCCAATAAAACTGCATCTAAGCCCAGAGGGAAGGGAATTCACATAAAGAATATTGGTGTGATTATTCACACATGAGGTGGCTTGCAATCAAATAGATATGAAGGTCAATATGCTTTTAAAAATTGTGTTACTGGCAAGAGAACCAACAGCCTGGGCTAAAAGAGACTGTGGCTTTAAAAAAATTTTTTTTTGACATGACCCTCGGGGCACTCAGTCTCCTGTAGACAAAAAACAGTATGCAAAAAGCTCCTCAGCCCCCAGGCAAAGAATATTCTCCAAAATCTTTTTTTAGACATGGCCTGTGGAAATAAGGGAAAGTGCCTTCGAGGGCCATGAGAAAGATTAGCCTGGGAAGTTTTGCTCCAGGAGTGTGTGTGTATGTGTGAGCGTGTGCATGTGTGTATGTGTGAGTGTGTGCATGTGTGTGTGCGCGCGCGTGTTGTGTGTGTGTGTGTGTGCGCGCACGTGCATATGTGTAGTTTTACTGCTCCTATTGGATACAGATGGGTCTTGGCTTTTTATTTCTGGTGCCATGATTTAATGGGCTATTTGGCTCTCTCTTCTGGGAGAGAGTGACTGTGTGAGGATAACCAAGTATTTTGTGGCCAAAAATATGAATAAAGATAGATTGTATTGGGGTTTACCTTCATTTCTGTTTCTAAGTGGGGTTTATCCTGTGGGAGAATCACACCTTTGGCCCAATTTGATATCAGTTTGGCCATACAATTGCTTTAAGGTAATGTTATGTGAACAAAAATGATATAAGACTATTTTATTATTATTATTATTAGCAGAAGCTTTAAGATGCAATCAAGTGACTCTGCCATTTTTCTTTTCCCTCTGCCTGAGCCCAGTAATGTTTTTTTCTGTCTATTTGTCAATTTGTTTCTTAACCTGGATCCCGTTAGGATAAATAAAAGCCATGGGTCCACCCAAACCTGGGTTTAAATATGGGGAAGATTTAAATCTTCTCAATGATATGAGACTAAGGCTACTCTCCAACTGAGGATGCATTTTACTCAGCTTTTCACTTCTGCCCTTACTTGCTTCCTTCATTCCGCTCCCCTTCTCCTGAGAGCAGTGCCTAAATAAACATCTTGAACTAGAATCACCATGTTAGGTTCTTTGTTTGACATCAGAAACAGCTTCTCAAAACAGGATTCTAGAGTTGGATAAAAGCTCATCACCTGTATTCAGATTCTATGAAGTCATGACTGATTTAAAAGTTGACTGAGATTATTTCCTTTAATTGTACAATTAAGGGATTTAAATGTGGGATTGTTGTAGGGAGTTGGATGATTCCTTTTTGGATACCATTTATATGTTAAATTTCAATTGTTTTCCATATATGCATATTATAGTCTTAAAGATAATAATTATTATACTTTTGTTGATAAAGCTGATCATCCGAGTTGCCTTACCATTCAATTAAAATTAGTAATAGTAATAAAGATAATGGGTATTCACTGGACATTTACTACATGCCAAGCATGTTATAAACATTATCATCTCTTTAAAATTGATAGCAAGTCTACAGGTAAAGTGATTATGAAAGGAAACATACATGAATAGATCTGTAGATTGCCTTTAATTTAGTTTTTATTGTTGACCCTCATTTCCACCCCTTTGTCCCTCTCCACCCAGGCACTGCCCCAGCCCAGGCTTTCACCATACTACTGTGTCCATGGGCTATGCACATAAGTTATTTGGTTAATTTCTTCCTAACCTCTTACCCCCTTCCCATCTGAGATCTGTCATACATGCAGAGAACTGTATATTGCCTTTTCTAAAATGTCATAAGGTATTTTCCTAAATTCACACCAATAAAGATTTGCTAATTTAAGAAAAGGAAGAAATTATAGCCTCTAGTGAATTTACATAGACATTGTGTAAGTGAGGTTATGAACTCTTTTGTTTAAAATAGTAATACTTTATTTCTTTTCTCTCGTTCTCTCCCTCTCTCATATATACATTGATTTGTCCTCTATCTATTATCTATCTATCTATCTATCTATCTATCTATCTATCTATCTATCATCTACCTATCATCTATCATCATCTACCTACCAATCTATCATCTATCTATTATCTCCAAAAACTGTATTTTTGTAAACACAGAAAATAGAGAGGGTAGTTTTTATTCCAGAACAAATAATCTAATAAAAATGACATGTGAAACTTCTGCCCATGTTTCTGATGCTAAGAAAAGTCTGGAAGTTAAATTACAAAGCACTGCCATTTGATTGATCAAAAAAACTGAGGCTCATGGAGCTCTACCTCACCCTGTGTCTTTCACCTATTATCTGTCGAGATTAAGCTGGGTTTGACTCCAGTCTTGGTGGTAGGAAAAGAAATGTGTAAAAGAGCGATCAGAGAGAACAGCAGTGCAAAAGCCCCAAGGAAGAAGGATGCTGTGGGAACATCACCAGGGAAGGAAAGAGATTAGAAATGAGGCTGAGAGAACCCGAGCTGGCTGAGGCAAAGGCTTGCAACCACCATATGTTTTCTAGAGTTCCTCTGATTGTGGCAGGGAGCCACTGGGAGGTCTTGTGCAAGATGGGAGCGCTGGGTCTTAACTTATACTTTTTAAAAATGTTGAATAACCATGTTAACTCCTGCTGGTTACTTCAGTAAGATGTTTACCGAGAATTCCATTTGGCAAAAGAGGTAACTGCTGACCTGCACAAGAAATTAGAATGTAGCTGGAAGGCAGGGTGGGAATCATGAGATAGTTTTTTGTTAATTGGTTTTAAGATGAGAGTTGTTATGGTTGCTTTATGCAGTTAAAGATGAGAGGTAAAATAAAACAACGTTTCGATGATAGAATCTGGAGCCTCATTGCCTGGGGTCAAATCCTTGTTTAATTTCCTTACCTGTAGAAATGGGTTTAATAATGGCAAATCATAGAATTAAATAAGGACGAATGAGTCAAGACATGTAAAATACGTAAAATAGTTTCTTGCACATTGTAAACACTACACATTATGAACTATACAAGGAAGGAATTTTTTTCTATAGGAGAGATATAAAAAACTGCCTGAGAAAAATCAATTGAATGATAGACAAACGATGGAAACCTTTCCATAGTTAAGGATTTGATACCAGGTTGGAACAGGCATGGCTCATTCATTTTAACAGGAGGGAAGTCAAAATGTGTGTGATGAGGTATGTAGGCTGATTCCTCTTCCTAGAGAAATCACTTACAGGAAAAAAGCTCTTGTTTTATTGGGCATGTATGATATATATCTTCTCATAAAGTAGAGTTATTTGATTTATGCAGGGCATCTTTATTTGGATAGCCAAACTAGAATAAAATATTTCTTAACTTTATATATTTGTATTGGTTTTATTCCAAAATATATTCTGAAGCTATCTTTTAAAAAATGAAAGCACACATCTAAAATGTTTGCTATAAATAAGTAGAACAGGTTTATTTTATGACTGCTAAATTTCCACCTGTTTTAAATTATTTTAACAAAATATAAATAAATGAATGAATGATTATAAATTAACACATAAGTAATTGTGTAGGACCACTCAGTTCTTTAGGGCTAAAATCTTTATTTTTGTTTATTAAAAAAAGAACATGACATAAAAACTAACAATTTTTTTCCTTAGTAATTATATTAAAATACCTATATATAATACCTTTTCACTGTATTTTATTTTTGCAAGGCTATAGGGATACAGTGAAACAGTGATTAAATATGCCAGAGCATATAGTCCTAACCTTTTTATTACTATTTGTATTTTGCTTGGGCAATCAAAATTAGAGATGGTTTCCTTTCAGATACTAAATCAGCACTCAACTCATGCCATTATCAATTGGTAATATTTTTAAATTGAGCAAACATGACAGTAAGTAATAAAAAAATGTGAGGAAAAGGATATGTAGAAATTTAAGGTAAATAATTATGGTTAGTTTTATATAACCCTTCATCTGATAATTTACAAGATTTTTTTTTTATTAAAAAACTTTGAGGAAACTATTGTAAATATTACAGGAGATAAAATGCTATATTTTCAGTTTAGATGCTACTCATACTAACAGCATATGGTTTCAGGACAGATAAAGACCTACATTTCTCATGATTTATTTGGGATCACTAGTAGTTTGATGTTAAATATATTTATGGAAAAAAAATATTGCAAAAGCACACTGTACCATGAGATTACTCATATAATATTGTTTAGAAAAATTTGTTTAAAACACAAAAGCAAGCAATTACACATTAAGGGTTCTACAATTAAGGAAAATACTTAAATATACATTAAAAATTATTGGTTATAAATAAGAAAAAAAAAATTACCTGAGTACCTAATGTAGTGTCAAAGACAAAGTACCTATATATTTTACTTTGAAGTTTTACATCTGAACATACCTTACAGAGTCATAATTGTTTCCTTAGTAAAGCCTAGTGCAAGAGTAAGTGAACATTTTTTCTGAAGCATCAGTTAGTAAATGTTTTAGGCTTTGTGACCATACGGTCTCTGTGACAACCACTCCATGCTGTGGTTGTGCTGTTAAAGCAGCCACGGGATACCTAAGTGAACAGGCATGACTGTGTTCCAACAAAATTTTGTTTACAAATTGAGACAGAAGGCCAGCCATAGTTTGCTTACTCCTGATCTATTAGAATTTCAAAATGGATAGGTTATTTAGAAAATTTGGTTGCAATGCATTTAAGACTCTGAAAAACAATAATACAGGTCTAGCTACTAGAACAAATTAGAATGTATAGATGACATAATTGTAGATTTGGTCATAGTTATAGATTTAGGTGTTAATATTGATATCGTTTTGTAGCGCATAAGGGTATAGAGAGGTCTTTTATTTACTTTTTGCTTTTTTAAATATATTCTTATTGATTTCAGAGAAGAAGGGAGACGGAGAGAGAGATAGAAACATCAGTGATGAGAGAGAATCATGGATCGGCTGCCTCCTGCATGGCCCTGCTGGGGATCCAGCCCAAAAACCCAGGCATGCGCCCTTGACCGGAATCGAACCCGGGACCCTTCAGTCCACAGGCCGACACTCTATCCACTGAGCCAAACCAGCTAGGGCTACTTTTTTCATTTTTAAGGTGTTTTTTTTCTTTTGTTGCACCAGACTAATCATCACACAGTTTCAAAACAATGCTGTAGGTAAATATTATAAATTTCACTGTCATCCTGCAGTGAAATTATATAGCCAGTAGCCTGGGAATCACACAATAACTCAAGCACATATGCACTTCAACTAAATCAAATATATCTACCTTACTATTCAATGTTCAACTCCTCAAAACTTGCTACCATATTTGCAACTATATTTAGCAAACAATTCAAATGATTTGCTAATGAAAAGCAATTAGAAGTTATATTAGAAACCCAGATTTAGGTTTAGCAATCCTACGTTAATTATTTTATATCTTCATAAAGTTTTTAAAGAAAAATGTTATGTGTGTTATTCTAGATATCAATAGCAGGTAATTATTACAGTTTCTGTTTTCACTTCTCTCCTTCGCATGCCACAAAGAGGCTGGCTAAGGCACCTCTAGGTAGAGTTGGAGTTCTTAAGCTCTTGATTCTGAATTGATGATGCATAGAAAAGGAAAGTTCAAATATTGTTTACCAAATATTGTTCCAGGTGTTTTATTTCTCATGGAAAATATATTAAATCATTTAGAGATTCATAACTTACAGAGATAATCTTTGTGCTTAAGAAATTTACAATTTTGTAGAAGAATGAGGGCAGTGAATAGAATTGTCAGTTCTCAGACTTAGATTCAACAGAAAGAGGGCTAAGCATCTTCACATCCATTGTTCTAATTAGCCAGGATTCACAGTATCAAATGCCTGAAGGTGTGAGGTGGTATCACATGAGAGTGATGCCGGCTTAGTAGAGACAGTATTAGAAGATAGTGAGCATGCTCCTCGAAGGGGGCGGCCAGTTTCAGCTTTGTGTTGCCATCTATTCTTGTAATTCAACTGAAGTAGATAATCATGATTTTCTCTTCAAAGATAAATTAACACTATGTAGGTCAAACATAATCCATCTGACAACTGGAGTCATTGTTAGTCATTATTTGCATCAGTGCCATTGACATAATTTTGTATAATGTTTTTAATAATATGATATAGCTAAGCATTGTAGATATTAGTAGACATTCTTAATTTTACAGGACTATCATAATGGAGAAACGGTTCTAATGATAAGAAATATGGGGTAAAGTCTGGCTAATAGGGACCTTTAGGGAACACTAATGATACCAAATTAAATGTAATCACTATTGATGTGTTTAGAATTGAGGACAGAAGGATTGTCAGGAAAGGAATCCTAATTTTTTCCTTTGTCCTATTAAGGTACACGTTACATGTATGTCAATATATTTATATTTGGAGTTAGAAACAACTATGTTATGTGCTCTCTATGCTGTCAGCTTAAGCTTAATGCCTGTTTTAATGGGTCCCCCAAACATAAGGCTCCTCTTTGTTTGTTGGCATTACTCTCTCCAGCCTACTTTGGATCATTCTATTGCCAATCATAACTTTTTTTAAAATATATTTTTATTGAGTTCAGAGAGGAAGGGAGAGGGAGAGAAAGATAGAAACATCAATGATGAGAGAGAATCATTGATCAGAGGCCTCCTGCATGCCCCACAGTGGGGACTGAGCCTTAAAACTGTGACCTCTTGGTTCATAGGTCAATGCTCAATCACTGAGCCATGCTGGCTGGGCCAATCATAGCCTTTTATTTTAATTTAGAACTTGGACATTGATCATCCCATAGCTGTTGTGAGATGTGAAGTTACAACGCCCCGCTCAGGGCAATGTTTCTTACTATATGGGAGGAGCCAATCTTCAGAGAGAGAACATTTAAATGTTTCACAGAAGTATAGGTAAACATGTAGAAATGCTAGCATTATCAAGGTTCCTCAGTCCCAATTAAATTCCTATTTCTTGAACTTTGTTTTTAATTGTCAATATACCCTCTTACACATCTAATAGCCCCCATTTGATGCTTTTCTATTTAAATTTCCCTCACTTATTATCAAGAGGTTCTTGAAACACTGCACATACATTTTTTTCTGCCAGATAAAGACATATTTTCTCACTGTACCAAAAAATTTTATGTGACATTAATGGAAAAGTTCAAAGAAATTTAAATCAACTTAAATTGATTTATTTTTGCTAAGTCTTTAATCCAGTGACCAGGAAACACGAAAATTGCTAAGATGAAGAGAAGTGGGAAGCAAGACTGGAAGAGTGTAGTATTAAGTGTAGAACTCTCACAGCTCCATGCCCTATGCTCGACAAGTGTCCAGACTAGAATGTGGGCCTTTGCCACCTAGTATCTTCTGAGAAGAGGCTTGCCTTTACTTGCCTCCTCAGGGACGGTAAGGAAACACACCATCTTAAGTTTCCCTCTCTCAGTGTCTCTATAAGCAAAAGAGTGACAACCACAATGACTTGGAAAGAGGTGTTGCTGTGCTAATTTACCACAGAACCTGAGACCTGCGGAAGCCTAGATGTGTTGATTCCATATGGCAGCATATACACTTTACTAAAGGGGACATCACTCATCACTTTGTGGTTCTATCTGTATACACATGAAATAAAGAGTTAGGATAGTTCAAAGATTACCAAAAGAGACAGAGTCTACAGATATTAAAAAAAAGATAAGGAAATATGAAAAGTGTATGCCAATAAAGTCCATAAATTAGATGAAATTTAAAAATTGCATAGCAAAGCACATTCAAGAAGAAATCTATCAACTGATAACACTACTTTTATTTAACAGTTGAATTTTATTTAACAGCCTGTGAGATATAATTTTCCATGGATTTCCCCCCTTGTGTGTACATCTTTTGAGCATAGGCACTAACTACCCTTTGTTCCAGACAATCTGTTCAGGAATGTTTGCAAAGCAGACTTGGCAGGCCAGAAACTATAGCTAGTGTCTCCCTTTGGGATCACGGGGAGGTGTAGTTACAGACTTTGAAGATGAAGATGTGTCTATCTCTAGAGCAAAGACTGGGCTTGACTGCTGTTCAGGATAACAAAGGTACTGTTTCCCCCAGAGCACAGAGCAGACATATTTAGAGACCACTAAAAGAATAAGGAGGTTCCCTAAACTCATTTCCTCTCAAACAGTGCATCCCAGTGTACATACACACATCCCTCTGGGCCAAATAATATCATATCCATGGGATGTATATGCAAGGGATATGACTCAAATATGTGGCAGGCTAACTTATTAGCTTGCTAGTTGGCTAAAATCTCAGCCCCTTCAAAGTTTTTTACAAAAACCTTCCCAATGTAAAACTTTAGGCATAGATAGCTTTACCTGTGAATTCCAGTAAATATACAATAAAGATATTAAACAAATTATTCTAGAAATTTGACAGGAGAAAATATTTCTTCACTCATTTTATAAAGCCAATGTTACCTTTATGCAAAAATTACTAAAATATTTTACAAAAGAAGCCCCACATAGATCAATATCTTAATGCAAACACATAACAAAATTATAAACAAAAGTTTAGCCAATTGAATTCTATAATATATCAAAAGCATAACATACCATAACTCAGCGGTTCTCAACCTGTGGATCGCGACCCCTTAGGGGGTCGAACGACCCTTTCACAGGAGTCGCCTAAGACCATCCTGCATATCAGATATTTACATTACAATTCATAACAGTAACAAAATTACAGTTATGAAGTAGCAATGAAAATAATTTTATGGTTGGGTCACAACATGAGGAACTGTATTTAAAGGGCCAGAAGGTTGAGAACCACTGCGGAATTGTATTTTATTCCAGCTACGGAAGGTCTAACTTTTGAAGATCAACCAAAGTAATTCATCATATTAATAAATTAAAAAGTGAAAACATATGATAATTTCTATGAACACAGAAAAAACATTTGAAAGTCCCTTTCTGATATAAACTTTCAGCACACTAAGAATACAAGTGACTTCCTCACTGTGATGAAGAACATCTATAAAAAGCCTACAGTTAATATCATACTTAATGGAAAATGCCCCAAAGCTAAGATTTATTAAATACTAGAGGCCGAGTGCACAAAATTCATGCACGGGGGTTGGGGGTGTCCCTCAACCTGGCCTGTGCCCTCTCGCAATCTGGGATCCCTCGGTGTCCAACTGTGTGGGGATCGGACCTAAACCAGCAGTCAGATGTCCCTCTTGCAATCCAGGACGCTGCATGCATCAGTGACCATACTTTTCATACAGGTGAGAAAGGCATCTTGCTGTTGTATGGGCAGCTACATTTTTTTTTTTTGCCCTGATTATAAAAGTAGTACATAACAGGATCCTTCTGAGGCAGTAGTAGCATTTTCCCCATCTTATGGGTGGAAAAACTGAAGTTAAGTAATTGGCTTTGTCACACAGTTCTAAGTGTCAGAATCAGGGCTGACCACAAAATGTGCAAGCCAGAGTCCATGCACGTCATCGCTGCATCATACTGATTTTTCAGTGTTAGAGTAGCCTTGCCAGGTTTTAATTTTTAAATCTTAAGGACTGTTCCCAATATATAGGGTAGGGTCCCTAAGCCTGGCTGGTGATCAGGGCCAATCTGTGGGGCAACCAGTCGGGTGATAGGGGGCCCCTACTGGCACCCACCTTGGCTGGAGCCCTGGAGCCACCGCTCGCTGGCCCCAATTGGGCACAGCTCCTGTGATGAGCGTCTTCCCCCTGGTGGTCAGTATGTGTCATAGCAACCGGTCGTTCCACTGGTAGTTCCGCTGTTTGGTTGATTTGCATGTTAGGGTTTCATTATATAGGATGACACCAAAAACATGACCCAAAAAAGACCAAGTTGATAAGCAGAGTCTTATTGAAATTAAAAAGTTCTACTCTTTGAATGAACTATAAAGAGAATAAAAACAAGCCAGAAACAAGAAATGTTTACAGGTCACATACTTAAAATAGGACTTATATCCAGAATAAATAAGGAGCTCTCTAAAGTCAAAAAAAAGAAGAGTGTATACAAATTTAAGCAGACACTATTCAAAATTAGAAATATGGATGACACATAAGCACATGACATAGGTATTAAACATAATTAGTTATTAGAGAAAGACAAATTAAACCAGAATGAAATACCAGTGCACACTGATTAGAAAGACTAAAACTAAAATAAATTCAATATCAAATGCTAACAAGGACCTTGTACATTGCCAGTAAAAATGTACAATTTGTAAAACTGCTTTGGAAAGCAGCATGACTATACTATGAAGCTATGAACAAAATAAAAATTTTGTGAAAAGTTGAGTTAATAGCAGAAATTGGCTTAAATACCTAGATTTTAAGTTTATTGAATTTAGTTAACTCACTGAAATTTACTTTTAAGCAAGATTCTGTGTTATCTTCCTCATAAATCAAAACAAATTGCAATAAGCATGCAGAAAAATAAAATAAAAAGTTAAGTTACTTCAATTTAAATGATCATATAAAATATCAAGTCTTAATTTCTTTATCTATGTAATGTTTGCATGTGTTTGTAATATGATGGATAATAACATTTATCATTGAAAAATATGTAAATCAAGTAAGAAAAATTTAAATGAATGTAGTTTATAAATATAACAAAACCTGAAACGGGAGTATTATCATAATCAATGTTACTTTATCTCTTTGAAAACTATAATAGCTTTTCAATAATGTGATTATATTTTATTCTTTTTT
This sequence comes from Myotis nattereri, assembly GCF_964212035.1. Taxonomy (NCBI): domain Eukaryota; kingdom Metazoa; phylum Chordata; class Mammalia; order Chiroptera; family Vespertilionidae; genus Myotis; species Myotis nattereri. The sequence continues at coordinate 63,563,970 of NC_138084.1, read as the reverse complement.
TCCCTCCAGCTTTTTTGCTTCTTATACTTAGTGTAGAGCCTAAAATTAACCCAGGTCTACTAGAGAGTGCATTCCCATCCACGTATTTCTGCATGACATAAAGAGGACTGTGTTATTTGTTACAAGGTTGTAAAAGTATTTGTCGGCAACATAAAATTCATTTAATCCGTCCATCAATTCCATTGTAGAAAAAATTCAAACGCAAAAAAGTGAGTCAGTATATAGCATAGGGTTGGGAAATTTACGGAAAATATGTTACATCTAGAAAAGGCCCGGAAGACTATAGCAAAAACAAAGCAAACAAAAGATCACAGATCTCTGAGGATGTTTTTCTCTCGTGTTGAGGGTCCATTGGCTAATAAAGCTGCTTCTCCTTTTCTAAGGTGACATGAGTGGTGAGAAATCTGATATCTTTCCTAAGTATGAGGACACAGGAAGAAGAAAGAACTCATATTGCTAGAGCCGGTGATGGGGTGGCTAAAGCTGAACTGCCCTTGTTTAGTAATCACTTTAAGGGTATTTATTAAGGATCTCTTCTATGCCAAGGTCAATGCTAGGTGTTCAAAGATTATTAGTTGCAACTCCAAGTGACTGGATTTTGTGAATCTAAATCACTATCTTGTATTCCATGTATGTATTATTATAGTCCTGAAATTCGTGGCAGATTTTATTTTATATAGAATCCTAGCATAGCTCTGCTAAACTTCAGCTTGCAGTTATAGGCATTGAATATATAAGCACCACGTGGAATTTAGCCGTTGAACTGGAGCTTTTGCAAGACCCCAAATTAGTGTAAAAATCCCTCTTGGTGAGGTGAGGCCTGCAGGTAAGCTCACAGTTGCAGGGTTCTTTTAAGGTATTCATGGAGAGCAATCTCACAGGGAAGAAAACTAATATTGGCCAAATGCCTGCTGTTTTATACTGAAATTTCAGGAAAAAAAAATGTGTAACATGTTCTCTTTAAAACTGCTGTCTTTTAAAATTAAAAAATAATAACAATAACCATCCTAGCTTCAGTAAAAGGTCATAGAATGTTCAAAGAATGGGAACTGGGATAAGATCCTAGAGCATTTTCCTTTGAAGAACTCTGAGCCCATTGCGTAGATGATCTATTGAATCCTTGCAATGGTTGTGTGAAATAGGTACAAGTATTGTTATTCTTTTAGTGCTTTTCAGAGGAAAGATAAAAATCATAAAATAGAATTTTCGAGCCCCTCACTCAAAGAGCTCAGTGTTGTATTTGTCTTCCTAGCTTTGGACTGCTCCCCCAGATGGCAGAAAAGATGAACCATAATCTCTCAGGGGCATGTTTGATGTGATTCACGTAGGGCAAAACAGATTGTAAAAATTTATAACCTCTTTGGAGGAGAACATAGAAGCTATATTCAACAAAAGGTGGAGGAAAGTGAATGCTATTGAGCAGTAATCACCAGCAAGCTGAGAGAACTGCAAAGCCTTTAACTCAAACATCTCACAAGAATAATTTTTGATCATCACAAGGTAAAAAATCATTCTTAAGAGCTGTAGAGAGAATGGAGAGGAGAGAAGCATATAAGATCCTGAAATTTAAAAGGTATAGAAAGTCCTCCAAGAACAAAAATAGCGCTTAAGCTATATTAGTGGCGCAAATGGTTCCTGGATTTTTTAACATCTTCATGTGAAAATAAGGGTATCCATTTTCATATGAAGATAAGACAGAAAGAGAAAAAGAAGGAATATAATGATAGCTACTTCTAATGGACTGTGTAATAGAGTTTCTGGACTGGTTTCAAAATGAATTCTGCCTAAGAAGGAATATTACAATGTCTTCTTCTAAATATCTAACTATACATTTAATCACACACACACACACACACACACACACACACAATAAAGTGTATTTCACTAAAATGTATTGCATGTATGGAGCAACTTCTTTGTGCTGATCATTGTGTTTATGGGTATTTCCGTATTCTCTCCCCATACTAACACGGAAACTCACTTTAAAAATCATTTTTAATCATTCATTTAACTACTTTGAATGAAATACAATTTGACTAGAGATTACTGATGCAAACAACATGTAATGGTTATTTTTAGCACTGTGTATCTAAAAAAGAAGGAAGAGAGAGCAAAAGAGAAAACTATTCAATATTCTAAATACTTTAACATACTAAATTATTCCAACCTCAATAGACTCCTACAAAGTAGATGCTATTACTACTGCCATTTAAAAGATGAGAAAAAGGAAGAAGAGATCAGGAAACTTCCATAGAGTACAAAGTCAGAAATGATAGAACAATAATTTGAACCCAGGTAACCTCATACCAAACTTAAAACTATTAACCACTATATGCTACTGCCTTTGAAGCCTATAGCTTTATTAACTGATGCCATTCCAATAAATCTATTAAATTTTTTAAAGATCACCAAAAAAAAAAAAATAATAAGGTGCAGTAACATTATCAACATCCTTTAATTAGGATATATTTTAAGTAATGCTTGCGCATTCTCTTCCTTAATGAAGTGATTTTCCCACTGGAAAATACTTGGTTTTTGGAATCAGGTAAGTCTGCTTTTTAACTCACCAAAAATGTGAAACTCATTTTATTTATTTATTTTTTTAAAATATATTTTATTGATTTTTCACAGAGAGGAAGGGAGAGAGACAGAGAGAGTTAGAAACATCGATGAGAGAGAAACATCGATCAGCTGCCCCAGGTACATGCCCTTCACTGGAATCGAACCCGGGACCTCTCAGTCCGCAGGCCGACGCTCTATTCACCGAGCCAAACCGGCTTCGGAGAAACTCATTTTAATTATTTAAACTTTTAAAAATTATTTAATCCATGGCTCTTGAGTACCAAGATAAGATGTTTCAGCAAATAATTTTTAAAAGTAAACACATATTTAGAGTCAAATAGAATTAGTTTCAATAACTGGCTTTGCCACTCTAACCTTGGAGAAATAGTCAACTATTTCAACTAATAGTCAACTAATAGTCAGCTTTTTTTTTTTTTTAAGCCTGCTTTTTGTTTTTACTGGAGGCTCAGGTGGCACATGACAGTTCATAAAATGGCTTCAGAGGTAGGGGGTCGAGGGGAAACAAAAAATAAAGTGGGGTGGGAAAGAAAAACAGCCAGGAGGAAGTAAGAGCTGGCTGGTTGCTTTTCAGCCTGATTTAGGGGAGGGAGTTGATGCCTCTGAACAGAAAGGATGGATCCCTTCCTTCAGTCCTTGGTAGGGGAGAGAGAAAAAAAAGCAAAAAGCTATTGCTTTGGCCCCCCTGAGTCGCATGGAAAAGGGGGGAAAGCCAGTGTTCTGATGTCATGAATATGGGAAAGGGGGAGGGGGTGCCGGGTAGGGTGCAGGTCTTTTGGAAAACCTGGCAGATACCAGATCGTCATTCTGGCTGTCCTTGAGCTGGAATCACTCCAGGATGGTGGTGGTGGGGTCCCCACTGTTGATGGGGGCTGAGGTCTCCTGGGCTGTGGGCTGCCTGGGTCCAGGGGGCTGCTGCCGACGCCGCTGGAAGTAGGGGCGGTTTCGTGGGCGCTGGGGCTCAGGCCAGGAACCATCAGTGGGACCTTGGCTGGGCTCGGTCTTGCCATCCCCACCTTCTGCGGTAGGCTGCTGGGGTGGCCTGGGGCGGAAAGGCCTTCGGTATCTGGGCCAGAATCTGCGTGAGGGAACCCGCTCCTCTCCCTGCTGTTGGCCCCCCTCCAATGGGGCTGCCTCTTTAGGGTCTACCGGGTAGACTCTACCCCATCAGTGCCCTCTAGAGGCAGCTGCTGGCTGGGGGGCCTGAGGCCTCGCACAATGCGCCGTCGGTAGAAGAAGGGCGGTGGGCGCCGTCCTCTGCGCCTCTGCCCAGTGTCTTCAGCTCGTTCCCCTTCATGCATGGTTCTGTCGCACCCGATGGAGCCTCTGCCACCGTGGGCGGTGGGGCAGCCGGGCGAGGCGGGGGATAAATCGGCGGAACCTACGTCGATTGGGGGCATAGCGGCTACCCTTCACTGGCACCCCCCGGCCCAGTTACATTAGCAGCTTCTGCACCCTTCTCTCCCTCCACAGTCTCCCCATCCCCAACGCTGCGCAGGAACTCCCTGGGGTTGTTTCTTTTAATCGCTGTCTGGGAACAAAGACATCTTCCTTGGTGACATTCCTGTTGACGAATCCGTAACCATTTCGGACGTTGACCCATTTGATAGTTCAACCAATCCAAGACTTGGATGCCAGCACCAGCTTGTCCACCTGGCTCTGGGTTGAGGGCGCGGGGGTCCCCGAGGTCGCCGTCGCTGGGTTGCCAGGAGTGTAGGGGCCCAGCGCCGAGGGGGTCCCAGCAGCTGGGCAGGAGGCGGCTCCGACCCGCCGCACCCGCCCCACGGCCCCGCCCCACCGCCTGCTTTCTGTGGCTCCCCACCGGCACCTGCACCGCTGCCACCTGAGCTCCCCGGGTTCGGTACCGCCCCGCCACCACCTCCTCCTCCACCACCACTGCCAGGGCCAGGGGCGCCCCGGCCCCTCCCCCTGGCTCGGGAGGGGGACTAGATAGACTAGATAATAATAGTCTAGATAATAATAGTCTTAACCATTTTACTAAACTGCAATCAGTATTAAGATAAAATAGTAAATGTATTGCTACACGCAAAGTTCTCAACAGTGTACTTAAGTTAGAAATAGCATTTAGTAAATAAAAATGTAAAATATTGCCCCACTGGCGTGGCTCGGTGGTTGAGCATCCACTATGAACCAGCAGGTCATGGTTCGATTCCCGGTCAAGGCCGGTGCTCTGGTGGCAGGCTCTGATCCCCAGTGTGGGGCGTGCAGGAGGCAGCCAATCAATGATTCTCTCTCATCAAGGATGTTTCTATCTCTCTCTCCCTCTCCCTTCCTCTCTGAAATCAATAAAAACATATATTTTTTAAAAAGTAAAATATTGATTTAAGCTTTTTGAGAATTGTTTCTCTCTTTTAAAGTGGGGTAAATTCTATGTATCTCACAGCTGAATCTATGTAAGATTTAAAAACAGTACACTGAAATAGATAGAGTTAAAAGTGCTTATCACATCGTTGGTGTTCAGACTACATAATCACCTTCCTCATTTGTCTCTCATTTATTCTTTAACTAACTTTTAGTGATTTGCAACTGGTAGGTAATATTCCCAGGTTACTCAACATCTCCATGTGACTGCCTTTGTAGGGATCTGCCAGACCAACCTCTATTATGGGCTCCATTATAACAATGTATTTCTTATATTGTTTGAGCAGCATCCACTTAGAATAGTAAGTTGACAGCAAACTGAACACATTGGTTCCGTTACATTCAAACGTTACCTTAGAGTATAAAGTCAAAATATAGCAGTTTCTAAAATAGACATGTAACTAAAAACTGTGTCATCAAAACCAGGGGTCACAAAACTTTTTCTCTAAAGATCCATCTAGTAAATATTTTGTCCTATGATCACTGTCACAACTAATAAACACTGCCATAACAATGAAAGCCTCCATAGCAATATATATATTTTATTTTATTTTTAATGTTTTTTTTACAATATACAAAATAAATCTATAACCAGATTGCAGACACAAAATAATTAGCCATTTACATGCAATAAACATTAATGTCTTAAGAAAAATGATTTTAAATATAATATTACATGCAATAAGCATTCATATTTCAAGAAAAAAAGATTTTAAATATAATAATATTACTAACACTGAACTAACATACGCCGAATGGCCAGATTATTATGACCACCTGACATTTCTAGGCAAATTAGCCATCCACTGCATTATATGGGATATGGAAGCCAAAGGCCTGTTCGAACACCTTTGCTGTCTGCAGTTACCAAGATAAAACATCTCCAATTCGCACAGGAACACAAGGATTGGACAGTCGAGCATTGGAAAAAAGTCATGTGGTCCGATGAATTACATTTCCAGTTGCATCATGCAGATGGCAGAGTGAGAATTTGGCGGAAACAGCATGAAAGCATGCACCCCACATGCATGAGTACAGCCCTTCAAGCTGGTGGGGGCAGTGTTACGATTTGGGGCATGTTTTACTGGCATAATTTGGGCCCTTTAATTCATGTGGAATAATGTCTGAAGAGCACAACATACCTAAGTATTGTTGCTGATCAAGTTCATCCTATCATGTTGATGGTGATCCAAATGGAGATGGCTTCTTCCAACAAGACAATGCGCCATGCCACGGTGCTCGTATTGTGCACGAGTGGTTTCAAGAACATGAGGGAGACTTTTCCTTGCTTAAATGGCCCCCACAATCACCAGATCTCAATCCAATTAAACATTTGTGGGACGAAGTTAAAAGAGCCATCAGGCAACTGGTTCCACAGCCATCAAATCTCACAGAACTGGACAGTGCTATTCATCAAGCATGGTGTCAGAGTCCTCACATCACCTTTCAACATCTTGTAGAGTCAATGCCAATAAGAATCGCCGCAGTATTGAAGGCAAAAGGTGGCCCAACAAAGTACTGATGGGTTAGTCATAATTATCTGGCCACTCAGTGTAGTATAATATCACAAAAGTTGTAGGAAACATTAAAAATCTGCAAATAAGAGGATTAATTATATTATTTGCTAAAATAATTTTTTCTCTTGCTCTATTTTTGTTCATCAGTTTATGTTGTTCATTATATTCTACAAATGAGTGAGATCATGTGATATTTATCTTTCTCCAACTGGCTTAGTTCGCTTAGCATAATGTTCTCCTGGTCCATCCATGTTGTTGCAAATGGTAAAAATTTCTTCTTTTTTACACCAGCATAGTATTCCATTGTGTAGATGTACCACAGTTGTTAATCCACTCATCTGCTGATGGGCACTTAGGCTGTTTCCAAATCTTAGCTATTGTAAATTGTGCTGCTATGAACATAGGGGTGCATATATCCTTTCTGATTGGTGTTTATACTTTCTTAGGATATATTCCTAGAAGTGGGATTACTGAGTCAAATGGGAGTTCAATTTTTAGTTTTTTGAGGAAACTCCATACTGTTTTCAGTCTGTATTCCCACCAGCAGTACATGAGGGTTCCTTTCTCTCTGCATCCTCCAAAGCAATATATATTTTGTAGAGTAGATAATCATTTAAGGTCTGATTAAATGAACTAGCACTCTTATTAATAAATAAAGCTTAAGCAATAGAAAAGCAAACATTAAAACAGTGCTTGTAATGCACTAAGACATTTGAGTAAGGAAACTTCCTTTTTGCTTGTATTTTGTTGTTGTTGTCTTATTTTTATTCAGAGAAGAAAATGTCATTCTACTACCATAAAACAAAAAATCCATTAAAATTTACATACAATTCACCAAATATTTTCATCCAACCAATTGGAGTATTTTGAAAATCCTAGAGAATGTGGGTTGGGTCAAAAACTTGGGGAATTTAACAAAGTGAAAGTTAGATGGGAAGCAAGAATTTAGTTAAATTATAACAAAGGAATAAAATAAAGTGAAAAGACAAAAAGTAGACTGAGTGATCAATGGGTCCCAGATGCAATTTACTGACTACTGTATCTGTTTTGAAAAATCACATCTCAGGAAAAAGGGACTAATATTTAATAAGTAATTTATCAGTCTGCATTATGACTGCTTAAATTAATTTCTTGGTATGCATGAAACTTGAAAGAAAAGAAAAACTTGGAATAATTTCAAGAACACAACTGGTTATATAATTATAATTTAAAATTTTTTTGATAATATGTTAATATAAGTACTCTGTGATATAAAAATCATAAATTGAAGAAATTTATTTGGACAGAAGTAGAGCTAATAAAGTTATGAACTACAACAGAAGATGTTGAAAGATTTACAGAAGTTAGAAAATTTGAATTTACTTTAAAGTCTAAACTGAAAATACCTGTAATGCAGAATAATATCAATGGACCTAGATCTATAAAATATTGATGAGTAACTTATTCCTTATTTTAAAAAAGTACTCTATGAAGAAATAAAAAACTCATAGAATCTATAATCTATATACTGATTGTAATATGAAATAATATGTTAGAGTTGAAATCAAAAATATCTGATTCTTTTATAAATGTAAATGGGTAACTCAATTATTAAAAGAAGACTTCTGCACAATGAATATATAATAATTATGGATATTTATGCACAAAATAACAATGGAATAATTATTACAAAGCACATTTTACAAAAAATGCAAGAGGATTAACAACATTTAACTTCAGCACACCACTTGATATAAGTGCACAAAATGTAAGCACATGGACTGCCTAAACAACACCAATAGAGCCTATTTTGTCAATGCACTTGAATGTTTACATTTGAATAATAAATCATCGTTCTAAGCAGGCATAAAACATTCACAAAAAAAATATTACATGTTATTTTATAATTACCACAGGGGCACTGACATTTTGTGGCTGTTTGATGATTGTGACACACTGGATTCAAGCACATGTAGTTTGGATCTACACACTGTGCATCACAAAGCAATGGTCAACCTCCACCACATTTCCTTATTTTTTCTTTTTGATTTAGCTAGACAAATCTATAATCAGACAAGCCCAAATGAAATATGAGAGCATGCAGAAAGATGAGACTCCAGCTCAGGCAGCATTCAAACAGTTATGGGGAAGAACAGAGAACACTTAAGAATAGCAGCGTTACTAATGACACAGCTAGACCAAAGCCGGAAGGTCACCAGGGTCTGTTGTGCACAAAAGCGAAGGAAAAGCACAATACTGCACAGCACATACACATGGGACATGAGACGTAAGAAGCATGAACCAAGATAAAGTGGGGATTTTAAAGCAACAAAGAGAATGTCTAAACATCACAGTGCTTTTGTTAGCAAACTAAAGTGGGCTGGAATGGGGGCACTTCTAATCAGTGTAACTCTGGAAAGGACGAACTCAAAGCAAAGCGACTTGAATACTGAGGCGAGATGTAGCACAGGTAGTTAGAGGCTACGATGATAGGTTAGATCCAATAATATACCAATCAGTCTCCAGGAAAACCTGTTAACACATCCATCATTTAAGTCTGTGCTCCAACTACAAAGGCTGAAAAAGATGAAATTGAAAGTTCGTATGCAAGTGTCCAAGAAGAAGTTGATCACATTCCAAAACAAGACATGCTGATAATTATAGTGATTGGAACTCAAAAGTAGAAAATAGAGCAAAATCAAATGTTATTGGAAAATCTGGACTAAGGGTCAGAAATGAAGCAGGAGAGGGCTAAAAGAATTGGTAGTGTATAGCCAATATGTCACATTCCTGATGGATTTAAAGTCCAGCTAAAAAACAAATATGTGCTGTTCAACTTAATTGGCCAAGAACCAGAGGAAAAGAAAAATTGAGATGGAGGACAGAAGAAACACTAAAAATCATTAAAGATAGGCAGGAGTTCGTTAAGAGTAAAAGGTGGTAAATAGAGAGTTAGAATCCTGAGTGCAGGTTTTCAATGACTGTCATGTAGAGGAAGAGAACTGAACTATTAAAATAGTCAATGTGAGGAGATAGAACAACAACAACAATAGTAAAACAACAAAAGTTATGTACCAGAAGATTCAAGTAATAAAAGGGAAATTGAAACCTAAGCTGAGAATACCGAGTGACCAAGAAGGAAGTACAATATCTGACCAGGAAGAAATAAAAGGAAGGTGGAAACACTATACTGAAAATCTATACAGTGGAAACAAAGGGATGATAGGTACCTCTGAAGAAGATTTCTTTGAGGAAGAACCTGTCATTGTAGGAAGGGAAGTGAAGGTTGCCCTCGAAGTACTGGGAAGAAATAAATCACCATGGGTAGGAGAAATACTGATAGAATTATTTCAAGCCACAGAGACTAAAGCTGTCAAAATTCCTACAAGTATGTCAACAAATGTGGAAAACAAGAAAACTGTCTGTAAGCACTCACTATATATTTCAATCTCCCAAAAAGAAGATGCCAGGGAGTATGGTAACTAAAGGACCATTGCTCTAATTTCCCACACAATAAAGAGATGCTCAAGATGATGCAAAAAAAAAAAAAAAAGACTGCTACCTCATGTGGAACAAGAAATGCTGGGTGTTCAAGCTGGATTCAGAAAAAGAAGAGGCACCCAGTACCTAATGGCAAACATTTGTTGGACATGGGAGTGCTTCACAGAATCTCAGAAAAAGGTTAGTCTATGTTTTACAGAGTGCAGTTAAGCCTTTGACTGTGTAGATATGAAAAGATATGGGTTGTTCTGACAGAAAGGGGGAGAGGACACAACACTTGATTATCCTGATACCTAAACTGTATTGTGGACAGAGAACCACTCTCAGGTCAGTATATGGAGAGAGAGAGAATGGTGTCCTATAGGTAAAGGTGTCAGACAGGGTGTATTTTATATTCTTATTTTTTAAACCTGTATTCAGAACATCTCTAATAATAAAAGCATAATATGCTAATTAGACTGGAGGTCTTTCCAGATGAAGATTGGGCTGCAAGGGAAGCCCCGGTCCCAAGTGCCTGCCTGAGGCCAGAAGGTTGCCCGGGTCCCAGGTGCCGGAGGGAAGCCAGTACCGGCAGCCAGGAAAGGAAGGCCTACTCCTGCATAAATTTCGTGCATTGGGCCTCTAGTATTACATGAAAGACTTGGCTAGACTCAGAAGAAGGAAGAGTGAAAATTGGTGTAAGAAATATAACATTTTTTTTAAGGTATGCAGATGGCAACTCTTACTGGCAAAATGTAGCAATGATTTGAAAAGACATTTCTGGCCAATAAGATATATGCAGAAGTCTGCTAGGAAGTTTAGAAGGATGTTTTCCTTTTATAACACCAATTTTACTCTTCTACCTATTTCATTAACATTTTCAAGCACAAAAGCTAAATTGTATATGTGATAAAACAAAAAGATAGAAGGAATCAGGTTTTAATCATATGCTTGATCAGCTGTCATATCTCTGGACTGGCTAACATCTATATTTGTTATATAAGACCAGTGGCCTGGTGCACGAAATTCATGCATGGGGTGGGGGGTTCCCTCAGCCCAGCCTGCACCCTTTCCAATAGGGGGCCCTTTTGGGGGATGTCCGACTAAACTGGCAGTCAGACATCCCTCTCGCAATCTGGAACCGCTGGCTCCTATCTGCTCACCTGCCTGCCTGCCTGATCGCCCCTAACTGCCTCTGCCTGCCTGGCTGAATTCCCCTAACCCTTCTGCCTGCCTGCCTGAATGCCCCTAACCTCTCTGCCTGCCTGCCTGATCACCCCTAACTGCCTCTGCCTGAACACCCCTAACTGCCTCTGCCTGCTTGATTGCCCCTAATTGCCCTCTCCTGGAGGCCTGGTTGCCCCCAACTGCTCTTCCCTGCTGGTCTGATCTCACCCTCAATTGGCCTCCCCTGCTGGCCCGATCTCACCCCCAACTGCTCTCCCCTGCTGCCTGATTGCCCCTAAATGTCTCTGCCTGCCTGATCGCCCCTAACTACCCTCCCTTGCTGGCCTGATTGCCCCTAAATGCCTCTGCCTGCCTGATCGCCCCTAACTACCCTCCCTTGCTGGCCTGATTGCCCCTAACTGCCTTTGCCTCGGCCCCCTCCACCATGGCTTTGCCCAGAAGGAAGTTGGACATTCAGAAGATGGCCAGTCAACCCAGTCTAATTGACATATTACCCTTTTAAAAAATATATATATTTTATTAATTTTTTACAGAGAGGAAGGGAGAGGGATAGAGAGTTAGAAACATTGATGAGAGAGAAACATCCATCAGCTGCCTCCTGCACACCCCCTACTGGGGATGTGTCCACAACCAAGGTATAGGCTCTTGATCAGGATCCAACCCAGGACCTTTCAGTCTGTAGGCCAACACTCTATCCACTGCGCCAAACCAGTCAGGGCAGCATATTACCCTTTTATTAGTATAGATACAGTGGCTTTTACTTTTAAGCCACTGCTGAAAACAACTTTTTTTAAAATCTGAATTTTTACACAATGATGTATAAATTGCATATGAATAATTACTCATATCCAGTACTTGAATTGGATTAATTGTAAAAGTCATTACTTTTCATTTTAAGTATTTTATTTCTTTTCATTGCCAGTTGCACATTTTGGAGAGCTTTATATCAGTCTAGTAGTTTGATCTTTTTTATAGTATGCTCAGAATCATATAAAAATCTCAGAATCACATTGTTGTTCATTGTTATTGTCATGTATAAAATAACAATATTGGTTTTAATGGACTTGAGATTTGTTATACTCATTGAAAAAAATCATAACTAGCTGAATTTGAGGAATTTATCAGTGTGCTTTTTCTATTGCTGATTTAACATGAAATAAAAGAGCACTGAAGTTGAACATATAAATATAATAGGTATGGGTTTAAGGGACTAGATAACTACTTGAAAGATATAAGACAATATGTTTAGGTATAATTGGTTTTTCTAAGGTAAGAAAGAAAGTTGGCATAGAAGTGAATAGAGGGAGGATGACGTCAGAGAGGAAACAAGACCACGCTTGGTCAATAGGAGGGCACTGGGGAAAGCTGAGAGCCAGAAAGTGTTGAACTCCCAACAGTGGAAATGGGTGAGACGGCTATTGATCACAAAGTCAAAATTCTTACCAGAAATTTATTATAAAGACATTTTCATTCTGCTTTACTTGGAGACAGACCCTCTAAGAAACTGTCATTATTGGTAGCCCAGCCAGTCAGAAATCTAGACTTTTCTGTCTTTCTTAAGACCTGCCCAACAAATCCTCCTATTTGAGTCCTTGTAATTGCATTCACTTTATGCCTTATTGCTTTCAATCATACTGTCTGAAACTTCTTTAACCCCTTTTCCAGCTCCCAAAGTTTTATTTCTATTGTGAAGGCTCCTCATCACCCCAGGGTGCATCACTTGCTTGTTTCTCTGTGCTCCAGCAGCATTTTGTAGAGTTCACTGTTACAAAAATTGCACATAGATTATGTTGTAGTTTAGGAGAAACATAGTACTTGTTGAGAGCCTACAAGTGGGCCAGGCAGGTATTAAATATCTAAAATAAATAATTTTATTTAAATCTGTGATGATTCTGCAAATATAGACTAATGTATTATGTCAAGTTTGCAGATGATAAAATTGAAGCTTGGAGAGTTAAATAAACCAGCTCAAAGCCCCAAAGCATGTAATGCCAAGCACATATGCTTGCAAAGGCTAAGATTTTTATACTAGTATTTTACTACCCTCAGTTATGCATCCACTTCCTCTGATTGATATACATCTCTCCAGGGTAGAGGTTTGATCTTATTCATCTTAATATTCTCAGCACTTGACCTTGTACCTTGGACATTGTAGTTACCATATTTTTTTTAAATGAATGAATAATCTAATCCCTATAATAACTGTAATTTTTAATGTTTTGCTTGTCTGGATACCTCAAGACAAAATGATAAATCATTTGGTTCTATAATTAAACACATCAAGTAATGAATAAATATCATATAATTCTATAGTTAAATTTTGAAGCTAAGTAGCAGTTTTATTGGCATTCATGTTGATGAATGTAGGTCAACATGGAACATGAATAAACTATGAATAGAGAAATGAATCAAGTTTGGAATAAAGATATACTATTACTAGAGGCCCGGTGCACAAATTTGTGCACGGTGGGGTCCCTCTGGGTGGCCTACAGGGATCAAGACTAAACCCACAGTCCAATGCTGCCTGCAGCTCCTAGGTGCCACTCCCTCTCATCCCAGACTCACTGTGCCTGCCGCAGGCTTGTGCCCAATCAGCCGCAGCAGCGCTCTCCAGCCATGAGCCCTGTGTCTGGTGCCCTCCCCAAGGGATCAGGCTGAAACCGGCTCTATGACATCCCCCGAGGGGTCCCAGATTGCGAGAGAGCACAGGCCAGGCTGAGGGACCCCACTGGTGTACAATTGGGCCGGGGAGGGACTGCAGGAGGCTAAGATTTTTATACTAGTACTTTATTACCCTCAGTTACGCATCCACTTCCTCTGATTGGACATTGTAGTTGTGGTGTGTCTGGCCCATCTCGCTCACTCCCAATCAGCTGGACCCCAGCAACAAGCTAACCTACTGGTCGGAGCATCTGCCCCCTGGTGGTCAGTGCACATCATAGGGAGAGGTTGAGCATCCTTAGCATATCATTAGCATATTAAGCTTTGATTGGTTGTTCAGTTCTGAAATTCAGTCTATTTGCATATTACCCTTTTATTATCCTATCTAATAATAGACAAACATGGTAATTAACTGTACCTCCGACACGCTTCCCATTGGCTAATCAGGGCGATATGCAAATTAACTGCCAACCAAGATGGCGGCCGGCAGCCAGGCAGCTGAAGTGAACAGGGAGGCTTGCTTGCTCCAGTGATGGAGGAAGCCAAGGTTCCCCACCTGCCGCCGCCCAGCTCTGAGCTGCAGTCTAAGCAACTATGTTACAATTATAGAAGCTAAACAACCCCCAGAAACCTGCTTTCAGCAGCCGAGGTCTCAGAGCTGGAGCCAAGCCTCAGAGCTAAAGCTGGCTGTAAGCTCCAGTGACAGCCATAGAAGGTAAATAAATCCCAGAAAAAAAAAAAAAGATAAAAAGGAGAGGTTGGGAGATTCAGTCACCCGCCAACCTGAAAACGGCCTTCAGCCCCTCACCCAGGCTGGCCAGGCACCACAGTGGGGACCCCCACCCTGAAGGGGGTGTGACCAGCTGCAAACAGCCATCATCCCCTCATCCAGGCTGGCCAGGCACCCAAGCGGGACCCCCACCCTGATCCAGATCACCCTTCAGGGCAAACCAGCCGGCCCCCACCCATGCACCAGGCCTCTATCCTATATAGTAAAAGGGTAATATGCAAACTGACCCTAACAGCACAAGGACTGGGAATGACTGGTCACTATGACACACTGACCACCAGGGGGCAGACGCTCAATGCAGGAGCTGCCCTCTGGTGGTCAGGGTGCTCTCACATGGGAGAAGCTCTTCTCAGCCACAAGCCAGGCTGATGGCTGCCAGTACAGCGGTGGTGGTGGGAGCCTCTCCTGCCTCCTCAGCAGCACTAAGGATGTCTGACTGCAGCTTAGGTCTGCTCCCCTCTGGCAGTGGACATCCCCTGAGGGCTGCCGAGCTGCCAGAGGGATGTCTGATTGCCATCTTAGGCCCAATACCCTGGGGAGCGGGCCTAAGCCAGCAGGTGGTCATCCCCTGAGGGGTCCCAGACTGCGAGAGGGCACAGGCCGGGCTGAGGGACTCCCCCTTCCCCCCAAGTGCACAAATTTTTGTGCACTGGGCCTCTAGTATAAGATATTTGGAAATTACACATTTCTTATCTTAAAGGGGTGAGGTTTATTAAGACCAAAAATTACTCTTCACCTATTATGTTATATTATATTTGCTAAGAAATAACTAGAATTTATACTAGTAGGCTAAAGTTTATTGCTATACATGTCATGAAGAAATAGATCCAACATAAGTTCATATTGCAATATCTATGTGCTCTAGGACATATCCTGAAGGCTGTTAAGATTTCTTTCTTTTCCTCCTTCTTAACTGTTTTTCTTCCTTCTTACCTGTTTCCTTTAAAAAGAAGATAGCTTCAGAATCATAATAGTATGCTTTCAGTAGGTTGAACCATCTTGACTTAACAATAAAACCATTTAAAATGATGTCAAAGTTGGTATACTAGTAAACTGATAGGCAAATAAAATATTTCATCCATAATGTAGTCACCTGATGGAAAGCAAGATGAAGCATTCTTCTTCTGATTACCCCAAAATAATATAATGGAAAAATACATAGAAAAATAACACTGAATCAAAATTGTTATAAAATATTTAAACTTTTTATTTGCTTCTCTTTTAATCCCAAATGATGTGCTGTGGCTAGGCTGAGCACAGAAAAGAAGTGAAGAGTAATGCTACACCTTCCTAAAATACTTATCTTCATTCTCTCTAATGTATATTGAGAGATCTAAGGACTCATGCTTGTATTAAGAAAAAGGAATAGGAAGGAAAACAGACATATAAAAATATTTTATATTACACAGTCATCTCAGTTTAGAGCTCAGCATTACTGAAAAGGAGATTTATTGCTACATATTACAGATGAGAAAACTGAAGCATTAAAATTATATGTAATATATCTAAAATGCTTAAGAGATAATAAAGATAAAATTATTGATGAATAATTTTAATCTCCATTAAATCATGTTATATCAGAATATACAAATTCATAATTTCTCTGTTGTTGAAACAACATGAAATGGTGACCTCTTAAAAAATGGTAGCAGAAAAGGGAAATGAATTTAAGTTAACTATAAATAAAAATAATTAAAAATTTCCAATTATTTCTGAAACACTGAGTTATTGTCTTAAAAATGTTTTTTGTTGTAAACAGATGATTTATAATAAATGCCAAGCAATTACCAGAAAATATAGTAATCTTGAGCCTAGATTTTTTTGTTTTATTTTCTAAAGTCATAATACATTATTATATATTTAGAATTAAATGGTAAATTTATTCTAAGAAAAATAAAAAACAAGAAACAGTTATAATTTTGTCAGGCTAACAGTATATAGTGGTTAAAAGCAGCCATAGATTAAATAAATATTGGATTCTAAAAAGAATTGTCAAACCAGGCTTACCTTTATAAGATCATTTTTACTTTGTATTGGTAATTTACTCATATGGATATCACAGTAAGCATGCATTTTGTTCAACTTCTAAGGCTTCTCCACTTCCCAGTGATATGAAATTTGACAGTTTACTTATAGGAGACAGAAAATAATTGGCCACAACTTCTTTAAGAAGGGCCCTTTTGCCCAATGAAGAGAAATGTGGCTAGTTAACAACCTCTCTTACCTCCTGTTGGGTCACCTTTGTGTGAGTTTAGATTACACTCTTCTAGAGATGGCCCTAGCCAGTGACCACACAGGACTGAGGCACAAGCTCCTGACCATTCAATTAATGGGACTCCTTTCATGGGCAATCTGCTGCAAAGCTCTCCTTGGATCTAGCAGAGACTTTGTCAGATCTACTTCATGATCCAACAGCGCCTTCTGCCCAAACATGCTTTCCTCCCTTTTCCATTTTCAGGTATAATTCCCCATAAATCTCTTGTACCTTTAACTCTGTTTCATCATCTCCTTTCCAAAAGACCAGCTGACACAGACATTCTGGGAATCATCTGAAAATACAGGGAGTAAGACCGAACCTTATGTCTCCATGACTCATCTGGCTGGCAATAGAGATACTGTACTGGCAGTTTTGCGGCAAGGGGT
The DNA here is from genome assembly GCF_964212035.1 of Myotis nattereri. Taxonomy (NCBI): domain Eukaryota; kingdom Metazoa; phylum Chordata; class Mammalia; order Chiroptera; family Vespertilionidae; genus Myotis; species Myotis nattereri. Next base: position 63,546,750 of record NC_138084.1, on the reverse strand, counting down.
AGTGACTTGAGAGAACATTCCAATAAGAGAAAAAACCCTGGTCTGTGCACTAACACAGGCATTGGAAAAATATGGGGATGCAGTAGTGAGAAAACGAGGAGATAGAAAAATTACAAACTAGAAACAGAGAATGTGTTGGTTGTTAGGAAGCTGTATTGATGGTCTACAGAGGCACAATGAAATGCTTAACAAACAACTAAGAGGGAAGGCCAGAGGCTTTCTTTGGTACTTACAAGGGGAGAAGAAGCTGAACCCCACATTTAGGATTTAGTAACCAGAGTGGCTGATGTAATGGTCAGCTAAGGCAGGTTTGTAATGACAGGGTCAGAGTCTGGGCAATGCCCAATGCCTGGCTACATGGTTAGGGATCTGGAAGGGAAAATGTTGCAAGATTGGAGAAAAGGAGGTCTTTGTAGACTCATGTGGATGTACACTAAGTGTATGGGAATGAGCTGAGCACTAAGTGTAAATATTTTACTATTAAAGCTTGAGACCCACAAGGCGGTATCTACCCCTGAGGAAGCACTAAACAACCAAATAGAAAGAGTGAAATTAATCAGCCTCTGTCATCCCCTATAACTGTCACAAGGCACCCATGTAAGGTGTGTCAACCAAAGGTGGCAGCAATTAATTCTATTAGGAATAGATACCTATTTTTAGTATATGTTTGCCTTTCCTATTGGCACAGCTTCAACCAGAATTATTATTAGAATACTTAAAGAATTTCACATATCATAGCATTCAACCAGAGGACTCTCTTCACAGCCAAAGACTAAGTATATTTGCGTTCAAAGTTGTTAATTTATACATTAAAATGTATGAACATATAAGAAATGACACAAGTTATATAACATGAGGTATTTTGCAGTGAAATAAAAATAAATCCAAAACCATTTCCATTTATATATCAAAGCCAGTCTTTTTGCATTTTGTGAACTATTTTTTCATATACACCCTGCAAAAAAATTATCTGATTTTGGTGTTAATGAAATGACTAAACTATCTCTTGACTACCATAGGCCTCATCCAATTATTTAATATTATTCACCAAAGGTAAAATGTAAATCATGTTCTTATCAAGGTAAAAATAGAACCTACTGCTGAAACCGGTTTGGCTCAGTGGATGGAGCGTCGGCCTGCGGACTGAAGGTTCCCGGGTTCGATTCCGGTCAAGGGCATGTACGTGGGTTGTGGGCACTTCCCCAGTGGGGGATGTGCAGGAGGCGGCTGATCGATGTTTCTCTCTCATCGATGTTTCTAACTCTCTATCTCTCTCTCTTCCTCTCTGCAAAAAATCAGTGAAATATATTTAAAAAAAAAATAGAACCTACTACAGTTTAGCTATCTTATAAATAAACCAACCACATATAAAAATATGTAGCTTTATTATAGAAATGGTTTTAATCTCAGATCTTTTGAACTCATTATAGAAATCATCTCAAACTACTCCACTATGATTATTAAATTATTTAATTTTATTTTATAATTGAGAATAATCCATTTCTTGATCACCAGTAGAATTGATATTATAATGTCATGAAAAAAAAAAGAAATAGCAAGAAATATTTTCTGAGCCTTTATTCTGAAAGGTATTTTACATTTTCACCATTCAATTTTCTAAAAGTTCCTTTTATCTACATAGAAGATAACCACTGTGTCAGCTCACTGGAAGAATATGATTATATTAATCTTTTTTTAAAAAATATATTTTATTGATTTTTCACAGAGAGGAAGGGAGAGAGATAGAGTTAGAAACATCGATGAGAGAGAAACATCGATCAGCTGCCTCTTGCACATCCCCCACCGGGGATGTGCCCACAACCCAGGTACATGCCCTTGACCGGAATCTAACCCAGGACCTCTCAGTCCGCAGGCCGATGCTCTATCCACTGAGCCAAACCGGTTTCGGCGATTATATTAATCTTTTATAAGCAAGCTAAATACCATAAATATTTCTCTTCTGACCTATGGTATTTATTCAACTGGTTTGTGGTTTTAGATTTTTTTCCATTCTACATTTGAGAAAAATCATTCTGAGAAAGAACCATTAGCTATTTTTATCATCTTTATTTTACCCATAAGTTTTGTATCATTTTAAAGAACAATTTTTTTAGATTCTAAATATTGTTTCTGGTTTCATAGTAGAAAGTTGCCTTATAACCATGAATTCATTTGAATTTACTATGCTGGCTTCCTTTTTTAACATAAATAATCATGGAGGCATTTATTTTTAACTTTGGCTCCTACCTCCTGATCTGGTGCCTTTGGGGTTTTACCTCTTTTTTTAACCCATGATATTTTACCCACAAGTAACATTTTCATTACTTTGTTAATTTTCTTAATTAAAAGATCTTTTATTTTGAAGCATGTGCAATATATGCTTATAAAAGTAGCAAGAGCAGAATTATCTTTCTTTTTTATTAAATGCTTTGGGGTGACATTGGTTAATAAAATCATATAGGTTTTATGTATACAGTTCTGTGATACATGATCTGTACATTGCATTGTGTGCCCGCTACCCAAAGTCAAATCATCTCCCCTCACCATATATTTGTCCCCCTTTTCCTCTATCCCCTTCCCTCTGGTAACCACCATGCTGTTGTCTGTGTCAGTTTCATATCCCACAAATGAGTGAAATCATATGGTTCTTAGCTTTTTCTGACTAACTAATTTCACTTAGCATAATATTCTCAAGTTCCATCTATCTTTTCTCAAATGGCAGTATGTCATCTTTTCTTATGGATGAATAGTATTCCATAGTATATATGCACCACATCTTCTTTATCTAGTTCTCTATTGATGGATACTTTGTCTCCATGTCTTGACCACTGTGAATAATGTGCTGAAATGAACATAAGGGTGAATATATCTTTGTGTGTAAATGTTTTTGAGTGTTTTGGATTGATACCCAGAAGGGAGATTTCTGGGTCACCTGATATCTCTATCCAAAGTCCAATAAATGTCCAGCATTTCTATTATAAAATTGGAAAACATTCTTGGCAACAGAGAAAAATTACATTTAAGAAGACACTATAGCATCATCATTCCATCTTTAGAAAATCAATAGTGTCCTCCCACATTTGAAAGCAATACTCTGCCAGGCTGCCCCAGAAATCCCTTGGTTAGAACCAACTGAATAGTTGATTTTTAAGAGAGTTACATCTCCTGTTACACTCAACAGTAGGAAAATTTTATAGGTGCAAGCCACAATGTTCATGGACAACTTAAAAAATCACCATTTAAATCATGCAGATTCTTGTCTCATGTCATTATTTGTTCCTTTATTTAACAAATACTTGTGACGCACCTGTTTCTAAATTTTGCAAAAGGCTATGGAAACAACGGATAAAGACCATCAAGTTCCTCTCAGAAAGAAAGGTGGGCAATGATGAGGGGGTTGAACTGGATTAGAAATGTAAAACGCATTACATATTCTCCTTCCCATGCCAACACCACCCCTCTGTCACAGGAAGGTTGGGTTGGTTCGTGGAGAAGTACTACACACAGATGAAGCATCATAGATCAGGAAGTTAATAGCAGTAACTGCTCTAGAGACATGAAGTAGAAGAAGCCTCATGCAGCCAGGGTTTCACTGGCATGGCTTGGGAAATTTCAAAAGGGTCTGTTTAGTCAAGATCTAAAGATGATATCAATGAAACAAACAAGAGAAGCTTATATTAAAATATATACAGTACTATGTTTCATAGAGAATTTTTGCAAATGGGTTTCAGAGAGGGATGCTAACAACATGGAAAGGAGACAAAAGAGAAAATTCAAAGCCATTTAACTTATGACTCACTTCCCTGCATCTTTTCTTTCTTATTTCCTTTCATTTTCACTTGCTAGCTGTTAAGTGCTAGGAATAATCCTGAAGGGTATTTATAAAAATCTCACATTCCAGTATGTGCAATACCACAGAAATATAATAATCATTCTAGTCGACACCAATAAAATATTATGTGTCAAACACTTTTCTAATTGCATACATGTGTACATATTCATTTAATTTTATTAAATACTATGAGATATAGTATATTGGGTAAGAACTAGTGTTATTGCCATGTTATAAATGTTAAAATTAAGGCAATGAAAACTTGGGTAAACTGCCAAATTTACACAGACAATATTCCATGGAGCCAGGATTTGGAAATCATGTAACTTATCTATAGAGTAAAAAACTTCATCACTAAACTCTACTTTCTTGGCATATGAAAAGCTATGGTAACATGAAGAAGAAAATAATTTTGACTAGACAAAAAATAGAAAGTTACTTTGCAAAAGTACTGGCACTCAAAATAAAGCCCAAGATATTTAAACTTTGAAAGTTTCCTTTTTCATTCAGACATCTATTCATCATGTTACCTCCCTTTCATTGTGTAGGCAAAGTACTAGTAAATTGGAGTCTCTGATCACCATATGCTTAGGCAGTTATATTAATAAAGAAATAAAATAAAAATGTCTTTAAGAAGTCTTTTGATATAAAGAGAACAGATACTTACCACCTATCCTTGCCATAGCTACTATGTTTAATTCTTAAGTTTGCCCAAATTATCTTTCAGGGAAATAGATACTATGAAGAGTCAATGATTATTGGGTTCTAGTTCTAAACTATTATGTAGTCTTTCCTATTAATCCATTAACCACAAGAAGGATTTGTGTTAATATCTCTGAAGGCAAAGATCTTAGTGAATTTAAGAAGCTTATTAGGTGCCTCTTTTCTCCTATATAGGTACCCTTTTTTCTTTCTCTTAATTTAAGTAAAATAAGAGAAATTTCTCCAAGTTTGATTCTAGGGTATAGTATTAGGGTGCCAACTTGTCTACACATCCATAGCATATATTTCAAGATTAATACTCAGGCTTCATCTGCCTCTCAATTTAGTTTCAACTCAAGAGAAAAAAAAAAAGGTGCTGCCTTTTGGCCTTTTGAATCTGAATAGACCACACAAGAGATTAAGTAAATTATGATAATGCATATTACTGAGTGATTGTACATATACTTATGTTTTTATATGCACATACATAGACGAAGAAAGAACTAGATAAATATATACATTTCAAGTGCACTATCAAGCAGGAGGATACCAGATTGGGTGACCTTTATCTTAATAAATACAGCGTTCACCAGGGTGAATTTCTGTCAAGATGCCCACAGACTTTAACAAAAGTCCTTATTTTAGAGCTGAGACCAAATTGCTTCTTCCCATTAAGAAAGACCTTTATGGCCTTTCTACATTTCTTTCCACAAAACCAAAAGCAGACCATGCATGGGCGACAGCACTTAGTAAAAGTGATTGTAGTGACATTTTAGATCTGTCAGGTCTTTCTGTAACTCCCGTGCCGAGGGCAGCCTCATGAGGCACGGTGCATGGAAACACAGTGAGGAAAGCCCTTAGAACGCTTGTTACCGTCATTTCAAGGGGGCTGTAGCTCTGAGGACCGTCATTTCCTGCTGGGTGGGAGAATCATTTGGGAGCTACTAAAACTGCAACAGAATGTCCTGAAAGCATCTCCCTTTCAGTCACAGCCATACCAAGATTTAGATATACTAGGCTTCTTTTGATGATGGATATTGTTTTGCATCTGGAGCTGGAATTCATATCCAGGGCAGTGCTTTTTGAAAAATCAAAGATTTCTTGAAATAGCTCATTACTTCTTTACATATACATTTGCAGTGAATGGGCTTAGACTATTTCTTAAATAATTTAGCCTTTTAATACTATGCTAGAGGCCTGGTGCATGCCATTCATGCATTGGGGTTGGGGGGGGGGGGTGTCCCTCAGCCCTGTTGGAGCCCTCTCACAGTCCGACACCCCTCAGGGGGATGTCTGCCTGCTGGCTTAAGCTTGTAGGGAGTGGGCCTAAACTGGCAGTCAGACATCCCCCAAGGGGTCCTTAACACTGGCCATGGAAGCAAGAGAGGCTCCTGCCACTGCCGCTGCACTCACCAGCTGTGAGCCTGGCTTCTGGCTGAGCAGCGCTTCCCCTGTAGGAGCATACTGACCACCAGAGGGCAGCTCCTGCATTGAGTGTGTGCCCCCTGGTGGTCAGTGCGCGTCATAGCGGTCGTTCCGCTGTTTGGTCTATTTGCATGTTAGCCTTTTATTATATAGGATTCTCGCCTTGTAGTTTTTTTGTGACAATAGGTTGCAACTGTTGAGAATGGCACTGATATTTGGACATTACATATGGAAAGACGATTTCAAAACAATGTATATACAGAATAACGGAATATGTAACATTTGAGATTTTGGGGAACTCCAGGGAAATAAAAATTATGTATGCCACTTCAATAAATATTTATTGAAAATCAACTTTATGTAATGCAGGCGCCATGGTAAGAACAATTATTAAAGTATAATTGCTATATCAAAGTATCTCAAATTATAAAGAAAAAAGTAAGGTGTAATATAAAGTAGACATAATGCAAGGCAGAATAAGGTAAGTGTGAAAACTTATATTGCATATCTGTATGTTTATCTATTACTTGATCTTCCATTCATTTATAATCCCCCACTTTTCACAAAACCTTTGACGAAAAACACTATATATGTGTATGTGTGTGTTTGATTGAATGTTATATTTGTCTGTAGGATTCTTATAACCCTGGAATAAAAGGAAAATGTGATCATATAAATAATTTATTTTACTGTATAAATAGTTTCCTGCTATTTTTTTAAAGAAAATATCCATGTAATCACATAAGATACTATAACAGATATTAGTTATAGGGGTGAATGATATCTTCTATATCTTTTTAGCTAAGTTAGAAACCATTTTATTTTTATTTTTTTGTCTATTATCTCCAAAAGAGTCAATGAATATTATTAAACTGGAACAACTCTATATGAAATAAGATAGTCTATAAATGTAGTTTTCTAATGAATTGTGCATGTTGGTAAATTGGAGTGGTGGAAAAAGAATGCTACATACACAGCTTCCATAGCAGTAAGTAAATGAATCATGTCTTCCTCTTAAAAATTATAACATTGAAGTCAATTTGATTTTAATATTAGGACATTGGTTTTAAAAAGGATAAAGTACTTTCCCCTTGGGAATGACAATTAGTAAAACAGTAGGGTTAGAAAATGGGCTACATTTTTTATTTATTAAGCCTTATGGAACTAACTTTTAACCTTAACTTTTTTAAACATGGCACATGTAATACTGTACTCAAACGTTTATTTAAAACTGTACTGGGTATCTGACTTTTCAAAGCAAATCCTATAATTCTGAGATTCTGTTTCCTATACATTCCCTTTCCCATCATTACAATCTTATCAAGAATAGGAAAAGAGTGTGCCTTTCATTTTCAACATATCAAAACCAAAATTTGTTATTTTGTTCCTTTTAGAATTTCTAAAGACCAATAAATCACAGGATTTTTTAAAAGTAGATTTGCTTAACAGATCTATAGCATGTATTACCCTATGATTAATTTAATTAGCTCAATCACCCTATGGTAATGGCACCACAATAAGGGAGCTGAGTCACAGAGAGGTTAGTAGCACAGATAGCAACAAAGGCTAACTCCAACCTAGGATGTTTACTTCCGGCAGCCTTGCTCATATACACGTTGCCTTCTCTCCATTGTAGTTAATTTCTGTTACTGACTCAGTCATTAGTTACAGTCACATTTTATAAAAGGACTAGAGGTCCCGTGCATGAATTCGTGCACCAGTGGGTCCCTCGGCCTGGCCTCTCCGACATCCCCTGAGGGGTCCCGGATTCTGAGAGGACACAGGCCAGGCCAAGGGACCCCACCAGTGCACGACTGGGGCTGGGGAGGGACGTAGGTGGTTGCCAGCTGGGTAGGGACCACAGGAGGGCTCCAGGCCATGTCTGGCCCATCTCAATCAGTCCCAATGGGCCGGACCCCAGCAGCAAGCTCACCTACCGGTTGGAGCATCTTCCCCCTGGTAGTCAGTGCATGTCATAGCGACTGGTTGACTGTCTGCCCCCTGGTGATCAGTGCAGGCCATAGCACGTGGTAGAGCAACCTTAGCATATCATTAGCATATTAGGCTTTTATCATATAAGACTAGAGGCCCGGTGCAAGAAATTTGTGCACGGGAGAGGGGGTCCCATCAGTCCAGCCTGCACCCTCTCCAACCTGGGACCCTTCGGGTGATGTCCGACTTCCAATTAAACCAGCAGTTGGCCATCCCACTCACAATCTGGGACCGCTGGCTCCTAACTGCTCACCTGACTGCCTGCCTGATCACTCTGAACCGTGCCTCCCCCCCCCCCACCCGACAGCCTGGTCACCCCCAGCTGCCTTCCCTGCCAGCCTGGTCGCCCCCAACTGCCCCTTCCACTGGCCTGGTTGCTCCCCAGTGCCCCCCTCCCTGCTGGCCTGGTCACCCCCAACTGCCCCCCCTGCCGGCCTGGTTGCCCCACACAACCTGCTGTTCAGTGGTTTGGTTGCCCCTCACTGCCCCCCTGCCAACCTGGTCACCCTACGCAGTCTGTTCAGTAGTCCATTTGGTTGTTTTGGCTGCGATGGTCACTTAGGCTTCTATATATATATAGATGATCACTGTTTACATATAATTATCCTGGATATTTTCTCTCTTTACTGTAAAATTTATAATAAACTTTATAGATATGGTGCAGTATCAATTGGATTTATTAATAATAGAGCTAAAGTAATATTCTGTTTCAAAGTAGAAAGTGTAAATGCATAGGATAGCACAAAATTCTTAAGTCTATAATAGCAATTATTATCCTCATTGTAGTTGATACTTATGTTTGAGAACAGGGATGTTGCCTCTGAGCTGGGTTAAACCAAGATATAATAGTTGCTGAAAGAATGAGGGAACTGGATGAACTATAGCCTCATAATAAAACTTGCCTAATCATGCATTTGCCATTTATTAACTACATACCATTTATCTACCATTGTGCTAAGTATATTACATACATTATTTACTATTTTCTCAACAACATTGCAAATCATATGTTGTTACTAAGTATGCTGCACAGAAAAAAACAGAAACTTTAAAATGTTATCTAACTTGGCCACCATCACACAGTGATTAAGTGGCAGAGCTGGAATGCAAACGCAGCTCCATCCATCACTGCTTTGGAGTTGCTTTACGGGGAGTAATTATCTCCGAGTGCCCTTCACAGGGAAACCCTTGGATTGAGTGTGAACTTCATCTGGATTATCTCTGGACAAGTTTAATGTCATTATTATCATTATTCATTACAATTTAATTGTTAGGGGAGCAATTAACATACCATAGTATCTCTTTTTCCTATATTAATTATCATTCAACAGAAGACACTGGTTCAAGGGAAAATATTATATTTTCTTCTTCAGTTAATCATAATCATAATAATGGTTTCATGGCGGAGAAAGATAGGCAGAGCTTTCTTGCAGAGCCTTCATCCCAAAATTACTTCTTTTTTTTTTAAAATATATTTTATTGATTTTTCACAGAGAGGAGGGGAGAGAGATAGAGAGTTAGAAACATCGATGAGAGAGAAACATTGATCAGCTGCCTCCTGCACATCTCCCACTGGGGATACGCCCGCAACCCAGGTACATGCCCCCAACCGGAATCGAACCCGGGACCCCTCAGTCCTCAGGCCGACGTTCTATCCACTGAGCCAAACCGGTTTTGGCAGTCCCAAAATTACTTCTTGAATTTGGTTATATCTTATTGAATTCTAGTAGTTCAACTTGCCTGCGATGAACAGTTCAGAGACATAACTCTATACAACCACTCTGGGAGCCTGCAGGTTTTCTTCAGGCTTTCTTATATCAGCCCATGAGCGATAACCTATTCATCATGTTTGAGATTCAAGATTTATTCTACTCCCATCAGGATGGATGGTTTCATCTACTAAATTGTGGAAGGATTAATAAATACCCTTTGTTTTGTTCTGTTGCTTTAAAAAACAAACAAAAAACAAACAAACAAAAAAAAACATGTTTCAGCCAAACAGATGGAAAGCAACTTGTAAGAGAAAGCTCTGTGATATATATTGAGGCGTCAGACGCTGTGAAACTGCTTAAGTATTATCTATTCTTCTTTAGTTCACACTAGTTCCTAAGAATTTCCTTCCTTTTCTCTTTCCTGGTGAAGGGAATCATGGTGACGAATAGAAACTGTACTTGTGGCCTCTGAGAACTAGTTTATTTTTATTGTTGAGTTTAGTGTTGTGGGATGAATCAAAACTACATACTTGAAATGTAAAATGAGTTCAAAGCCGGAGTTCTTCTACTGGAGCATTTCCCATAATCTCACTGTACTTTCAGCCATTCTTATCTGGAATGAATTAGTTTCGGTTTAGGAATTTAGAACTTTCAAAACAGATCTGTAATTCTTCATGTTGAGCCGTAAATGCATTTTTCATTAAGAATAGAAATATACCAATCCAAAAATAGTTAACTCATCTTTGCCATAATACTTCATTTTCTGAGTTCATGAACATTTATATTTATTACCATGATATTCAGAATGTACTACTTGACTATGTTGATATTAAATTTAATTGTGTTTGTATGATAATCACTGTAATATTTAAGATTATTTTTTTACTCTTCAAGGATTTTTTTTGGCAAATGCTAAGATGTGCTTCAGTAGTTTCAAAGCTATTCAATATAATATTCTGTTTTTATTATCTACTTTAGAAATGAATACAATTGGACATTTTCTATGAGACGCACTCTTATTTACTGTTTTATAATCAAACTTCAGAATTACTTTTCTATTTTAGTCTTTGATTTATGCCATAACAATATTGTCACTATTATTTTTTAATTTACTTCATCTCTCAGATGAATGTATTTTCTAGCATTTTGACACATGTTAATGGGATAAATGTTTATTAGTTACATTCAATGTAATAATTACTCCAAAATGATTGAGAATTAGACATCCCTTGTTTTTTAAATATGCTGTTAATGATTTTAGAAAAGGAGAGGAAGGGAGAGGGAGAGAGAGAAACATTGATGAGCGAGAACCATCATTTGATGCCTCCTGCACACTCCTATTGAGGATTGAGCCTACAACCCAGGCATGTGCCCTGATCAGGAATTGAACCCGTGACCAATCAGTGCATGGGATGAAGCTCAACCAACTGAGCCACAATGGCCAGGGCAAACATCTCTTATTATTTAGTATCATGCAGTTTATAATAAAATTAGCAATGTCTGTGGAGTCAGACTCTTTGCATTAAAATACTGGCAATGCTAGGACAAACTGTACCAGGTAGAGAATCCCAAAGCCAGACAGACTGACATTCAAATCTTATATTCATAATCAACTTCCTACATGATCTTGAATAAAAATGCAATCACAGTTTCTTTATCTGTGAATGGAGATAATAGCACATAATATCAGAGCAAGAATTAAAAATGATAATATATGTGTTTTGTGTTTGTTCTTTACGGTGCTTAAATCAATTAAGGTTAAGTTTAGTCATGCTCCCATAAGCAAACTAAGGCTCCAATAAAATCATGTGTTTGATCAGATTTATACAAATGTTTATTAATTAACAAGCCCAGGACTCAAATAAATAGCACTACCAGGATGGTGCTTCCACTAATATAATGTATAGTAAGAGCTGTTTGTCAATGAATAAAACAATAAGAAATTTATTTTCTTAAGTTAATACAAAGGAAGAAAAGCATGTTTACTTATGATTTTAATTCTGTTGTTCAAGCATCAGATCACATTAATTCTGCTTTAAAAAAAAGTGTAAAGCTGTACTCTTGCTGTGGAACTTTCTTCTTTCTTCTCTCCTTCCTTCCTTTTCCTTCTCTCTTTCTCATTCCCTCTCTGCCTCCTACCTTTCCCTCCTTCCCTCCCTCCCTCCCTCCCTCCCTCCCTCCCTCCCTCCCTTCCTTCCTTCCTTCCTTCCTTCCTTCCTTCCTTCCTTCCTTCCTTTTCCCTTCCTTCCTTCCTTTTTATCTTCCTTCCTTTCTTCTTTCTTGTATTTATCTATTTATTTCTTTTCTTCAACCCATAATAGCATCTTTCATGTACTATGATCCAGTCATTTTGCTATTTAAAGAATGCAAAGCCCAGTAGGGTAGACGTGCTGGTCTCAACCTACTCTAACTAGTAAGACATGATCTGAGCAGGAGTGATGGGCTGAGAAAGAAAGTTCATATTATGGAAGACTTTCAGAGTGTCTGGATTTTACATGTTTTTTGAAATGATTTTAGATTTAACACATTAAAAAAATTAGTTTGTTTTATATAGTAAAAAGTAGGATTTAATGTGGTTAAATAAATTGTTCGGTTCCTCAGTAGGTAGCAAAGCTAGGATGTAAAAAGTAGTTTAGTCTGATCCAAAACATATTATTTTACTACAAGTCAATATTAAAACCTAAAATGCCAATAGTAATCATTATCTCCGTGTTTATATAAAGTTCCACATGAAAATCAGAACCCACAGGATGTGCTTTCTGGATATTGTAATGTTGTTCATTCTTAAACACCTATAGCCACATATTAAATAAAATATACTTATATGGAATATTATATGTGTGATTTATGATATAGAGGCACTCTCTATAGCATAAATTATATTTTATAAAATACATGAAAAATGATCCTTGATTTTCTTCTTCTTGTAGGTTATCAAACATCTTGTATTTTATCCTCATATTAAGCTTTGTTATCACTGATGTTTTATACCTTTTGATAAAGTACCTTAAACATTTAGAAACTTTTGAAAGCTGACTTCTGCCATTTAGGAAAACAAAATGTTCAGAGGCCAGTTGATTTCATTTAGTTTTGTTACATGCCAATTGAACACTTTGGTGAATGTCTGGATCCTAATCTAATATTTTAAATGTTTGGGTAAGTAATTGTGCTACTCATTCAAGGAAGCAGGGGAGTAGTTATGATGGTGCTAAGGTTAGAAGTGTTGACTTTGTAGACAGCCATTATAAATTCACTTGAATGAGTAACATAATATGGCTCTAAAGTAGCCCTAAGACAAGGACTCCAAAGACGGTTCACATATTTATATACGAAAAACTATTTCAGTGTATTTAGAATCCAAGCATTAGACAAAAAAATGAAATGGGGGAAGTTAATATTTAAAAAAATAAAATTAAACATGCCAAAAATGGTTATGCCTTATATTTTCCTAAACTTGATTAATTATATTGAAAAATATTCCATCCAGAATAACAGTACTGAGAGAAAAATATTAGTAACAGGCATAAAAGAAAACATTATGAAAATACATTGCAAAAATAACAATTTTAATTAGCCTGCAAGACAGTTTTGGTGAATGAATTGTTCTACATTTTAAAAGTTATTTTTAAATTGGTTATTAGATTGATACCTTTGGCAAGATAAATTCCTCACTTAAATTGCTATAAACTTTTCAAAGAAGGGATTAAGCCCTGGCTGGTTTGCTTATTTGTTTTGATGTCCTCTCAATATGCCAAGGCTGTGGGTTCAATCCCTGATCAGGACACATACAAGAGTCAACCAACGAATGTAAAAATAAATGGAACAACACATGGATGTTTCTCTCTCTCTCTCTCTCTCTCTCTCTCCCTCTCTCTCTCTCTCATCAATAAGTAAAAAATAAAGTAAAGTAAAAGAAGGGTTTAAGATAAACCAGAATATAAAACTGGCTTTACAGCATTCAGGAAGCAAGTAAGACTGAGCTTAGATTAATTAAGCGCATCAGAATAAGAAGAAAAAAATGGGGGGATACCTGCTTCCAAAATAAGCAAGTTGAAGAAAGAGAGGCCAATTCAGATCTGACACCGATATTCAAGAGGGAACCATTTCTAGGCAAGCAGGGTAGGGCTGAAGGATCTAAAATTCTGTGTAAAAATGATAAAAGATCAGATGTAGAACCCCAATATATTCCATAGCAAATATCCAATCAGTGCCTCAGTTATAGTAATAGGTGCTAGAATAAGTTATTTGAAAATATCAGGAACTTGACAAACTATGTGGAATGTCTGATAGTCTTCTGTAGGCTTTAATGTTCAGTAACAAAAGAAACACTCAAATAATGAAAAATAGGATTAAAGAGAGCTGTTGAGAATTTTAGGACACCCATGGAACAATAACTTGGGAAGTTGATAGTCTCATAATACATGCTATTCTATTCTTCTTAATATTCTCGACTTTAGGTCAAAAGTAAAATATTATTGACTATAGTTCCAACTTCCATTCCCATCACCTTCCCTCTCACCACCAATTGAAGAAAAGTGTTTCTAATATTCAGCTAGTCAGAGGTCTTATTAATTCTAGGATAGAGCTGCTGCAGGAATTAAGTATGGTTCCAAGACCAACAACATGATGGCAGTCAAGGTCTTGTACTGACACACAAGCAGAAGGGAAGACTCTTGAAGGAGACCATGACTACTTAAGGTATAGGCTCCTATAAATGATATACATTCTGCTTTCCAAAGAGACACATGACGGCAAAACTATACACAGTTGGTCTGTTAATATATTTTTCTTTTCTGGTTTATGTTCTTAATCTATTGGAAGTTCATCCTTGTCTTCTTACCACTTCTTTATCGCTATTGGACTAATTTATCATGAACCAGCTGAACCACACTTCCCCGTGTAATGTTTTCCTATCTTTTTAGCTATGGACTCTCTACACAACCAGCAGGGTGATATTGTCGTACATACTGTGATTGAAGGCTTCATGTCATATAGATAGAAAGCAAACAAAGACCTGACCGGTTTGCCTCAGTGGGTAGAACATCGGCCTGCGGACTGAGGGGTCCCAGGTTCGATTCCGGTCAGGGGCATGTATGTACATTGGTTGCGGGCACATCCCCGGTAGGGGGTGTGCAGGAGGCAGCTGAATCGATGTTTCTCTCTCATCGATGTTTCTGGCTCTCTATCCCTCTCCCTTCCTCTCTGTAAAAAAAATCAATAAAATATATTTTTTAAAAAGCAAACAAAAAATAAACAAGTACTTTGTTACAGTGTCCTAATTGCAAGTCCTTATACAATTTTTCCTTGGGTCCGAAGCTTTGTCACTTGTTGATGTGAACATTATATTCAAACACCAAATCGTAGCTCTTGTCCTTCCTCCCCACTACCACCTTCAAAAGTCAACTCATTGCTACCTCTCTTCCCATCTAAGTCCTCATACAGGTCAGCACCAGATGGTTGTCACTGTCTCCATGAACTCTTTCCAAAACACACACACACACACACACACACACACATATTTTTGTGCCTGCATTTATCACTCAACTATAAATGTATTCATTTCAAGAAAACATCTTGTTGTACTTTACACATAACAGGTATATTGAAAGAGTGAAACTTTTATTGCTATATTTAGAAATTCACTTTCTGTTGTTTTTTTTTTAAAAAGGGGATCAGGATTTTTTTTATATTATCCAGAGCCTCTCACGTTATTTAGTATATAATTAACTAATATTTGATGATTTAGAAGGAAAACACATGGCCTTTTTAAAGTTATGAAAATGTCTGTCTCTAGCAAAAGAACTTAAACTTCTTTAGATTGGAGGCAATCATTTTTATCCTTTTTCATACTCTTAACATCTATAATAGCTTAGAATCTCAATAAAAGTCTATTGGATTAAATGGAATTTGCTGCCAGTCATTTCCTTAAATATCATTTGCTGTACACCCACAGGATACTTAGGCTTCCACTGGAAGCTTATCTTATTTAAATCCTTTTCACCACATAAACACATTTTGTAGAAAGTGCTGATGATGTGACTTCTATTGAGAAAAATAAATGCTGCATAATAGGGTTCTCATTGAATACATGACTTTAAAAAGACATCTGGAAAACCTCCTAAATTAAATGGCTTTTTTTTTTCTTGTTGTTCGGCACAAGCAAAAGCTAAGCAGATGACAAAAATTACTCACATTGAGGTCTTTTGGAACACTTACATTTTAAAGTAAAACTTTAATGTTTAACTGTATTAATTGAATGACTGCATTTAATATACATTAATTGAAACAGTTGACTCAGAGGGTTTAAAAACATGATTTATGAGAAAAGAAAACATAGGCCAGTAAAATATCACACAGCTTCTCTGTGAATGACCTGTCATTGCATGTGCTCCTGTCCCTGTGTTTTCTGCCATGTGTAAGTAGAGTGCAAGTCAATAGCAATACAAATAATTCAAGTCGTGGCTTTTCACATCCTAGCATGTCTTCAAACCTGACGTCCCAATTAAATATTGGGGGATAGAAGATGATTTAAATTAACAAATTGCTATTATTTTTAAAAGAACATTGTCTTTAAAAGAATATGATTGTCATTTTCATTTGAACTGGACTTACTTAAAAACAACATAAATGTTCTGTTGATAGGTCATTTTTATTTAATGACAAATTAAGTTTATACTTTGTTTTGTTTAATGTAACTAACATATAAATCCAAATATATACATTAAAAAAAATCACAAAAAAATTGAAGCTTTCTTTGTGTATAAAAGTATATTAAAATATATTAGAATTTAAGGACAGGTGATTGTTTATTTTTCCTATTTAATATTTAATGTTATATATAGACATATGTTGGGTTAATGATTACCTTTGCTTGGGAGATAACATATGCATGCAAATGAAAAAGTTTTTATAAGGAAGTATGGTAGTAAAATAATAAAATTTAAATCATTGCACTGGTCAGAAAAACTTACAAACAAAAATACCTTGAAATATGTTGATCAAACTTTTTTCTTTCTATGCCAGAAAAATCAAATGAGTTAGTAATAAGCATATCCTTACTCTTAGTATTTCTTAGAAGCAAATTATTTCAAAATGTACTGCAAAAGTAAATAATAAAGGGAATACATTTGCTGATGTAAGAATAAACATACAGACCAATGGAATAATTGAGAGCCCAAAAATAAACCAAATTTATTTACAGTCAACTGATTTTTGACAAGAATGTCAAGATATCAATGTGGAAACAATAGTATATTCACCAAAAGGTGCTGAGAAAACATTATATCCACATGCAAAAGAGCAAACTTGTATATGTACATCACACAGTGGATTAAAAATTACATGTAAAAGATAATACTATAACATTCTCACATGCGAACATCGGTGAATCTGCAAGATTTTGATTAGGCAGTTTTTTTTCCAGATCTGACATCAAAAGTACAAGCAATAAAAAAAGATTAATTTTATTGGAGTTAAAAACATTTGTGCATCTACTAATGAACACTACTAATGAAGTGAAAAGGCAGCCCATACAATGAAAGAAAATAATTGCAAACTCTTTATCTGAGAAAGATTTAGTATCTAAATATATATACAGAACCCTTGCCACTAAACAAATAACCCAATCTAAAAATGAAATAAAAGATGTAAATAGGCATTTTAATAAAGAAAATATATGAGTAGCCAATAAGCACATGAAAAGATGCTCATTATCATTAGTCATTAGGTAAATACAAATAAAAATTAGATACCATTTTGTACCCTTCTTGGTGGTTTTCCCCAGCTGCCCTCCCCTGCAGGCCTGGTCCCCCTAACTGCCCTTCCCTGCAGGCCTGGTCCCCCTAACTGCCCTTCCCTGCAGGCCTGGTCCCCCGCAACTGCCCTCCCTTGCAGGTCTGATCACCCAGAACTGCCCTCCCCTGCAGGCCATCTTGTGGCAGCCATCTTTGACCACATGGGGGCGGCCATCTTTGTGTGTTGGAGTGATGGTCAATTTGCATACTGGTCATGACTAATTAGCATATCTGGGCTTATTAGCATACCCCTCTTTTATTATTTCGGATAATATGTGCTACAGAAAGATTCCCAATAATACTTAATACACCAAACTACATAGGTAGCCATTTTATAAATATGTTATTTTAAAGCTGAGGAAGCCATGGAGAATTGGTGACTCCCTTAAATTGTTTATAGTGGATAGAAACAGGTAAAGAAGAGAATATGAGGAGGCTTTTTGTTGCTGAATAGTCCATAGTCTTTATAGGGGAAGCTAGCAGTGCAAGCAGATGGGTTCTTACTGCAATCACAAATGATGGTTGGAAGCAGAGAGAATGTTTCCAGGTGATGTGTTAGGGTGGCCTACAGGTGGCTGGACACTGGCCATGAAGCATAGTAACCTCCATATTGGGTAAAATTGCTGTTTAAAATTTTAACCCTGCCATGCGGGCTTCTGTAAACGTTTGCTTGCTTAAACAATAGGGAAAAATAAGACTACTCCCCATTCCAGAGAGGCCATAAACTATGCCCCAGACAGAGTTGTCTGTGCTGGTACCAGGCCAGGCCTTCATATATAGCCTCATGGCCCTGTCCCAGCAAACAGGACTTTTTTTCACAGGGTCCGGAAGTCTCATTCCAAATTTGGAAAACAAAGAGCTGAAAAACATATAAATTGGAAAGACTTATGCAATATTGGGCCTCAGAATCTGAGAAGCAAGATTTCCTCTGGGCCCACCAGTGCTAGTGAAAATGAACAGGACTCCAAATAAATTTGGCTTATTGATTAAGGCATCTTCTGATTTACAATATAATAACAGGAAATTCCAAAATGAGCCAGAAGTGTTATTGTGTAGCAGAGGCTAACAACATACTGTGTTAAACCTCATGGGGATTCATTTCCACTGACCTTCCTTACACACGTGGAAGAGAAGGTTCCTAACACCAGAATTATATGGGGTATTAAACTCATTATCAAAGCAAGTATTTTTAAATGACAGTCTTTAATCTAGCGGGACTAGGGCACCTTAAGAGACTAGAGATTAGAAAAGTTGAAGTAGTGCAATCAACTTAATCCCAGCATTGAGTCTTGACCAGGAAAATAGCAAGGAGGGAAAAGTATATTTTGTTTACTAATCTCTTATCAAGATAGCTCATAATCTGAGTATTGTGCTCCATTTAATTCTCAAAGAAAACCTGTAACCTGTAGTTGAAGGGAATGTTTCAAATTTAAATTACTGGAAAGTCATCCGTATCTGTAACTAAGCTATAAACTCTGAAAGCATATTGTATATTTTATTCTTCTTTATTTCTTTTGTGACATATACATATCACTTAACTGGTTTTTTATTCCTCACCTGATAATATGCTTTTTATTTATGAGAGAGAGAGAGAGAGAGAGAGAGAGAGAGAGAGAGAGAGAGAGAGAGAGAGAGATTAGTGGTTCAGTTGCCTCCCATATGGGCCCCCACGGAGATAAAACCATAACCCCAGGCATGTGCCCTGACCAGGAATTAAACCCACACTGGATGCTCCAACCAACTGAGCCACCCAGCCAGGGCTCACTGGACTTTTAATGGACACTCAAACAATATTTGTAGATGAAATTGTTTATCACATAAAGCTGAGATTAAACTTAGAACTGAAGAATATTAAATATAAACTTTCTTCATTTAGGATTTTTTTTTTCTTGTAAGAAATGGCTCAGAGTTTGGAAAGTAAGGTGGTAGAGCATGGGAATAAGCTTGTAATTATAGCTTATGTATTCTATCTTCATCTACTGGCATATGCTGACTGAAGGAGAGCAACTAATGGTTAGTAATACTCTTTAAAACCACAACTGTCTATGGCCCCACTTGGAAAGGAGAATATTGGGGAGAGGCACGAATTTCACCCTGGGTGAACAATCCATTGCTTCATTAAACACACACACACACACACACACACACACACACACACACACAAACGCTAGAACATTGATAAACAAATATTGCTATTGCTATTATGTTTTTCTACTTAGAACCTGATAAAGGACTGAGATACAAGAAGAAAATTGGTTTTCATAATAAAATAAACATATTTTCCTCGCTAGAGCACAAGGAAGAAAGCAATGTGTAAATTACAGCCAGTGTAAATGATAGAGAAATGTTTATGACTAGTCTTTAAGCTAAGATCTTAAACATATATTTACTTGCCCAACATTGTCCTAGGTATACAAATAATAGATACCCCAAAACAAAACCTCTTCTCTCCTGTTACTTATATGTTAGAGTAAGGGAGATAGATAGTAAGCAAATAAACAAATGAATATGTACAATATCAAGTGACACTATACAATGTCAAATGATGATAAGTGCTCTGGGGAAAAACCCTATTCAATTTTTAAAATTTATCTCATTTTTAAAAGTTGTTTAATGGCACTGACCTGTTTGGCTCAGTGGATAGAGCATCAGCCTGCGGACTGAAGGGTCCCGGATTCGATTCCGGTCAAGGGCATGTACCTTGGTTGCAGGCACATCCCCGGTGGGGGGTGTGCAGGAGGCAGCTGATCGATGTTCCTCTCTCATCGATGTTTCTAACTCTCTATCCTTCTCCCTTCCTCTCTGTAAAAAAATCAATAAAATATATTTTTAAAAAAAGTTGTTTAATAAACATATCAATGCATTTTAGTCATGTGTATTTCAAATGATTTTTCTCTCTGATAAATTTATCCATTTTTTATAAAAAAATAAAAATAAATGCTCTCTAAATAATTATAACTTTCTGAGAAATATTACCCTCCAACTTGCTGAAAAAATGAGTATTTCTTGTGCTCCAAATTCAAATATTTACTTTTCAAATTCTCCCTTAAAATTCTGCATCTGTTGCTAAATTGATGCTATATTGAGATGCTCATAATTAATTTTACCTCGAAATATATTTTTAAGTAGTGACTACATAGCATTGGAACAATAAAGAGCTACTACTATTATTCATTTTAATATGTTTTCATTGACACAAGAGAGAATCCTATAGCTTCTCTATTTGTTTGATAATATTCTTTCAATGGTAAATTTTTGTTGTTATATTCCACATGAAATTTCAACTAAATCTTACATTTGGTTTATTTTCTGTCAATTCTGGAATTACTTAAAAAAATACAACACCTTGCTTTCTTTGTCAGTGTTCATCAAAGCTAAGTAAAATGGCAATTTACATGCATTGTGATTGACATATTCAGAGAGGCAACATGCTGCTTTCTGACTTCTAAAAAGGTATGGGATTTCTACAACGATGTTTATGGAAAAGGAGAGCTTTTAAAGTTACTGTATTTCTTCTTTATCTTTGCAAACTTGACATTTCCAACCGACTAGAAAATGGTCTTTAAGAACTTGTATTTAAAGAATTAGAGAAGAAATCAGATTTATGCATGAAGTTGTGTAGGATCTATGAAAAAACTACTTTAGGAAGCTCAGATTAAAACAAAGGATAGCATTGTGTGAAGGTAAGATGATTCGAAATATATCTTAAGTTATGCAGAAAACTTATGGTTTAAAAACTCCATTTTCATTCTGATTGTATAAATGTGAATTTAAATTATGTTTAGAACTTAATGAACAAGTTAGGATCATGGGGCATTCAAGAAATGTTGAAGAGTTACAACCTTAAGAACATAATGCACGTAAAGAGGCCACACCTTCCAAGAAGAGCACTGCACTCTAGGAAAATTTGAGGATATTTATTGATAATCGTCTGAAAATGTCCCGAGATAGAGCAAGTGTTTACCCTTTCAATTATAGATAGACCATTTGAGATGGTTCTACAAAATTTTTGTTCTAGCTCAAAACCATGGCAGAAAGTTTTCTAGGTCATAGAGACTATTAGGTCTTTGAATTTTCTATGTGGGTCTACGGCCATCCCACCCTGAACGCGCCCGATCTCGTCTGAATTTTCTATGTGGGTGGACCAAGCACGCTTACAAAGATGATGTTATTTGTTCTCTGAAAATAGATCCATCATACTACCTTTGTGGGGAATAAATGCCTGTCTTGTACTTTAGTTTTAATGGACACAGTGAATTCTAATCAAGAATCAGTATGCAACTTGACAATATATACCTTTTTAAAGTTTCTTTATTGTTGAAAGTATTACAGATGTCTCCTTTCCCCCCCACCACTGACCCCCTCCATTCTGCAACACACACACACCCCAATCCTTCACTGCACTATTGTCTGTGTCCATGGGTTATGCATATAAGCATATAAATTCCCTCTGAGATTCCTCAATGAACCAAAATTAGAAGGTAAGGGCTCAATTCCTTTGCAGCATCGTGGTGTTCTACAGGCAAACAATACAGGTTTGCTATCAAATGATAATTTTCAGGGAAGTTCAATTAAGAGACATGTCCCTTAGCCAGTTAGCCTTTGTTCGTTTTAGCTGCTCTTCTGTGTGCTTTTATTCTAAGAGAAAGAAAAAGATGGGCAAAGGGAAGAAGCTTGCTGTAATTTGTAGATGCCTTGACATAAAAGAAATATCGTAGCTAGCCGTCAGAGTAACAGCAGTAACACAGCAGCAGGTACAGGAGCGATTATTTGTCCTTCTTTCCTGTTTTGATATTGTAATAGATGATAGGGTATCAGTTCCAGATGCCTGCCCCTGCAGGTGAATGCCCTGACTTCATTTCACCTAGAAGTTGCCAGGAAGGATGAATAATGGAGTATCTGGAATCCGGTTGATAGAATTTCAAAATATAACCTCTCTCACCTAATAGTTTTTTTATTTATTATCTTGGTCCTTTCATTCAAACTTTTCTGTCTTTCCAGCCATATAACAAAAGAAGACATAATACATCCTGATAGATAGGGATGTGCTAAGGACTGAATTTAAAAATAGTATCTTTAAAGTACTTAGACCAAGCCTGACACATGTTTAACATGGAAATAAAGAATAAATCTGTATTATACTCTTTTATTGTCAATAAAATTTAAACTTAGAAATTTGAGCAACAGTCTTTATCACAGAACTAAGGCGTTTCAAAGCCAGGATTGACCCCAACTTCTTTGTGCCTCTAGAGTGCAAGTTCTTGCTTGGTTCGCCTGCCATCGTAGGCATCAGAATTATGCCTAAATCATTTAAATCCATTGGCTTCAGCTATGATTTTCATAATCTGATTTAAATGGTTTTGCTCAATCTTCACAAAGGAAATAAAGGAATTAAGAAATTATAACTGAACTCACTATGGAATAAGAACAACATATTACACACCGAACACATGCCTTCATGCAGTAAGTTGCAAGAGTTACATGGTATGATTCTGGTGTGAACTTAAAGGATTTGGAGCTAGGGCAATTAAAATAGACTACTGTGCCTATCTGGATCTTATATTACTTTTCTATCTTTCACAATTTCTCCACGGAGACTCCTCTTATTTTTTAAATTGTTTTAAAGTTTTATTAGTCTCTAAAATATGTATAGAAAATAAATAATATGTCTGAAGTCACAGAGACATTGAAAAATATTGTACCTTTAATATGAGACTTAACACATAGCTCAGTACTTGTTAACTAAACGATCTTCTTCACAAGCCAAATGACTAACAGGGAAATAGGAATGCAACAGATATGGATATTGCATACAATGCAATATTCTGCCACATTTGAAGCCCCCAGTAAATATGTAAATAACTCTCTTTCAATGAGAAATATCCAAAAATGGTTCTTAGACAACTTCTGAGTTAATACTTTATTTATTATTATATCTTATCTGGGTACCCCAATTATGTTAACATATTTGAGAATTTGCTATAATCTCTATGTACTCCAGCAGGGATGTTTATGTGGTGTGTATGTATACTGACAGGCGATACAACAATGATCATTTGAATGGATTTAAAATTGTCCTCACATTACATGGTATATTAATATATATATAGTATAATTTTAAAATTCCATTTTATAATTTTCCTATTCCAAGGTGAAATAATGCATTTAGAAATTTTGGTGGTGGGGGAAAGTATTGTGTTTAATTGGAGTTGTCTGGTATGAGTTCCTCAAAAATTTTTGCATTTTGAAAGAGATCTGATTTTTAGATCTCTGAAACCACTGTCATTTAAGTTTCCAAAAATGCTTAAAATCCTTTTCTTTTTAAAATTAGGATTGCTAATACTTTGGTCTTTGAGAAGGACTTCTTAGAAATAGGTCCTACAGTTAAGCCTTTTTATTTAAAACTTGATATTGGACGTTAGGTTTTGCACAGTTCTGAGTACTATTAACAATATCAGTAAAGTATTTTGACAGATCAATGGAAAGTTAAAATTCTGAATTTAACATGAACACACTTCATTTTTGATTCAGAAAGATAAAATCAGATTTTTCAAAGTAAAAATAAAATAAAGTGAAATAAAAAATAAATAAAATTGCTCTCAGTTCAAAAACATTTAATTAGTTTCCTTGTCTAATTTTAAAAATCAGAAGATACATAAATTTAACCAAAAAATTATTTTTTCCACTTAGAAGCATTGATAGGCCAACATTATTAAAGCTTAAATTTTTTCTTTTGCTTTTTCCCCCCACTTCATTATTTTTAAAATCACTAGGTGCCCTTATAAAACAAACATTCTCTACACAGGAAGTAAGCATTTGTGGGAGATTCTGAACTCAGTGGTGAAGAGGTATAAAGATACGGAGTAAAGAAATGGTTGATACATAATCTTTTCATTATCTATATGTAAGTTCTTGTTACTTTTTTCATAAAATATTAATTCCTTTTATCAGCACTTGTATTCTTTTCCTCAAACTTATTATTCTAAAAAAGATCTTGCTAATACAAATTAAGAATTGGAAAAGAGAGAAGGAGGAAGGTTCATGATTCCAAAAAATTCCTCTAGGTAACTTTACCAGTATAGAGATCATTGACAGTCTTTCAAGTTATTTTTAAATAATATTTATTTTTAAAATCTACTAATCACCTGTCTAAAAATCCCAAGATTGATCATACAGAATATACTTCTATTTCTCCTCATTCATTCATTCATTCATTCATTCGGTAGACATTTTGAAAATAGTTTTGTTGGTATTTTTCTTTATTTAATTTAAAAAATAAAATGTTAGTACTTTTGGATAAATATAAGTAGACGCCAATGAATAATATAAAACTTCCCTCAAAGAACTCACAGTTTTGAGGGGGGGGGGGGGCGGGGAAAGAATCAGACAGGTACTAGGTGTAATGGAGTGTGGGTCAGTACCAAGGTCAGCGCAGCCTGCTTGATGGTCATGTTACAGGGCACTTAGATTCTGGCAAGGGTAGTGGAGTCAGTGTCAAGAAAAAATTATATCACGAGTAGTACATTGTTTTCCACTCTAATTTAGAGATCAGTTCGATACCAAATTTTCATGCACTTGCAACAGTATTATCAAAATTTTTCTTCTATATTTCAGCGGCTAGTACCAAAGGTATATAGCTTCATATAAGCAGGGAATCTGGTTAATCCATTGCTCACAGCCACTGAACATTTAAACAGTTTAAGTGCTTTTGGGCGTAGGATCTTCTGCTTCTCTGCCATCTCTACTCCGTAGCAGAAAAAATTTGCAAAACAATTTAATCATCCCTAGTATTAGCTCATGTGCCAAGCACTATGCCAAATACTTTATATGTGTTATCTCAATTTTATCTTCACAGCACTCAGTGTTAGGTGTAACTATTATTTCAATTTTAGATAAAGAAACTGAGGGGTTGATAAGCTAAATAAGCTTGTGAATTTAATTGTTAATGAACAACATGGCCAGCATTGAAGCCCGGTTAGGCTATCTCCCAAGCCTTGACCTTAAACTACCACACAGTCTTTCCTGAACCATGACAGTGTACCATTTCTCTTCACACCAACGTGACGCTGCCCAGCTCTTATCCTTCATTCTGAAAATGCATTTGGCATGAAGCAATAGATTATAAAAGATTAACACTGTCCATTTTAATTTTTTATCCTGGCTTAATGAGGTTTAGAAGACAAAATACCTAGTAAGCCGTCAACAGTAGAGGAATCAATAAACATAGTTATAATATTCATAATAATGGAAGACCACAACCATCTTTTTTATTTGAATCTAATATTTATGTCTCACTAATGAGTTTAAAGCATTGTTTATATATATGTATACATATAATTACTTAGATAAACTTATAAAATAATAATCATTCTATAGTAATTTAATACCATTAACCCTAAATATTTTTTTGCTTACGTTTATTCAGTTGAAGAAGTATTATTTGCTTTGTAAGTTTGTATATATTGAAAGGTTTAAATTTGACTATACAAATCTTAACAATGAATTAATTTGTGAATAAAAATGATCTACAAGCCAATGGCTAGTGTAAAATTATTACCACAGTTCTATTTTTATGATTTTTGGTCCCAAATGTGGTAATGCTGCAGTGAGTCATTCCCACTTTATCAGAGATTCATGTCTAATACCCCATGACATATTAGTGTGGCATGTCCACTTTGCTGAATTGAGGAGACAGAGTTCAGATTCAAGGGAGCGATGACAGCTAGAATCCGTGGGATAGAGCAGTGAAGAGCAGGGAAATACATAGATAAAGATATTCAGAATCTGAAAAGACCATCGTGTCTGTTAGCACATATGGAGACATATACATAGGGTAAAACTCCAGAGGCTGGGAAAGAATGCGTAGGAAGCTGTATGTTGAACAATTTCCACATAGGCCTTCTAGGCATTCAAGTTCTTACCAGCCAATGTGGAAAATCCTCACTAACACCGAGGGTATTTAGTAGAAATACTGCTAGGGTTGTGCCTTAGGAATATAAGTAAATGACTATATAATAGAGGTTACTCGGCTCTCAACAAAAGTTAAAAAACTCAGAAAAGGAACAAGGTGATCTGCAATTACATGAACTTCCTGCCAGAAAAAAAAGCCCTACACTCATTAAGCATAACAATAAAGTACAGCATTCAAAACTGTGAAATGTGTGATGTGAAACTTCTGATAAAAACAATAACTAGATTGGTCAAAAATCAATAAAACTGACCCACAACCAGGAGAAAAATCAATAACCAAAAAGAAACCCACAAGTGATAATATTTTTTTTTAAAGAATGGCTTTTCTTTTTTTATATATATATTTTATTGATTTTTTACAGAGAGGAAGGGAGAGAGATAGAGAGTTAGAAACATCAATGAGAGAGAAACATCGATCAGCTGCCTCCTGCACATCTCCTACTGGGAATGTGCCCGCAACCCAGGTACATGCCCTTGACCAGAATCGAACCTGGGACCTTTCAGTCCACAGGCCGACGCTCTATCCACTGAGCCAAACCAGTTTCGGCCACAAGTGATAATATTATGAAATTAGTGGGCAAGGTCTTTAAATTATCTATTAAAAAAACGACAAGTGCTGGAGAGGATGTGGAGAAAAAGGAACACTTGTGCACTGCTGGTGGGAATGCAGACTGGTGCAGCCACTATGGAAGACAGTATGGAGTTTCCTCAAAAAACTACAAATGGAACTCCCATTTGACCCTGTGATCCCAGTTCTAGGAATATATCCCAAGAAACCAGAAACACCAATCAGAAAGGATATATGCACCCCTATGTTCATAGCAGCACAATTCACCATAGCTAAGATCTGGAAACAGCCTAAGTGCCCATCTGTAGATGAATGGATTAGAAAACTGGTACATCTACACGATGGAATACTATGCTGCTGTAAAAAAGAAGGAACTCTTACCATTTGCAACAGCATGGATGGAACTGGAGAGCATTATGCTAAGTGAAATAAGCCAGTCAGAGAAAGATAAATATCACATGAACTCACTCATTTATGGATAATAAAGACCATTATAAACTTATGAACAATAATAGATACAGAGGCAGAGCTGCCTCAAACAGATTGTCAAACTGCAGCAGGAAGGCCGGAGAGGGTGGGGGGGCAGGGAGGGGATAAGAGATCAACCGAAGGACTTGTATGCATGCATATAAGCATAACCAATGGACACAAGAAACTGGGGGGTAGGGGAGGCCAGGGGATTCTCAAGGGCGGGGGAAAAAATAAGGAGACATATGTAATACTTTAAGCAATAAAAAAAAATATGCTCACAGACTTTTTAAAAAAGCATTATTAGAATAAGGAAAAACAACGTAAGACATAAACCAAAACTAAGCAAAACTTCCAGAAATAAACATACACTGTCTGGGATTCACGGAAGATCAGATATTGTGCAAATAAATATCAGCGATCTTAAAGACATAATAATAGAAAATATAAACTAAAACAGACAGATTGGGGGAAAAATGAGCTGAGTTTCAGTGCCTGAGAGACAATCTCAAGTGGTCTAACTGTTATGAATTCAAGTCTCAAATGGGAAGTGATAACGCAGAGACAGAACATTTTTTTAAAGATGTCATGACTAAAGTTTTCTGAATTTGATCAACTATAAAGAGAAATAGCCAAACATTTAATTTATTGGGACATTTAACACATCACCTGCAGTACCTCATTGATCATGAAGACAATGTTCCAGGCTATGCAGTTTCTGCCTGTTTCTCATGTGACATTTGCTCTGGGGGAAGCCAGTCACCATGTATGAAGTTCAACGATTGTGAGAGCGCCATCTGCACACTCACCTCAGATGAGCTCCCAGCAGACAGCAAGCATCAAGCACAGCTATGTAAGTGAGCCATATTAGGTGTCAGCCCAACTGAAACTTCAAGTGACTGCAACCCCAGCTGATATTTGGATATTTTCCCCAAACTAAACCCAATCAACAATTATCCAGCTGAGCTCTCCCCAAATTCCTATCCCAAAAATAAATGTATCAGTTTGAACTGCTAAATTTTAAGGTCATTTTCGTATATTGAAATTGATCATTGGAACAGTAATAAAATGTATAATTACAAGTTCTGACAAAGCAGTGGTAGTGGGACTCAGTTGCCTGTTTGACTCCTGGTTAAGGGCACATGCCTGGGGTGTGGGCTCAATACCTGCAATTTATTATTCAACTCCTTACTGATGTATTATTCTGCACAACATGCCAGAAGAAAATATGAATTGAGAGACAGAATAAAGAATTAATTTTCACTCCTAGATACAAATTGTCCTTGGAATTTATTCAACTAGTGTATTGATGTAACTCATTTAACAGCTTTTCTGTGTCTAAACTTCATTATACCTATCTGTGGTCCCCAGAGGATACTAAAAGAAACTCTGAATACAGTTGAAGAACGTAGGAACTCATCTGTCCCCATAGACTGCTCACCTTCCCTTTAAAAGGCCGTCTACGCCCCGATAGACAATGAGCTATATAGTAAAGCTCAACATAAAGGAAAAGAGCGCAGGCATATATTCATGTACAGTATTTCTTTTCTCCCCCTGATTTCTCTTTCTGTAGAGATGGAATCCCTTTAGTTTACTCTCTTGATTTTCTCTAGCTCCTTTCTTTTTCCTTAGAGGAAGAGGCTTATTGAATTAATATACTTAGAAATAAGCACTGAATCTGCGCTTCCTCCTCCTGAAGGGAAACTTCCTTCAGAGGCCAGGCATTCAACGTGGCCTCGTCCAGGAGGCAGCCCCTCGAGCAGCTCTGCCTGTGGGTGTCAGCAAGACCCCCTGAGTAAGTGAGGAAAGTCCACATTTTAACCTGGCCTCTCTTATTAATTAAAGAGACACTTTAACTTTTCATCAGCCACTCTTTGAATCTTTCCTCACCACTTTCACAAAACAGATAGGGAAAATCATACTATTTTAAAACTCCATTCATCCCCAGACTCCTTGCACTGTGTATTGATAAGGCAGAGGAGACAGGAGCTCTGGTGGACTGCTAATGCAATATCAGCCTAGACAGCCATTCTGGAAAACAACCTGAAAGCACTTAGTACACTTACATTTCATTGCCCAGGAATTCAAATAATGAGAATAGTCTAGAGAAACTTTTATAGGTCCATAAAGAGGCACATGTAAGATTTTTATCACAGAATTGTTTGTATTAGAGTCACTGGGGTTATTTAGGGTCTATTTCAAATGAAATGTGCTCATGTTCCTGGTGCAATGCATTTTAAAAGTCATAAGTAATAAATTAGAGATTAAACAGCTACTGAGGTAGATCTCAAAAACAATGTTTAATAAGAATAGTAAGAAAAATAACACTTGTACTCCTGTTTCACTTGTTTACATTAAACTTACATATATAAAATTAAAATATGTACGTCTTAAGGATATAACTATGCAGAGATGCATTTTAAACGATTAGAGTAGCTATACAGTAGTCTACCCTTTCTGTGGTTTCGGTTTCCAGTGGCCAACCCTGGTGTGAAAATATTAAATGGAAAACTTCAGAAATAAACAATTCATAAGTTTTAAATGATGAGCCATTCTGAGGATCTTGATGAAATTGACAGGTCAACAGTAGCCCAACTCTGTCACAACTCCTATGTCATTCATCTCACCTCGTCTCATCATGCAGACATTGTCCTATCTCACATCATCACAAGAAGAAGGTGAGAACAGTGCAACCAGATATTTCGATAGAAAGGGACCACATTTATATAATCTTTATTACAGTATAATGTTATATTTTTTCTGTGTTATTAGTAGTTATTATTGATAATCTGCCTAATTTATAAGATAAGTTTTATCATAGGTATTACGTATGTGTAGGAAAAAAACATACTATATACAGAGTTTGGTACTATCTAAAGTTTACAGGCATCCACTGAAGGTCTTGGAACATATCCCCCACCAGGAAGAGGGACTACCATATATGAAGAGTAGGTGCATATGGAATGAGAGGTTGCATATGTACCTAAGTCCCTGGGCCTCACCCCAGAAAGAGATGCACATTTCATTGCATGAAGACTGGAATTTAGAAATAAGCATTTTTATCAAACATATAAACTTTCTAAGACTGAGAATCATGAATAAACAGGTTGTTCCATAAGGAAGCTGACTTTTTCAAATGACTCAAGATTTTCAAGCGACAGCTTAATGTGACTTTCACTACTATATATCCTTCGAATATATCTACTTTGAGGTGAAATGTTACCCATCCCGCAAAAGAAAGCTCCATGGCTGTCTTCTCCACATAACTGGCATCAATTTCCCCAGTGTGAAGGGGATTATTATCCCTACATTTCAACCCTAACTAAAATTTTAGTTATTTGTGTATAATCTGAAGTTATTTTCAAATATTTAAAAGTTGAAAAGACACAGGTTACATATCAATCAGAATGGAGTCAGAACATAACACTCGATCCAGATCTCAGAGCCTTTTATTGTGCTAGGCATTACTATATTAATTTTTATATTTGAACCCAAATATGAACAGAGGTCAAACCAGTCACTATTTACCAATTGGTGTAAACAAATTTCCTTATTTGAATAATTTGTATAGCTGTACCAGTGGTTATGAGGTGAAGAGCAAAACCTGTTTGATTAATAATAACATCTTGACATGATAGAGTTAAAAATATTAAATTCTTAAATATTTTAGAATCACACTGTTGCAAGGTTAGTAAAATTTGGGGAGTGAACCTATTCCGTTTTCTAGCTGCACAGTTCTAATCTGTTCAATTCCAGCTTCAGTTTGATAACAGTTTATGGCTCTTGACTACTTTGGCTCATCTATTGATAGGGAGGATTCTTTATTCAGTGTCTGACTGGGACTTCTAGAATCTTTGTTCTTGGGCATCCCTTCTCTAACTCAAAGTATATTGGGTTAATCTGCATAAAATATACTGGGGACAAAGATACCCACTTTCTACCATCCAAATTCCCAAGATGAACTTGTTTCTCTATTCCCCAACATCTTTTCCACATCACTTCTCTAAGAGTGTACAGACTTCAGCCACCACTTTGGATAATGGAGTCTAGGAATGGCAGCCAATCAATAATAGCTTTTTGTCTACATTTATATTACTGTGGGAATACTGGCTAGACAGTGAGCTGAGCCCTCGTATTTAAATGATACCCTTATTAAAACTGACCTGGCATCATGGTGTAAACAGCATAATTAGAAAGGAGACAGGTGTCCATTTCCATCTCTTTTACTAGCTAACATTGTGAATTTGAGGATGACATTTAAAATCTATGTGCTTTAGTTTCCTCATTTATAAAATAATGAATTTGAATAGAAAAATCTTCAAGGCTTTTCTTAAAGACCAAATTATTATTATTTACATTATTTAATATTGTTGTTACAATACTAAAAATACCTATTTGTCTTTTATCTTAGTTGCATAAGACTGCTAAATGTATTGAGTGAATCAAATAAATAAATTTGTATGTATGTAAATACAAATTTTATACTTACATAGACATAAAATAGAAATATATTTATATTTAAATAATCTTAAAATCTGGATTATTGCATTTGACATAATTTGCAATGATATTATTATTACTATCTTTAAATTGATTTCAGGAAAACGACTGTAGTTCACTCTGCCAACTTTCAAACATTCAAGAAAGACAAATTCAACAGTGATAAAAGTTACATCCAATGTATCATGTTTTCAATTAATCTACAACTTTTCAACTACATTATTTTTCTCCATATTTTAAACCCAGCAAAGTTTAGCTTGTCATGTTGCTGCCCAGAAAAAAGTTACATTTCCCCACCTCACTAATAACTAAATTTGGCCAATGAAATAGAACCCCAAATGATCTAAACAACTTCTAAGAGATAACTTTGATGTTAGGGAAGCATCGACTTTTCCTTTCTTTTACCATATCTGCTGCATGAAATGCAGGCCTGCATTGTAGCTACCTGAAGTCAGATGGATAAGAGTGACACCCTAGGACAGCTGAGCTGCAAGACAAAAGAAAACTAAATCTGTAGTAAATTTACAGAAACTCCATGTCATTCATAGGCTTAATGTGTGAGAGAGAATAAAACTTGGCATTTTAATGTTAATAGTCTTTTAAATAATTTTTATTTACTGGGCTCTGTGCTGAATTCATGAGTATGGTATATCTGGAAGGCAGCTATGCTCACCACTATACCACCAACACAAGTATAGTATATCTGGATTAAGTTACAGATTGTGTGTGACAACTGTCATGATGGAAATAAACAGGATGATATGGTTCATAGTAAATGGTGGTGAAACTGACGTTTAGAATTAGGGGTGGCAGCAGCCTCAGTGTAGGTTGTTTCCTGTAGAATACTTAGCAAATGCCAACTTCCTTGGAGCAAATCTGAGAAGGAAGGTGTGTAAAATATTTTGTGGTTTTGTTTGTTTTTAGTATTTAAATTTTATCTCTTTATTATTGTTAAATGTTTCTAAGAAATATTTAAACCATTTTTTTTTCAAAATTTGACTCACAATATTTGTAGCTAAAATAGACTACTTAACATAGGATTGTAATGTACCACATTCAGAAAAAAAAACCACAATTGAAAATCTGTGGCATTTCTAATGCAATTTGGTATTTAAGAAATGGATAAAATTATAGAACCAAATATGGGTTGAATTACTGCTACACCGATTTATCTCCCTAACTCTTTAAAAAATCTTTTTCCTTTGTTCCTCTATGTTTACTTCAGGCTTTTTTGCTTAAGTCAGAAGACTCTGGGATAGCGTTTATGCTTTCTCTGGAGTAGATTTTATGCATTTTCTCCAGTTCTTCACTACTACCCAGGAAGGCTTCTGCTTTCAACCTTGCCCTCCTTAATTTTCTCATGAATACCCTCGTAGAGCCAATGGTAGACTCTGCAAATTGGTGAGAAATATTATTGTGTTAGTGGATCTCGGAGGTTCTATCCTCTCCTGTCAGCCCACATTCAGCCTTTACAAATTCATTAAAGATGTTAGCTGAGTCCCTACCAATTTGCACGGTGGCCTGTCTCCCTCTAATGCAGCTACATGTAAGCCAGTACTTACAATTTGCTCTCTTGGAGAAGTCTGCCTTCCAATAAATTCTAGCTGCTGGCTTCTTCTACAATTCCAGCTCTCTAATGGGTTTAGTAAAAATTGAATTTTATAGATTATCTGGCTTTATATTATCATTAGGTTGAGAGTGTTCGATGTTCAGCTTTCTACACCTGAAAGAGCAGTTGGAAATTTCTTTAAGTCACTGTTAAGGTGTTTTTGATTGCATGCTTCAGCTATTAGTCAGTAACCTAGACCTATTCATAAGTTTTGGATTTTTTTTTTCCAGCTCAAAAAACTTTACAAGCTTTATTTCTGATATTTTTCAGGAAAAAGAAAGTCTGTCTTAATTATTAATTCCATTTTACTGCTAATAACTAACCTATCCCCATTTCTATTTACCAATTTTAACCATTTATTTTACATATACTTATTGGGCAGCAATGAACTTAATTTTTGTGCAGTCATGTAACAAGCCCAGAATGCTGACATGTTCATCCAATTAGAGACTTCACTTTCATGTGCATCCATTCTGTATGAATGAGTTGTTTTAGTCTTCCAGTTTCTAATAAGAGTTGAACATTTCACTACAATGAGGCCTTATTTTAAATTCCAAGACCACTTGGCTAGAGCTCTGCCTTCATGTTAGCCTGGAAGAGCGATTTTCCCCTCAGAGCAAAACACAGCTCTCGTATTATCTGCACAAGATTATAACCAATTAGTATTCTACCTCAGTCTATGGATAAGTCATCTCTCTTAACTCAAACACTGCTTCATAATCTAGGCACTGTTGAAAGGCTTAACCCAATGTATTTGAGTACTTTGATATCAGTTTGAGACTATCTTCATTATTGCATATCTTTCAATATTGAATTCGTGTTGCCACCTATCATAAGAGGCCACCTAGAACCACCCTTTGGCTTGGTCTCATTTCCCAGGCTCATTTCATATTGCTTTTGGAGAATAACTCTGACACTTCCATATTAGGTGCAGATGTGATGATGATGCTAGTAGGAGCTCCTTCAGCCCTATGTAATTAACGCAAATTATTTTACTATAGTATTAAACTAAAATATTACGATTTTCATGCTCTAAATATCATTTTTCTCTACATTTATGATTTTAAATGTTACCTTAGTCATGGAGAGGTAGGGAATGTTTTTATTCTTTAACATTTAAGACTCTGGTCCAGCCTTCTATTCCCTTGTTATCTACACTCAAAGAACGTTGATTTCAATGGTACATCCTTCTAAATGTGTTGGTTTCTCTTTGTTACTTCTTTCAAGAAGGCATGTTTAAAACTTGATATTTAACAAACAATTAAATAAAAATACACTAACTTATAATGCCAAACTACTAATATTACAAAGCACCAACATTTATCCTCTCACATCTTAATTACAATATTTCTTAAGTTAGTAGTTTTAACATGTGAGAAAATTTCATATTCAAACTACCTAATTTCCCCTTCGCTACCAACATTTTGCTTTCCTTTCTATTATTTATTTTCCCCAAAACATACCTATTCATCTTTTTCCCCGAATTTGTTTCTTTATTCATCAAAAATGTGTTAAGTAGCTAATCTATACAGGCCCTGGGAAAGGTTCAAGTGCAGGGTTCCCAAAGTACATATCCTGAGAGAAAGTCAGGTGAAAGGCATATTGCTTTTTATGATCTAGATTCAAAAGTTATAAAGCAGCATTTCAACTATAATCTGTTGGTTGAGGTTATTAGAAAATCCTGCTTAAGTTCAAAGAGATGGAGGAATATTGATATCACATAGGAAGAACATGTGCGGTGGGGTCAGTTGTGTGCTAGAGATGACCCATCCTCAGCTCTGTCTTCAGTGGGGTCATAATGATAGTTTGAAGGCAGTCATAAAACTTCATAAAACTTCTGAAAGTAGCCTCATCTCTTTAAGCCTGAAATCGCTAAATAAAATGAAAATGTTTAGAACATATAGTAATCTTTCTTGCTGGATGCTTTTATAGAAATACTGAAAACTACCAGCATTTCTTAGAAAAAGTAATTATACTTTGAAACTACTCTGATATCAGTTTGAGCTAAGAGACTATCTTCATTATTGCATATCTTTCAATATTAAATTCGTGTTGCCACCTATCATAAGAGGCCACCTAAAACCACCCTTTGGTTTAGTCTCATTTCCTAGGCTCTTGCTACTTACCGACAGTAGTACAAGAAACAAAGAGACATTGTTTGGAGGGAGCATTTCTTTCCTGCCTTCCTCTTTCCACGGGTATGAAACCCATTTTCCATGCCATATGTGATTAGTGAGTTTAGGAGAAGGGCTGAATACATTCGACTCAATTCTTTTCTCTCTTCTCTTAGGGACCTTATTATCTACAACAAGTTCAGAATTTCTGCTGCTACCTATAGTCAGTCTGGCCAGAGTAGGCCCCCATGGAAGAAGCCCATAGTAGTGGAGTGTGGCCTATAATTCTGTGATAGGCACCTCTCCCAGACACCAGACAGGTGTTATCCGACAGCCCCCTAGTCAGAGGGAGAGAGTGTCCCCACCTCGGTTCTTGTCTTCAAACAAGTGGTTTCAGATAATTATCTTGTGTTAAAGTGAATTTATTAAAAAGTAATTTATTAAGAAAGTAAAACATGCACATTTATTAAAGGAGGAAGACAAGTAAATCTATCATCCCTTCCGGCATAAAGCACGGATGGACTCTAGGCTAATCCCAGGAGTGAGTGGGGTGGGAGTTTTCTGCCTTATACACCTTTCTGTCTACAGATTTTTTAATTCTTCTGCTGAATATCTTGGTACATATTAATTTCCAAGGCCCCCCTTTTACTTTGTTGTGGCTTTCCCATAATTTGTGAGAATCACCTCCCAATTTTATCGTGCCAAGCCCCCAACTGCTGGCTTATCTGCTTAAGGAGTGAAAAACTGCCCTTTTTTTAATCTTTCTCCTTCCCCCTCTCCATGTCTGCATTCTCTTGTTAGGGAGGCTTCTTCACCATTTGCCCTCAAGTGTCCTTGGTTTGGGGAAGATAATGGCCTGTTGTTTACAAGCCAGCTGCAGGTCGTCCAAACTGCTTGGCCTCGTTTCATTTTCTTGTCTCCTTTTCCCTCTTTCTCCTGCCCTGGAATTTCCCTAGATTCTTACAACCCTGTAACAGTTCTACAAGCGATTCTGCCTAATGTAGGAGAAAATGTTAGCTCACCCTCTTGTCCACAGAGCTAAGTCATCTTCTCCATGTAGCTTCTATCAGCCATAATGTTAAACTTTTATATCCATCTCTCAATTGTCCCTCAATAGGTTTTCTACCAAGGGTAAGGAGAGTTGCATTAAATATTTGAATCCTGCAAGCACAAGACTTCTCTTGAGTCAACTATGACATTCAAGAAACGTTCAAGAAGTAGAATTTGTGGAAAAATAAGTAGAAAGGACAGTTTGGGACATGTTAGTCACTAGACACTCAGAAGCAGGCGAACAATGTGTGGCCTTGATTACAGGAGCCTGCACATGACTTTAGGAAGATGCCGTTCCATTTTGCAATGTACACAGAGTGGACAAGGATTAGATATATCCCCAACAAAGGCTCGCCAGGTACCAAGCAGAACTTCAGTAACAATGTATATTCTTTTTTCTTACTCTGTTTTTTTCAGTCAGCACTACAAACCAGACCAGGACTTTTTAAAATTTAAAAGGCTGCTGTCTTCCCTACATGCTCCACAGGCCTGGTGAGTACCTAGTGTTAAATTGTGAAAGCGAAGGATGTGGTTGGCTGTGCAAGAGTCGCTTCTGGTCCTGCTTTCCTTTTCAGTGTTTGGAATTGAAATGCCCACTCTGCTCAACAGGCAGCAGTGATTTTGTTTTCAAATGGACAACCAAACTGACACAGCACCATGAGCTTCGCCGGCATCAGGTTTACTTACCATCAATACAAAAAACAGGGCAGGCAACACACAATATGCAACAATGGTAGCATAGTGCTAGCACAGTGAAGGTGGTGGTAATAGTTTCTGAAAATCCCCAAGTCTCCATTATTGGAAGACAGTGGCTCCTTGACTTACGAGTTTAATTCGTTCCGAGACCAAGCTCGTTAAGGAGCTCATTAAGGAGCTTGTTAACTCAAATTACTCTGTCAACTCAATGCAAAAAATCAGCCGAGAGACAGCTGGTATCTCAAAAAACTGGTTAGTCGGGACACTCGTAAGTCAAGGCCCCACTGTACTGTGTTACGGAAAGCAGGAATAACTGGGCATGGACCAATATCAATTCCGCAGTCTCTTTAGCTTTTGTACTCTGCTAGTCATTTGCCACCTCAAGGATATCTCCCAATCTCCAGTGCAGCCATACCTACCAATTACACATTGTTCATTAGAAACAGGTTATCGGGAAACAATATGGACAAGGGTGGATCCTTGTTTTAATACACACTATTTGTCTTGGAAGCTGTATATTTCTATAATTCCTTGAATTAGTCTTGTGAGGGAGATTTGAAGTAGAATTTATTAATACATCATGTTTGAACATAAGATTTCTGAGATTAAATTATGGTACTTGGACATATATATTTTAGATAGTTATAAGTAATTGAATTAAAACGTTTGGACTTCTGTTATAAAAAGAATATGCCATCAAAGACCAACAAATGAAAAATAAGGAAAACAAAATACTTGATGAACTATCTTAAGCTCAAAGGCACAGAAGAGCCAATAAAATGCTTATGACAGGATCACTATAGCTATAGAAAACAAAGGGGTTTTTTTGTTTGTTTTGTTTTGTTGTTTTTAGGTAAAAAAGAACTGCAGTGGTTTGAAAACATAATTTAGTCTTTAGTATTACTATCAGTTGAAAAGCATTGGCCAATTAAAATGAAATAAAGAAAGGCAGTCTAATTAAGTTGGATAAAGAAAGATTTACCACTCTAGCTGGTTTCACTCAGTGAATAGAGAGTCCCCCTGTGGACCAAAGGGTCCCTGGTTCGATTCTGGTCAAGGGCATGTACCACCATTGAAGGCTCCTCCCTTGCCAGGGCCCTGGTCGGGGCATGTGCAGGAGGCAACCAATGGATCGATGTGTTTCTCTCACATTGCTGTTTCTCTCTGTCTTTCCCTGCTCTCTTCCAATCTCCCTAAAAATCAATGGAAAAATATTCTCAGGTGACGATTTAAAAAAAAAATAAAGATTTCCCTAGTAGAAAAAAGGTTAAGGTCTTAGAGAGTAAATATATGTGAAACTCAAATAATTGTAAAAGTGAGGCTAAAATAGATATAAAAGTCTAAAAAAAGTACCAAGTCTAATTGTTCTTAAAATAGGCCTTAGGAAATAGTGAGACACTGTAGCGATTATTAGATCATAGTGATGACTAACAGAAATCCGACAGTTCTGACAAAGATCAAAGAAAGCCAATATTCTGGAAACGTTGAGATGTGACCTTTTAAAACTATGGACAGAGTCCCATCTGAGAGCAATTGAGGAGCTACTTCATTAAGATTAAAATAGCTATTCTAAGATGTTAATGGCACTATAGGTTTGAGATACAAATACTGTAAGACTAGTATAAAATACGCCAAAAAGTTCCAGTGTGAGTTTAAAGGTAACATAATTACCAAAGTTGAGGGACTGTGTTCTTTGAGAGAATATTTGTGTAATCAAGGCTCTAATTAAAGACAAAGCAAAACAGAAATTAAAGGGAAACATCACAAAGATAATAAAGATATAGAATAAGATTGGATTAAATGCTCATTTAATGAAAAATATAATTTAGATAGGATTATCCAACTCAGAATGGAGATGTGCAATATTTTTTAGAAAGCTTTGGAGACATGCAGAACCTATTCATTTGTAACCTTTCCTTGTGGGAAACCAATAAGATAAAATAAAGAGATTATGCTAAGAAGGCAAATGGTTGTCAGAGATCCAATAAAAATTAAAAGGAAAACAGAAGGTACTCATTTTTAGCAAATACATTAACTGACATGTTATAGATGGAAATAGAATTTAGCTTAAATTAGTTGGTTAAGCTGTTACAAATATAGCAAAGCCCTGTTTAAAAAAAAAAATGGAAAAAGAACAGTTCAAATGAATGAACACAGTTTTGCTTCATCCCACAACTGATGTAAAAGAATGACAGGTAGAAATTCAAAAGCTAAGGAAAGATAATGCCTTCTTGATGAATTAAAGATGTATATGCTTTAGAGACAGTAACTCTAACTTTAGATCCCTTTGCAGTGGTTCTCAACCTTCTGGCCCTTTAAATACAGTTCCTCATATTGTGACCCAACCATACAATTATTTTCGTTGCTACTTCATAACTGTAATGTTGCTACTGTTATGGATAGTCATGTAAATATCTGATATGCAGGATGGTCTTAGGCGACCCCTGTGAAAGGGTCGTTCGACCACCAAAGGGGTCGCGACCCACAGGTTGAGAACCGCGGGGAAAGGTGGGACCTCAGTCACACAGGAGATTTATCCTAGAGGCAGGTTCCCCTGGTGTAAGTAATTCACAGCAAAAAGCAAAATTCCAAAGCAGCTACTGTGCTACAGAATTTTAAAATGTTCAATCAAAAATGAAGGTGTATAGAACTAGATAAAAGTCTGCTTTCAAAATGTTATCAGAGTGCCAATACATAGGGTTAAAAGGGAAATGGAAAGTAGGAGATTTTACTTCGGATGAATGAGAAAAAGGGCACATCAAATAAAATCTGGTGACAGGTATTTTTGCTAGACAAGAAAACCTCTATATAAGTGACAGGTACTCCGAGACAAGAGGCTGTATTTCTGGGTGTCCTCTCTCCCTGTTGGCAGAAACCATGACAACACTGGGGGCGAGGGGCATTTCTATCTATTTTATTTAAGATCAAAGGTAGTAAAAGCTGGACAGCTAGCATTGACCTAACTGTTGAGACTTAAACAAGTAAGATTTCTCCATCCAATCGATTTCCTTTAAAAAAAAATCTCTCAGTTAACACTATATTTTTTGACATTATTAAGTATTGACCTCCAGCAACAATACTTTTTACTAGGGGTAAGTTTTAGGACCTAGGGATTGGCTTTTAATTTGTAAAATATAGGCCTAGTGGTATGGGAATCTGCTGAGTAGCATAAACTTTTAAAAATTTATTTTTATTGTTGAAGTATTACATATGTCTAATTTTTTGCCCCCATTTACTCCCTGTACCTCACTCTTGCCCCCTCTCCAGGGATTATGAATAAGTTCTTTGGTTAATTCCTGCCCCCTCCCCACCCCTTCCCTCTGAAACTTCTCAGTCTGTTGCATGCTTCAATTTCTCTGGATCAATTTTGTTCTTCAGTGTTTTTGTTCATTAGATCCCACATATAAGTGAGATCATGTGATACTTGTCTTACTCTGACTGGATTATTTCACTTAGCATAATGCTCTCCAGGTCCCTCCATGCTTCCCAAAGGGTAAGAGATCCTTTTTTATTGCTGCATAGTATCCCATGGTGAAAATATACTACAGCCTTTTTTCCCCACTCATCTACTGATAGGCACTTGGGCTGTTTCCAGATCTTAACTATTGTAAGTAGCACTGCTGTGAACATAGGCATGCATATATTCTTTCAGATTGGTGTTTCAGGATTCATGGGATATATTCCTAGAAGTGGGATCACTGGGTCAAATGGAAGTTCCTTTTTTTATTTTTTGAAGAAACTCCATACTGTTTTCCATAGTGGCTCCACCAGTCTGCATTCCCACCAGCAGTGTACTAGGGTTCCCTTTTCCACACATCCTTACCAGTACTTGTCATTTGTTGCTTTGTTGATGGTAGCCATTCTGGCAGGTGTGAGGTGATACCTTGTTGTCATATTATTATTTTTGTATCATTTTGATATATTTTTATTATTGTGATATTCAATCTTTTAATGTAACATTGTACCTCACCACCCAGTCATTTACTTTTATGGTGTTTTATGGTGATCCTGTTTCATTATCTATCTATCTATCTATCTATCTATCTATCTATCATCTACCTATTATCTATCTGTCATCTATCTGTAGATAGAAATAGATCTAGATATCACTATGTCATATAAACATAGACTATTAGAGCTAAAGTCAATTTTGAAGATAATCTGACCCATTATTCTGTCTCTATCTGACCCTCTTTTTTTCTGAAAGAGTTTAAGTAAAGAGAATTAACATCTATCTGTGGTCATAACCACCCCCTTCCCC
This sequence comes from Myotis nattereri, assembly GCF_964212035.1. NCBI lineage: Eukaryota > Metazoa > Chordata > Mammalia > Chiroptera > Vespertilionidae > Myotis > Myotis nattereri. Next base: position 63,505,058 of record NC_138084.1, on the reverse strand, counting down.
TCCCCCCTCCCCCCCCACACACAATTGCTTAGTCATAGCATGGAGTATCAAATTTCTCCACCAATTCACCAAACCTTAATTTTCTCAGGTCAAGTTAAAGAGAACAAGGTGATGCTTGCATATGAAGTGAATTGTATAACAAAAAGGAATCCCGAGCTCAGGGAACCTATGTATTTTATAATACACAGTAAGCATGTCTGCCCTTTGCCCTAGTGGGAGACATTTTGTTTATTATGCTATACAGTTATGATCCTTCACTTCCTTCTAGTGGGAGACAGTATCTCTCTCTTCCCGCTGTTTGCTATACAGATACCCTTGAAAAATCATTTATATCAAAGAGCAAAGAGCAAACAACACCTCCTTCACATAATGTGCAGAAATAGGAGAAACCCACAGAGAATTACCTTCTACAATAATAAAAGCATAATATCCTAATTAGACCGGACATCCAAAAGACCTTCCAGATGACCTTCCGGACAACCTTTCGGACAAAGCCAGGACTGCAAGGGCCCAGGCAAGCCGCCCTGGCTGTGAGGGCCGAGCCCTTGCATGAATTTCATGCATTATGCCTCTAGTCTCGCAATAATATATAAAATTGCTTAGGAAAACATTGAGCTAAATATAAACATTTTTTATTAAAATAAATCAAATAACTTAACTTGGAAAATATCAAAATTTAGGAGCTTTATTGAAAGAAAAAACAAAAGCAAAAAAAACCTTGAAAGAGTGAAAGACGTTCCCACCAATGAGAATTAGGGGTTGGATACTTCCTTTTTGGACACAGTTTACAGGATGAGCAGACAATTATTTCTTTGTCTACCTAATACTTCTGACACCACTGAGAATATTAATCCCTTCCTTCTCGTCTTTCACTGCAGCCACATGTCAATCAAAAAGCTGTCATGTTTTTCTATGACTCCTCACTACTGGACTATAGGTGATTGTCGTAAGCATTTTAGTCTAACCTGAGTTAGAGCAATCATTCCTTCCTAGAACCTCTCCTCTAGCTACAGAGGCTAACCAATAAAAAAGGGCTATTTGCCAGAGAAGTGTGCTCTGAAGGAATAATGAGGGCGAACTGTGAGCATCTAGATTTGACAATTAGAAACTGATCGTTCTATAGAGAAAACTGCTTTAGCAGGTAATGACGTTTCCAGCTCCATGGTTAAGGTTTGACTGGTGGCAGCTTTTAGGACTCATTCCTCCCCCTTCTCCACTTGCCTGATATCTGAGTAAACGACATCTGTGTATCTGATAGGAAAAGCCCATTGCCTTTTCTCTGAATGCCTGGAGAAGTCCAAGCCCCACAAATACCAGCCCCATCTGAGAACCCTAAAGCCAGCAACCTCTGCACTGTAACCACAATTAAAAACAAAAACAAAACATTTGGACTTCCTTTCACTCAAGCCAAAAGATGCCTACTCTTCTCTCCCCAGAAAATGTAAAGGGCTATCTTTGAAAACTCCCCTGGTGTGTGTTTAATGTCATCAGTCTCACATCTGTACCAATTTGAGTGACCCTGTCCTTTTCCTAGCAAGTTAGAGTAGAATATTAAAGATGAAAGCTAGGGATTTCAGATAAAGTAGGTAGTACAGAAGTAGACACAGTCAAGAGGTTTCTGGGGAAAAAAATTTGAAGTAAACAATAGGAGAAATACAAATGTTGGTGGAGTAACTATATTACAGGAATGCATTTTAAGATAGGGGAAATTAAAAAAAAAATAAAACCTTTCTCAAAAGCAGTAATTACAAAAGTTATTTCTGACATGTGACATTTAATATATCATTTATATCTAACATCCTATAGAAAATATGCAAAGTAAGTTAGCCATAGTAGATGTTGGTGGTGGTTTTTCAGTAGAAGTGTCTGGGGTAGGGCTTATTCTTTAGTGTCAGAAATAATCAGCATAGGAAGTTTTACATGCTAAAACCTGCATGTAGTTATCTTTTGTCATTGTTGTTTTGGTGTGTATTTTGTTTGGTTGCTTGCGTGCATGGTGCATGCTTTTGTTTTATTTTTTTGGTTTTTAGGAAATGTTCAAAAACACTCCATTTCTATTTTTTCCATAGATATCTTCCAGCATTTCCTTTCAGAAATGAGTATTTTACTGGCATTTTGCACTCACTCAGCCACTGCATGCCTGCCGAGCAATTCTATAAACTGAGCTCTTTTTGAAATCAGTGGGAATTAAACATCTACAGTGCAGCCACAGGGATGTGAAAGTGTATAAAGTTTAGTGATCATAATTTTCATAATCTTTTTATATTCATATCTTTCATAGAAAAAAATTTGAGCTGACTTTCATTGTAAAATTGTCATCTTAAATGACAACTGGATAAAGGACTGTCTTAAAACAAAATGATGAACGGGCTCACTATGATTGTTGGTAATGAAATCTTGTATGTGGTTACATTTAAAATCAGTATTTTATTATACCTGAAGAAAAAGAAAAAGAAAATCTTTGTTTTATTATTTTAAAGTAATGAAAGAGACATTGAATTTTTGACTTTCAGGCTAAAGAAAAATCAAGACAAATTTAGATAAGCATTTCTAAAACATGTAGTAAGTAGCTTACTCGTGAATACTATGATCTTATAGTTATAAAATAATTAAAAACATGAGAGCTATGTTTTGTCTTGATCAGGTCAGTTTCAGATTATGTTTCTGTTAGTCCTAGATTGTTTCAAGAAACTATCAGGAAACTGGAAAAAGGCAACTGACAAAATTAGTAAGCATGATTTTTTCGAAGCGTACTGAACAGTGACAGAGGGAATATTATTATTAAGGAGTATTTTAAATCTAATGGATATAAATTATTCTCCAGAGACCATTAAGTTATTTCTAGGATGCAAGATTCCAAAATGAATTTTATGGTGAAAATTCATGAAAAAGTTTAATCAATGTGACCACATGCCAAAGTTTATTTTAATCACTTTTATTAGGTGAGTAATGGTCTTGGGAATAATAGATGCAAATCTGAAATGGTAAATAACATGCAGAATGAAAAATAATGCAGGCATTAAGGTGAGAGCAATGAGCTTCTGAAAATTATTATTTTGTTTTAAAGAATATTCAGGTATCAATTAGGATTTGAAGATGACTATTCTCATAAATTATATAATTACATAACATGTGTTCAGGATGTTCCTTTGTGTTGAGAGAGATGAGAGAGAGAGAGAGAGAGAGAGAGAGAGAGAGAGAGAGAGAGAGAGAGAGAGAACTGACAGACATATACAGAGATAGAGAGCTGGACATTAATGATTTTCTGTGAACAATATGACATGATTTGGAAATAGAAACATTACAAGGAAATGCAGTGTATATACTTTCCTTGAATAACCCATGATCTAGCTAGGAAATAAAATAAAATTTAGTGCCTTTTTTGCAGTTTGGATTGGTTTATTTTCTACCAGAGCAGACTTCACAATTTCTGACAAGATGTAGAGAAACATACTCTATGTCGAATGGGTGCAGCCGTCACTGGTTCTCCAGTGTATTTCCTGAGGGTTTCAGGACTCCAAAGACACTCCTTTTGGAACTGAGCTATGTTCGTTGTTCCTGGTAATATTGGTTATTAATAGCTCAGATTTTTATTAAGCACCTACTGTGTACTAGAAGTTTCAGGGGTCATTGCAGTTCCCTACCTCAAACTTTTGGGAACCAGCAGGCTGACCCTCCCCTAAAAAACCTATTGGTTTCCTTCTCTATATCATTGGCAGCAGGAAATTGGAAAAAAATAGCCTATAAATAAATGAATAAATTTTTCCTGCTCGGAACTGGAACTAAGCCACTGACAACATTGTAGACTCCAACAGAAAACGGGGGCACTTTTAACGTTTATGCCCCGTCTAAATTCCCCGAGAAAAAACAACTTTAATCGTCCATAACCAAGAGCAAAGGAGATTATTTTTTAAACAAAGTGAAAATGAGCCTCAGCCCTTCCCTGTCTTCTCTACCTGCACAGACACAGGCCCAGAGGATCAAAAGTTCCAGGTTTGTACCGAGCCAATCGCTCACGTCATTCCATTGATATAAACAAAGCACACTCCCCTGAAGAGGAAGGCCACCTCAGGGGCTGTCACAGGTGCAGGCAGCTGTCTTACTCATCCAAAGGTTACAGGTAAAATGTCTTTCGCTCAAGAATTCACTATTAAATTGGGCAAGTAAACTAAAACATCAGTAGGAAATCTGAGCAAAGCTACAAAAGAAAATGTCAGTGTTCTTTTTATGTATTTCTAAACAAAAGAAGCTGCAAGGAAAGAAGTCACGGAGCGTGGTTTCATTGTTGAGTTCTAGCTGGGCGTCTAGACCTATCGTCAGCTTCAAACACGGAGGCAGAGAGATTAGCTGAAACGGAAGTATTTTTATAACAAGTCAACTAGAAGTGCAGAACAGCCCCGGGGAGTCTGATTTGAGCTGTAGTTCCTAAACAATGGTGTTTCAATTCCCGGGATGAAGCCAATTTACAAAATTATTTTAAAAGCCAAGTCTCCAATTTCTAATTAAGAGACCTGACACAGGATGACTAAAAGAAGAATACTGTGCTTTATTTTGGCAAGAAGTTGTGATGGAATGGGAAAGTAGTGCACAATTTCCTGAGACAGGTAAATTAAAGCAAACATTTAAATATGGGCCTATTGTGTTTTGTTAGGCTCAATCTAATACAACTTAATTAAGTATTTCAAGTTTATGAACTTAAGAAATAGATTCTGTAGCTTGTAGATTGCATAAAGTAAATGTAAGCATTTAAGGTTGTGATTCTTACAACAGAAGATTTCCAATTAGCAGTGTAAGAATGGGGGCTAGAGAAATCAGGACTTTGATAAGCCCCTGAATAATTCTGAAGACAGTTGTCTCTACACCACATTTACAGGCATACCCTTTTATAGACTTGAATTTGTTGACTAAAGCTTTTTAAAATTCTTACTTTACAAATGAGGAAGCATTTATTTTTCTTTTTAAAATATGTTTTTGTTGATTTATTTTTTTGTTTAGAGAGAGAGAGGAAGGGAAAGGGATAGAGAGATAAAAATATTGATGAGAAAGAAACATCATAGGTCAGCTGCCTCCTCCACACCTTTTACTGGGGATCAAACCCAAAACCTGAGCATGTGCCCTGACTGGGAATCAAACCCCTGACCTCTTGTTTCCTGGGTCACGGCTCAACCACCAAGACACATCAGCTGAGCAAGCATTTACTTTTCTTTCGCAATATTTCTAATACATACTCATCACATAACAGTCAGAATTTCAGTTTACACTTATTTGTTATCCATTTTTATTTATTCATCCACTGAATGTATTTGGAGATTCTACTATATTCCAGGAACAGTGACAGGCACTGAAAATTCTGTGATAAGCAAGAAAAGGGTAGTTACCTATACATTTACTAAGAATAAAGGATAATTTAAAATGGTTAGATAACAAAGATTAACAGTCAATATAAATAGCTAATATCAATCCAGATCTCTATTAAAAATCAATAGTCTTTTATTTACAGCAGAAAGAGTTAAAAATTAAAAACAACACTACTAAAAATAGCATCAAAATATATAATGCCTCTGAATAAACCTAAGAAAACATATGTAAGACATCTATGGAGAAAACAGTACAACTCTATTGAAAGGTATTTCCAAAAACGCAAATAAGTGGAGGTGTATACCAAGCTCATGAATGGAAAGACTCAAGGTGTTAATTTCCACCGAATGGAAATACAGATACAGGACACACGCTGTGAAAGCCACAGTGGAGTGTTGGATGGTAGATGGAGAAACTTCACATTCTGGTTTTAAAATTTATGAAGAAATACAAAGTTTTGATTCTAGCAAAGTCTGAATAAGAATAACAAAATGCTGAGAATGTTCTACACATGATAGGATTTATTACCCAACATAGATAAAAAGGGTTTTACTACATCAAGAGTCGATACGACAGAGAGTTGGAAACATTTGACCCACAGGCCATCTACCACGTTTTGTAAATAAGTTTTTAATGGAACAAAGCTATGACCATTCATTTACTATTAAAGGCCCTCTGCACGACATTTGTGCACTCAGGCAGGGGTCCCTCGGCCTGACCTGCACCCTTTAGCAGTCCAGGAGCCCTTGGGGGATGTCCGAGGGTACAGGGAGCGGGCCTAAGTGCCATGAGACATCCTTAGCACTGACGCAAAGGCGGCAGAGGCTCCTGCCACCGCTGCTTCACCAGCCGCCACTACCACTTCGCCAGCCCTGAGCCTGGCTTCTGGCAGAGTGGCGCTCCCCCTTTGGGAGCGCACTGACCACCAGGGGGAAGCTCCTGCATTGAGTGTCTGCCCCCAGTGGTCAGTGTGCATCATAGCGACCGGTTGTTCTGCTCTTTGGTTGATTTGCATATTACCCTTTTATTATATAGAGAATTATCTATGACTGCTTCCAAGCTGAACCAGCTTGTGATGCACTGTATGGCCCAAAGCCTAAAATATTTTTATCCAATATTTTAAGAAAATATTTGCCAATCCCTCAGCAAGAACAGTGAAGCAAACATGCACATATGCATATTTGATACATAACAAAGATATAACTACAGAACATTTGATAAAATGTACCACTACCTCATGCAATATACACCCATCCACACCCACATGCGTGTACACACACACATGTACTCACAGAGCAGTTCTACATGGCTCATATAAATTATGTTAAAGGAGAAAATTATTGGCCTTGATATATACAATATAAGGAATATCTTCAAGATGCCTGAGTAGAGATAGTTTTCTTAAATATTATATTAAAAATAATCTATGTATAAGTGAAAAGGCCTGTACAGTTGAGAATATGTAATACAAAACATTTAAGAAAGTGAAAAGCAGATCACATGGTAGTAGAAGTTATTTAGCAGACATATAACTGGTAAAGGGATTATATTTATAATATTTTTAGAATTGAAACATATCAGTAAGAAAAAGACAGATAACCCAATTAAAAATATTGCAGGAAGGAAGGAAAGTTTTTAAAAAGGAATACTTTAAAATTGTTCAGTGAAAGGATATATACATCCAACATTTTTAAACAGGTGGCAAATCTACTTAGCAATTAGTGAAATTGAAAGTAAATCTAAAAATATATACATACTGTAAATCCAAAAAACTAAAATTAATAAATGCAATGTCTGACAATTCCAAGTCGGAAAGAATTTGGAGCAATCAGAATTCACACTGGCAATAGAATAGAAATATTCCAGAAGATATATGCTTTGTCTTAAAGCTAAAAACAACAGCAAAGAAACAATATGTGTTATTTTGCATAGTTGAGGACTCATATACTTTTTAATTCAAAAATTCTACCACAAATATTTATTCTGAAGACACATACTTATTTGCTCTAAAATAAATATACATGTATATATTTCATATGCATATATGTGTATAGCTATGTATACACAAATATGTTTATGGTATCATTATTCATAACAAATATGAATAATGGAACAACTCAAAATGAGGTCAAGAATAAAATGAACACATAATGATACATTTATAAAAGGGACTATCCCAGAGCAACAAAAAAAAATAAACTTTATTTATACACAATAACTTAGATAATTGTTTTATATCTTTAATCTCTTTATTGATTAAGGTATTACATATGTGACCTCATTATGCTGAATGAGAATCCTGAAACACCAATAAAAAATAATATATGCACCTCTATATTCATAACAGCATTATTTATAATAGCCAAGATCTGAAAACAGCTCCGGTGCCCATTAGTAGATGAATGAATAAAAAAGCTGTGGTACATTTATACAATAGTATAATACAGCAAAAAGAAAAATAAAAAAAGAGGGAACTCCTACCCTTTGTGACAGCATGGATGGACCTTGGGATTACTAAACTAACACAAATAAATCAGTCAGAAAAAGACAAATACCATATGATCTCACTTACATGTGGAATCTAAAATAAACTGATGAACAAAATAGAACCAGAGACAAGGATACATGGAACAGACTGATAGGTGTCAGAGAGAAGGGGGAGGGGGGAAACTGAAAGAAAGAAGGTGAAGAGATTAGCCAAAGAACATATATGAATAGCTCATGGACACAGACAGCAGTGCAGTGTAGACCTGAGGGAGGTGGGGGTATATATATATATATGTATATATATGTGTGTGTACGTGTGTATATATATATACATATATATACATATATATATATATATATATATATATATATATATATATATATATATATAGAGAGAGGCCCGGTGCACAAAACTTTGTGCACGCGGGGGGAAAAGGGGGGTCCCTCAGCCTGGCCTGTGCCCTCTCACAGTCTGGGACCCCCCGGGAGATAATGACCTGCTAGCTTAGGCCTGCTCCCGGGTGGCAGAGGATAGGCCCAATCCCTAGGTGCAGCCCCTGGTCGGACTCAGAGCAGGGCCGATTGGGGAGTTGAGGTGCAGCCCCCTGTCATGCACAGAGCAGGGCCAATCAGGAGGTTTCAAGCCACCCTCAGTCACACTCAGGGTAGGGCCAATTAGGGGGTTGGGGCACCGCCCCCTGTCACACTCAAGGCAGGGTCGATGGGGAGGTTGCAGCACCACCCCCTGTCACGCACAGAGCAGGGCCAATCAGGGGGTTGGGGCGCTGCCCCTGTCACACACAGAGCATGGCCCATCAGTGGGGTTGGGGCTCCGTACCCTGTCATGCACAGAGCAGGGCCCATCGGGGGGTTGAGGAGCTCCCCCCTGTCACTCACAGAGTAGGGCCGATAAGGGAGTTGGGGCACCGCCCCCTGTCACACACAGAGCAGGGCGGATCAGGGGGTTGGGGCACCACCCTGTATCACCCACAAAGCAGGGCTGATCAGGGGTTGGGGCGCCGCCACTGTCACACTCAGGGCAGGGCCAATGGGGAGGTTATGGCTCTACCCCATCACACACAGAGCAGGGCCCGTGGGCGGGGGGGGAGGGGCGCACCCTGTCACACACAGAGTAGGGCCGATCAGGGAGTTGGGGCGCCGCACCCTGTCACACACAGAGCCGCAGGGCGATCAGGGGGTTGGGGAGCTCCCCCTATCAGGCACAGAGCAGGGCTGGTCAGGGGGTTGAGGCGCCTTCCCCTGTCATGAACAGAGCAGGGCGGATAGGGAGGTTGTGGCCCCGCGCCCTGTCACACACAGAGCCGCAGGGCAATCAGGGGGTTAGGGCGCTGCCCCCTATCACGCTGATCCCGGTGCTGGGAGGCCTCTCGGCTCTGGTGATCCCAGTGCTGGGAGGCATATTACCCTTTTACTATATAGGATAGAGGCCTGGTGCACGGGTCGGGGCCAGCTGGTTTGCCCTGAAGGGTGTCCTGGATAAGGGTGGGGATCCCCACTGGGGTGCCTGGCCAGTCTTGGTGAGGGGCTGAGGGCTGTTTTCAGGCTGGCGGGTGACTGAAGCTCCCAACCGCTCCTTGTTTTCCTTTTCTTTTTTTATTCTGGGCCAGCTTTAGCTCTGGCTCCAACTCAGAGGCTTCCGCTGCTGAAAGCAGGTATCTGGTTTGTTTGGGTTCTATAATCGAAACACTGTATCCACTCCAGCTCTGAGATTCTAGAGGGCTGAAAGCAGGTTTCTGGGGTTTTGTTTAGCTTCTATATTTGTAACAATGTTTCCAAAACTGCAAGCTCAGCGGCCGGCAAGGCAGGCGGGGAACGTTGGTTTCCTCCATCACTGAAGCAAGCAAGCCTCATATTAGTTTCAAGCTGCCTGGCTGCCGGCCGCCATCTTGGCTGGCAGTTAATTTGCGTATCGCCCTGATTAGCCAATGGGAAGGGTAGCGGACGTACGCTAATTACCATGTTTCTCTTTTATTAGATACGATGTAATATGCTAATTAGACCAGACTTCCTTCCAGACAAAGCTAGGGAAGGAGGGAAGCCAGCCTGGGTCCTGGGTGCCTGTGGGTGGCCGGAAGGGAAGCAAGCCCAGGTCCCGGGTGCCAGAAGGAAGACGGTGCCAGCAGCTGGGGGTTGAAAGGCCTACTCTTGCATGAATTTTCATGCATCCAGCCTCTAGTATATATATATATATATATATATATATATATATATAATGCTGAATGGAAGAAGACAGAAACAACATTAATACATACTGGATTATTTTATTTGTAGAAAATTTTAAAAGAGATGAAACTCTTTTAAAGTACTGAGTAGCTATAATGTTGCTCGCTTTTATAAACTTGTTATGCCATATATCCTATTTTATACACATTCTTTGATATATTTTACAATTTTAAAAATTTAGAAATTAAATTTTTCTAAAAGTGAAAGATATAATAGGCAATTCATAAAAGTAGAAAAATTAATGGCTGATACACATATGAAAGAGCTCTCATCATCAATAAAAATTATAAAGTTTAAATTTTGGTTTAGATATAGATTTTCACATCTGTCTGGTTTGCAAGATTGGAAGCCTGATAACATTTTTTTTTTTTTACCAGTGTTAAACATAACATGTAAAAACTGTATCTCACTTAAAGTGTTATTGGGAGTGTAAGTTTTTAAACCACTTTGGAGAGAAATTGACTCTACATTATTTAATGTTTGGGGAATGTGGCTTCTTTGAAATCTAGTACTTCTGCTTTGAGAAGTCTAAGAAAAAAATTTTTCACAGGTAGAAAAGGGGACAATTTCATGAATGTCCACTGCAGCACCCTTACAAGTGTATAAAAATGTGCAAATAATGCAACCATCTTTCAGCAGAAGTATGAGAATATAAGTACATACTTATTCATCTGAAGAATGTGTTTTAGCTAAAATCAATAAACTAACTCTGTGTATAGATATAAATAAATTTTAAAAACCTAATGTGGAATAAAAATGACTTTCAAATTTATTCCCGTATGCCAGGCAAACTTGCCCCTTCTAACAGTGTGGGAAGGGATTTAAAGCAATTACAGATAAGTAGGTTCTTTTATTTCCTTGAAAAGGTCTTCTTGGAAAGCAGAGGAGTGAATTTCGCATGGAAATGTGTACTTTTGTCAGGTGGTGCTGAGTCCCCATTTGAGGTTTAGGGTACCATTTGAATGGAGCCCAGTCAGCAGGCACCTGTGTGTTTTTCCAGCCATGTTCAGCTGCTGATGTGAAGATGCAGAGAAGGTAAAATTTATGCATGTTGGGGTTTGAATTTTCCAGGTAAGTTGATATTGTGGGGAATAAGGTGCAAAGAGTAAGGAGTTGATAGGTTGTACGGTTCTGGTGAGGAGGTGTGAAATTTAAGCTGGAATGGAGGAGGATGAAAACATGACAATTGAACAAATGTAACAACTGGAATTGTTGATGGAGCAGAAAGATTTATGCGGTGGTTGTACTGGTGTAAAGGAGCAAAAAAATAGTAGATTTAATGAAAGAATTGATTGTATGATGGGCTTTCAGAGATGATGTAGTAATTGAGATTGGAAATGTCTAGGACATGAGATGTAACTAACATGAAATTAAGGAATAGATAGTGCAAGTGCAGATGCAAAGACCTAGGAGGCCAGAGGATTGAATAGATCATCAATATAAATTTAGACCATGTCAAAAATAATGACAAAAATAGTGATGTTAAGAGAAAGTGGTAAGCTAGGTGAAAGAATAATGAAAATTTAAGAATGACAAGGAGTGAGAAATGTTAGTAGATACCAGCATCAAAGAGAGCTGGGAGATAGTAAAGTGTAACAGCACCACTTGAAAGAATCCTTGGGTTTTGAGAGAGAACAAACTGTCTAGAAGCTGAAACGAGATACAAGATAGCCAATCTCCAGGCCTTGTAATACTTGCAGTGGTGGAAGAAGAACAAGGAGAATTTCCACTTTGAAGTCTGCACTGATGTGTTACATCTCCAAAAAATAAGGTGACAACAGGAGACTTCAGAGAAGGTTTTGAGCAGGATGGGTGGTGTGAGATGCTGAGGAGAGGAATTCAAAGGGAACAAAGGCAAGGTTTGGATGTTGGAGAATTATGAAAATTGGTCACATTAGGAAATGCATGGAGTCATATGGGAATTTCTTGGAAGTTTAGAATTTTTCTACTGACAATAGGCTCACAGAGATAGGTGATGATGGGATTTTCTTGAATTTTCAATAGAAAAGATGAGTCATTAGTTAAAATGAAGGCCTCCATCTACGCCCTTTTTTGATAAATATTGATGACTTATTTATTTATATAATTATATATAGTTATAATATTAGTTATATAAAATTTTAAGGTGATAAAATTTGAAAGACGTTTTATGTGCATTAACAAAATTTAATATAGCTATCTATATCTATCTATCATCTATCTATCTATCTATCTATCTATCTATCTATCTATCTATCTATCTAACATAATAAAAGCCTAATATGCAAATCAATTGAACGGTGGAACAACTGGTAGCTATGATGTGCACTGACCACCAGGGGGTAGATGCTCAATATAGGAGCTGCCCCCTGGTGGTCAGTGCGCTCCCACAGTGGGTGCACTGCTCTGCCAGAAGCTGGGCTCACAAGTGGCGAGCACAGTGCCAGGAGCAGGAGACTCTCCCACCTCTGCGGCAGCACTAAGGAGCAGTAAGGAGTAGCGAGCAGGTGGGTGGTAAGGAGCAAGACTACAAGAGGGTGTAGGCTAGGCTGAGGGATCCCCACACGTGCATGAATTTTGTGCACCAGGCCTCTAGTGAGTGTGTGTGTGTGTGTGTGTATATATATATATATATATACTAGAGGCCCGGTGCACAAAAATTTGTGCACTTGGGGGGGAGGGGGGTTCCTCAACCTGGCCTGTGCCCTCTCGCAGTCTGGGACCCCTCGGGAGATAACGACCTGCTGGCTGAGGCCTGCTCCCGGGTGGCAGAGGGCAGGCCCAATCCCTAGGTGCAACCCCTGGTCAGGCTCAGAGCAGGGCTGATTGGGGAGTTGGGGCGCCACCCCCTGTCATGCACAGAGCAGGGCCCATCAGGGGGGTTGGGGCTCCATACCCTGTCATGCACAGAGCAGGGTCGATCAGGGGGTTGGGGAGCTCCCCACTGTCATGCACAGAGCAGGGCCGATCAGGGGGTTGAGGAGCTCCCCCCATCACTCACAGAGTAGGGCCGATAGGGGAGTTGGGGCATCAGCCCCTGTCACACACAGAGCAGGGCGGAACAGGGGGTTGGGATGCCACACCCTGTCAAACTCAGGGCAGGGCCGATGTGGAGGTCATGGCTCTACTCCATCACACACAGAGCAGGGCCCATGGGGGGCGGTTGGGGCACCGCCCTCTATCACCCACAGAGCATGGTCGATCAGGGGGTTGGGGCGCCGCCACTGTCACACTCAGGGCAGGGCCGATGGGGAGGTTATGGCTCTACCCCATCACACACAGAGCAGGGCCCGTGGGGGGTGGGGGCTTTGGGGCGCCACACCCTGTCACACACAGAGCAGAGCTGATCAGGGGGTTGGGGCACTGCACCCTGTCACACACAGAGCCTCAGGGCGATCAGGGGGTTGGGGAGTTCCCCCTTATCAGGCACAGAGCAGGGCTGATCAGGGGGTTGGGGCGCCTTCCCCTGTCACGAACAGAGCAGGGCGGATAGGGAGGTTGTGGCCCCGCCCCCTGTCACACACAGAGCCGCAGGGCAATCAGGGGATTTGGGCCCTGTCATGCTGATTCCGGTGCCAGGAGGCCTCGTGACTCCGCTAATCCCGGTGTTGGGAGGCATATTACCCTTTTATTATATAGGATAGAGGTCTGGTGCACAGGTGGGGGCCGGCTGTTTTGCCCTGAAGGGTGTCCTGGATCAGTGTGGGGGTCCAGCTTGGGTGCCTGGCCAGCCTGGGTGAGGGGCTGATGGCTGTTTGCAGCTGGTCACACCCCCTTCAGGGTGGGGGTCCCCACTGAGGTGCCTGGCCAGCCTGGGTGAGGGGATGATGGCTGTTTTCAGGCTGGCAGGTGACTGAAGCTCCCAACCGCTCCTTTTTTTTTTTTTTTTAAATCCTGGGCCAGCTTTAGCTTTGGCTCCAGCTCTGAGGCCTCGGCTGCTGAAAGCAGGTATCTGGTTTGTTTTGATTCTGTAATCGAAACACTGTTTCAACTCCAGCTCAGAGATCCCGGCTGGCTGAAAGCAGGTTTCTGGAGTTTGTTTAGATTCTATATTTGTAACAATGTTTCAAACTGAAAGCTCAGAGGCCGGCAGCAGCAGGCAGGGAACGTTGGCTTCCTCCGTCACTGAAGCAAGCAAGCCTCATGTTTGCTTCAAGCTGCCTGGCTGCCGGCCGCCATCTTGGCTGGCAGTTAATTTGCATATCACCCTGATTAGCCAATGGGAAGGGTAGAGGAGGTATGGCTAATTGCCATGTTTCTCTTTTATTAGATAGGATATATATATATATATATATATATATATATAAACAAATAGACCAAATTATTAAAGGTTGATCTTCAATCTCCATTTTATGTTTAAATACTTCAATCTATGTAATTAAACTATTTATTTTGCTGTATTTTATTCATTTTAATTTCTGCTAAAAAACTTTAAAGTTTTTATTTAGATATTTTTATTGTGGTAAGAACACTAAACATGAGATCTACCCTCTTAACCAAGTTTTACAATTCTGGGCACAATGTTGTACTGAGATCTCTAGAACATATTCATGTTTCATAGCTGAAACTTTATATTCATTGAACAATAATTTCCCATAAATCTTCCCCCAGCCACTGGCAACCACCTTTCTACCCTCTGTTTCTATGAGTTTGACTATTTTAGATATTTCATACATATATATGAATCATCAATATGTGTTCTTCTGTGGCTGGGTTATTTTACTTATCATAACGTCTTTCAAGCCCATCCAGGCTGCTGCATGTGGAAAAAAGATCCTATCCACTTTGATGGCAAAACTCCCAATGAAGGTGTGCTTGAGTTAAGAATTTACCTGCCATCGATGATATGGGAGACTGGGTGAGGGAGGAGTGTTACTAATTCTTGCAAAGTTACGGGGTGGAAGGAGGAAAATGAGGCTGCATTATAGATCAAAGCCTGGGGCTCAGTAACGTATGATCTTTCTGTTGGCCCTTAAATTCTTCAAAAAAGTATGAACTTTGTTGTAAGAGGCCATTTTGTGAATAGAGCAGGGAAAAACTGAGTGCGTTGCAGAAGAAAGTCAGTACTTCTATTTTTTGAGCAATGATGAGGGTCAGAAGAATTGGAAGAGGGCCTCTGAATTAAAATAAGTGTACCCAAAACTTAAAAGAGCCAGAGGCTCCATCTGATCGTGAGATGACTGAGGGCATTTAATTCCTATTTCTGCTTTTAGGTAGAGGGTCCTTCGAGAGATTGCACTACACTTTCTTCTACTTGCCTATCCTTTGGAGAGCACTTGTGGTTGTTCCTTTTTTGTTCTGTTAGTAATTGTAAACACACAATTTCCTCTTGGCGTATCGTCTCCGTTGTATCAGAAATTGACCTGTGCAACTTGTCTCTGGAGACTCACTGAGGCTTATAGTTTTTTAAAATGTGTTTCTCATAACAAGATAATATCTTACAACCCTTCCGAAATCACTTGCGCAGATCACTTGCCTCTGGGAATATTAGCTAGTTATTCATTTTTTTAAATTTAAAAATGCTTCTTGTAAGTTTCTTCTTATAATTTACATAAAAGAGTAGACTTAAAATATATTCTGATTGACTAGGGAGCTGATAGGAGGAAAATAACACATATGTCATTTTTACCACTGAAAATATTTGTTCGTATATTTCAGTGATGGCGAACCTTTTGAGCTCGGCGTGTCAGCATTTTGAAAAACCCTAACTTAACTCTGGTGCCATGTCACATATAGAAATTTTTTGATATTTGCAACCATAGTAAAACAAAGACATATTTTTGATATTTATTTTATATATTTAAATGCCATTTAACAAAGAAAAATCAACCAAAAAAATGAGTTCGCGTGTCAACTCTGACACGCGTGTCATAGGTTTGCCATCACTGTATAGTTTATTTTATTTTTGCAATAATCCTGTTATTTAGTTAGAGATGTATTTTTATTCTCATTTTATAAGTGAAAAGAAAGAGGCTCCGAATGTAATGGGACTGCCCAAGATCACAGAAGTAATGAGGACTGAGTGGAAACATGACTCCTTAAGGGTTCAGCTTCCAGAGCCCGGGTTCTGTTATACAATGCAATTAGTGCTCAGTCTGTACATACAAATGCCAACACATAAATTCCAGTGATCATTTCTTCTAATTGGCCAGGTTAACGTAATCTACTTATTGCCTTACTGCGTTGTTGTTGTTTTGTTTGTTTGTGGGTAGTTTGTTTTTTGTTTTGTTTTGTGTTTTGTTGAGAAATAAAGTAGAGAAATAATTGCTAAGTGTGAAATGATGCTTGTTTTTTCTTAGGTGCAGGGTCTATCCGTGACATTTTTAAAAAGTAATGTGAGGTTTAAAACTGATTAATTATCTGGTACTGGGCTCACATTTGAAGAAGACAAGAGGAGGAGATAGGAAATAACATGTTCTAAAATAAGCTCTAAAATGTGGGTACTTGACTTACGGTTTTTGAACAGGAATAAATTTGCAAAGGAAAACCTGGTCATGAAACAAACAGTGCTTGATTTATGAGAAAAAAAATAAAAAATGATTGCAGGTGAAAGTAAAACATAACAGAATACAACTCTAGGAACCAAGAGTTGAAAAGGAGTAGCATTGTGCAGCCTTCATTTAGTTAAATATGATTTTTTCATTCTTATTTCCATTAGGCTATAGATAATCAATATTGTAAACTTATTAAGAATACATTGCTTAATATTTTTGACTGTGCTAAAAACAAGTTCTTTGGAGTCACTCTAATTAGGTAGAAACCATATCTGTACTTCTACCAGTAATTGTAAAACTTTGGATGTGAGATTTTAATATTTTTAAAAAGAATTTAATATTACTATCTTCTCTTATTTTCAACTCTTACCTTACAGTAATATTGTGAGTCATGAAGGAGTTAATGGGCATAAAGTGGATGTGAGCTGGCTTATGCTCAGTATATTAGTAGATTGCTCCTTTTCCTCCTCCTCCATCTCTTTCCTTTTCCTTCTCCCTCATAAAAATTAATTAACATTGAACTTTCTTTCCCCTTGTGTTCACAACCATTATTAAAAAGGATTTCTTAGTTCTGAGTTCTACTTTGTCTCAATAACTTTTTGAAAATAAACTTAGAGAAGAAAAATACAACTCTCTCGGTGTCTGCTCATCACTGAATTTATACAACTTAAAAAGGGATATCTTTACAACTAATACACCAGGGTCAATAAAGATGAGCACAATGATGGAGATTTCTGCCTAAAAATGTACTAGTAACTTTACAGACACCATTGGGACTTGTCTTCCTGGAAACTATGTCTAATAAATATTTCTAAAATCAGAGTTTCAAGACTATCTTCACCCAAACTTTTTTCAAGTGAAATTTATTATTCAATTAAATACCTGTCATATTTTATTCTCTACCTCTTTAACATCAGGAACATTTTCTAATTACATGAAAACTCAAAATATATTTTGTCAATCTCCAAATAGTATGTGTGCCCAAAGCATCTTAGATATCTTGACATCACAATTGAGGTCCTCCAATATTAACATTATTTATTCTTAATCTCAGAAAATATGAAAATATTAATTATATCTCTGATAGATGTTGAATTGCTTGATTCAGCATTGTATTATCTTATTGAATATGGTAGGCTTCTGATATACGGAACTTAAACATGTGACTATAATACAATTTGAGAATTGTTAAATTTCTCTCCTCAGCCTTTCACTGCATATTGAATTAAGAGAACAACTTTTTGGAAAGCCCAATGAAAATTTAAATGATAATAGTTATAGATAACACATTAGGCTAAACTTATTCAGTGTGGCATTAACATGAACTTATTACCATTTAAATCATTCATTTATTGATTTGCCATTCACCCATCAAATATTTCTTCACAGCTGTTATTGATACTCTTCTAGGAATGGTGGACACAGAAATTAATATAAAACTCTATTCTCATAAAATTTATATCTATTCGTGAAAGACGAGGAAAAAACAATTAAATGACATATTGTATAGTGATAAGTGCAATGAGAAAAATGTTAAAGTGTAAGAGGCATTAAGAATGATAGAAGAGTGCTATTTGAAGTAATGAGTTCAGAGAAAATGAGATAACATTTAAGCAAAATTTTAATCTGTGTGAGTGGTTATAATAAGATAAAATAAAGGTAAGCGTTGTGTAAATTGTGATACACTGAGGGAAAATAAGAAGCAAAGAATGAAAAGGTTCTCACTAGAAAAAGGGAATATAAAAATAAGTTGTAAGAATCAAGACAAATTTGCCAAATTAAGCCCTGCTAAAATGGACACAGAAGATATCGTAAAGAGCTTCTAAATAGCATATTGCAAATTCTGAGAATTAGCATCCTATATGTATTTTATTATTCACTAACTCAATGAAATAAAATACCAGTTTTCAGAGTTTACATAATTTCTTCCTATCGTGGGCACTTTACAACCTTGAGTATATTGGTTAAGTATTTTAAAGTTCAAATTTTATAGTTTTTGAACCTATATATTCTAATAATTCAGGATGACAATGTCATGTATTGTAAGAATTGGGGTGATAAACTTAGGAAATGTTCTTCTTTGAATATTAACATAATGAATGAGCCAAACAACTATCATCTACTCACTTTCTCATGATACAGCAGCCTAGATCAGCTGTTCTCCAATATGTTGGGCTGACAGGGATGCACAGGTTTTCTGTGAGTCAACTGAAAACCCCAGAAGATATCTAGGTTTGAATAACCTCAGAGGCCTGGTCTTAGCTCAGAGACCCCAGCAGCAAAGGTCATGGGTGTGGCTCTAGGAGCAGCTGCTAAGAGAAGGGAAGGTCAAGAAGAAGGCAGATCACCCACATCAGAGAAACGTGGAGTGCAAAAGGCCTTTGTATATCCCACTGAAGAATTAGATATTCTTTTAATATGTCTCTTTCAATTTCTGACCCTTCTTTAATTTCTGGCACAAGAACAGGTTCCTGCATCAGCCTATGGATTCCTCCTGTTAACTTTGATCTGAACAGTATTTAAAATCCAAGATCAGGATGCAAGGATGCCATAGGCGGCAAAATAAAAGGCATATGTTATAGCAATATATTTACTGATACAGGTCCTAGGACAATGGAAACTAAGGAGAAAATAAACAAATGGGACTACATCAAAATAAAAAGTTTCTGCACAGTTAAAGAAACCATCAACAAAACAACAACAGAGCCCACTGCATGGGAGAACATATTGCCAATGTCATATCTGATAAGGGTTTAATCTCCAAAATTTATAGGGAACCTATGCAATTTAACAAAGGGAAGATAAACAATCCAATCAACAAATGGGCAAAGAGCCTAAATAGACAGTTTTTGAAAGTGGTCATACAGAAGGCCAAGAGACAAATGAAAACACACTCAAAGTCCCTAATCATCTGAGAGATGCAAATTACCATCTCACATCTGTCAGAATGGCCATCATCAACAAATCAACAAAGGACAAGTGCTGGAAAATATGTGGAGAAAAAGGAACCCTCGTGTACTGCTGCTGGGAATGTAGACTGGTGCAGCCACTGTAGAAAACAGTCTAGATTTTCCTCAAAAAATTAAAAATGGAACTCCCATTTGACCCAATAATCCCAATTCTAGCACTATATCCCAAGAAATCACAAACACCAATCACAAACACCCCTATGTTCATAGCAGCACAATTTATAATAGCTAAGATTTAGAAACAGCCTAAGTGCCCATCAGCATATGAGTGGGTTAAAAGACAGTGGTACATTACACAATGGAATACTATACCACTATAAAAAAGAAGGAACTCTTACCATTCGCAACAGCATGGATGGACCTGGAAAGCATTATGCTAAGCGAAATAAGGCAGTCGGATAAAGATAAATATCACATGATCTCATTCATTTGTGGAATACAATGAACAAAAACAGATCCAGAGAGACAGAAGCATCAAGCAAACTGTCAAACCTGAAGGAAGGCAGTGGAAGTTGGGAGATCAACCAAAGGACTTGTATTCATGCATATAAGCAAAACCAATGGAAATAGACAGTAGGGGGGATGAGGGCATGGGCTGGGGGTTGGGAGTGGCTGGGGAGAAGTCAATGGGGGAAGAAGGAGACATATGTAATACTTTAAACAATAAAGAATATGTGTTAAAAATCTAATCTAATAAAAGAAAAACATGCAAATTGACCATACCTTAGCTACGCCTTAAGCCACTTCCACCAGCCAATCAGAGTGACTATATGCAAATTAACCCAACCAAGATGGTGGCCAGCAGCCACGGAGCTGGAGCAAGCAGGAGGCTTGGTTGCCCCAATGATGGAGGAAGCCAAGCTTCCCAGTGGCTCTGAGCTCCACTGAAGGCAACAAAGTTTCAATTATAGAAGGTAAATAAAACCCAGAATAAAAAAGAAAAATAAATAAAAAGAGAGGCTGGGAGCTTCCATCGCCAGGGTGCTTGGTCAGCTTGAAAAGGCCCTCAGCCCCTCACCCAGACTGGCCAGGCACCCCAGTTGGGACCCCCACCCTGAAGGGGATGTGACCATCTGCAAACAGCCATCAGCCCCTCATCCAGGCTGGCCAGGCACCCCAGTGGGGACCCCCACCCTGAAGGGGGTGTGACCAGCCTGCAAACACCCATTAGCCCCTCACCCAGGCTGGCCAGGCACCCCAGCGGGACCCCCACCCTGATCCGGGACACCCTTCAGGGCAAACCAGCTGGCCCCCACCCATACACCAGGCCTCTATCCTATATAATAAAAGGGTAATATGCAAACTGACCCTACCAGCAGAAAGACTGGTAATGACTGGTCACTATGGCACACACTGACCACCATGGGGCAGACGCTCAATGCAGGAGCTGCCCCTGATGGTCAGTGCGCTCCCACAGGGGGAGCTCTGCTCTGCCACAAGCCAGGCTGATGGCTGCCAGTACAGCGATGGTGGTGAGAGCCTCTCCTGCCTCCTCAGCAGCGCTAAGGATATCTGACTGCAGCTTAGGCCTGCTCCCCACTGGCAAGTGGCCATCCCCCAAGGGGTCCCAGACTGCTTAAGGGCACAGGCTGGGCTGAGGGACCCCCCCTCCCCACTGAGTGCACAAATTTTTGTGCACCGGGCCTCTAGTAATATCTATAAGATTTTATTGAGATTTCTTATTCCATTGCAATCTCCATCAGCCTTTTTACTCTAAGTAAGTTATAGTTTTCCATATATGGTTGAACACTGATATTTCTGTAGATAATTCTATTTAACTGAAATTAACTTGTGTATGTTTTTTTGGTTTTCATTGGTTGCAGAGATTTTCATCTTTATACTGATTTATAGTTTTTAACTGATGGCAAGTAATCTGCTGGACCTCCTTGGTTTGAGTAAACCGCATTATTTCCTTGACTCTGGACTGTTAGCAGCTATGCTGTTTGTTTTTTTCTTTAGTTTTCTCAGCTTCCTTCTTTTTTCTAAGAGAATGGAAGATCACCTATAATTTTAATGACAAAAAATTTTAATTATATTTGAAAGTTGCCTGTTGCCTTACATATATACTTACCTTCATGAACTGTTAAAAGTGAATGGACAGGTAACTTAAAATTGCTGCCATTTTTCTGAACAAGATATTGTTTGGTTTGGTTTGATTTGGTCCTAGTTGTTATTTCAGGTGTTGTGCTAAGGAGAGCTATCTATATATTAGCTTCTGCTCTGAAATTAAATATGGAAAACAATAAACAGTTTTATGTATTTACTGTATATTAGTCAGAGTGAGATACCAAAATACTATATATGAACTCTGTCTCTCTCCTTCCCTTCCTCCCTTCCTTCCTTCCTTCCCTCCTGTTTTTCTTATCTTTCATATATTCATTCTTTACGCTTTTATTTCACAAATATATGCTATATACAAGGAACTGTGTAAAGTATCACAGTTAAGTAATTCCTACATATCTTTTGAGCACCCATGTTAGATCATGTTTTCAACATTGAATGAAAGACATTTACAGTGTTCTGTTCCTTAGGAGGATTTGCGTTGAGAATATAATGAATCATATATATTATCTATCTCAACGAATTACAGACTTTTCAGATATAATGGAATTTTTATTTGGCATTAAAATGTAGGAGAGTGCATGAATTATTAACCTCAGTTTTAGATGTATATAACTCACACAAAACATGGAAATTTTACTTTAGAGGAAATTTACTATATAATGAAAATGTATTTCCTCAAATCAGGTTTATTAAATCAAGCCCAAAAGTGTTTGCTTCAATTTTTATTTATTTTTCTTATGTTGCCATTCGCAGCAGGAAAAGACTATCCTATAAACACAGGAACATTAAATTAAAACACACACACACACACACACACACACACACACATTTCATTGGAAAAAACCTGTGCTTGTGAAAGTAGTATCTGATCTACAATTTTGGATTCTGCATGTTTTTAGATGACTGAGCTCCAAGTCTCAGTAAAGCGGAGTTTATATTCTTTATATAGGAATACAAACACTATAAAGAAATATGGAGCACTGCGACAAGTCAGAAAAATAGTACCAGGAATACCAGGAATAGTCTCGTTTTTACCAGGAGAGCAAGATGGCGGTATTGGGGGGGAGAGGGGAGGGGTATTTTGGCTGCAGAGAAAAGAGAAAGCTTTTTCTGTTTGTTAAATATACTTTTAACTGATTCTCTTCATTTATACCAAGTCACTAGCAGGCACACACATCTAAGACATTCCTTGTACCACCACATTTCATGGTTCAGGAGGACTGTACAGTATAAATTAGGTTGGTGCTCTGCAACTTCCTTACCTGCTATGGAGTCATTTTCCTGTTCCTCCTTTACCTTTCACTTATCCACTTTTCAGATGTCAAAACTGCTGTGCTGTCTCTTCTTCCCATTCTATATTTATTTCCCCTGCATATTTGTGCTTTAATAAATAATTGCTTTACCATTGTTTTAAAGACAGCAAAGTGGATGTCAAAAAATAAAATTTTTCTCTCCAGTTCCATCCATGCTGTTGCAAATGGTAAGAATCCCTTCATTTTTATAGCAGCATAGTATTCCATTGTGTAGATGTACCACAGTTTTCTAATCCACTCACCTGCTGATGGGCATTTAGGCTGTTTCCAAATCTTAGCTATTGTAAATTGTGCTGCTATGAACATAGGGGTACACATATCCTTTCTGATGTAGGGGAGGCCGAGGGGAGGCCGAGGGGAGGTCAATGGATGAAAAAAGGAGACATATGTACTACTATTTGTAATACTTTAAACAATAAAATAAAATAAAATAAATAATAAATACAACTTTAATTTTCTTATCTGAATCTAAATTTGATCTTGAATACCCATTTCGCTGATGGTTGCAAATCAATAAATTCAATTAATTTAATGTTTGATCAAGCAATTGTAAGGTTTTTACAATTCCTGTTAACTTTGTGGTCTTTGGTACTTGAAAATATCTGCTAATGATCACAATTTTAAGAACTCTCTAATCTTTGAAACTATTAATGCCACATTTCTGGCACTATCAACTGCACAGGAAAGTGGAAACTAGCCCATATCACTTTCTGAGGCTATGTGCCTAAAACTCTGTATAGGATTTATAATCTACCACGTTCACGTCATGCTCTGAAGGGGTGAGGATTTTGATAGAATCTCTCTAAAGTTTAACGATTTCTCAATTGTTACTCTTTAAACTAAGCACAGAATCGTTTTTATCTCAGATTTCTACATCTACTTGGGCTTCCAGTTCTTTTACTCTTCTTCTTCTCCTCTTATCCAGGTATTTTTATTTACCTAACAATTGAAAGAAGAGGAAATTGAGCTGGACCCTTAAATTAGTATAAAGTTTTCCTAATATATTATTTAGGTTAGAAGTCAAGATGCCTTAATTCTTTGTGGCACTAAGATGAAGATTAGTTAAGTAGATGAGGGCCAAAAAAGTGTATATATATATATATATATATATATATATATATATATATATATATACACACATATATATATGTATATATATATATATATATATATATAATTAACCATGTTATATATAATTAACCACATTATATACACATTAGATATATATATATGTATATAATTAACCAAACAAAATTATAGTTAGCTACATGTAACTTTTATTTTTTCATACCAAATAAGCTAGCATGCTAATTTACATGTTGATATAAATATATATAAAATCATCTTTCTCACTTACTATAACATCACTGGCGATGATGTTTTATTCATAAATTATTTTTATTTTCTATTGTTATGGTTTAATGAATAAGCTTAGTATACAAACTGTGTACAAAATTCTTGTGAAACTTTCCAACTAATTTGTTAGAAATTCCTAAATGTTAATTACTGGATTAAAAGTAAAGAACATACATAATTGTTTAATTAAATATGACTAAATTATTTCAAGGCAGGTCTCACTTATTTACACTATGGGTGGTTTATAACAGTCCCTTTTTTACTGCTTCCTCACAAAAACTTGTGAGAGTAAGGTAGACACCCTCAAAAATGTAAATATTTTCCTTGTCTTAGAAAATGCATTGCTTACTCTGATGGAAACAGATTAGACAAATACTAAGAGATTTAAAAGTATGGAAAATTTGCAGAAAGCTTTGTCAATGAGTAAGGCAAAATGCAAACTAAAAATCAGAAAAGGCTTTTCTGGATCACAACATGACAACCAAATAGATAAATGTATGTATACTATTCTTTGGGGTTTTTCTCATGACATTTAATAATCAGGACAGATTTTGGCATGTGATTGCTTATAGACTGAATTTGGTAAATGAGGTTAATATGTCTGGTCACATAGACATTTACGAAGATTGGTCTTTTCCACCTTAACTATATGATTCTGGCAGATGAAATTAATTTTTAATTATAGACAATCATATGAATAAGGTAAGAACAGAAATGCTGTGAAGTATCTGAGGTAATTTTTAAATGTCATGAGGATATTTTGGAGCAAACTGTCATAAAAAGAGTGTTAAAGTCTTGCCTCTTATTACTCTTTGTTCTCTATTATTCATTGTTTATCTGTCCAATAATAAAAGATGATAGGTGCCTGGACAACTGTGTCAAAAATTAAATAGAGATGGAAATAGATTCCTAAGAATAAGTGTTAAATGGCAGAGTCTTATCTATATATATAAAAGCCTAAGTGACCGGCTGACCGGCTGGTACCTATGACACACAATGACCACCAGGGGGCAGACACTCAATGCACAGGCGTGGAAAAATGGAACAGACTGATGAATCTCAGAGGGAAGGTGGGAGAGGGGAGGGCGGGAGAGATTAACCAAAGATCTTATATGCATACCAGCAGCCCGGTGCAAGGATTTGTGCACCGGTGGGGTCCCATGACCTGGACTGCTGGGATCAGGCTGAAACTGGCTTTCTGACATTCCTGAGGAGTGCGAGAGGGCATCTCTAGAAACACTTAAAGAATCTCTGATACTTACTATGTGGCAAGCATTAGTTAAAGAGATTTACATATGATTATTTCTTTTAATTTTCAAGCTAACCCTATGAGGTATGTGTGATTATTATCCTGATTTTATAGATGATGAAAATATGCCCAAAGAGTTAACTTTCCCAAATTCAAAGTCTGATGAAATTCCAAAGGTCTAGATTATCTTTTCAAAACAGTCCTCTATGTTGACACAGTATAATGATATTGGTAAAATATATCATTAAACTACAAACAGTTTTACAAATTTATCTCTATTTTCCCAGTTAGATTAGCACATTTATTTCTCACTAGAAACATGACTGTATTTTCTAGTGGAATGTACTGACATAGTCATATTGGCATACAGGTCTGCACATTATATCTGTCTTGACAGCCTATACCTTCATAAGCATATGTTGTTTTAACAAAGAACATCCATCTTGCTAGGGAACTGGTTTAGGAATACAGGAAATTTCTGTCATATGAGTTGTGGAGTTCATCTGAGGTCCACACTATGCTATTTTAAGTTTGAATCCTCAACTATTCATAGAAAGAAGTCTTAATGATTTTGAGGACACGTATAGAAAATTTCCCTAGATTTAAATAAAATGTATAAACACTAGTAGTGCTTTTCAGCTTTACTCCCTTCTCACAAAAATAAGCTGCAATTTGCTTATCCTACATGTTGCAAGTTGCCCTTAGCCAATCAATACAAGTTAGAGCTTATTTAACCAACTAGTCCAGTGATGGAGAACCTTTTGAGCTCGGCGTGTCAGCATTTTGAAAAACCCTAACTTAACTCTGGTGCTTTGATATTTGCAACCATAGTAAAACAAAGATTTATATTTTTGATATTTATTTTATATATTTAAATGCCATTTAACAAAGAAAAATCAACCAAAAAAATGAGTTCGCATGTCACCTCTGACATGCGTGTCATAGGTTCGCCATCACTGAACTAGTCCCTAGAAATATGAGAATCTGTAGGGACTTTCGTTAAAATCATCTGAGATGGACACAAGATTGCCTCTATGTAAGATGCTTTTGAGAATTTTACTTGAGATGTTGCAGTAATAAAGAGTTTTAATTCCTAAATTGAAATAACGTAAATTATACATAAATTTGTGAAAGTAGCTGAGAAATATAAAATACAAGATTAAACAAAAATAGGACCAATCCTTTCAAGAAAACATTATGAAAATGATTCCTCATTAGTTGAATCTATTAAGTAGAAAATTCAACAGAAAAGCTAATGATAGAGAATCAATTTTAAATAGTGTTACACTGATGAACTTGGAGAGTATTATGATAAGTGAAATAAGCCATTCAGAGAAAGACAAGTACCATATGATTTCACTCAGATGTGGGATCTAATGAACAAAATAAACTAACAAAGTGGAGACAGACTCATGGATACAGAGAACAGACTGACAGCTGTTAGAGGGGAGGTGGTTAGGTGCTGGGTGTGAAAGGTAAAGGGATTAAGCAAAGGAAAGAAAAAATAAAGAAAGACTCATGGACATAGACAACAGTATGATCATTGCCAGAGGTAAGGGTGGGGAGGTAGAAGGTGGTAAAGGGGGATAAATGGCCATCGAAGGAGACTTGACTCAGGGAGGGAAACACACAATGCAATGTACAGTTGATGTATTGTAGAATTGTATACCTGAAGTCTGTATAATTTTATTAAGTAATATAAACCCAATAAATTCAATAAATAAAAAGCAAAAATAAAAACATTGTGAAAGCAAAATAATCAAACTTAGTAATAACAAGAATCCTATGTAATAAAAGACTAATATGCAAATCGACCTAAGGGCAGAAAGACCAGTCGCTATGATGTGCACTGACCACCAGAGGGCAGATACTCAACGCAGGAGCTTCCCCCTGGTGGTCAATGCGCTCCCACAGGGGGAGCTCTGCTCAGCCACAAGCTGGGCTGAAGGCTTCGAGCACAGGTGGTGGCCGCAGCCTCTCCCGCCTGCACAGCAGCGCTAAGGACCCCTTGGGCGATGTCCGACTGTGGTGAGCAGGCCTAAGCTGGCAGGCGGACATCCCCCAAGGGGTCCCAGACTGTGAGGTGGCACAGGTCGGGATGAAGGACCCCTACACCAGTGCATGAATGTTGTGCACCTGGCCTCTAGTGTCTCATAAAAATAAAACAGCGTTATGCTTATATACTCATCTCTGAAGACTGGTTAAGTCCTCTTTCAGGGTTTCATGAAGATTTTTTTCCCTCTAGATTAAAAGTTGGAGATGGATCAAGAATTTCAAAATCATCCAGTTCTAGGTACCCTTGGGTTTTACCAATGATTAGGAAATAATTGAAGAAGAAAGGCATAGTATTAATCAGGTCTCTTCTCTTAAGATAGATTGTTCTAAGTAGACCCTAGATTTTCCAAAAGAGGTCAAGAGACTTGTCCTGAAAATGTAGATTTTAAAATAAAATAACTGAAATTATTCAGAATAACCTTTATTCCAAATTTTCCTTGGCATATATAACATTACAAAATGATCAGGAAAGTAATGCACCAGTTTTGTTTTTTTCTGACTATGCACAGGTGGAATGTGATCTTACTCAAAGAAACAATTTTCAAGGCAGGCTGGGTATATGTGTCTCAGAAGTATAGCTGTAGGACATCTCCTGTGTCTTGTGAGCAGCATTCTACACACTCCTGGCTATCACGTGATTGTCCTTTCTATGTACACTCTTCCACATCTTTCCTTCAAGCTGTTTGCAGGGCTAATTCCAAAGCAAATGTTTACAAATATCTAGTATGATTTAGTTTGAAAGACAAAATTTCTTAAGTTTTAGTATTGTGAAATGTCAAGAAAGAATACAAAAAATACACTATGCACTTCACAGAGAGAATTATTATTAGCTTCTAGAAGACTAACCCTTAAGCCTGATGAAAATTTTTGCAATTATTACACCATGGTCATAATTCAAAACTACACTTTATTAAAAATTCTTTATAATAAAGAATTGGCCCTAATCAGTGATATTTGCAAAATCTCCCAAAACATATTTATACCCTTAAAATATTGAAGATCTAAGATTGTTTTCAATTTTTCTTTCCTGTTATGTAGAAACTCACATAAAGTACTATAAATTACCAAACCCTGTGCAAGAAATTTAGATGCATGTCCCAACTAAATCCATGCTCCCCCAAAATCTCACATGATATATGTTATTATTTTTATGTTACCATTGAGAAAAATGAAATATAGCAATGTGCCAAGGCTCAAAGTGTAACAGTGGACAAAATCATAATGCCAATTTACAAATTGAAAGTGTTTGTTTAAAATCACTAAGTACAGGTTATTCTGGTTAGTATATACATAGTATAAAGTCCTTACACATAATGATTTCTTTTACCCCATTATGATGCCACAATCGTCTTAAAAATATTATGCTTCATACCTTATATTTACTTCAAGTAAAATATCAGATGCTGGGGAGAAATATAACTTTTAGGTTAGTGATTAATTATGAAATTTAAATAAAGGCAGGTTAAAGCATTTCAGCTTGACAAAATTTTGTAATGTGGTATAATTAACATAATTTCTTATTATGGTTTCATTTTAATGTTTTCATGAAATGTAAATAGTTTAGCTATCACTCTATGCAGATGTTCATGAATTATTGATCTCATGCCTGTTTAACCAAAATCACTTTGCTCCACTTTCTCCTTAAATGACATACATTATGTAAAAATACAAAGAACTTGATTATTCATGAATTAGAACCATGCTTTCAAAATATACCAATGTTCCTTAAAATAAATTCATGCAGTGATCAGTAGCATGAGCATTATCTCACTTCTAAAAATAATATTTCTTAGCCATATTTTGTGGGTTAAAACAACACAATATAGAACAAAAGAAAATTTGATTACCAAATTAAATAAATCATACTCAGGTTATCAAGTATGAATTTGTCAGGCTCTCCTAGTTAATCTGTATATAATATCTAAAGTAGAATGCAATAAATCAGTAGTTTGAAAATTGCCATTCTTTGAAGTAAAATATGCAAATGTTAAAATTTGACTCATGTAAAATGTTAATTTTGAGCCTGTGCCATAAATCTATTTTGGGAAGGCAAAAATTGGTTTTCTTATAAACTTTTGTTCCACTTGAAGTCCTCCAGTATATTCAAGGACAAAAATGTGTCTCTTCAATTTAAAAGAGCATCTATTTTTTATGCATGTGAAATGTTTCATGCAGCTTTTTTATCTAATTCAATCCTTCAGTATGCTGCAAAGGCAGTTTGAAAATCTTTCTGTCTTCGTATTACACTGAAGGTTGTTTTCAAACAAAATCTCCTAAAAAGAGAATTTAAGTATCCAGGAGAAGAGAAAAGCACTGACAAATTTGCTGGGTAAGAAATAAGTGTGACTGTTCTTTTTATTTAGATGAATATGTGAATTTTTTAAATGCAAGACATGTACATTCAACAAATACCAGCATGTGTGTCGATGCTTGGAAACACATTTAATGAGAAATCAGGAATGTCCTCTTATTTATTGTGGTGAGGGAATAACCTAAATAATAACACAGTTGAGAGAATCTAAAAGGATTAGCATTGAGCCTTTGATTTGTAACCATGAAATGATGAAAACAGAGAATGACTGACAGGAGGAGGAGGAGGAGGAGGAGGAGGAGGAGGAGGAGGAGGAGGAGGAGGAGGAGGAGGAGGAGGAAAGCAGGTAAGGAGAGAGGAACTAAGTGCCATGATTGCTGGTTCTCTCTTTTTCAGGAGGAAAACGTCATTGCCTTTATGATTAGTCTCGTTAGGGATCTATATTTTATAAAGATTATCCACAATGTTATGTATATAAATTACCACATTCCATCCTCATAACAGCAATGTGTTCTTCATAGAGAAGAACTGATAATCAAAAATTAAGTAAATTGTGCCCTGGCCAGTGTGGCGCAGTTGGTTGAGCATTGTCCCATGCACCCAAAGGTCTTGGGTTCCATTCTCAGTGGGCTAGATCCCTGATGGGGGGCATGTAGGAGGCAGCCAATCAATGATTCTTTCTAATCAGTATCTCTCTCTCTCTCTCTCTCTCTCTCTCTCTCTCTCTCTCTCTCTCTCTTTCTCCCTTTCTAAAAAAATCAATAAAAATATATTTTTTAAAAAAACTTAAAGTAAATCGCTCCAGATTATGGAATCTGGATACAAATATGCTTCCTAGACTGATTATTTTTTCCATTAAAGCAATGGGATTTAGTTTGGGGTCTTGTTGCCTTGAGTCATACACTGCATTCCCTTATTTTTCAGTTCCTTTATTCAAACGCATGGCTCCCATACATTCAATGAAAAGTCAGCTCAAATGCCATTTTTTCAATGAAACATGCCCTGGTTTCTCCAGATTGAAGAAATTCTTCTACGTCAGAACTCATTTCTCAGTTGAGGCCCTTATTTCACTGTCCCTTGCACTACAGTTAATTTTGCAATCATCTCCTAAATTATAACTAATTTGAAGGCTGTACTCTTGTCTCTCATTTCTAAATTCCTATCATCTCTATAATTACTGAGGAATTGACTCATTCTTGAATGAAAGAACAAAAGAGGTTATAGTAGATTGAATAAACTAGTTTTTAATTGCCGTGCAAATAGTTGATTTGATCTCACATTCTTTATCTTTAAAATTTAAAGCAGGAATATATTTCATACTGAATTCCAGATTTTTAAGACTTACTAATAGCTTCAATTTTTGTATAAAATGTGCATATTTGAATAAAATATTTTCTTCTCATATTACCAAATATTTTTCACTGTACTACACAATCAAGGACTCAAATTGCTTATATTTGTTTGCATTAAGTAGAAATTGTAATCTTAGTGGAAAACCTGTATCAGAATAAATGGAAGCTTGCCTTTCAGTTGTCATTTGCATACAGATTCATTATTTTGGTTTGAAATGTTACAGATAGAGAAAGTAATAATAATAAATAAGACTAATAATTAAATGCTTATAGTTGTCAAGAGGATTCACACAAATATTTGTAAATGTTTCAAGTCTACTTAATTTGAGAGCTTTAATTTTCTTATCAGTAACATGGAAATAATTTCTGCCTTGGCTTTACAGATTTTAGGTGCTTGTATCTAAAATACATTCATGATAATATATGTTAAAAATAACTATTATGAATACACTTTTAGCTTATAAGAAAATAATACTTCTCTATATGAAAATGAAGATAAAATATTATTTATAAAATCATCCTTTTCTTCTTTGTCGCCACAGAATATAGCAATTCTATACCTAGGCCTGTGAAAAAGACACCATTGAAGAAAAAATGTGAGGTATCTAATGGTATATTTTCTGTTTGAAGTAAGAAAGGAACAGGTTACACTACTAATTCACAATAAAAATGAACACATTCTTCATCATCTACTTTCTAGATACTAATATAGGTAATAGAGAAATATTTTTTAGCATGATTTCAACCTAAGGACAATACTAAATATAAGGCTGAGTCCCTAATAACACCACTTATAACATGTTATATAAAATAAAGGAGTAAATAAAGCTACTAGAGCATAAGGGTGGAATAACTTTGCCTGTGAGTAGGGCAAGGAAGTTGAGGAAAATTCATGAACATGGATGGCATGCTAATGAAGAATCAATATCAAGGGTCATCTTGCATAACTACCTTGAAGAACTGGTAAGAATTTTTCTGTCAGCCAAACATGGAAAGGACACTCCAAACTCGGGAAGGAACAGAAGAGAAATAAAGAGGGCATGGAAGTACAGTGTGTGTTGGAAATGACATCAACTATTTTTCAACTAGAAGATGGTCTTCTGCAAACCTCCATCATATTTGGCTTTATAAATACTGATTTATCAACTTGGAAATGTGGGTTCCAAATAGGCAAGTTGCAAGTGACTTTTCATTTTGAGCATATTTCAAATACTTTAAGGAAAAAAAAATTCTGAGATGTTATATTAATAACATCTATATAATAAATATAATAAAAGCCCATCAACCAAACAGCGGAACGACCAGAATGCCCAGCCAACCAGCCTCTATGATGTGCACTGACCACCAGGGGGCTGATGTGCAACACAGGAGCAGTGCGCTCCCACAGCAAGAGCAGCCACACAAAGGGCAGGTCCACAGCCGCTCGGCTGACTGGGATGGGCAGCGCTCCCATAGCAGGCCGATCCCTGCAGGCCACACCCCCCACCAGTGCACGAATCCCGTGCACCAAGCCTCTAGTATTAAATAAACTGAACATTAAAAAATGTAAGATAGCATTGTTATCATTACATTGAGTTACCGAGCAATTTTATATAAATGAAAATACTAAGTAACAGTAAGAACTGTCATAGAATGACTAAATTATGGTCTACTTAACCCTCTTCCCTAGAAGCAGCCAGAGAAAAACAACAACAACCCTTTACAAAAATAAGAACAGCTATAAGAACTCTAGTAGTTTAGTTATTAAAAAACTATGTAAGCCAGAGGTTGATCTCTTTAAAATACTGAGAGGGGAATAAGTCAACTCAGCTGAATTATCTTATTCAATGTAGCTTATAACAATTAAGAAAAGTACTTTTAAGAAAAATACACATTTTAAGAAAAATAAAAACTTAAGTAAATCCATTGCCAGCAGACAAGCTGTACTAAAACAAAACAAAACAAAAACCCTTCAGACTTCAAGCAGATTTTCAGGCAGATGAAGAGTAATAGTTGGAAAGATGGAAAGGTGGGTGTATACAAAGGAATAAAGAGTAAAACATAAGTAAGCATAAAAATTTATTTCTCATTTTTAATGCAAATGTAGTAATATGTTAATACTTTTTAAATAAATATGGAAAGTTTATAGCAATAATAGTAAGATGATAAGAATGAGAAAATTGATGTATACCCTTGTAGGATTTTTACACTATAATAGAAGTGATATATTTAAAACATTGACTGTTATAAAGTTGCAGGTGAGTTGGGGTTTTTTTACTGAGCACGCACAAGGGTGATTTCTTTCCCGGGTTCTTGTCCAGATGGAGTTGAAGAATGAAGCCACAAACAAAAGGTGATAGGTGAGAAGTACAGAGAGTTTATTGCAAGCAGAAGAAACTTTATTACAAGCAGATTCTGTCTCTAAAACTCCTACTTTTAAGCTTTCTAATTCTAAGACCCCATCTCTCCTGGCTAAGGAGAAGCAGAGGTATCCCCTACAGAGGGTGGTGGCCACTGCTCTCTTTGTCATATATATATATTTGATCTTTTTACAGAGAGGAAGGGAGAGTTAGAAACATCGATGAGAAACATCGATCAGCTGCCTCCTGCACACCTCCTCCTGGGGATGTGCCCACAGCCAAGGTACGTGCCCTTAACTGGGATTGAACTGGGTACCTTTCAGTCCTCAGGCCGATGCTCTATCCACTGAGCCAAACCGGTTAGGGCTGCTCTCTTTGTTTTAAGGCATTATATAGGCTGTAGCTCTTTGTCTGAATAGGACCCTTTCTAATTGGACCCTTCCCCAACTTAGGACCCCCATGCTTTTGAAACGTGAGGTTTGGGGTGCAGACTTTTCTTCTCATGGGTTCTTGTCCAACGAAGATGAATAATGAATTTGTAGACTAGCAGATTTATTTAATAAAAATGTAGTTTATTGGAAGCATATACAAACTCCATCTGGGCGTGGGTGTCCCCAAAGAGGACCCCCTGAGAAGAGGCCCCCAAATGGGAGAAGCCTGGTCTCTCTCTAGCTCTCTCTCTGAAAAAAATCTAAATCCAGAAATCTGTGAATCTGTAAACTTTCTCATGCCCCTGTGTCTTCAGTTTATATATGCTGTAGTTCTTTGTTTCAACCTGACCCCTTCTAATTGGGTCCTTCTTAATTTGGACCCCAATGCTATCCCTATTGGTCATAGTATCAGTTTCAAAGGCCAAAGCCCACATGATGCTCCCTTTTTTTCCTCCCCTTATCTTGCATCATTCCTCTGTCCTCTGTGTAAAATATGTTTCCTTCTTCCCGATATCCTGTGACTTTTTTTTAGCAGCTGTGAAAGGATGCCTTCCTTCCCCTATATCCTATGGCCTTCCTCGGTCCTCTGTACAAGTAAGATAAGCATTTTACGTCTCCAAGCCCCCATCTATGCATTCCTCTCCCATGGACCCTCTTTATTTCTAAGACTCCCTAAACCTGCCTATTTTGTCTCTAAAATTCCTTTTTGCCCCCCTTCCGATTAGGAAACCCCAACTGCTGTTCACTTTCCTTATTGGTCAGTCTGCAAAGGCCAAAGCCCACGTAGTGTCCCCCTCATTCTTTCCCCTTATTTTGCAACCTTTCTCCATCCTCTGTGAAATATGTCCTCTTCTTCCTGATATCCTGTATCTTTTCTTTGTCCTTCACATATCCATCTTATCTGATCAAGTTGGAGTTATTTTTATCTATCTTATGGTACCTAGCAACCTTATCCTGCCAAGCCTTGAGAAGGATACCGCTGACTTCTCAGCTCAAGGAGTAAAGCAGCCTCTTGTTTTTTGTGGGTTTTTTTGTGTGTTTTTTTTTCTCTTGGCCAGAGAATTATTACCCCTATGGCTTTCCCAGCTGCTAGGCCAGAGATACCTCTGTCTTTGGTTTATGGCTGTTTTAATTGTTCAGGCCAAGATACATCTGTCCTCTCCGAACCCTCTCCCTTTCTGTCTAAAGCTAGCTAGTTAACCCTTTTCGTGTGGTATAAATTGTAAAGAACTAACAAGAAAGTAGACCTCGTAGTAAAATAGTGATTATAAAATGTAATAATAATACTCAATTAAATGTAAAGATCCAGAAAAGGAGGGAAAAGAACAGAAACACATTAAACAATTAAAAATTAAATAGCAAAATTGAAAATCAGTGCCCGATTATATTGATAATTCTATTAATGTTAAATATTCTGGGCATTCTGATTAAAACCAAAGATTGTCAGATGGATAAAATGCAGCTTATAGAAATGTAGGCCAAAAAACTGTATGGATATTGAAGACTTGAGTAACACTATCAACCAACTTACAGTTAATAATTACAGAACTTTACACATAATAGCACATTTTATATTTTATATAAATGCACATAGATATTCATCAAGATAAGCTAACTTATTGGCCACATTGTAATACATTTTAAAATACTGAAATCTTAAAATACTAAAGAGATATGTTTTTATCTACAAAGGATCTAACCCAGAAATCAGTGATGAAATGAACTCCAAAATATGTGGACATTAAATAATAAGGAATAAAAAAAAATATATTGGAAAGTAGAAAATATTTTTAGTTGAATAAAAAGTAAAAAATAAAATAAAATTTGAGGGTTGCACCTGAAATAGCCTTAAATGTAAATTTATAAATATGGGGGCTTAACAAGATGGCAAAATAGCGAGTCCTAGCCCTTCTCCCTCCATAGAAATGCCAATAAAGCAATGATACTTGGCCCCAAATACCATTATGAGAATTCCAGAATTCAGTGTTGAAGTTAAAAAACCGTAGATGAGCACAAACCCGAGAAGAAACACTTTGAAATGATGAGGAAGTGTAGTTTTATGTTACCCAGGTCAGTCTCTCTCCAGATGTGGCACAGCTCAAGGTGAAGAGATATTCATTTGGCCTGTAGTTTCTTTCATGGAGCGAGTGACTGCATTCAGTATCCTTGCTTAGCCTTTCTGTTAGGCCCAAGAGACCCCCTTCTGTCTTAACTCAAAGCACTAAGGCAACCAGCGTAGAGTGCCTGGGGGCAACTAAGAGCAAAGGAAGAAGGTGAAGGCTCTCAGTAGCTGCATAGCCTAAGGGGATTGAGTGAAGGGTCACAATGCAGGTACTTCCTAGCAAGGGTAAGAAGTGGAGCTTCTGGTATAACAGGGTATTGCTCGAGGGAGAAGGGCTCTTAGCATTCAACACAATTCTGCAGGTTGGAGAGAAGACACACCTTGCAGAATCTTCTTCAGGAAGAAGAGAGAGCAGAGGATATTGTTCCCAACATTTCAGATTCCCAGTATACTGAGAAGGACAGGGAGGTTTAGAGTGACCAACTGGACTCTGCAAGATTGAGAGAAGGTGAGCACACCCTGAGACTTTTTCCTGTGAAGGAGGATGAGGGGTAAAATATGCATTCAGTGTCCCAGCCTCTCAGTGGACAAGCAGATCTAGGGAAAAGTGGAGGGTAGCTTATGGAAGCCAGCACAGTTCTGAGAGATTGGGAATCGGCACACGACCCTGAACCTTCTTTTCCAGAAGAGAAGAAGAAGAATGGAGGGTGCACAGCCATAGGAAACGTTAGGGAGGCCCCCAGAATCTGTAGCCAGGATCATTGGTGATGATCTTTCCCTTTCGAAATCAGGTTTTAAGGACTGCAGATGCTAGCTGTTATTTAAGAATGTGCATGTTTACATATGCAAAGAAGGGCATAAATTAATTATCTATGTTTCACCTGATGAAACTAGATGAAAGAAAATTAAACCCATATTAAGCAGAAGCAGAAAAATATTAAGATAAGTTGGTAAGCTATAGAAAAAAAAATGAAATAGAAAGCTGTTGAGGGTCTTTGGGGGGAAAAAACACACTAAAAAATTCATAAACCGTTAGCCAGAATGATTAAAGAAAAGAAGAGATAAAAATTACCAATCAGAAAAAATGAGTAAATAAATAAATAGACATCATTATCTATTTTACAGAAATTAAAAACATAAGGTCATCCTTTAAAGAACATACCTTTTATTACAGTAGATTAATGTGGCCTCTTTTCAAGGATCATATGTCAACTTAAGCAATGTGTACTTTTTTGTATTTAGCTTATTTTTATCTGACGCCGTGTCTAAGGTGTCCATCTATGTTGTTGGTGTATTGGTGGTTTCTTTCCTTTTATGGTTGACTAGCATCCCATTGTGTAAATGTACCACAATTTGTTTATTCAATTCTCTTGTCAATAGGCATTTGGGATGTTCGGAAATTTTTCAACTATTATTGAGACAGGGTGTGTATAAGCACAGTTTCCTCACTGTGTTATTTTCAGGCGTAGATGTGTACCTGGAGTTTTAGGTCGGCTTCTGTCAACTCAGTCAGACTACATTTCTAGCTTCCTTCTAAGTTAAATATTGTCATTGTGACAAAGTTCTGAGCAATGGATGCACACAGAATGATTGTGGGTGTAAGACTGACATCACTCAAAGAAAAAGGTGGAGGCAGGGAGCAAGAGAGAAGTTTATTAGCGGGGATGGGGATGGAGCCACCACCGGGGGAGTTAGGATTCAGTCTCCACTGTCCTTGGGGTTGAATTTTATGTGCAAAAACCCCAAGGGGAGGAGGTTGGGGGAGGTAAGTGTTCTAGTCTGATTAGATGGAGTTCATTGTCCTTCAGACCGATCAGTGCTGGCCTTAGAGCAGTGATGGTGAACCTATGACATGCGTGTCAGAGGTGACACGCGAACTCATTTTTTTTTGGTTGATTTTTTTTTTTTTTTGGTAAATGGCATTTAAATATATAAAATAAATATCAAAAATATAAGTCTTTGTTTTACTATGGCTGCAAATATCAAAAAATTTCTATATGTGACATGGCACCAGAGTTAAGTTAGGGTTTTTCAAAATGCTGACACGCCGAGCTCAAAAGGTTCGCCATCATTGCCTTAGAGTCTGTGGGTTGTAGGCAGCAGTTGTTTTGTAGGCCTGCGGTCTTGCCCTCTGGTGTAGCTGCCTCCTGTTGTGCTGGACAGGGTGATGGCTGGCTGTTCCACGAAATGAGGCTGGGGCCACTTTTTCGTTCAGAAGTTTCTAGTCTGCCTGAGCCAAATGTCCCCTGCTGGCCTGTGAGTGGGCATCTTTTGAATAATGTATTTTATGAACAATCTGCTTTCTCTTTACTTAGTATTTCTCCCTTCCTTCAATTGGAGACATGGGCATGATTTTAATGAGCTAGTTCTAATCATTTGAGTTCTAGAACAGCCCTCCTCCCACACTCAAACCTTGGAACTCTTGTGTCTGAATTTCTATAAAAGAAGGATAAAATTTCTAACTTCCTTGAGCCTCTGTATTTCATGGTCTCTTTGTTACATTAGTTTGATCTATATCCTAACCAACACAATAAGCTTTTACTGATTTATATATTTGATGAAAGTATTTATAATACAGTGATTCTCAACCTTTGTTGGAAGAATAATCTAGAATTATTATTGAAAAGCAGGTTCCTATAATTCATCCCAGGGTATTCGGATAAGTTAGGGCTATAATGGGACCCAGAGAGTCCATATAAATCTGAAAAACATAAGGTTTGAAAATCAAGTCTTTATTAAAAAATTTTTATTTTAGTACCTGGATTAATTATTGATTTTTAAAATTTCAAATATATGCTGAAACCGGTTTGGCTCAGTGGATAGAGCGTCGGCCTGCGGACTGAGGGGTCCCAGGTTCGATTCCGGTCAAGGGCATGTACCTGGGCTGCGGGCACATCCCCAGTGGGAGATGTGCAGGAGGCGGCTGATCGATGTTTCTCTCCCATCGATGTTTCTGACTCTCTATCTCTCTCCCTTCCTCTCTGTAAAAAAATCAATAAAATATATTAAAAAAATAAAATAAAATAAAATTTCAAATATATGTATATGTGTATATATATGTATATATATATATATATATATATATATATATATATATATGTTACTTAGGTATGTTTTTGAATAGAAGGAAAAACACTGAGCATACAGTATAAATATGTGACAATCCTTGTTTGGAGGATTTTTAAAACAGTGTCTATACATATAATAGGGTAATATCCAAATTGGTCAGGATGCTGTCATGTAATGATGGATCAGCAGGAGGGTGGGGCAGCGAGCTACAGGAAGGTGGGGCAGTGGGCAGAGAGCTACAGGAGGGCAGTGGGCAGAGAGCTACGTGTGGTGGTGGGCAGGGCAGCCAGCTAAGGCAAGCGGCAGCGAGCTACTCACGCACAGATTCGTGTACAGGGCCACTAGTATTCTATAACAGAATGACTTATATGTGAAGGTACATATAAAGAAGAGAATGCCATATATTTTCAAAAACAGAGATGCCCACCCTATTACAGTAGAAAAGTGCCATTGAGAATAAATAATCTTGTGTAATCACAAAATCAACTACACAAATTCAATTCTTTCTAAAATGTTTTTATTTAATTCTTGTCATTTATCTATTTTGGTGACCACTCTAACCATGGTGATACCCCAAATGACAAGCTAGAACTCTATCCTGGGTTCTTGTCCTATGAAGTTTGAAGACTAAAAATTTGAGGACAAAAAGGTTTTAGGCAAAAGCGTGGAAGTTTATTGCACACATATATAAACCCCCTGCCCTGGGGAGGGATCCCCAAATGGGGAACCACCAGGAAAGGGGTCCCCAAAATGGGAAAAACCTTCTCTCTAAAATGGGGAAAACCTAGTCCAATGAGTCCCTTTGTCTACAGGCTTTATAAATGCTGGCAGCTTCTTTCTCTATATACCAGTATGCTACCTTCTAATTGGACTCTTCCCCATTTTATGTCCCCCAGGGCTTTTCCTAATCGGCCACTTTCCCCCTTTTCCCTGCACAGTGTCAATTTCAAAGCTCACCTGGTGTTCCCCTCTTCTTCTTCTCCTTATCTTGTAACGTT
Source organism: Myotis nattereri (assembly GCF_964212035.1). Taxonomy (NCBI): domain Eukaryota; kingdom Metazoa; phylum Chordata; class Mammalia; order Chiroptera; family Vespertilionidae; genus Myotis; species Myotis nattereri. Next base: position 63,464,928 of record NC_138084.1, on the reverse strand, counting down.
CTTGTAAACAATCTGGCAGCTTGGAGACTTCTCTGCCCATCACATATGCATTTCTTCCCCATGGGCCTTTACCCTACACTGCCTTTTCTGTCTGTAACTCCTTTCAATGGCATCCATTCCAAACAATACTAATCTTTTCCCTCAACATTCAATCCAAAAACATTCCTTTGCACAAAGTGGCATGCTAAGCTTTTCAAAAATATGTATAAGCTAAGGAGAGCACAAAGGAAAAATTTACAGAACATGCAAATATCATGGTTCTATTTTATGCTCTGTTATGTGTTGAACTGTACCCCGCCCTCCGCAATCCATATGTTGAAGCCCTTATTCCCACTATCTCAGAATGTGACTCTATTTGGAGATAAGGCATTTTAAAGTAACTAAGTTAAAATAAAGTCCTTAGGGTGGGCACTAATCCAGTATGACTTGTCAGAAGAGGAGGTTAAGAGACAGACATACAGAATCATTACATGAAGACAGAAGAGATGTCCATCCGCAAGACAAGGAGAGAGCTCTTAGAAGAAATCAAACATGTCAATATCTTAATAAAGTTCTAGACTCCAGAATTGTGAGAGAAAAAAATTCTGATGTTTAAGCAATCCACACTGTGGTGCTTGGCTATTATATTAAGAAATTAATATATGGGACTAAGAAAAATGTTCTCAACTGCAAAGACCTGATTATGTTGTTTGGCATCTTCTTGATTTCCTTCTGCTTTTTGCTGGTATACACATACCAGGGCCATCTTCTCTTTACAAATAAATTGCACATTTCCCATATTGTAATTTCTTTACTTGCGGAAATGATCATGTTTTAACTACTCAAAATTTTAGTTCTAAAGTTCCAAATAATTGGGAGCTGGGATTACAGAGTTACCCTATTTGATTCTACTCTACCATTGTCACATTTCTTGACTTTAGGTTTTGGCTAGTTTAATCTTTAGAACGGGAGTAATGACGGTGCCTACCTGAAAATGTTATAATAAGGTTTAAATGAGATAACAAGGATTAGGCATATAGAACTGCGTATGAAAATTGTCAGCATAACCATATAATGTATTGTCAAACCAGGATCCCTTGAGAACGATAAAGGGTACTCCTCCTAATCAGGAACTGCTACTATCTGGGCAAAGGTAAACAGTAAAAATGCACCAAAATTAGAAACATCAATGATGAGAATCATTGATTGGCTGCCTCCTGCAAACCTCACTGGGGATAGACCTTGCAACTGGGGCATGTGCCCTTGCCAGAATAGAACCCAAGACTCTTCAGTCTGCAGGTCAATGCTCTATCCACTGAGCCAAACCAACCAGGGCCACTTCTATATAATTTTATGACCCCTCTTACCCATTATGTAATGTGATGCTCATTTCAAGCTTTCAGTAAAGTAGGTACTGTGATGCCTTTCCTGAGTATAGCCTTCCTCAAGTCAAGACTGTATCACATAACTATATTCACATCCCTCCATAAATGAAACATGGCATATGTCAAATCTGACCCACATGCCATGGTAGGAGACCAGATTTTCTCTTTCTCAAGACTGTTAAATGAGATATAAATTTGTCTTGCAGTGGGTATCGTGCCTATATGATTATGTTTACTCAGGACTGTTTTGCAATATCAGCCTGAACACCTAGAGGGGATCATGCATTAATGCCTGTGTCTTCCATTATGTTCTCAAACCTCACAGTTAGGCCCATTTTACTGATGTGATTTCCTTGTGTGGTTTGCTCCATCTTTTAGCCATGGAATCCCAAAATCACTTATATTAAAACTATTTTAACAATTAACAACTGTAGCTAACATATCTATAATAATAAAAGCGTAATTTGCCAATTAGGCCAGACTTCCTTCTGGACAAAGCCGGGACTGTGAGGGAAGCCCGGGTCCCGGTGCCTGTCAGCAGCCAGAGGGAAGCCTGGGTCCTGGGTGCCGGAGGGAAGCCGGTGCCAACAGCTGGGGGCAAGAAGGCCTACTCTTGCATGAATTTTGTGCATTGGGCTTCTAGTGCTAAGAATAAGAATGCATGCTGTAAAAGAAAGATTTAATATCTCAACACATGCAGGTTTAAATACTACAACATACACGATTGGTTGCACATCAAACACCCTGGCAACAAACCAGATAAACATATCCTTTTGATATGTTACTTTAATTTTTTTTTCTTATCCCCACACAAAGCTTCCAAGCTTAAAAAAAAAAAATAACGTTGGCAGGTTTCCCAACTAAATGTAAGAAATAATGCATTTTAAAATACTTTTAAGATGCTCAGAAAGGCATGATAAATGTACAAAGAATTAACAATTCACCTTACTTCCTATTCATTACATTAATGGTTTGTGAATAAGAAAAGATTTAAGTTCATGAATGCTATGCCTCAATGTTTAGACAATTAATCCTTGCCACAGCTGACATAAATGTAGATAAATACTGGTTTTTGACAGATTTGGGTTTGCTTAGAAATTATCTGCCACCGATTGGAATAGGTCAGGTTGAGAAAATATTTATTCTTAAAACAACCACCCATACCAAAATTAGAATCATCGCTTTCAATTTTAGTGTCTGAAAAACATGAACCTATAAGACCTTTTCTATATTTGCAAGCGATAAGCACAGAATTTAATCTCCCTCAAGTAGCTTTACTCTTATTTTTTTCATAGGCACAGAATGTGCCTGCCTAGAAATTGCAATCTTAGGCCTCAGAAAATCAGTATTTCATGCTGTGAGCTCTCTATTTTATGTGACTGCATTTAGCATGTTCCCTAAAATTCAGATCTAGGAAGACAGTTTCAGAAAAAATCAGTTCATTTAGAAAACAGCTTACCTCTTACAAAAATATCTTTAGAAGAATTATTTCTAGCTTTAAATATCTATATGTTAATTGATAGACCCTCCCTTCCCCCAACTGGCGGGCAGAGTATGACTTAACCTGCAGCCCAGAAATACCTGAGTGACTAACCAGGTACCTTACTTATATGGACTATGCATTGGACCACCAATCCACACCTGCCACATACCCTATATGGACAATGCAGTAAGCCACCAATCACTGTGCGCCGAGTACACTAAGCCCCCACCCCTTCCCATTCCGCCCCTCAAAAGGCGTGCCCACCCCTGCACGTGCTGCTGTTCTCCCCTTGCCAGACAGCCCCCCGCAGGTGCTTCTCCTCTAATAAAGCCTGTAGTCCTGGTTTTCGGCCTCTGTCTGATTTTTTCATTAATAATCAGTTATTGCCTTCAAGTGGCATTATGGTTTTTATTAAACTTTAAAACCTCCAAAGGCATGTCGTTGTGTAATTTATGTTGTTTGCATCTGTATATTATAAGAAACTTGACACACATGATTTCTAATAAAAGTTGAGGATGATAATAATGGATAAGTGATCCAAAAATGTATGCTGTCCCTGCACTTCACTTGTTTCTTCTGAGTTCTTCCTTGTACATTTCTGTAACTGCCACTGATGGTGAGGAGACATGTTGACGGATGGATGCTAGTATCAGGCCGCTTGGTCCTCCTAATTTTCTACATTTTAAACTGCTAGAAACTAACCCAGTCATGATTCACTGAGGAAGTCTGAGGGCAGGGAGGGAGTGTTTCCACTTACTTCCTACTTTTCCACTCTTCCCGTTCCTCACAACTGGTGTTAGAGTGTCTGACTCCGTTCAGAGTAGATTAAAATATTAACTTTAGATATATTTAAACAATTTAAAAGGCTTAAACAGTGATAGCAGTAATTTTTCAGGAGTCCTAAAGTTTTCTGAAAACTATTGTCTCTCTTACTATTTAAAAAGCCAGTGTGAGCACATAAAATCCAGCACAGGTGGCTATACCTGTATATTTTCCCAACAACCCTGTCTCACTTTTTTAATCCTTTGTCTCATGCTTTATCTTCTGGTATCTGTGTTTAAAGAATTTAATGGCAATTATTTTCCCACAGGTAATAATTAATCGCAACCACCTTCAAAAAGTTTAAATTGCTAAAAAATAATACCTTTTAAAAGGGATCAAAATATCCATATTTTTTAAAACATGAACTTTTGTCTTTTTTATTTTTGAAAATATATTTGTATTGATTTCAGGGAGGAAGGGAAAGGGAGAGAGAAGCAGAAACATCAATGATGAACGAGAATCATTGATCAGCTGCCTCCTGTACATCCCCCACTGAGGATGGAGCCCGCAACCTGGGCATGTGCCCTGACCTGGAATCAAACCATGACCTCCTGGTACACAGGTCCATGCTCAATCAGTGAGCCACACCAGGTTGGCAAAATATCAATATTTTTATCATCAATAACATTGTGGTGCAGAGCAACCTCGAATCTATAGGCACCATCATGCTGCATATTGTGAATTTAGGTATCCATATGTTGACAGAGAAATGAATAGGCCGGATTTCTCTGTTGCTAGTGGGGTTCTTGGAGTTACTGCTGAAATAAGCATTTTCAGAACCCCTCACAGGAGAATGAGATGTGGCAGAAGAGGTTATTTGCCTGGAGTTACATTCCTCAGGTTGTAAAGTCCCATGCCCCTTAACCCGGTCCTAAAAAACGTGCAGCTGGGGCTCCAGTAGAGGCAAAAGCAAGGCCAGTGTCCAGAGCTTCCATCCCATTGAAACGGAATTTTTGGACTGGAACCCAGATTCTTTGTCTGCCAGAGTCGAAGAATGAATCCATGGACAGAGGATAGTACAGCAAAGGTGGAGATTTATTGAAGAACAAGTACAGACTCCCACGTGGGGAGAGGGAAAGAGTCCTACAGAATGGACTCCCACATAGGTTGGGGAAAAGGGTCCCACAGACTTCCTGTTCCCATGGGTTATAAGGCTGAAGTTCCTGTGTCCTGATATCCTCTCTGACTGGTCAATATTCCCTTTTGAATTGGTTCTATAGTGATTCCTGAGGCCCTCCTCCCTCATGGTCCTTCCATTCCTACTGGGCTTTCTTCCCCCTTTATTTTGTACATATAAACCTTTCTTGGCTACTTCCAGTTCCCTTGTCTTATGGAAATGTAGCTTCACCTGGCTTCTTTGTGTGTTATGGAGATATACCTTCTCCCAGTCTGTAGTTTTGTGTTTTTCCATGGACCCCAGTTCTAAAAATTCCCTAAACCTGCCTATATTCCCAAGTTCCTGTTTCACCATGTTGCAGCTGGGTCCAGTCCAGCATCAGGTTAATTAAGGTTCATTAGCTCATTGTGTCAAATCCACATAGCCTTATGCCATGTGGGGAAGTGTAGGGGAGGGTGTCTGTCCCCTGCAACAGGAGTCCCAGAGGTCCAAGAGCCAAGAGAGCATGCTCCTTTGTTCAGACGTTTAAATATTTAGATTTCACAAGATTGCAGTGGCCACACCCATCCTGGCCACTAATTTGTTCCTGGGTGTGACTGACAGACAGGCACCTTCCCACATTGCCCTTACCTGACTGGGCATGTGTCCAAACTGCCTTTGTGTAATCCCTTCCCCCACTGACCAGCAGGGAATAGACTTGGAGAGTGTTAAATTAGCAAAGCTGTATAAATGGCATGCCTATATTATCTAGTCTTCCCTTCACTCCTTCCCTATTAAATAATAACCAGATAATTACAACGACATCAGATATTTGCAAAATTTTCACTGGCAGGATCAGAGACGATTCTGATAATGTTACCATACGTAGGAGAGAGAAGCTTGATTGCTATGGGCAGGCAACAGTGCAGAGAAAAGAAAGACAAAAAGATGACAATAGCAACATTCAGCACCTTTGTTCCACTCAATAGAGAAAAGTGGACCCATGGATGATAGAGTCTCCACATCTGATTAATCACTTCTCTTATGAGGGATAAAGTGGAAGAGATGGAATGGAAAGCAGAAATGTTACTCAAAGGTTGGTTCCTTATGGGCAAGGAAATGCCTGCATGAAAACACAAGGGGTGGGGATTACAGTTATTTTAAATCTCTGCCAGGTATCAGTCAGAATGATATCCCATTGGTTTCCCTTAACTGGTTCCCTGACCTTGGAATCTGGGTCACCGCTTCCATTTGCACGCCCTCTTCATTTCACTGTGTGTACTCCATCATGTCATTAGGCCATGCATTCTCCAACCTGATTTATTCAAATCTGTCTTGGCCTGGGAATCTAAGGGCTCCCAGCAAGGAAGAGGGCGTGTGTGTGTGTGTGTGTGTGTGTGTGTGTGTGTGTGTGTGTAATGATTTTTTCAAAATGAATTTTTAGTGTGGCCTTCAGGTCAGCTACATAATTTGCCTGGCCAAGTGCCAAATGTAAATGCAGGGCCCTTTGTTCCAAAAACAGAAAAATAGTGCCATTAAAGGTACTAAAACATGCTAAGGAAGTATCATAAAGATATTTATCTCACTTCTAAAAATGGAAATAGGTAGGTAATTACCAAATATTTTGTTTTGGAATTTTCTTTCTGGGTCTGATCACCTGTACCACTTATTTTTTTCTCAGAATATTTCAGTGGTTCATAGACTGAAGAATAAGGCAATTCCCAGAAAATGTATTCAAACTTTATGTGTGTTCTAGAAAGTTTTATCAGCTTCTGAAGAATTTGTGATGTAGAAAACATTTAGAACCCCCTCCCCCCCCCCCCAGGTGATCTTAGTTTCTAAAATCATCTATAGGTTAAACCTTTAATCAGTCTTTAGCCTAAATGACTTGGGCTTCAGACTTATATAACTACAACGGCCTATACACTTCTCTGTGGGAACATAGGTGCCTTGGGTGCTGAGGTGCAACAATCAATAATCGAACTCATCTCTACTTCCTTAACTTGGTGTTTCTCTATTGCTCATTAACTTCAAGAATGATGATTGGCTTCATCGAGTTGTTCACATATGAATCCCAGGCATCTGTCTGAACTCTAGAGACTTAAGATCTTGCCCCAAATCAAATCAATCACAGTGTCCTCTCATTCATTCCTTACTAACTATGCCTCAAGCTTCATTTCAAATTTTTTTCTGGGTTTAAAAAGCTCTGTATATTCAAGCTTCTGTCTACTAATCCAGCTTCAGAGTGGCCATCCTTCATCCTCTACTTTTATTTATCTTTCAGGTTAAAGTTTTTTTAAGTTGAATTTATTAGGGTGACCCTGGTTAACAAAATTATACAGGTTTCAGGAGCACAATTCTACAACACATCATATGTGCACTGTATTTTTGTGTTCACCACCTCAACTCAAGTGTCTGTCCATCACCATTTATTCCCCCTCCCCATACCATCTCCTGCCTCCACTCATCCCCTTTTCCCCCAGCAGTCACCACACTGTTGTCTTTCAGCTTATCTTAAGTTCTATGTGAGTCCCCTGGAAAACTGTCAGGATTCTCTAAGATTTGGCTGAATGTCCCTCCTATGTATTCATTTAAAAGCTGTATGTTTACTATTATAATGCCTACACACTGTTTTAAGTAACATTTACTCAGTAGTGTACGGTAAATGTTTAAAAACTGACTCTGGAAAATAAATGTTCATTTCTCATATTTTCTTGGTTCATTTCTCATATTCCAGGCTCCTGCTGTGATATTAACTGGCTTGTGAAATTTTTGAAAATTTTGCAGTTGGGTTTTGTAAAAGCCAGTCTTAACACATTAATGATTCTACACTCTATTTATTTATTGTAGCTCCAGCACCCAGCATAATGACAGAGCAAAGTGAAGAATTACTAAATGTATATTGACTATAATTTTAGATACAGATCAGTGAGAAAAGGCTAATTACAAATGTCCCATCCATGAATATTTAACAAAATTACAATTTAAAAAGGAGGAAAGATAATAAAGCAATAAAGTAAGTTGTTTTTTTTTTAAAGCTGGTTAGGAAGAAAACAAGATGTCAAATATGAGAATGCAAGGAAGAAAGAGAAAAGAGAGAGGGAGGGAGGAAGATGGGAGGAAAGAAGAAAGAAAATTATATATTATCTATGATCTTATTATGTTTTCTTTTTTATGTCTTCTATTTTTTACCATTTTATCATTGTTACATATTACCCATGCCTCTTTCTTCTCAAGAATTTACATATACATCTTTAAGTCAATAGTATTTGTTTTGAAATATCATACCATGTCATGTATAGTGTGAGAATCTTAAGACAGTATACTTCCATTTCCCACTTTATCCATTGTAGTTTTGTCATATTGTTACAGAAAAACCGGACCAGAACCAAGCAGTGCTCTGAGAGTTTGGAGTTACACTTTATTCACTGCGGTGGGCTCAGGGAAATGAATCCAAATCTAAGCAAAGCTACAAGCAGAACTTCCCTTTTTATAGAAGAGCCAGCCCTTTGTGTGCTTGCTGGCGGCGGCCTTGAAAACTATACAGTTCTATCCAATTAAAAAATGCACCTGGCATGGCACTGGGTGTATCTAGTCTCTGGCCTACAAGGTCTGAGAGCTAAGTTTATCTCCCCCACTATTCAAGCAGGCTAGAAAGCAAAGTTACTTTTTCAGAATAAGAGGCCATCCAAAGAATAGCAAAGAATTCCAAACAGTAGTTTTACAGAATAGGGGTTTTCCTTCACAATATATTTTACTTCTATTTATATTTCAAACCTAATAATGTTACCAGAGAGGCCCCTGAGCTGGAAGGGAGGGAGGCTTTTTCCTCCTCAGCTCTTGTCAATTTTGAAAGATTTCAGATTAATGGCAGGGAGCAGTGTTGAAACAAAACAAGAGAATTTATTAAAAATACACTTGGCATAAAGCACAAGTGGGCAACTCAACTAGTCTGAGCTCCCCACCTATTTGGGGTTCAAAGGTTTTATACTTTCCCCCGCTATAGGTTTCAAGGTTCCCCTGTGGACAGACTAGATTTCAAAGACTTCCTTTTATATTGTTGCAACTTTCCCCAGAATTTATGAGGACATATGGTGATTTTATCTTGGCAAGTTCCAAGACTGCTGCCCTCAGTGTCCTTGGTGTGAGAAGATAAGGTCTTGTGCTTCAGGATTGGGTTGCAAGCTGCCCAAACTGTTTGGCCTTGTGTAAATTTTCTTGTCTCACTTTCCCCATTCCACTGCCCAGGAACTTTCCTATGTTCTTACTATCCCCCTGCAATAATCTTTTAAATTTTTTTTTACTTTAGTAATTAGGTGATTTTTTTAAAAAAATTAGAAATTAACCCAAATAGACTTCTATATTTGCCATCTTATTTACCATTTCAAGAGTTCTTCCTTCCTTTCTACAGATTTCAATTTCTATTTATAAGTATTTCTCTTCAGCCCAAATAACTTTCTTCAACATTTCTAGAAGAGCAGGTTTGCTACTGATAATTCTATCTGTTTTTGTGTATCTCTAAAGTGTCATAAGTTATTTTTCCATTTTTAAGGATTTTTTTTTGTTTGATTAAAAAAAATCTGTCCTCTATTCTTTCTGGTAAAAAAAAAAAAAAAAAAACAGCTATTTTTACTCTTCATTCTTAATGTATAATGTCCTTACCTGCACTATATTTTTTTCATGATTTCTCTTTTTGTTTTTAGCAGTTTAAGATTTACGTAGGAGTAGTTTACCTAGTTTTTATCCTGCTTGGAGTTTGCATATCATAAAATATATTGGATTATCCCTTCTTGGCCTTTTGGCTAAGATCAAGTGTAAAATATATTGGTTTGCATTTTTTAAATTTGCATGCTGTGTATTTTTAGAATAGTTTTAGGTTCACAGCAAAATTAAACAGAAATTACAAAGCATTCCCATATATCTCCTAGTCCCAAACATGCACAAGAAGCCCACTAGTGGAGTCCTGGGCCACAGGGATACATTTGTTACAATTGATGAATGTACATTGGCACATGCTATTACCCATCTTCTATAATTTATATTGTTTCACTCTTGGTGGTGTACATTTTATGGGTTTTGACAAATGTATAACAACATGTTTCCACAATTATTGTATCTTATTACAAAATAGTTTTACTGCCCTAAAAATCCCCTGTATTCTGCTTATGTATTCCTCTCTTCTTCCAAATATGACAACCAATGAATTTTTTATAATATTCATAGTTTAACTTTTTCTAGGATGTCAGATAGTTGAAATATTACAATATCTAGACTTTTTAGGTTGGCTTTGTTCACTTAGTAATACACATTTACATTTCATGTATCTATTTTTATGGCTTGATATGATTATTTGTTAGCACTGAATAATATTTCATTGTCTAGATATACAACAATTTATCCAGTCAACTACTGAAGGACATCTTAGGTGCTTCTAGGTTTGGCAATTATGCATAAAGCAGATATAAACTTCAGTGTGCAAGTTTTTGTGCTGTTTTACGTTTTCATTTCATTTAGGAGTACAGTTGCTTGATCATATAGTATAAGTATAGTCATATAGGAAACTGCCAAGCTGTCCTCCAGAGCAACTATACCATTTTGTATTCCCACCAGCAATGAATGCAAGTCCTATTGCTCCATATCATCACACTAAGGTGTTCCTTAGTGTTTTGGATTTGGGTCATATTAATAGATGTGTATTACTAGTCTCATTGTTTTAACTTGCATTTCTCTAATGACATATGATGATGAAAATTGATTCATATGCTTACTTGCCATTTATATAGCTTTTTTGGTAGGGTTTCTGTTTGGGTATTTTGCCCATTTTTAATGGTTGTTTCTTTCTTTATGGTTGAATTTTGAGGTTTTTAAAAATATTTTAGATAACAGTTCTTCTGTATTTCAGTTAAATGTATTGGGTAGCACTAGTTAACAAAATTACATAAGTTTCAGGTGCATAATTCCACAACACATCATCTGTTCATTGTATTGTGTGGGTAACACTAGTTAACAAAATTACATAAGTTTCAGGTGCATAATTCCACAACACATCATCTGTTCACTGTATTGTGTGTTCACCACCTCAAGTCAACTCTCTGATCATCACCATTTATCCCCCTATACCGTCAGTTCTTTATCAGATAATTGTAGGTATTTCTTTTGCAAATATTCTCTCCTAGCTTGTGTCTTTTCTTCTCATTCTCTTGACATTATCTTTCACAGAGAAGAAATGTTTAATTTTAATGATGTTCATGTTATGGGTTCTTTCTTTCATGGATTATGCCCTTGGTATTCTACTTGAAAAGGCATCACCATTCCCAAGGTAACCTAGATTTTCTCTTATGTTATCTTTTGGGAGTTCTATACTTTTGAATTTTACATTTAGGTCTATGCTCTATTTTGATTGAGTTATTTTTGTAAATACTGTATGGCCTATGGGGCTTGGGGAAAAGATTAAGAAACTAGTATTATCCTCTCAGGTGATTTTGCTCAAATAATGAATGATAGTGCAGCCAAGAATAATAAATCCATCAGGAGGATACATAAATTTGAGTAGTATAGCAAAAAAGAATATACTTACTTTTGGACATCCTTAATTGTGGGGTAGTCATGTAAAAGTTTCTATCGACTTTTGAAAATATCAGCCTGAAATTTTGGATACAATAGAATTGAGTGATATCAAAATATGGACTATCTAGGAACAATGTCAGCCAATGAAATTAAGTGAAATAAGAGCACTGATGGAATGCTAGGTGACCCTAACAATTCAAGCAATGCATCAGAATTATCTGAGATTTTTTTTTTTTTGAAGATTCAGGTTCCTAAAACATTCCTCAAATCTGATCTATTTTGGTGATGAGCTTTAAGAGTCTGCTTTTTCTTAAAGAATAGTTTACTGGTTTTTTTAGAAGAGAAAGGAGAAGAGAGAAACATTGATGAGAGAGTAAACATCTATCAGCTGCCTCCTGCATGTCCCTTACTAAGGAACAAACCCCTAATCCAGGCATGTGCCCTGACCTGGAATGGAACCAGCAACCTCTCATAGCACAGGATGATGCCCAATCAACTGAGCCACACTGTCCAGAACTGATTTTTTTTTTTTTAAATTGACATCAAAGGTGATTCGATGCGTAATAAAGCTTGAGAACCCTTGATTTGATGGGACAGTAGAAGACAAGTGACAAGAATAGGAATGAACATGACATAATATAAAGGTTAAAAGGAATGGCAAGAAAATCATCACAAGTAACAGAGGAGTCGATCTTTGCAAGAAAATAGTTAGGAGTAATGCTACACAAATAACAAAAGATGTGAAATTTGTCTGCAGGATTCACAATCTAGCAATAATTAGTGTTCTCCTTATAAGAAGTATCAGTGAAATAGTGGGTGAAATAAAGAAAAAAATGGTGAGAACTAAGGGATAAGATTATAGGAAAGTTGAAACAAACATATTAATTCCTTTTCCCAGAAATTTTACTATGAAAGGAATATTTAAATAAAATAATATACAGATAAGGCAAAGTCAAGTGATGGATTTTCCACTTTTATTTAAGGGTGAAGTGCTTTTTCAATGTTCACAACAGTATACCCAAATTAACATGTAATTTACTCTCATTATAGTGGTGGAGACAGTAAGAGTTTCTGGTATTTACGTAACATTGAAAAACAGAACAGTAGAAGGGGCTCAATTTTATAGAATGCTGATAAATATCTCAGCCATTGTCACCAACAGTTTAGTATAAATCTAAGGGACCACATGTTGAGTCCCTTGGTGTGTTAGTAAATTCTTATTATATAAGCTATTCAACACACATTTTCTGATAGCAAGGGAAGTCTCAGGAAGGTAGTTACAGCATAAAAGTATTTCTGGTTGTCACTTATTAATGAGGCCAACAATTCCCTTTACCCATGAGCCTTTTATGAAAAGTTTCGCTGAATGCTTTACACTATTGAATTTTTTTTTTGCTCAATACAGACAATTTGGGAATAAGCAAATAAAAGTTGATGTTGTCTTCAAGTAATCATTTTTCTGGTGCTTGATTCCCTCTGCCACTGCATTTTTATTGTGTTTGAGCATTGAGAGTAGAAATAATTAAAAGGATTTTCATTTTCTGTGATCACTGTGTCTAGAAAGCATCAAATTAATGTTTCAAAAATAAATGTTTTCCAGAGTTGATGCTTGTTGAAGAAGCAGGGAGGGAGGCTTTTGTAGGAAGGCTCATTGTATCTGTTATCAAAATAATGGCAAAGACTTCATTGTTTTGAACGTTTGCCACCCATACTGAAATTATCAAACACATCCAAGGCCATTCAAACTTGTGGGAAAAAAATGCTCTATTTGGGATCTCCATAGAAGTTAATTGAAAGCTTGGCTGGATTAATTACCATACAATATTTTCATGTTGATGAGGCCAGGGAAACTAAACTGCTTAAAACCTGAGATGTTTTTTCCTCTTGCAGTTCATTGTGTATTTCTATGTTCAATGAAAATTTTAGAAAAATATTCTTGCCATGCTGGAATTCTATTGGCAAATAAAGTTCTTCTGGTGCTTTAACTATTGACTAGAAAATGCTTATTAATATCATTTTATTAGCTGTAGCAGTAGGAGTACTCTCAATTTGTCCTTTTTGGACAATGCTATTCCTGACCATTATGCTAAAGTATTTCATTTAGTTTTTAATTTTTGTGGCACAAAATTCATACATTTTTTTTTATTTAATGAAGAAAAATAATTTAAATAACTTGCCTAAGATACACAGCTAATACCAAGCAGAACAAAGATTGGGACTGATTTAGTCACAATATTGAATTTAAGTTTTACCAGCTGGTGCTTTCTGTGTCTGGTGGAGTGTGAAATGTGCCCCTACAGGTGGTCATGCAATACCATAGTCTTTTGCATGTTACAGACATCATCATTGGCTTAGGATGTTTATAACAGCTAATGTACTTCTTGTGTAGACTTATATGAAATGTGTATGTGCAAGAACACATACAAAGCTGAAGCAGTTTAGCAATTTCTCAGCCATAATTAACAAATATAAATAGCCAAGGCTGATAGCAAAAAAGTTAGATTAAAAAGTAATATAATATAAAAGTAATATACTAATGATAATGTGTGGATAAAGTTTCTCTGAGAAAGTTACATATAACAATAAAAATCTAGGTCAAGACCTGGAGCCTAGAGCACAGGATGCAATATTGGAGAGAGGTTTTACACTGAGATGGAAGATAGAAGACTCCTATACGAGGTGAATTATCTGATACCTCCAACTGAAAGTTTAGGTTCCTAGCTGTCAGTCTATATGTTATTAAAATAAATCAATGAGGAATTTAAATACTCCAAGTAATACCAAATGAAGAAGCTTCACAGAGTATTTTGTTCTGACCTATCACCTGCTTATATTTCACAGCTGTCATTGGTTTCTTTGGGCTAATAAAGAAGTGAAAATATTCTAGTTTTTAGTCTTCACTTATTCTGCTTTCCTTACTTTTGTTGTTATGGAAGGAGGTGGAGTAATTATACTTAAATTTGCCTTTGTGTAGTGTTGGTGCCAAAACTGTTTGTAAGAAAATAAATTAATCAGTAAAAAAAATAGTGTTTTAGTTTAGGTATCTTCAGAAGTAAAGATTTAAGTAAAAATGGTTTATTTGGGAGATGAAGAAAAACTCTAGGAGAGTAGAAAACGAGACAAGGGAGGCCTGGGGTGGAGCAGGGACTGGGAGGAGAAGGGTAAAGGGGTGGAAAATTGGGGGACATCTGTAATACTGTCAACAATAAAATGAAAATAAAAAGGGGGGTTGTTGACAAATCAGCTACCATAATGGGCACCTGGATCTTAATCCTGCTGGAAACCCCCAGGAGTCAAGCATAAAACAGTTGGCTAAGATTTCTTTCACATGAAGCATGAGGGAACGGGGGAATTTATACACCAGCTTTCTTCAGTCATTGGTTGAAGATTTGGGGGCAGGGGATGGTGGTATTAATGAAGCTGTGTATGTGCTTTCATACCCGACGGAAGGCTTGTTTTGCAGAAGGCAGAGGTGCTTACCGGAAATTGTCTTTATGTAATTTATTGATGAAAGCTAAAATCATTGGAGAGATAATGATTGGCACGTGGCAACATAGATCCAGAATCAAGAGAAAGTCTTCAGAAGAAGAGATGCTAGAGCTAGGGGTTAGAAGTTAAAGTTACATTGAGGTGGTAAGGACTGGGGGATATGGGTAGGACACCATCAGTTTCTGCTACATTTATGTTAAAATATTACATTCAAAACATTATTTTATAGGGTAATTGTTTTTTTAATTCTTTTCCTTATTGATTAAGGTATTACATATGTGTCCTTATCCCCCCATTGCCCCCCCGCCCCACTCATGCCTTCACAACCCTGGTGTCTGTGTCCATTGGTTAGGCTTATATGCATGAATACAAGTCCTTTGGTTTGATCTCTTCCCCTTACCTTCCACCCTCACCTACCTACCCTGTGAGGTTTGATGGTCTGATCAATGCTTCTCTGTCTCTGGATCTGTTTTGTTCATCAGTTTATGTTGTTCATTATATTCCACAAATGAGTGAGATCATAGGATATTTATTTTTCTCTGACTGGCTTATTTTGCTTAGCATAATGCTCTCCAGTTGTAATAGGGTAATAGTTTTTAAATTAAAAAAGTAATATGTGTTAAGAATATAAAAGGTGATCAATGAATGTAGTTTCCTTCATCACTTTTCCCTCCTTCTCTAACTCTGCCCTCATAAAATTGAATGGGATTAGCCAAAGTTTTCATAATTGATCTAAGATTCCTTAAATCTTTAGTCCCTTCCCAGTTCCTACCATAAAATAAGCCAATTTCTGAGAACTTTGGGAGCTGATAGCCCAGTTAAAGCCTTGTAGGAATGAGAAAGCTATATCTTTTTTTGTTAAGCTCTCATTCTCCTGTATTTTTATTCAAATCAAAACATTATGACAGCAAGATTATTACAGGCACCAGAAAATATGTTATTAGACAACCATCTGAGATGGAGGGAGGGGGCTGTCCTCTCCTCGGTTCTTGTCAGTCTCATATGAAAGACTTTAAACAAGTGGCAGAGCAAGCAGAGTTGTAGCAAAACAAGAAAATTTGTTAAAATTACACTGGGGATAAAGCACAACTGGACCACCAGCTAATCTGAGCATGTGCCCAGTGGGGACTTAAGGGTTTTATACCATTCTGCCTACAGGTTTCAAGGTTTCTTCGCTGGATATCTTAGGTAGCACAGTAGGTTTTAAAGTCCCTTTTTACTTTGTTGTTGCTTTTCTCAGGGTACTTCTACATACACCTGGTCATCTTGTTTGTCAAGTCATAAGACAGCTGACTTCTTTGTGCAGTGAGTGAGAAAACATCCCCTTTCATTCCCCCTTCTCCCCTCCTGCCTTAGTGGTTCCAGGGTGATTTAAGCTATCTATGTATTCTCTGGTTAGGGAGGAGAGAGGTATTAACTATTGTTCTCAAGTGTCCTTGGTTGGGGAAGATAAATTCTTGCAATTCACAAGCTGGTTGCAAGCTGCCCAATTTCATTTGCCTTTTTTAATTTTCTTGCCTCAGTGTGTCTATTCCACTTGCCCAGGAATTTCTCAGCTTCTTACTATTCTGCCACAAGATAATGCTACAAGATTCAATCATTACAACTATGATTGCATTAAGAAAAATCCCAAATAGCTTATTTTTGATATTAAGAAAATTTACTGTCCAAAATATAACTGCTTCCCCTTCTTTCCTTAAAAAGTTTATTATGCAATGTGTTGCATACCAGAAAACACTCGGTGTGTATCTGAGGGATCAGTCAGCACAAGGCGCTGTGAGGTATATTAAGCAAGTGCCTTTATAACTTGCTATAAAAAAGTGAATCAGTATCATATAATTGGTCAAGCACTGATGTAAGACCTCTTTGTCTTTGACCCCAGAGAATCAAATCATTTAGGAGGAGTGGAGTATTTGTGTGGCAGAATATTGCTTGATGTTTGGTGTTTAATAACAATTATGAGGCGGTCCAGCCACTTCCACTTAGACAATGTATGTACATTACATTCTGCATTTAAAAGGCAATTTGGTGGACAAATAGCCATGGACCTTTCCTACTGGATTATTTGCTAGTCAAAACTATTTTTACAATTACAACAAAATTTAACATGAAAATACGTTCATACAAATACATTTATTTTTCATTTTGTATCTACTTGTTTCCTTCTGATGAAAACAACCCTTAACTCTTATCTGTGTAGCTATTCGTGTGTGTGTGTGTGTGTGTGTGCGTGTGTGTGTGTGTGTGTGTAAATCAGCCATAGAGCTGCATTCAGAGTAAAACATTAGGCAGTGTCAGATATAATTATAAAAGATGCTTTGTTCTCCTATGCTAGATGCTTTACTGCAAATGTTATATAAAAAAAGTCACAGCTTTCATAAAGGACAATGAAGAAGAAACCTAAAGGACAAATTCCAACATGACCTAAGAAAAAACTTAGCAGGTGACTTAAGTGTTTACCACTCTGACTGTGTTATCCTCCGCCTTACTCTGCACTATTGTGAGCCGGCTGGTAAACTGTGCAGGCAAAATTGCAGTGCCTGACTTTTAGTTTATTTTTTAGGAGAAACGAAAAGTCTAGACTTGAAGCCAAACACTGGCATAGTTTCCAGCCAAACAATGTCCAAGTTCCAGGGGGAAAAGGTCAGTGTTATATTTATGTTACATATAAATACTTTTTTGTATTTAGAAAAATTTCCTTTTTGTAATAAAATCACCTCAGAGGGCAAGTATGCAAGTATGGATTAATGGTATTTAATTAACTGTTTTATTTCAATTTAATTAAATGACCATTTCTAATAAAGTCAGATAAAAATGTTTTAGAATAAGTAGCAAATCAGAGCTCCAGAAAATGGATGCTGAAGTTTTGCACCATTAGGGGCTCTGGGGAAAAACGTTGGCACCCGGGAACTGGGCTCTATAATAACAATTCAGGTCAGGAATTACTATATTTCTAGCACAGGGCCCTCCTGTACAGCACAAGCATTTAAAGATAAAATGAATGCATTACTGAGTGGACATTTTTGTTTTGTTTTTAATTTGGAAAAATGTTTTTTTATTTGGTTTCGCTTAACATTTGTTAGAAAATACCATTTTTAAAAGACTTTTTACATTATATACCTCAAAACAAATGACCATTTGAACCATTCAAACGGCACTTTCCCTAGTTCTGGGCTATTCTCGCACGTTAGCAAAGAGGATATTGAGAGGAGACCTTGGAGCCATCAAGAATCGCGGGTCCGCCAGCGAAGGAGCAGCATCTGTAAGAGGCAGAAAGCAATAGGTCAGCGGTTCTCAACCTGTGGGTCGCGACCCCTTTGGCGGTCGAACGACCCTTTCACAGGGGTCGCCTAAGACCATCCTGCATATCAGACATTTACATTACGATTCATAACAGTAGCAACATTACAGTTATGAAGTAGCAACGCAAATAATTTTATGGTTGGGTCACAACATGAGGAACTGTATTTAAAGGGCCAGAAGGTCGAGAACCACTGCAATAGGTGGAATAGCTCCAAGGGCAGACTCTGACGCTGACCTGGCTTGTGGCCCCGGAGGTTTCCCTATCATTTTCTGAGATATATATGTATTTTTCTATTTTTAATATATTTCATATATATTTATAAAAGTATATAGTGCCCACATCTATGTTAGTATCTACAGACCTCTCTTAGAACACCCTGTGATGTGTGAGGGAACCATTTTACTTTGTTTTGCTTTCCTCCTAATATTTTCCAGTGTATGTCATCCACACTTAGGCCTGTGCCCTGTCTGTGCTCTCTGGAAGGTGTTTCCTGTGTCGCTTTGGGAAGATTTCTGTCTTGGCAGAAGGCGGACGTGCCTGGAGGCCGTTTTCTTTCTGGCTTTTGTTTACAAATGCTTAAGCCATTGAGGAGATTATGATTTGATTTGTGTTTAAAAACCTAGAAAAATGGATTTTGAGAAACAGAGAAAGAAAGAAATATAACAGAAGTATAAGGAAAGTAATTTATACCAGATTAAAAATATCCCGATAGAGTGGAGATAGGATATTTTCGGAGTTGGAGGAGGGATTTTAGGATTTAAAGCTCTGAGCTACAGCAAAAATGTTGATGCCTCAATTACTGGTGGACTTAATGGGACCATCTGGACCAAAACAATTGTTTCGTAGCAGTTTAATCTGATCATCAATGATCACAGGAGTAGAAAGGAGAAAAGTGTTCACTCAAATGATGTCTAAAAATAAATGTCCTATATGCCTGCATATAGACATATGTAAAGGTTTAAAAAGTCAAAGTTAATTTGTCAAGAATTTTATTTCTGTTCTATCCCGATCACCTTCTTCTTTAGTGTTATCATAATTACCTGCATGAAACATTTATCTGTGGCAGGATAGTAAGAAGTTGGGTAAATTCCTGGGCAAGTGAAATGGGGAAATTGAGACAAGAAAATTAAACAAGGCCAAACTGTTTGGGGGAGCTTGCAACCAGCTTGTGAATTGCAAGACCTTATATTCCCCAACCAAAGGCACTTGAGAGAGAATGGTCCATACCCTCCTCCCTAACCAGAAAATACATAGTTTACATCACCCTGACCTGGAAAAGTAGAGAACAAAGACCCAGTTAATGCCATATGCTAAACCCCAGGACAGATAAAGTCTGGGGGACAAATAACAAAACCCCAAAAGCACTTGGATGGATCACTTGAAGGGCAAAGGTATGCTAGGCAGGAAAGATAACTGCTAGTGGAAGTGGAAGAAGTAAGAGTTTCTCTCATCCACTGAACAAAGAAATCAGTAGTTTTGTTAAGTTAAATTACCAGATGTTCTCCTAAATTCTGGGAAAAGCTGCAACAATGTAAAAGGAGTACTTTGAAATCTAGTCTATCTAGCAGGGGAACCTTGCAACCTATAAGGGGGGAAGTATAAAACTCTTTAACCCCCACCAGGTGGGGCGCTCAGACTAGCTGAATTGCCCACTTGTGCATTATGCCAGGTGTATTCTTAATAAATTCGCTTTCTTTGCTTCAACACTGCTTTCTGTCACTCCTCAGAAGCTTGACAAGAGCGGGGGGGGGGGGGGGGGGGGAGCCAGCCCCCTTTGACTCAGGTAGCTCTCAGGTAATATATCTGCCACTTTAACATCTCTTCCTTTCTCCTAAGCTCTCCAGCTATGTCTCTAATTCCTTCCACAGTATTTCCTAAAAGAATCACCACTTGTTTTCTGCACATCCCATCTTCCTGCTGCTTGCAACTTATGTTGATCTGGCTCCTGTTCATACCACTCACTCACTTTCCACATCTCAAAGTCACCAGGGGCCTTTTGGTTGACAAATGCAATTTTCAATTCTCTCTTTTTACCTGAATAAATATCTGAGCATCATTCAAAACATTTACCCCATGTTCCTGTTTAAAATACATTGCTTTGCTCACTTTTTTCTTTTAATCCTCACCCAAGGACACACAGAGAGAGGAAAGGAGTGAGAGAGAAAAAGAGAAATATTGATGGGAGACAGAAACATGGATCAGCTGCCTCTGTAGGTGCCCCAACTGGTATGGAACCAGCAACCATGGCATGCGCCCCTACCAGTGAATTGAACCAGAAACCCCCTGGTGCACAGGAAGACACTCAACCAATGGAGACAGTCTGGCTGGGCACTTTACTTGCTTTTGAATGCCAAATTCTCTGGTTTTCTTCATGCCTTCTCAAATTCTCTGGTTATTTCCTTTTTGGTCAAATCTTTTGTTATTTTAATAACTCTTGGGTTTTCTTTACTTTTTAATTTGTGTTTTCTTTAACTTTTAATACTCTGTAGATATTAGAGTCAATAGGTATTAGTTTCTGCTTGAAGAATTATAGAAGTATGGAGTTTTAGCTAATGCTGCCATCTGACCTCTTTGGGATTATTTTAAAGAAAGATATTACTTTATTGACTGGAGTTATTGAGCCTGATTATGAAAGGGAAGTAGAATAGATGTTTGATCTTTGGAACAAAGAGGATTCAGCCTAGGCTTCAAAATCTCAGAGCATCTCCTAAAACTCTGCTATTCCAGAAAATGTTAAATATAAACTGTTACAGTTTAATTAGAAAGGCACTTAATGACTGAGGCCCTCAGACTTTTTTAGAATGAAAGTTAGTATCACTCCAGAAAAAAAAAGTACCCCAAGAAGCAGCAGAACTACTGTCTGACAGCAAAGGGACTATTGGGTTGGGTAGTAAAAGTACCAACTATAGCTCTATATCCAAATGCAGACAAGACTACAGTAATAGCTATGCAATTTTCTTCCTTGATTTATTCTTTATATTTGAACATATCAACCTATTCCTCTCTTATCTACTTTCCTTGCTATTTTATATAAGATGTTCTAGTGTTGGTTAAGCCCAAAATTTGGTTTTTAAGTTAAAGGATCTCAAGTGGAATTGTGACTAATCTAGTAAAAGAATGCCTGTCACTCAAAGATATACACACTGATTTCTGGACCATTGTAGTTCCCCTTTTAAGGGGAAATACAGTTCTATTTATTTATTCAAGAGGTAGCAGCATTATTAGGCAAATATATAATTTTTTCTTTAATTTTATGAGGAAAAATGTATGTAAAGAAAAATATATTTATTTAAAATATACAATTTAATCCTTGTGATAGTTGTATACTCTTATGAAACTGTAGTTATATATCCCCTAACCAATATTTTTAAAAAGTTTAATCACAACCAAAATACTTTTCATGTCCATTTACATCCATTGCTCCCTCTGCCCACAATTCCAGACAACCATCTTTCTGCTTTGTGTTGTATACTTTAGTTTGCATTACTAGAATCTTCTATAAATGTAACAATTTAACGTGTAATTTGTGTGTCTCACTTCTTTTACTCAACATACTAATTAGGTTTATTCATGTTTTTGTGTGTGTCCATAGTTTGTAGTTTTTGTTTCTAAGTATTTTATTTCTAAATAGCATTCCATTGTCTGGATTTTCCATAATTTATTTATTGACCTGTTGATAGACATTCAAGTTATTTTCCATATTTTAGCTATTGTGAATAAAACTTTTATCAATGTTCTTTTTTCATATTTTTTCTTTTTTTTAATATATATTTTTATTGACTTCAGAGAGGAAGGGAGAGGGAGAGATAGAAATATCAATGATGAGAGTCATTGATCAGTTGCCTCCTGCATACCCCCTGCTGGGGATCCAGCCTGCAACCCAGGCATGTACCCTTGACCGGAATGGAACCTGGGACCCTTCAGTCTACAGGCTGATGCTCTATCCACTGAGCCAAACCATCTAGGGCACTATCAATGTTTTTGTATAATTCTTTATACACACATATGCCTGGAGCAAGTTACTGTTGTGGTAGGGGATGGAGGGAAAGCAAAGTTGAGAGACATAAGTAAAATCAGAGTGTCTAGGAAACATTAAAGGGAAGATATCCTAAAACTTCCAGGAAATTTCCACCAATATAGCAAAGGAAAAAAAAAGTCTCTATTATTCTGTGAACATCAAACCAAACTGAGTTGGGGTCTCAGACAATTTGCTCATATGATTGCAAAGACAGACAGAAACTCCCAGGTTGGAGAGGGCTCCCTGAGGGCTCCCAGATTGGAGAGGGTGCAGGTCGGGCTGAGGGACCCCCACACTGCCCAGTGCACAAATGTCGTGCACCGAGCCTCTAGTTTAATAATAATAATAACATATGTTTGTTTTTTACTCATACTGCATGCTTCTTAATGACAAAATTCATAACATCTCTGTGTTTATCTTGTAATGCATAAATTATTCTATATCAGAAATATAGAAGCCTTGAGTATAAAAAGAGACTTAAGGAAGACTAAGAAAACAATAGTAGCTGTTCCAAGCTTTTGCTGTTGTGCAGTCTCTCTGATTATCCTTAAGGATACACAACCTTCAATGAAAAATTATCTAACAGTTTGCTGTTTTTTGCGTTTGTTACTAAGATCACATAATACTATCCAAGGTTGAACTGCCTCATAATGACTATCTCTAAAAGGATGCTCTGAAGTGAGGTCTACTCACTGTCCTTAACTGCATACAAGGCATTTATTAGGGCATTTGAGATACAAAATTAACTCCTGATTTCAAGAAACTAACATATTGGAGTTGGTTATATAAAGAACTAATTATAATAGAGATAAATCACAGTGATCAAATAAAGCCCTAATTAGGCATTAAATGTCACAGTATAGTATGAGTACTGTTATAGTTACTGAAGCTGCATAAGAACCACTGCAAAACTTAGTGGCTTTAACATTTATTTAGCTGATCAATGTGTAACCTGAGCAGAGTTTGCTGGTAACAGCTCTACTGTCTTTATTCAGTACAAGTAGCCCTGCGCATGAATTCATGCGCCAGTAGCTTGCTGCCTCCCTCCTGTAGCTCCCCCCTCACCCCCGCCCCCCCGCCCACCTGTCCCCCCTCATAGCTTGCTGCCCTGCCCCCTCCTGTAGCTCTCCACCCCCCGCCCCCCACTTGCTTGCTGCCCTGCCCTCTCCTGTAGCTCTCCACCACCTGCTTGTAGCTCTCTGCTCCACTCTCCTGCTGATCTGGTTGTGATGCGGTTGGTTGTTACATCTTTATTATATAGGATTAGCAAAGGTCTGGAATCATCTGAAGGTGTCTCTTCTAGGAACACACAAACACCTGGGGATTGGAACAACAGGTGCCTCTCAATCATCCCTCTTTATCTCTTATGTGGTCTCTGCACAAGAGGTCTCCAGCATGGCCATGTAAACAAAGGCAACATTTTTATGTAGAGACTCAAGACTCTTAGGTACATGTCACCAAGAAAGCCAGGTGAAAGCTGAATTGCCTCTCATGGTTTTGCCTCAGAAGACACCAGTGTCACTGTCAGCATAATCCACCAGCATCCTTGGCAGACATTACAGACCTCACCTCATAATGGATGAGTGTTAATGCCACATTGTAAGAACATGTAGACTGGGATTTTGCACTTGGAAAATGCAGTCAGCCATTGGTGCACAGAGAAAAGGATCTATTTCAGACTAGAGAAACCAGGGAAGTCTTCCATTGGTGAGAGTAAGAAATCAAGGTACAGGAGCCACCTGGGTATTTCCGCCTTGAGTCTCTCTGTCCCCATCCATTTTTCCATGGTCTCCTAAGCAAATGATCTAAAATGCAAAGTGGATGTCATTGCCTTGCCCAACACCAAGTACTTGGTTCCAAATTTCAAGTACCTATACCAGTATTGTCATGTAGAACTTATTATGATAATGGAGATATTTTCTGTCCATTAAGGTAACCACTTGCCATTGTAGCTTTTGAGAATTTAAAATGTGAGAATTGCAACAGAAGAACTGAATATTTAATTTTATTTAATACTAGAGGTCTGATGCAAAAAATTATGCAAAGGGGTGTGTGTGTGTGGGGGGGGCAGTCCCTTAGCCTGGCCTGCGCCTTCTCACAGTCCGGGAGCCCTCAGGGGATGTCCGACTGATGGCTTAGGCCCACTCCTCATAAGCCTTCAGTCGGACATCCTTAGCACTGCTGCGGAGGCAGGAGAGGTTTGCCAGCCATGACCCTGGCTTCTGGCTGAGTGGTGCTCCCCCTGTAGGAGCACACTGACCACCAGGGGGCAGCTCCTGCATGGAGCATCTGCCCTTTGGTGATCAGTATGCGTCATAGCAACTGGTGGTTCTGCCATTTGGTTGATTTGCATATTAGCCTTTTTTTATATAGGATGGATTAACCTTCATTTAAATATCAATATGTGGCTACTAAGTAAAATTTGAATAGCACAGATAAACTCCAAAGTCCTTAAAATTATCTTTTAAATTCTTTGTAACATCAATGTGCTCTGTTATTATACTCATTTAAAGGCAAGGAAACTGGGATTGCACAGAAATATTTTATTTTTAAGGTGGCACATTATGCCTTGTAACCCGAAGATGTTATTTTAACCTCGGACAATGCAAGTATAGCCATACCGTGTTTTACTGTGCTTTGCTTAATTGTGCTTCACAGATGTTGCATTTTGTTACAAATGGAAGGCCAGGCCCTCCACTAGCAAAAAGATTATGACTTGTTTTATTGCAATACTCAATTTATTGCTGTGGTCTGGAACTGAAACTACAATATCTCTAAGGCCTGTCTATTAGGGACGTCTATGTGCAACATTCAGTGTTATTTCAAGGAAACGCTTTTATTGGGATCTGCTTTCCTGGCATTCTTTGTTGTAATGTGACGTTTTAATACCTCACATACTCCAAGAGTTTGACCAACCATGAAACAAAGAAAACCAAGGTTGCGCTTGAAGCCTCTGTGCAGTATTGCTGATCTCTAAATGTTGTGAATTTAATGTCACCCGTGCAGGACTTCGTAAGTGATCGCATCGTTCATCGTCTACAGGTTTTGCATAACGTGTTAGACCTGTGTAGTTGGTCTTGGGGGCAATGCAATTTTAAGCATTGTTAGTTCTCTTTAGATTACCTGCCCTGAAAAACATAGGGAAATAGTGCCCTTACAGACCTTTAACAATATGGTAATTTACAGGTCCTTTTCTATGAAGCAAACTTAACAGGATTTTTCTCAAAATAAAAACATGTGGCCAAGTATTTCTGACAGAATGCTAAAATGTCATATATATTGTGTAACTTATAATATAGACATAAGACAGATAACTTTTATCACACCACCTTAAATGAACAAAAATGATGATACCCCACTGAGTTAAGAATGGACCTGGAAGAGATCCGAGCATTCTCTTTTAAATAGTTACATACTCTCTCTTCTGTCCCATATAGTCTGATACATATATCAGTCAACTTATTTTCAACCCATAATTTCCTTTTACATTTTCTAGATGTGGCACAGCATTTGCAGACAAGATGAAAAGGGGCAATTAAGATCCTGTTTATTCCATGAGTTGTAATTCACAGTTCCTAGTGATTAGCAATGAGCAACATTCGAAAGGTTGACTGGTACTTTGATGTTTGTTTGCAACACCTAGGATAAAAATAACGCCCCCTCCCCACCCTCTGGGGCTAACCAGTGAATGCAAAGCACCCAATTTTACAGGAGAGAGAGGTACCCTGGCAAGGGTCATCCATTTAGATACCCAAATCTCAATTGTTCGGCCATTTCTTTTTCATTAGAATTTCCCGGTAGGAGGGAAGGTGATGCACCTGTGGAGGTCAGGCCACCTCCTCTGCATAAAGGGTTCTCCACGTGCTGGGAGTCCCGGGAGCACACAGCTTCCAGGCAGCACCCAGAGGGAGCCAGGGTGCCCCGGCAGCCCGCAGTGTCGGTGTCTGGAATAGGACATGGGCCTTCCCCGCTGCATCCAGCCTGAGAAGAAAGAAAATAGAGCAAGTGAGATACATCCCAGGTAGGTGGAGTTAGTGGGCTGCCTGTTGTTCGTTTGTGTGTGTATTCTTACCACGTTTTCCCGTTCATGGAACTGAGTGAATATTCTATTGAATGATATGAATAAATCTTTGTTTTCCACTCTGGCATCAACTCAGAGAATTACCCAACGCAAGTCAGTTCGCCTTCTATTGGGGATTCATAAAGAAGGAAATATATTACCTAAAATATTGGCTCGCGTCGAGAAACAAAGGGGTCCTGCAGGTGAAATCACTTGTTACTTAAGATAGTGCTTCTCAGACTGGAGTGAGCACCAGATCCCCTGGAGAACGTGGCAAAGCAGTCCTTTCCAGCACACTGTCGATATGAAGGCTGCCGACAACTTCAACGGACATCCTTCTAATAGGAAAAGTACAGCCACACCGTATTCTAGTGCACTTAAATTTATTGTGCTTCACGGGTGTTGTGTTTTTTTTTTTTTAAAAAAAAAATTGAAGGCAAGAAAATTATAACATGCTTGATTGCAATACTCACTTTATTGCAGTAGTCTGAAATCAAACCCTCAATATCTGAGGTATGTCTGTAACCGCCCCCCCTCCCCCGACACAGGATTCAGTAATCAATTTTTATTAAGAATAAAAACAAAATAGATTTGGCAAATATATTTAGTGTTTCTGAATTGGGTAAGATACAATGTTTTATACTATCAGTGTAGGTAGTTGCTTAGCCATTCTGATGTCACTTGATTAGAAATAATGCTTCACGTTTACATTATATAGCTGTTGATTATGGAATATGGAAAAAAGTTTTATTTTTAAGAAATCTTAGGAAATAACTGAATGATATTTCTATTAACTTTGAAAAGCATCATAGTAGAAGGTTGAATCATGTTTTCCCCAAACTGCTGCCCACCCTGAATCTGAGAATGTGGCCATATTTGGAAATAGGGTCTCTGTAAATGTCACTAAGAATTCAGATGGGATCACACTAGATTAGGATGGACCCTACATCCAATGAAAATAACATAGAAGGACACAGACATGGAGAAGGTGAAGGATATGGAGATTAGAGTGTCTACAGGCAAAGGGACGCCAAGGACTGCTGGCTCTCGCCAAAATCGAGAAGAGAGGCAATGGGAAGTTTCTCTCAGAGTTTCCCTTAGGAACCAAACCTGCAACACCTTGATTTTTCCATTTCTGGTGCTTTGAACTGTGAGAGAATACGTTTGTGTTGCTTTAAGCAACCAAGTTTGTGGTAATTAGTTATGGAAGCCTTAAAAATGAGAACATCACAGTAAGTATAAAAATGGACATGCAAAAATTTTAGCCTTTAATTAATTAATTTATTTATTTATTTATTTATTTATTTCAAGTAGTGTGATACATGCAGAAATGTTCAACGTCCCTGAATATCTTTGAAAAATAGTTCATGCTTCTAGGGTCATTATTTGATCTTGGAAAGACCCAGCTCTCTACATTCAGTTTCCTTTGTCACTTACGGCTCCTTGTAATTCTTTGGTTGACTCCTCTTCCACTTGGATCTTCTGGTCCTCCTTATACTGGATGCTCTGCCACTGCCCTTTCAACAAGAAGGCTGTGCACACATTTTCCTTTCCCCCGCGAAGCACAGACGGGCTTTTTATCTCATGTAGCTGGCAGGAGTGCTGTGGTTTCTGTCTCTGCCCGAGCATGGAAACAAACCTGCAGGCCCACTTTGGTAGGCTGAGTAGCTCGTTAAAAAACAGCCAACCTACATACTACATATACATAATATGTATATATATATATATATATATATATATATATATATATGTATATATATATATATATATATATGTATATGTGTATCTTCTACATCCTAAAAAAACAAGTTTTTACAGTATGTCTGCTTAAACTTTATTATTATAATTTTCTGCTTTTCAAAGTTCCAGTGAGAAATCATTTCCTCAGCACAGCTGCTCCCCCAGCAAGAGAATAAAAAAGAGGTGGCTTTAACATATGCTAATCAACATGGTGCTGGTTCAATTTGGGCTACAAAATAGGCAATAGGACAATTCTCAACTGCTGTACTAAATAGCAATTACTGAGCACTTTAAGGTCATATCAAAACTGTCTTTCCTGGTGGACTGTCAATACAGAGTCCCATCTGTATCCATCAAAAACATGTGATTTATGCTATTTTAATTAGTTTATAAATAATTCATAAAAAAATATGCCTGCTTACCAAGACCTGAAAACTGGATTCCTACAGTTTTAGATTCATTATTTGCCTTTCCCTCATATTTTTTCCCATCCCTTTAAGGATGAATAGCTATTTAAAGAGTGGAGTATATTCTCAATTTAATCTTCATTTAACTTTGTGATTATGTCATAGCAATTAATGTGCTCAAATTTTTATGAATTGGTTATAGGAAAAATAAAGTTTATCAGACAGTCATTGATATAGTATCGTCTACATTATGTTACCTGGACCATTGTACCAATGTCTCAAATCCTCAAAGAATCCGAATTATTATTTATTCAGTAGTACATGCATTCATTTTTCTCTTTAAAAAATCTCTAGCTGTAAGGTACTGCAGGAGCTTCAGCTATGTTTCACAGACGGCACTCAACATGCCTATCATCGAGTGCAGAAATTGCAGTGTTGTTTGTGGGTTAAATGTGACGTGCAGACCTGTTTTATCATCTGCACAGTGTTTTTGTTTTTAAACTCTACGTATAATTTTTTTTCAAGATATAACAATTGACGATTTTCATATAATAATCCAAAATTATGGCTTCTTTTGATAAATCGAAAATATCCTAAACACTACGGCTTGATGTAAGTTGTCAAATGTGCATTAAAGTTTTGCTCATTCCCTTGAGCATAACTATTGTCACCCATGAGAGTAATTGGAGAACAGGGGAATTTGTTATGCATTTATAATGTTTCAACTTGGCTAGGTTAAAATTTATTTTCCTGAATCCCCTTAGTGTATTTTCCAGTAAGTGTGGGCTATGGGAGAGGTTCTGAGGGAGATTTGTGGGGCAGACATGAATAGCAGCCTTCATACTCACCCGGTAACAGACTTGGTCTGAATCAGCAGCTGCGGGCAATTTTCCTACCTTCCCCTCTATGCTCTTTAGCTGCTGCAACTCCTGGGCCAGGCCTGTGTTCAGCTTTGAGATCAGGGGAACCAGCTTCTGCAAGATACCCACATCACCCAGGTCAGAGGCAGTGAGGCTTTACACAAGTGTCAGTCTGTTCCTGTGACCGCAGCTGACACTTAGGGGTTCCAGCTGGCTCTTCCTCTCCCCATGTTACATTAGTTTTTCCTTCCTGTTTTCTTACTCTGTGGATGTCAGGCTCCTGCATCAGGTCTGAAGACAGCAGCCTGACAAAGACTGGTTATTGAGCCCTCACAATTGAGTACAGTTAAGTCTTTGTCACAAATATACATACATACAAACACACATGCATATAGAATGTTACAAGATATATAAGATACTTCAAAAACCTACAAGATTACTTCGCAAATTAGTTCTGTAAAAACTGGCCATCCTCCAACAATCTGTTATTAGTCCATGTTGAAATAGTATGATGTGTATTTAATAATAATATTTTAAAAATGTGAAAGTTTTTACTTTGTTCATGGATCAGGATGCAGTGGATTGAGAAATAAACTGGTTTTCACCCTGGATGGGGTGACAAGCATTGATCTAAGTGTCATGTAGTTGCCTTTCTAAGCATACAAGTCTGTGAACTCTGCTCTGGTAGTATAAATACAGCATGTAGTAAATTATGATAACATACTTATGTTATATGTTTGGCATTAATATTAATACCTATTAAATGTATATTTATTTTTAATTAGGGTGGTCATTTCTTTGCACGTGGTTTCTTTGATTGGGTTTATCTTCAGTACATGAATTGTTTTGCTAAATGATATAGAATAATTCAGCTTTATTATTCAGTACCCCCAGCATGAGTCTGTGAATGTATGATAGGCTATTCCATTGCAATCAGCTAAATTCAATCTATAAACAACATGGCAATGAATATTTACCTCTTTTGCTAGTTCTGTTTTTTCAGTAGTGGCTGTTTAAATGGTAACAGTTATGAATTCACTTACTGAGTCAAGAATATGTCTGCCATGGATTTTGAAGGAAGGGTGATGGTACATGTGCTTAGTATTTGCTTTCTCTGATATCCATGCTTCTTGCAATATAGAAAAAGCTGTAGCAACTCTTGACAGCCTAACTTGCAGCATCCTTCTGAAAATGTCTAAATAGCTAGACATGCCATCTCTAAAGAGCCTGTTTTCAGTATACATATTCCGTAAAATCCAAATGGTCAAATAATGTTACATCATTAACCTCTGGTTATTTTATCCTTTGATAAAGCAAAGGGCTCATAAGGTGATCTCTTGAACTACTTTGTATCGGTAAGATCTGTGATTGATTGTTTTAATCAGTCATTTTTGTTTTTAAAGCACTTATGGTTAGTCTACAAACAGCTAAATAGAGATATCTATTTATGAGACTATTCAAAAGGAAAGACAGGATGTGACCTTACACTATATCTGAATGCAATCAAAAGTAGTTTATATCCTGCTGAGCCAAGCAATTGTTTAAAATTTGGAAAAGTTAGGATCATATTCAAATTTGAATGGAATGTGTCACATAGTAAAATGCAGTGGTCATTATTTACTTTTATAGTTCAATCCTTTTTCTTTTCATTAGCTCCCCCTCTTCTACTTCATGAAACTGTCAGCCACATACACTTGGCTCCCTTTCCACAGGAATGGACAGAGAACCAGAGCTGGGCCAAGCAGCATCCTCCAGAAAAAATTTGTTGGAGTGAGCAGAACAAGAAAAAACAAAAAGGATTCCCTTTTATGCCTTTTCCACGTGATTGCTACCGTGAAGGATAATATGTTCTTGCATTCACATAGAGAGAATATTCTTAAGAATAAAGCCAGGAGAGAATAGCTCAGAGCCAAGAAAAGGAGAAAGACAATTTCTCTGAACTGGAGGCTTAGGAGGCACATTGAGGTCTTGGACTGTAAGCCAATGAATTTCTTACTCAAGTCAAGCTCAGTTTTTTTGTTCCTGTTGTTTGCAACCAATGCATCTTAACATAGTAGATTCCAAGAGTATGATTTTATAGTCTTAGGAGTTGGAACAATGGTTTATATCTTTTATTGTATGACAGTTCCTAACTGAGGCACTTGTAAAAGATTTGGAATCCTTAGAAATGTGCATATGCATATACGCAGAACATATTCCATATAAAATTAGGGTGTTCATAGAAACCAGTTGGAATTTCATGAGAAAATTATATTTTAAGGAACACTAGGAGAGCAGTGTCAAATCAGAGAAATTTCAGTGGGAGAAGAACATTTTTTTAAAAAAAGGAAATAAAAGACTGTGGAAACTGTAGAAACTATACAAGTTATACCTGAAGGCCATGTTCTCCAAGTCTTGAGGGTGCCATAGGAACAATCCCCTTGGAAATCATGTTGACTCCGGAATGAAACCACAAATGTAGGATTCATTCTCTGGACAATCATATCCCTGAGATGCATTCTAGGAATGTTCTTGCTATCAACCACTGTGCAATTAGGATGGTCATTTCTGCAAATGGGATATAGTCAGTTGAGTACAAAGCCAAGAGAAATTCTCTACTATGTTTCACGCATATAATTTTCTTTGGGGTTTGCCCTGGGGTATTTTCAGTGTTGTTTGGGATTTCCACTCACTACAGTCTTCATCATTCTACAAGAAACAAACAAACACAAAAAACAAACACACAACAATTAGAAGGGTAATATTACCTTGGAAGAAATCACAAACTGCACTTGGTGTTCCATGGAGTAACTTAAAGTAAGGAGCTGCTCTAAACTTTGCTGATAACTTTACTTTAATTGCTATCATTCTAACATGATTTACCTGCCCCATCCAAAGACCACACCTTGAAATTAACTTCTTTCTTAGCAAAAAGATGAGCTTCAAGATTCATTTGCTTTGTTGTTTGTTTGTTTATTAAGATGATGATGCCTGTATAGTGTCCTTACTTACTAGCTGACCTTGACGCATGTGCTTCCTTTGATTTCTGCAACATGTCACTTTCTTACTTCCTAATTCCTCTTCCTCTGCTACCCCTCTGGGATCTGTGCTGGAGCAACTCTGTTCTAGGTTTTATGCTCCCAGTTATGCTTGTTCATGTGCTTGTAATTTAAGCAGCTTATGAGCTCACTATAACATGTACACTTTTCTAGGCAGAAAATTTCTCTCTTTATTGGAAAGCTAGCCTTATGGACCATCTTGATGGGGAACTGCCATGTTTAGAAAATAGTCCTCCAATACCTAAACTTTATTTGGTTAGCTCTATTTTTGCCATTGTGCTTGTACCATCCTTATGTCAAAATATATATGTCCTGATTTTGGCAAGAGAAGCAATAGCAGTACTACTGGATTAATTCTCCTGAACCATCCATATATAATGAAAATTCAAATGAGAGTGAACTGGATTGTTCATTTCTATGAGGAATAATATTTGTCATTATATCCTGATCATTTTACATGTGAGCTTTTGAAATATCTTTGACCTTCATGTTTCTGCAATTAAACTTTTCTATGGCTCAGACTCTTAGACCAGTTGGCATGATAATTCAGACAAGGTCTTTGGAATAACTAATCTGATTTGAGGAAGTCTTAATCGCTTCCTCTTAAAAACAAGTTATTCAATGTATATATTTTTTTCTAGACTCACCATTCACATTCATATCCACACACTCAAATAGCTCTCTCCACATACAAAAACTATTATATGACTCTTTCATCATTTCATAGATATCCAAAATTATTAATTTGCAGAATAGTACTTAGCTTTTATTATATAGTCCACACTCTCCCATTATTTCACAGCAAAGGAGGCTAGACCAGGGTACTACTGGGCCACCAGTGTTGATTCAGATTTCAATAAAGGAACTTGTCCCCTTGTTTTCCTTCCTTTCTGTAAGTCCAACATGACAGTGCAGTGCTGCAGTAGCATAATACACAGAGTTTAGAGTTAGTCTGGATTTTATAGTCCAGGTGCCTGCAGGAGTTATCTAAAAACTTCACCTGCCAAGTATCTAGATACCTTAGGGCCCATGGGGTTTCGCAGTGTCTCCTGCTGAGATGGACATGGGGGAGGGGAGTGGGGATCCCTCAGGATGAGGAAAACTAAGCTTGGATACAGCATTTCCTGTTGCTAGAAGGGAAGGAATTCTTTTCCTCTACCGTGTGTTTGGGTCACTCAGAGAGAGCTCCTAGAAACTTTCTCAGATAATTCTCATTGCTCCACAACTGCCTGAGCAGAGCATATTGTTATTTAATTGTTATGATGATAATGCTTAAAGTCCACACCAATGCCTCACTTTGCCATTATGACTGGCCTTTTCTATAGTAATGAATTATAGGTCAGAATCATGGCATAACAAGGATGTTTTTGATCCTACCAGTATCTTGGATAGAGTCCAAGATAAGCTAAGATTAAATGGGCTGCTCATTTTGAATTTGCATTATATAAAGAGGACTCAGGTATACTAATTTTAACTCATCCTGGGCTTATGTCCAGGTTGGTGATATTTTTTTATACTGAACTTTCTACTTAGAGCCTAAGTCTCCAAGGCTAGCCTCCTTTTAATATACATGGATGTACGTCTGGTGTTAATCCCTTCCCTGTGTATTTACTAGATGCTGGGGATATGTGCCTGACATTGCGAGTGGGATTGGGAAATACACAGGTCCCATGTTACATATTATTAGAAGTCTAGGTAGAATGAATTTTGGAACACTCAAATGTATGTTCTTGTTTCAGCATTTTGAAGAACATTATTGACATTTCGAAAGAGATAAATCACAAAAGTGCGCTTAATTTTTATTTATATTAAAGTGACTATACCTCAATAGAAAAATGATTTTTAGAACGGAATGTAAGCCAAAGTAATGTTACTGACTAGCATTTTTATTATTCTGGACTTTACCCAAAGCAGGTATATTTCAGTTTAATACAGCGTTTGAAGAATTATACTAAGGTTTTATTTAAAAAGGCTTTCCTGAATTTTGATTGTAATACCCCTGACTCCACAAATATAAAAGCACTGCCAATATTCAAATGTTCAACCTGGGGATTAACAGATATAAAATAATAAATTCTGTACAAAAACACTTCATGTGAGAAAAACTAGACACATAAGAAGCTATGAATAAAACATCAAATAATATGGAGCTATTGATTGACAGTCATAGATATTGTTATGTCTACTGCGAATGAAACTTTTATGATGACATCAGAACATCTTTTCACATTTCATCTGTAAACATGCTAAGAAATTAAAACTCTATCTGAAAGTTGTTACTATATAGTTTTTGTTTTTTTTTTTTTTTTTTTTTTTTTAGCAGTGGAGTGATATTATTATATATGTGCACTAGAAAAAGTCCCTCTAAAGTCAGGGTGAATGAATTATGGAGGGAAGGAGCAGAAAGGGCCATCTTGGTCCAAACACTCTTTTTTTCCTACTCAACAGCTAATTGCTCCTATCTTTTTGGTGTCTTCTATGAACATAAAACAATGTGTTAGGGATTATCCTAACATTTGTAAGAAAGTTTTAATCAGTATGTGGTTTAGGCTTTGTGAGCAAGGTGTCTCTGTAACAAATACTCAGCTCTGTCATTATAGTTCAAAAGTGCTTATGAACAATTTGTAATCAAATGTGCATGGCTGTGTTCCAATGAAATGTTACTGAACAGGCATCTTTCTTAAGGACCATAGTTTGCCACTCTCTGGTGTAAAAATTCCTTTTAGTTGAAAGCAACTAGGTAGCAATTGGGATATTCAGTTCCTTTTGTCCTGATGGATACCAGGTTTTTAAAGAAGATAATGGTTATCATAAATTATCAACTGTTTAGGTTCTGTAATGCTAGTAATAAAACACAGTTCTCAAGTTGCTCTATTTTAGCATTTAATCTTTAAACTGGTTATTTTTAAATAGAGTTGTATTAGTTTAAAAAGTTATGATGCATCCACTAGGTGAAATATTATTGAGCTAGTAAATATTTAAGAAGAAAGAACTAGGTTGAACATTTTTAAGTGTTTGAAATGTAAATTCAATGACAAAGAATAAAATGCAAAAGTCACCTAGGCAAGTAGGTGAAGACTACAAAAGTAGTAATAAAATTAATTACAGATGATTACTTTTTCTTAGGAATCTGCATTAACATGATTGTTATATTATTTAAATAAAGCTTTCCAAAATTATAAATAACTTGGTTACTTGAAACCCAAATAAATTTTAATGGAAATGAGCAAATCTTGGCAAATAGAACACATGTTTTATATTACTGGTTTTTTTGTGTTTTTTTTTTTTTACAGAAGATAAGAGATACAAATTACAAAAAAAAAGAAAAAAGAAAAAAAGACTTACCAGTATAATAGAACACAATGAGAAAAAACTGATACTGAGATTTGGTATAGACTAGGAACTACTACTGCTATTTTCTACTTACAAGATTTAGAAATAATTTGACCAACACTCTGTCCTATATATCTACCTTCAATTACAAAAAGAACATAAGAGAATTTTCTCTTTTCTGGGTTTAGGTCTTACACTTAATTCTATTTGCAACAATTTGTTGCATTAGTAGTTTTCTGTAATAAATAAATAATGGTAATCAATATTTAGATAGCATAGGGTATGCTATGCTTTCTCAGACAATGAAAACACACAAGCAAGAGGAGATGCATCTCCTATGTTCAGCTTCCCTTCCCTCCAAACTATTTCCTCTATAAGACTATCAACCAACCCCTATTAGGTATTTATTTCTCAATGTGAGTAGCTGAGATTCTAAGAAGATTAACCTGGAGTGCATGGGACAGGTGGATAAGTGCAGGGAATACCTATGGGTAAGGAAGTCCTGATTCTATATTAATAGTGAAGACATAAGAAAATGAAGATATGGATGAGTATCCAGTTACTAGAAAACAAATGAGGGATGTGTGAGTAGGTGCTGTACAATAACAGAAGAGGCAGACAAACAATGAGTTAAGGAAACTACCTTCATTCTTTTGCCAAGCTTAAAAATACTTTAAACAAAAATTCATACAAGTTCAACAGAAAGGAAAACAAATATAAAACATTACAAATAAGTTAAACTATTATATTTTTCAGTAGCTTGAGGTATGGGTGTTTTTCTTTTTATCTTTAATTTTAATATTGAGCATATGCTCCTACAAGGGAAAAACACACTTTAGAAAACTTCAGAGTCTACTTCATTTTTTTTGTTGTTTTCTAAAACAAATACACTTCTTTTTTTAAAAAAAAAAAGTCTAAATAAACTGTTTAAATGATTTCTTTTAATCCAAAGATACTTTGTGTGGAGAAAAAATGTATTGTCATTTATATAAACATCTTCATGTTGCTTTAATTTGTTTTTTTTTTTTCTCATTGGTATATTACTCTTGTAATTTTGGTAGGGGAATAGAAGTATAAGAACCTTTAGGTGTATTCCTAGTTCTTCAAGCTTGCCTCTTATACCTGCTCTTATATGTTATCCGCTAATACTCTCTTCTTGACACATTCAATTTGGCTTTTTTGTGCCTTAACACTTAACCGAAACAACAATACAATTTACCCGTACTTGGCCACCTTCCCAAGGCTAAATCACTTTTTTCATTCTTCTTGACTTCATTGTTGTTATCTGTGCAGTATGTTTCTCTTTTTCAAACAAACAACAGCAAAAAAGTTGTGTGAAGAAAATAATAGTATAAATTAGATAAAAGATTATCCTCTTCTAAACCACGGCACTGATCAATTGAATGGCCCCTATACAAGCAGTTGGAAGAGATATGATAGGTTATTAATTTTTTTTAGACTACAAACAATCTTTGCTTGAAAATTTTATCCACCTACCTGTCTATTTGTGTAATCTTTGGTCCATTAGGCTATTACTACATGTGGTATAATAAAAACACGCCCTGATTTGGGTATCACATTATTCCTTTAAGATATATTTGGTTTACTATGTAGGTTGGCTTCCTACTCTGTAGGCATGGAAGACAATTAATAATGACTTTTTAGTTTCTGCGCAGGTCCAGAGGCCTCTCAGACATTTCCATAGCTGAGTGCCTTTTTCCTTATTTCATTGACACAGGCAAATGAATGTCTTATCTGGGTAGTCAATGTAGCTCTCTCCTTAACCACTTGAAATCCCCTATTCATCACCAGCTTCCCTGCTGCTGTCTTCCAGGCCTTTACACAGGTTGTGCAGGGCAAAAGTTGCCCCACGCTGGCTCTCTTTGTCTTTTGTATTCACAGAATACACTCACGCATCCTTTGACTTTACAAGCTTTGGGAAAGCAATCTTATCCCATCAAAAATTGGAGCAAAATATAACAAAACACTCTCCTGGCTCAGCAAATCAATAAGTAAGTTCATTGCTCTTGCTCTCTCAATTTTGTAGTTGAGTGTGAGACTTTTTAGTTGAGAGTCCAAAGTAACCCCTATCTATAAGGACACGCACATCAATGTGGGATGATGCTGTACTGATGCTTACTTTCTGTAGAATTAAGGTGAAGTACTTATCTCCCCAAACGCCACCAGCCAAAAGGAAGGCTCACGGGTCCTCAGTATCAGCTATTTCCATAAAAGAAATATTTATAATTTTCTCCCACAGTTCTATTTATCTTTACTTTATCTGCCTAAAGTGTTTCATACACAACTTGTGAAATATATTCTCCAAGATTTCTTTTGGAGGAATATGCATACAGGGAAGCTCTATTTTACACTTATTTTGGTACCTAATATCTATTGTACTGGTACCGCAATAGAAATAAGACATAAATAGTTCTGTTTTCTGTCACACATATAAACAGATTTTTTGTGGAGAAAAAACTGTATTGGAAGAAATTGATCAGATTAAAGTTCTCCCTTGTGCTACTACTATAGACAAACTTACCCCAGAAGCATAGTCAATTACTAATCTATTCTCTATCTCCATAATTACATTTGAGAATATTACATAAATGGAGTCAGACAGTCCATTAAATTTGGAATTGGCTTTTTCATTCAACATAACACCTGCATTTATAAGTGGGTGATAGTATTTTGGTGTATCTTTTGTGAAATATTTTAGGGGTTTCTCCAGGTGTTGCATTACACCTACATAACTGATCAGAGTCTACTGAGTACATTTTAATAAGTTGAGTTTAAAGTAGAAATCATCACTTCAAGTCTCTTAATCTTCTATTACAATATATATTATGAACCACATAAGAATATGCTTTTTGATTCAGCCTTTAAACATAATTCAGAAACTCAAAAGGAGAAACAAAACCTTTTGTTCTTTCCATTGTTGTTTCTTCCATTCTGAGGTTCTAAGATGTCAGATTTTTCCATTCTTTTCTACTTATTAGTCTTTTTGTACATTCATTTAGAGTAGGTTTACTCATTACAAATTCTTAGTGTTTTTTTGTTTGTTTGTTTATTTTGTGGGTGGGAATTATTTCCTTTTCATTTTATTGAATGTAGAATTCAGTTTTGACAGTTGTTTCTGTTTCAGAATTTGAAAATGTTGTACCACTTCCTTCTGGGCTCCATGACTTCAGAGGGAAGATGCTCTCATTCTGTTTTCCCCTAAATGTAAAATATCATTCATCTCTCATTGATTTCAAGATTTTTATATGTCTTTAGTTTTAGAGTTTGACTATAATGTGTTTTCATGAGGATATTTTAGGACTTATATCATTTAGGGTCCACTCAGCATCTTGAATCTGTAAGCTTTTGCCAAATTTGGAAAATTATCAGCAATTTTTTATTTGAAATTATTTTCAGTCTCACTAATTTTATCTCCTTCTAGGACTTCAAGGAGATAAATGTTAGGTCTTCTGTTACAGATCTACAGGTCTCTAATATCCTACTCTTTTTTGTTGTTGTTCTATTTTTTATGTATTTAAAATATGTGGGTTTTGGTCTATTTTAATTGTTTAGGTTAAGTAATTTATATTTTCTATCTTTAAATTTGCTAATTTTTCTTCTTACAAGAAGAATTTTTTCCTAGCTTTATTGACATATAATTGATATATAATATATGTAGGTTTAAGGTGTACAATGCATTGTTTTGATACATGTGTATAATAATAAGGGATTATGTACCATAATAATGTTGATTAACACCACCAATATATATATATATATATATATATATATATATATATATATATTCAGAAGTGGAATTGCTAGATCAAATAGAGGTTTAATTTTTACTTTTTCAAGAAAACTTCATAGCATTTTCAATAATGGCTCTACCAATTTACATTCTCGTGAATAATGTACCTCACCAACACATTTTGAAAATAGCCATTCTAATAGATGCAAGGTTACATGATATCTAACTGTAATTTTGATTTGCATTGCCATGATATTTAATAATATTAAACCACCTTTCATGTACCTGTTGACCATTCGTATAACCATCTTGGAAAAAAATACCTATTCCAGTTCCTTGTCCAATTTTAATTGGCTTTTTTCTACAGAATTGTCTGAGTTCTTTATATATTTTGGATATTACGCTCTTCTCTGATAGGCTGTTTTCAAATATTTTCTCAAGTCTGCAGCTTACCTTTTCATTTTTCATATTGATTCTTTCTTATGCAGAAGCTTTTGAGTTTGGTGTTTTCCACTTGTTATTTTTTTGCTTCTGTTGCTTTCACTTTTAGCATCACATCCAAGAGATCATTGTCAAGACCAGGGACAAGGAGCTTTTGCCTGTTTTGTTCTAATAATTTTATAATTTTGAATCTTTAATTTATGTCTTTAGTCCATTTTAAAGTTTAAACAAATTGTGATACATCCAGTTGTGTTCTTTCTCAGGATTGCTTGGCTATTCAGCTTCTTTTGTGGTTACATACACATTTTAGGATTTTTTTCATATTTCTCTGAAAATGCTATTAGAATTTTGATTAGGATTGCATTGAATCTATAGTATCTTCTACAATTATTTTTTATCAGTGTTTTATAATTTTCAGTGTGTAGATCTTTCACCTCTTTGGTGTTTTCTTTTTCATTCCTAACTGTTTTATTTTTTTTTTGATGCTATTGTAAGTGGAGTTGGCTCCTTTTTAGATAATTCATTGTTAATGTATAGAAATGCAGCTGATATCTATGCTGATTTTATATCCTGCAACATGACTGAATTTGTTCACTAGTTCTAACAGATTTTTGGTGGACTTTAGTATTTTCTACATAAGAGAATATCTGCAAACAGAGACAGTTTTACTTCTTTCTTTTTGAGTTAAATGCCTTTTGTATATTTTTCTCGTGTAACTGCTCTGAATAGGACTTCTAGTACTATATTGAATAGCAGTGGAGAGAGTGGGCACTCTTATTTTATTACCGATTTTAAGAAAAGTTTACAACCTTTCACCATTCATTATGATGTTAGCTGTTATTCGTGATGTATACCCAACTGGTTAAGAGTTTTTATTAATGTAGAATATTTAATTTTTAGTGCTTTTCTGCATCTACTCAGGTGATTACATGCGTTTTTATCTTTTACTTTATTAATGTGGTATACAATATTTATTGATTTGTACATGTGCAACTATCCTCGTATCAAGGGATTTATTCCACTGGATCATGGTATATGATCTTATTAATGTGATGTTTTATTTGATTTGCCGGTATTTGTTCAGAACTTTTGCATCTGTACTTACCAGGGATATTAGATGGTAGTTTTTTTTTCCCTTTTAGTGTCCTCATCCGGCTTTGGTATTAGGGTGATGCTGGCCTTGTAAAATAAGTTTGGGAGTATTTCCTCATTCATTTTTTGGAATAGTTTGAGGTTTGGTGTTAATTCTTTTGTGAATATTTGGTAGAATTCACCAGTGAAACCATTGATTCCTGGGCTTTTCTTTGTTTGGAGTTATTGTTTGTTGTTGTTGTTGTTGTTGTTGTTGTTGTTGTTTATTACTGTTTTAATATCTTTCTCATATTGGCCTGCTGGAATTTTTTTCCCCTCCAAGATCAAGAAATTTATTCATTTTTATATTACCCAATTTATGCACATAATTGCTCATAGTAGTCTCTTACAATTCTTTGACTTTCTGGGGCATCTGATATAGTGTGTTTCCTTTAATTTCTGATTTTAGTTATTTTCATCTTTTCTTTTTTTCTTAGCTAGTTTAGCTTAAGATTGGTCAATTTTTGTGTATCTTTTTAAAGAACAGCTCATACTTATCAATCTCCATTGTTTTTCTTATTTCTATTTAATTGACTTCTTGGTTATTTCTTTCCTTCTACAAACTTTGGGCTACTGTGTTTTCTTCCCCCAAGTTTCTTGAAATGCAAATTTAGAATATTTATGATCTTTCTTTTTTCTTGGTGTAGGCATTTATTGCGATAATTATCCCCTCTTTGAAATGCTTTCGTTGCATCCCATAAGTTTTGGTGTATATGTATCCATTTTTGTTTGTTTCAAGATTTTTGACTCCACTTTTGATTTCTTCTTTGTTCTAGTGGTTATGTGTTCTTTAATTTCCACACATTTGTAAATTTGCTATTTGTTATTGTTGTTGTTTTCTAGTTTTATGCTATCATGTTTGGCAAAGATATCAGGTATAATTTTAATCCTAAATTTTCTATGGCTTTTTTTTTTTGTCTTAGCACATGATATATTCTGGAGGATGTTTGCTTGAGAAGAATGCATATTCTGTTGCTGTTGGGCGAAGTGTTCTGTATATGTCTGTTAGACAAGTTGTTCTGAGGTATCATTCAAGTTCAGTGTTTCCTTATTGACTTTCTGTCGGGATGATCTATCTGTTGTTG
This sequence comes from Myotis nattereri, assembly GCF_964212035.1. Taxonomy (NCBI): domain Eukaryota; kingdom Metazoa; phylum Chordata; class Mammalia; order Chiroptera; family Vespertilionidae; genus Myotis; species Myotis nattereri. Next base: position 63,422,939 of record NC_138084.1, on the reverse strand, counting down.
ATAGTGGGTATTGAAGATCCCTATTATTGTTGTACTGTTGTCTAAATCTCCCTTCAGATCTGCTAGTATTTGGTTAATATATTTAGGTGCTCCAATGTTAGGAACATATATATTTCAGTTGTTATATCCTCTTGATGAATTGAACTCTTTATTGTTATGTATTGATCTTCTTTGTCTCTTCCTTCAGTTTTTGATATAAAATCTATTTTGTTTGATATAATTATAGCTATTCTTGTTCTCTTTTGGTTTTCATTTTCATGGACTATCTTTTGCTGTTCTTTTACTTTGAATCTATGTGTATCCTTAAAGCTGAAGTTAATTTCTTGTAGGAAGCATATAGTTGGGTCTTATTTTTGAATCCATTCAGTGACTCATGCCTTTTGATTGAGGAATTCAACTTATTTTTATTTAAAGTAACAAGTGGCCCAGTGCATGTATTTGTGCACATTGATAGGAAATTAATTTGAAGGTGGCTGGTGGGGTGGGACTGGGTGAGACAGGCTGGGCAGGCCCTGGAGCCAACCTGCCCTGGTCCTTTCCCAACCAGCCGCACCTGGGGCACAGCTCAACAGTAAACCAGATTCGGGGCTGACAATGCCCCAGCAACAACCCATGGCCAAAGGTGGAATCGCATGGCCCTGTGAGGAATCGGGCTCCCTCATCTTTGGTTCTGGGTTGCGTCACCTGGAACCGCCACTGCCAAGTCTTTGTAGCTCAGCAGCCTCGGCAATGAGCGTCTGCCCCCTGGTGGTCAGTGCACGTCATACCTACCAGTCAGTTGGACAATTGGACGGTCACTTAGCCTTTTATATATAGAGAGAGTGTAGGTAAGGACTTACTAATGCCATCGTAGTCATTCTTTTCTAGCTGTTACATTGTTCCTTTATTCCTTCCTCTTATGTTATCTTTTTAAATTGATTTTCTGTAGTGGCATGCTTTGCTTTTTTCTCTGTCTTTTGTGTAGATTTTTGCTTTGTTGTTTCCATGAGGCTAACGTAAGACATATTATTTCCATGTAAAATATCTTACAAAAACAAGATGTTTTATGTTAAGCTGATAACAACTTAACTTAGGTTACATAAAATTTCTATCCTTTATATCTCCCTTCCATATTTTACGTTTGATGTTACAATTTACCTTTATGTATATTGTATATTCTTAACATTACAGGTATATTTACATTTATCAGTATGGTTTGTATTCTCATATGTTTTCATGTTATTAATTAGCATCCTTTCATTTTAGCTTAAAGAACTTCTGTTCGTATTTCTTATAGGGCAAGTCTTTTTTTAAGAAAGTCTTTATCTCTTCTTTATTTATGAAAAAAAAAACTTTTTTGCGTAAATTTCTTTTGGTTGCAGATTTAATCATTCAATACTTGGAAGAAAACATTTTACAGACTACTGACCTACATGATTTTTGTTGAGAAATATACTGATAGCCTTAATCAGATTCCTTTATATGTGAGAATTTTTTTTTTTTTTTTACTTTGTTCTCCTCCAACTGGATGATTTCAAATGACCTGTCTTTTCCTTGTCCAAGCACAGCAGGGTCAACTTCTTTCTGTAGTGAGGGCTTCCCCCAAGATAGGGCCAGGCCCCAACATTTAGCCACTTGTTTCATTACCCGTGGTCCCACCTGCCCCAATTTCTAATGGAGCCACCAAGCCTGATCTTCGGGGGAGGGTATCACCTCCAAAACCCTTGCAAGGCATCTGCCTCATTATTTCCTGGGACCAACAGTGGTCAATGGTCACCCAAATGACATATTGTTGCCTCTTTGGTGGCCCGTTTCCCAGATATCCTCCCATGTTTCCTGTCCTCAGACGAGGCAATGTGCTATCATCTACTCTTATTCCTACCATTGTGGCAACCACAAAGTCATGCCTTTAAAGACAGCCCAGCTGTCTATTCCAGTGGCCAAAGGGCCAGGGTTTTTTTGGTCAAAACCATCCAGACCACTTGAAATTCAGCACATCGGCTATTTTGCCAAATTCCAGAATCGAACCACAGTTCATCAGCATCTGAGGGAGTAGCTCCTCCATAGGAGCTTCAGTCTTTGACACACTTTCATAAATCACAGGTCCCAATATGATTTGTGACTACTGGGACAGGGGGCTGGTACTTACAGCTGCCCGCTGTTCCAGAGAGGCTCCCCAACCCCCTTTGCTAAAGCTGGTGTTGCGCCACTCCTGACTTGGGCTTGGTTAGTCAAATCCTAAACCAACCGGCTATAGGATAAGCTGTCTTTACAAGCATTTATCCTTTGCTGATGGGGGTGGAGGTGGTTCCATGGGCTTCTTCACCTTGTTTGTCTGTAATAAGATGGTTATCTAAAAGTCATTGCCTTTCTGGGTTGTCTTTTTCCTGGTTCTTAGGGAGAGCAGGGTTTTCTTGTTATTATTTATATTGGCTTTTCCAAGTTGCTCTGTTTGTTTTTGTGGTGTTTTTTTGTTTTGTTTTGTTTATTTGTTTTTGTTGTTTGTACCAAGTCTGGGATATATGGAGGCAAAAAGTAAAAATTTTAAAAAAATGAGGTGTAATGGTCAGCTTTATGTGTCAACATGGCTTGCTATAGTACCCAGATTTTTAATCAGATGTTAATCTCAGTGTTACTATGTAGTTATTTTCTACATGAGATTACAGTATAATCAATTTACTTAAATTAAGGAAGATTATTCTAGATAATCTGAGGAGTAGGAATTCAATAAGCTGAAAGGCAGGAAAAGCAACATTGAGGCTTCCTTGAACAAAAAAATTCTGTCTGTGGATGCTGCTTGAGCTTATATGTGACTGTTCCGGTCTGCATTTCCTGATGATCTTCTCTATGGATTTTGAACTTTCCAAGCCAGCCTCTATAATCATATAAGCCGACTCCTCACAATAAATGTTTTGGTATAAGGATGTTGTATAGTGCTTAATAAATGCCTAAAAACATGGAAGTGACTTAGAATTGGATAATGGGAAGGGGATGGAAGAATTTTAGGAAGCATCATAGAAAAAAACACAAAACCTAGCTTGCCTTGACCAGACTGTTGGTAAAAATGTGGATGTTAAAGACCTCCAGTGAGGACTCTGGAAACTTAGGAGCATATTAGAGAAACCTGTATTGTCTTACAAAATCCATAGACCACTATAAGCACAATTTTGGCAGAAATACAAATGTTGAAGGTTATTCTGATGAGCGCTCAAAAAGAAATAAAGAACATGTTACTGGAAACTGGAGGAAAGGAGATCCTTATTATGCAATAGAGAAAACATAACTGAATTGAGTACTATATTTACCCAGAAGCCAGTTCTGTAAGTAATGAGCTTGGTATTTAGCTGAGGAAATTTCCAAGAACATATTTCAAGGTTGAAGTCCTAACTGCCAATACTTCAGAATGTGACCTTATTTGGAGATAGGGTCTTTCTGGAGGTAATCAAGGTAGAGTGAGATCATGTGATGGGTTCTAATGTAGTACGACTGGTGCCCTTAAAAAAGAAGGAAATTTGGACACAGGCATGCACACAGAAGCAGTGCCAATGAGACACTAAGAGGTCTGCAACCGAGCCTGCTCTCACATCCTCCCAGAAGTAACCAACTCTGCCAACACCTGATTTTGAACTTCTAGCCTCCAGGATGGTGAGATGGTAACTTTTTGTTTGTTTGTTTAACAAAAAATCCCTCCAGTGTGCAGTACTTTATCGTGGCAGCCCTAGAACACTAATGCATATAGAGAATGAATTTCAAAGAAATGGATAGAGAAAGGGATATGCTAATTAGACTGCCTCTTTCAGCCATTTGAACCTCCCAACCAGTATCTGCCATGTGTCTGATGTCCCCAACCTTGCTGCTTTTTATTCAGCCTAACATTTCACTGGAAATTAATAATCTTACTATTTAAATTATTTTGTGCCGTAGAGACTATATAGATATAAGCAGGCCCTGGAGTCAAATTTCCTGGGTTTGCATCCTGACTCTGACATCTATTCTGTGTGTGTCTCATTTGGCAAGTAATTTACTGCCTTGTGCTTCAGTTTCCACATCTTTAAAAAGTTCACAGCAATAGTCTAACTCCTAATATTCCATCGAGGATACAATGAGATCATCAAAATTAAATGCTAAGCATAGTTTTCTTTTATGTCCCCTTTTTAAAACTTTATTATACTCTCTTGGAAAAGATTCAAACTCACTTCTGTAGCTGTTGCACCTGGTGAACAGTAATGATTGAGAGCAAGGATTTTATGGAAGATGAGCCAGTGCTTAAATATCGGCTATGCTACTTACTTGGTTTGTGATCAAGAGTAAATTATTAAATGTCAGATTTGTTGTGGGTTTTAGATGAAAATGGTGATATAAAGTATTCAGCTGTTGCTGGACACATAGTAGTATTCAATATTTAGTAAATATTTTGGGTACAACCCAAGCTTTGCTTCAAAGTCAGCTATTTCTTGTGATTCATCACATATAGAGCTGAGGTCAGCTGTTTTTACCAACTTTAATTTTGATACCCTTCCTCCAATTTTGGCTCATTTAATTCAGGCTTTTCAAAATTCCACGATGAGCAATCATTCCTCCTCCTGTGTGTCTGCCCTCATTTTCATCACATCACAAATAAACCACAAGTTCTGAGCTTTTAAAGACCTATCTCTATTTATACCTGACCCTTGGTCTCCAGAATCCTATAATTTCCTGGCTTGTTCTTATGTCACAAGTGCGCATACATCCTTATAGAATTGTTTCTAATGATTTCCTTCTTCCATGTCTTTTTCTTTCATTAATTTTCATGTTGCATTTTCAAATAGCCTTCAATTTATCAGTTATTTGACATTCATTCTCTCCCATTCCAAGAACAGTTTAAAGAGATTTCTCTCAGAAGTGCCTCTTTAGGCTCATTACATTGAGGATTTAGAAACTATTGTTTTCTCAGTCGTGATTTATGCCACCATTCTTAACATGTAGCCTTACAGATTTAAATTTAATTTTTAAATATATTTGTTTTTAAGTGTTGTTAATGGCTGAATTTTGTTACTCTCCCAAATTCATATATTGAAGTCCCAACTCCCCAGTACCTCATAATATGACTGTATTTAGAGAGAGGGCCTTTAAAATGTAATCATGGACCCTGGTTGGTGTTTCTCAGGGGTTAGTGCATGAGCTCATGCTCTGAAGGATCCAGGGTTTGATCCCCTGCCAAGGTTACAGACCTGGTTTTTGGGTTTGATTCCCAGTTCTGGTTAGGTTGTGTGTGGAAGGCAACCAATCAATGTGTCTCTGTCACATCAATGTTTTACTCTCTCTCTCTCCCTTTCCCCTTCCCCTTCCTTCCACTCTCTTTTTTTTTTAATTGATCTCGGAGAGGAAGGGAGAGGGAGAGCGATAGAAACATCAATGATTGGCGGACTTCTGCATGCCCTCTACTAGGGATCAAGCCCGCAACCCAGGCATGTGCCCTGACTGGGAATCGAACCATAATCTCCTTGTTCATAGGTCCATGCTCAACCCCTGAACCACACTGTCTGGGCCCTTCTACTCTCTTTAAAAAATCAGTGGAGAAAATATCTTTGGGTGAGGAATTAAAACAACGAAAGATGTAATCATGGTAAAATGAGATCATATGTTGGGCCTTACTCCAATATGACTAGTGCCCTTAAAGGAAGAGATTAGAACACAGACACACAAAAATGTGAAGATACAGAAGATGGCAATCTATAATCCAAGGAGACAGGCATTAGAAGAAACCAACTCTGACCACACCATTACTGTCAACCCTCCAGAATAATGAAAAACTAATTTCCTGTTCTTTAAGCATCTCAATCTGTGGTATCCTATATAATAAAAGTATAATATGCAAATTGACCCTAACAGCAGAATGACTGGTCACTATGACACACACTGACCACCAGGGGGCAGACGCTCAATGCAGGAGCTGCCCCTGGTGGTCAGTGTGCTCCCACAGGGGGAGCTCTGCTCAGCCACAAGTCAGGCTGACGGCTGCCAGCACAGCGGTGGTGGCAGGAGCCTCTCCCGCCTCCTCAGCAGGGCTAAGGATGTCCAACTGCAGCTTAGGCCTGCTCCCCGCTGGCAAGTGAACATCCCCCAAGGGCTCCTGGGCTGCCAGAGGGATGTCTGACTGCCAGCTTAGGCTCTATTCCCCTGGGGAGCAGTCCTAAACCAGCCAGTGGACATCCTCAGAGAGGACCCAGACTGCAAGAGGGCACAGGCTGGGCTGAAGGACCCCCCCCCCCAAATGCACAAATTTTTGTGCACTGGGCCTCTAGTATGTTATGAAAGCCCTAGAAAACTAATACAAAAATTTTATGTGTATACACAAAATAAGATATCTTTTGTTTTTCTTTTGGAGAAAAGTTTATCTTTGTAGAATAATGGAAGTCATTATCTGCTCCAATCAGTGAATAGTGCACTTGACCCCATGAAAAAGCAAATTGATAACACAAAAGATAATATTGATTGTTGATAATTCTAACTTTATTTTTTAAAATATATTTTATTGATATTTTTACAGAGAGGAAGGGAGGAGAGTGATAGAGAGTTAGAAACATTGATGAGAGAGAAACATCGATTCAGCTGCTTCCTGCACACCCCCTACTGGGGATGTGCCCGCAACCAAGGTACATGCCCTTGACCGGAATCGAACCTGGGACCTTTCAGTCCACAGGCCGACGCTCTATCCACTGAGCCAAACTGGTCAGGGAAATTCTAACTTTATTTGAATTTGTGTTTAGATGGAGGCTTCTCATTTCAGGGTTTCTCCTCTTAAATTATGGCACTATTCTTACTGTTGATTGAAGACTGGGCTTCAAATCGCCAAATTTTAATTATTTAGTATGGCTGATATTGAAGTAAATAAGATAATACAAATTTAACAGGAAATTTTGGAAGAATTTTTTTAAATACTAAAAATATTGTATAAGCAGTTCTGAATTACCCAATAAGTAAATAAAACATGCCAAGAAAGAAAATTAGGAATTTCTAAACTTATACAAATACAAAGATATGCAATCATAAAATTTAGAAAGTATTTTAATTTCGGTATACTTGCAATTTTTTGTCTTTATTTTGAATATTGTACTTCTTTTGACAAGGACAATAAATTTCTTCCAAGCTTAGCATTTTCTGGAAATCCTGGTTTAGCCCTGCATGCAAATTATCCATCAGAGTATATGGAAAACATTTTTCAGGCTTTTGTTTTTTGTTTGTTCCTCCCAATATTTGGGGTTATTTTCTAAGAAAAGTAACCAGCCTTCCAGCATGCTCTACTTCCAGCTTCGGTTTTATAATTCCCAGTTAGTCTTACAACTTCAAGTTTTTCCCTTTTACAAAAACTATCCTACATAATAAAACCCAGCGACCGAATGGCGGAACGACCAGACGACTGGTCGACCAGTCGCTATGACATGCACTGACCACCAGGGGGCAGACGCTCAATGTGAGAGCTGTCCCCTGGTGGTCAGTGCATTCCCACAGTGGAAGGGCCGCTGGGCTGACCGGGATGAGTGGCGCTCCCACAGTGGGAGCAGCTGCTCCGAGAGCGGGTCCACAGCTGCTCGACTGACCAGGAAGAATGGGGCTCCCACAGCAGGCCCATCCCTGCAGGCCACACCCCCCACCAGTGCACAAATCCTGTGCAACTGGCCTCTAGTTCTCCTATAATTGTCAGAGTAATCTACTCACATTAAAAATCTAACTAGAGGCCCAGTGCATGAAATTCATGCACTTGGGGTGGGGGTCCCCCAGCCTGGCCTGTGCCATCTCACAGTGCAGGAGCCCCTCAATTGATCACCCCAAAGAGGTAGGCCCCGCCCACCCATCCAGGGTTCCTTGATGGATTGCCCCTAAGAGGTAGGCCAGAGCCGGAAATCTCACCTCCACAGCGGGCACACAGGGCTGTGGGAAGCCCACCTCCGCTGTGCGTGCAGCCATCTTGTGATGGCGTGAGGGCATCACGCATGAGGGCGTGACAACTACTTAGCCTTTTATTAGTAAGGATATGAGATCATGTGATGTCCCCTACTTAAGACTTTTTAATACTTATAAATTTCTTCCTCTAACTCTGCTGAGCTTCATCTGAAGAACTTGATAGTCTATAAGCCTGATGCACCCAGGTTTTCTTTGCTTTGTAAGGGAGGCTCAAAGTCTGCATTTTATTTAGCCTCCAAGGTAACTAAAATGCAGGTAATCTGTAGACATAATGAAAAATACCAGATACAATCAAAGCCCTCATGGTTTATTGTTTCCTTACGTGGTTTTGTTGCTCTTTCCTATTTTACATTATTTATTCTCAGACCAAAACCACTGATAGTTTCTGCATGGTCTATTCTAAGTCAAGCCTCTTTGAATTTTGCTAATTTCATTGTCTGTGTTAAACTTTCTCCACTCCCCTTCCTAAGTTTAACTGCTATTCATTTTCTTGTTATAAATATACCAGAATATTAAATATGTGACCATTTCACACGATCTATTTTTCATCAACTATCCTTTGTAGGTTAAGAAACCATCTTCTTTGTTTTCTTCATTTATAATTTTTTTCAACTTTTACCACTTGATGTTGCCAATATCTCTTTAATTTTCTGTCTCATTTATCAGGTAGTGAATAGTATTCTAGAAGATGATGATATTTAAGAGTAAAGATTGGCAGCAGTTTAATAGAAATTAGCCCCGTAACTTTGCAATTTTGGGCATGAAAGCTAAGAAATAACTATGTTTTACTTGTATGTACATAGAGAATCTAGGTCACTAGACACTCCTTACTTAGATTGAAGCTGGGCCAAGGTATAGGCCAACCAGCCTGCTCTCTAGAAAAATGTGCCATGGGATGCTTAATGACCACAAAAGGTCAGAACTTCAGCTTTATGTCTCATCCAATAAGATTGCTTGTCTCTCAAGACACTAGAATAAAGAGTGAGTCATAAGGAAATCAATAGTGTTATATTCAAACAAGGCTATTTAGACCAAAACACATTCCATTTGCTCATTAGCCATGGAGCCAAAATGGGCAGGTGGTAGGGGGTGGGGGTGGGGGTTTTGCTTTCATTTAAAACTGCACCCAATGGAACTGCAGCTTCCCACTGCCGGGTGAAGGCTCCGAAGTGCATGCAATTCAATGTAATTTATTAAAACTAACTGTAAAAATGCATCTTATTTCTTTCCACTTATTTAATAATTGATTAATTATAGCTTGCTTCACTTCTTAGTGACATTTCCAGTGTCATACCTTTTTTAAAGTTTAGTTGGCTTTGGGAATTGTATTAACTAAATTTTTTAAATATTTGAGGAAATTTTACAAATGATAATACATTAATTATCTGTCATTAATTAATATATATGATGTATTGCTTATAATTTATTGTGCTTTCCCCATGCAAAACAGCGACCATATAACTAGAAAGACAAGATGGTTGTTTTCGTTCTGCAAACTTTTTTTATACCTATTTCAATGATATGTAATGGAAACATAATATGAGTCATATATATAATTTTAAATTTTATAGTAGCCATATTAAAAATATAAAAGTAATAGGTAAAATGAATTTTAGTGCTATATTGTATTGAATCTCATATACCTAAACATGCAATCAGTATCAATATTTTTTTTTATATATTTTATTGATTTTTTACAGAGAGGAAGGGAGAGAGATAGAGAGCCAGAAACATCGATGAGAGAGAAACATCGATCAGCTGCCTCCTGCACACCCCCTACTAGGGATGTGCCCGCAATTCAGGTACATGCCCTTGACCGGAATCGAACCGGGGACCTTTCAGTCCGCAGGCCGACGCTCTATCCACTGAGCCAAACCGGTTTCAGCCAGTATAAATATTATTAATGAAATATTTAACATTCTTTTATTTGTAATACTAGAGGCCTGGTGCATGAAATTTGTGCATGGGTAGGGTCCCTAGGCCTGGCTGGTGATCAGGGCCAATTGGGGTCTTCTGGCTGCTGGCTGGGGCCTTCCTTCATTCCACACCACTCCCTGGTGGTCAGCACACATCATAGCGAGCGATCGAACTCCCAGTCTCCTAGTTGAACTCCCGAGGGGACACTTTGCATATTAGCCTTTTATATATATAGAAGTGTTTGAAATCTGGTATTTTACACTTGTAGCACATCTAAATTAACACTAGCCTCATTCCAAGTGTTTAAGTGACTATCATAGTAGATATCACAGCTCTACTTAATCTAATCTAACTTAGTGGCACCAACTTCTTTTTGAAGTTACAATGATACCATTGCAATTTGCATAGTTATTAATAATAGAAAAGGAGCAAAGGGAAGGTCAGATATTATAGGCATGTCATTTAGACAGCTTCATCAGGAAGCTACAACTTTACACTCCCCAGGGGTCCAACAAAGGGAAGATAGATGCACGCCCAGTAAAGTTGGAATGACTAGGGAAGGTGCTTACTGTCAGTCAGAGCTGGGGACAGAGATGGTTGGCCAGATTGGGCGTGGCCCCTAAAATATTTGGGATATTTAGAAGCTTACTCTCTTGGCTCACTTGGTTCCTCTTGGCGCATTGTCCTTGACTCCTGGCTTCCAGGGCTCTTTTGCTCCTGTTTCCCTGCATTCGCCAGCATGGCCTTTGTCCATTTGGACCCCACACACAATGAACCAATGGACTCAGCTAGCCTGATTCTGGGCTGGACCCAGCTCCAACATGGAAAGGAAACTCTGGACACTGGCTCTGATTATAACTCTACTGAAACCTCAGCTACACTTCTATGACTGGACAGAATGCAATGGGACTTTGGAAACCCAGGGACTTAATTCCCCAGTAATAAAAATCACTAGTTCTCCCATGTGAGTCTCAGAAAATTCATTTTCTCTGGATATTGTAAGAAGTCCATCCCTCCCACCCCCCAGCACCCAGTGGGGAAGAGGACCCCCCACTTCATCTGATATCAGTTGGATTTCACCATGGTCCAAATTTGTAAAACTCTTGAACATTTCTCTCTCTGACCATCCGTACCACCATCAAAACTACAACAAAAAAGGTGTTATTTATTTTCTTCAAAAGGTCTGCAGATTTTTCAGAATGTGGTAGGTTATGATCAGTGCTCAGAGAGCAATTAGCATTTGAATTAAGCCACATGAAGATAACCACATGAAATCACTCATTTAAACAGCTGCTAAGTGGTGTTAATTGCTGGCTGTAGACCAGAGGCAGAACAATTTTCTGTGTATTGTACAAACAGAACAAAATAAAATAGAAGTTAAAAGGAAAGTATTATCCTCATTATAATAAGGTACAGTACTTGATGATATAATGTATCCTTATAATTGTTGATGCAAGAATATCCAAACCCACAGAGAATTTTTATGAGTTATCTGAACCAAACTGAGGATCTTGAAGCAAGATCTCAATACACTGAGAAAAATGCTTCTCCAAATGACGGTTTGCAGTTTTCTTCATGCTTTTGGAATTAAGGAGGGAACATAAGGAAGATTACATAAAGGTGGGAGACAGCAAAGCAGAAATTGGATTACAGGACAGTTAACAAGATTGTGTGCTCTCTTAAGGATGGTTAAGCTTCTGCCAAGAGACATTCCAGCGGTGTGTTAACCTAGATGCACGGAAGCAATGGGCAGGACTTGCTTAAGGCAAAGATCAACCTTTTACTGAAGAAGTTATATGCCTTGGCCATGACTACCTAGCATGACCTGCCCATTTGGAAACTTATGGTCAATTTTCTCTGTGAGGTTACTTTCAGTGGAACCCCCTTATTTTATCTGCATAACTGATGTCATTTATTTAACTGACCTTAAACAGGTAACATCTATGGGGGAAAATATGATTGTTCATTGTCATTTTCAAATAATAAATTTTTGAAACATTTATATATACATACAATCGGATGCTTTAAACATGTTTATAAAACTGTCAATGGAGTTCTTGATATTTAAATTAATTAGGATGATGTGTGGTTTAAAGGTTGCAGGAAGCTAGAAATTATAAAGCCTGGTCAACTCAATTCTATTGAAAACTGTCCAAAAGAATTGCAACGTATTAGATCATTAGACTATGCTGACTGAGCTAAGAGCTCTCCTTATTTACTAACACCTCATTTTTGTGTGTGTTAGTTCTTGAAATGGTGGCTAGAAAAATATAATGGGTTTCCATTTTCAATCAGTAAGACTATAAAACAATAAACTGATCACATGGAGAAATCAAAAGTATTCAGTTATTTAAAATGGTCAATGTGATCATTATAATTTATTCTATTAATGTGTATTGTTAAAATGAAAATATTGATTTGATGTAGAATATATCATGGTCTAGTTTAGGATATAAGTTGATATTATTTTGGCCAAAACTACTCACATACAGAGTCCCCTTGATTTCTTATTCTATACAACCATCTTGATCAGTTTGGCTTTAGGACATGAGCTTCCCAGGCCTGTAATACATCATGTGCATTTTGAAGGGTACTAGGTGGGTAGGTATATTTGCCACCTGATATATGCTGGAAATTTATCTTTTTCTATCAGGTCATCTCTCAACACTAGCCAGATTATTCAATATTGATCCTGATAGCTTCAATATTCCTGTCAGTTTCACTAAATTCTAGACATATTTCTCTCCTACATAGGCCTCTGACCCCAACCCTGCCCCCTAGAGCATTTACTTAAAAACAAAACAAAACTATATTCCTTAAATGTTTATATTCCAAATAGATAGTTCCCAGGTCTTTGAGAAAGACATTGCTGATTTATAATGCTGGAAAAATGATTTACCAATAAAAACATTTAAAATATATTTTTTCTAATGTAAGTAATCTAAGAAAAGGAAGAGCGGGAAAACTCATTTTCCTTATTTTCAACAGGGAAAATTGTCTCTTATTTCTAATTTATTTTTGCCCTTACTGAACTATGATTTTCATTAAATAAAAAAAAAGCAAAAGAAATACACTTTACAAGAAAGCATGAGAGTCATCTATTTACAAATTGAAGGCAGAGTCAATGAAATGATCCTGACTGTATTGACTCTGTGTAGTGTAGGTATGAAGGTTCAGTGTTATGGATTAAATAACTGTGTCCCACCCACCAAAATGTATATACTGAAGCCCTATCCCCCAAAGTGATGATAGTAGAAGGTGGGGCCTTTAGGAAGTAAGTAGGTCTTGAGGGTGGAGCCCTCATAAATGTTATCTGTACCCTTATGAGAGTAGACTGGAGAGAGCTTATTTCCTCTCTTTCTCTCTGCCAGTAAAAACCCAGTGAGAAAGCAATGAGAAGAGATTTCTCCACAGATACTGGTTCTGCTGACACTTAGATCTCCAAATTTCCAGCTTCCAGACCATGAGAAAAAAAAAAAAAATTAAGCCACCTAATCTATGGTATTTTTGTTAAGGCAGCCCAAACTGACTAAGACAATCAAGTTGGAGAATTCCATTGCCCAGAACACAGCACATGAGACACTCCTCCACTACTCTATGCATTTTGGTTTAAGCAATATAATTTTTTGTTTTTTTCTATTCATTCTATAGTATGTGTTATGGTATTTTCTAAAACAAACAAACAAACAAAAAAAAAAACCACACACCCATATCTCTAAGGAAGAAAATACAAATAATTGATAATAAAAAAACTGTTAACATTTTTGGTGTATTTTCCAGTAGTATTTTGTATTAATATATTTTAATACATTTTAAGCACATTATTATTAATATATATATTTTTATGTTTGCAATTAACTTTTAATTTCTTCAGTATAGTCAATGCATCATATTGTCTAAGCTATGCTCTAGGGATCATGAGTTCCTAAATCACCAATTTAACAGAAAGTATTTGTACAATTCATGCTTCAGGTATAGTCAACTAGCATTTATCAGAAATACCACACTACAGAGGCTGCTACAATGAGTAATGTACCTACTTCATTCCCCCTCTGTACCAGCTACTTAATATATAATGTATGTTAATACTAGCTTTTTGGTGAAGATTGATTAGTAAAATGTTAGAAATGGGTATTGATGATAAATGAATCATCTAATATGTTAAAGAAATACCTCCCTATCTTTGTATAAGCATAGTATAAACATTTACAAAGCACCTTAAAGTGTAATGTTGGGAAGGCTTCCTCAGCTTGGTCTCTAAATGGTCGATTTTCCTATCTTTTTTTTCCTGCTTACATGTGCCTCACAGATTGTTAGTGTTATGCCCAGATTTCAAGATCCCCCAAGACAGACCACTAGGGAGCCGAGTCCGATGCAAAAGCATAGAGTCTTTTATTCAAGCCTGGGACTTGGTCCCCCCCTCCCCCGCCTCCATTACTGGATGCAAGAGAGAGCCCTGAGTCCCAGGGGAACAAAGAATTTATAGGGCTTGGGGTCAGGGGGGTGGGGGCACACTCTGACCACTGATTTGGCTGATTCCAGTTGGTTGAGTGAGGGCCGGGGGCTAGTGACACAAGGGCAGGGTACAGTTTGGGTCTGATTACACAAAGACGGGGGTGGCTAGCATATTCTTGGCCTTGGGCTAGTTTCCCCCTCTTTCCCATTGGCTGAGATAAGGGCAAGCTGAGTAACTGATACATTCTGCGGCTTTTTCTTGGAAGAGGGGATAAGGACACAGCTATCAGTCCCGTTCTGTCCTTTCATTAGATGAGCTGTAACTGGCATATGGCTCCATTTACCTCAGGTGAACCATTAATAGAAGATGTTTTGAGAACTCTGAAAAAGTCAGATCTTATAGAGTGTGTGTCACTTTTTAAATAAATGCTGGCTTAAAGTAAATCAACAAAAGTGGCAGAAAGAGTCCTAGACTTCTTTTACTATAACTTTTTAGTGGGGTAATTCTGGACTACCCCTTACCCAGGACTACAGGTGAGTACTAAAAATTCCCAAATAATGTATAGTTGTCTAAGACCAAATTGTCTTAGGCCAGCGTAGAATGTAAATGTTATCTCTCACTGCATTTCTTTATGGACAGGCTCTTATTGACTGAATCTTTTATTAAGATATACCACAATTTATCTAGTTAAGATTGAGTGATAAGCATATGAGTGAGAAAGAATGTAGCAAAAGAAAAATCTTTGTTCATAAGTTTGAATTTCTGCTTGTTTTTATTATGATACTAGAGGCCCAATGCATGAATATTTGTGCAAGAATGGATTTTCCTTCCCCTGGCTGCCAGCACCGCCTTCACTCCAGCCCAAAGCCGCCTTTCTGCCTTTGCTCCGGTTCAGAGCCACCTTTCCCCCTTCCCATGCTGCCCAGAGGCCCAGAGAGGCTGGGGCAGTTTGGAATGCCTGCTCGTTGTCATGGTGACAACACAAGTGTCCTACCCTGCCCCTGGCCGCTCAGCACCTGCATATGCAAATTACCTCACCATCTTTGTTGGGTTAATTTGCATATTCACTCCTGATTGGCTGGTGGGCATCGGGAAGGTACAGGCAATTTGCATCTTTCTCTTTTATTAATGTAGATAATCCCAGAGATGATATTACTTTTTCAAAACATATGATGGTAGCTTTTTACATATAGGCAAATTGTTTTCCAGAAAATATTTGCTAGTTTATAACCCCCTTATTTCTCTGAAAGAAAGCTACCTCAATTTTCTCCAAATCATTTTTTTTTATTTTGATTGTAATGGCAAAGGAGAAAAAGTCAAACCTACTGATATTTCCAAAAAACTCTCTTGACCAACTATCTCTTTCCTCTGTCACCTTTCTCCATGCACACTGCACACACACAGATAAGCAGAGACCTATAGGGGAGGAGGGGATTACAGGAGCATCGTTTCAATCACTGGTGTGATCAAGGCATAAATTCTGGTTCTTTTAGTTTAGAGAAACCCAAACAAACTTCCAGAATATTTTAGCTATCTGGAAAGGGCACTAGCTAAAATAAAATGGCTTTCTTAATTTATCTGACTAGTAGTAACATAATGTAATTTATTAGTAAAACAATTATATCAATGATGATGGATATTTTATCAGAAAGTATTTGTACAATGGGTGTTGTCATATAATTTTAAGAAAATGAATTTAACAGATTATGCTCAAAATTGTGGTCAGAGTATTCTTTCAAAAAAAGTTAAGCAGATAATTCTCTTTATGTATGTAACCATGTTCGACATATTAAGTGAAAAGGCAGATTATAAAACAACTAGAGGCCCAGTGCACAAAATTTGTGCACAGAGGGGGTTGTGTCCCTTAGCTCACCCTGCACCCTCTCCAATCTGGGACTCGAGGGATGTCCAACTGCCCGTTTAGGCCCGATCACCCCAGATCTCACAATCCAGGACTGCTAGCTCCCAACTGCTCGCCTGCCTCATTGCCCCTAACCACTTCTACCTGATCACCCCCTAACCACTTCCCTGACAGCCTGATCGATGCCTAACTGCTCCCCTGCGGCCCGATTGCCCCTAAGTACCGTCCCCTATAGGCCTGGTCACCCCAAACTGCCCTCCCCTGCTGGCCCGGTCACCCTTAACTTCCCTCCTTTTCCAGTCTGGTTGCCCATAACTGCCCTCCCTGCAGACCTGGATCCCCCCTAACTTCTCTCCCCTGCTGGCCTGGTCCCCCCAACTCTCCTCCCCTGCAGGCCTGTTGCCCCCAACTGCCCTCCTCTGCCAGCCCAGTCACACCTAACTGTCCTCCCTTGCAGGCCTGATTGCCCCCAACTGCCCTCCCTTGCAGGCCTGGTCCATCCCAACTGCCCTCCCCTGCAGGTCTGGTTGCCCATAACTGCCCTCCTTTGCTGGCCATCTTGTGTCCACATGGGGGTGGGCAATTTGTGTGTTTGAGTGATGGTCAATTGCATATTACCTTTTTATTATAAGGATGTACAGTAATATTCCTTTCGTAGAAACAATCCTTAAATATAGAAAAAATGACTTGTAGTCTATCTATCTATTTATCTATCTATCTATCTATCATTTATTGAAATAGCAACAGTTTTTATATTTAGGTGGTGAGTTTATAAATATCTTCCTTTTTTAGGCTTCTTATGTTTCTCAGATTTAAAATGTAAAATAGACATTAACTTTCAGTACAAATTTGTAGTTACAAAATAGTCAAAGGCATGTAAAGTGCAGCATATGAAATATAGTCAATAATATTGTGATAACTATGCATGGTGCCCGTTGGGTTACTGGAAATATCGGGGGGGGGCAGTTTGTAAAGTATATGATTAACCTCTATGTTATACACATGAAACTAATCAAAATAATGCTGAATATAAACTATAATGGAAAAATTTTAATACATTAAAAAGCATACTAACATTCATAACCAGAAAACAATTATTTTTAAAAATAAGGCTAGCATTCCTAGGATAGGAAGTAAAGAACATGAATCCTTCTATTTTTAGCTTTATAATTCTATTTTGTAAATTTTAACTATATGATTATTCTCATTTTAAAGTTTTGTTTAATATTATCACAAATGGTTCCATGTTAAAAATTTGGTAGTCTATTACTTTGTATAAACTCTTTAAAATTGGCAGGATTGTTTATGTACCTACTTTTTAAAAAAACCTTTAAAGGTCAGTGGGAAAATATGTGCAAAAATAATAATAAACGTGAAAAAACTTATCTGGGTATTAAATTTACAGAATCCAAGTTAGAAGTCTTCCCTGAAGGAGGTAATAAACAGAACACACTAGAGAGGAACAGACTACAATATAAAGCGGATACTTAACCCAGGTGAAAGTTGTAGATAGAATATCCATTCATTTTTTCTGAATGATAATTATAGATTAATTATTCTCTGTAGGAAAATTTGAAATATAGCCAATGGTATATTAATATTTCTTTTCATTATGCCTGGCAGGGGTTAGAGGCAAAAATGAGAGGACTTTCAAGAGATGTTTGTGTTCATGTTTGTGGGTGTGTGTGTGTGTGTGCAAACGTGTGTGTGTGTGCATGTGTGTCATTATTTGTGCTAACGGGTTGGGTCTTGAACCAAGACAAATGTGACTTTGCTGTGAAATACAACAGTATTTGGTCATGTTTTCTCTGGCATATATGTTGAATTTGTGACTATCTTTCTAAATAGTTAAAAGAGAATTGGGCATAGAGCTTATTTCCGTTTATGTCCTTTGTACTTTGTACTTATGTCCTTATTACAATTTGTATTTATTAATCTTGTAATTAAAACAAATATATAAATCTGAAAATTTTAGGCCAGAAACTGCATTGTAATTAAAATAATTATATAAGTATATAAAAGGAAGTATAAAAGTAAAATAATTGAATAAATTGAACTTTTTAATTGTATTTTAGCTGATTTTATACTTTTTGTGATAAATATCTAGAACAGTGCATCACTATGTGATCAAAGTAAAAATCACACCATAAAAATCTCAAAACTCTGGTGAGTTGTAGTTGTGCTTGTCAAAATGTCCAAACCTGTAGAGAATTTGTTATTTGAGCCAAACCGAGGACAGATGCGGGGGAGCAAGAGCTCAAATTCTCTGGAGAATGGCAGCTTTTGTATATGCTGGAATGAAGGGAGAAGATGTAAGGATGGTGCATGAAATCCGTTGGTGGAGCTTCAGGAGGCGGGAGAAAGCAAAGCAGATCTCTAGGATCAGATCAAAGGCAAAATGGAGAAACATACTTCTTTTACATTGGTGGGTACAGGATAGTTTAAATTTACAGCTCATAGAGATGGTATGTGGGGAACAAGATAATAATGAAGAGTTCTGTGTCTCCTGCTCTGCTGGTCTTGTGCTCTGGCGCCCATGCTTGTGCTTTGGAGAATAGAAAAAGAAAATGACTCTGAAATTTCAAAGATGAGATGTGTTCTCCTCGATGCATAAGAACAATGGACAGAGCTCATTTAAGATGACCACTGATCTTTGCTAAGCTGTAGGCCTGAAACATAACTACTCATTATGATCATCTAGTTCAGGAATTTGTGGTCAGACCACACTGTGTGGTTATTTGTGTTCACTGAGTTTGTCAGACCTGACACATGCTTGTCAGGTTTATTGCATAGCCAAGTTTTTTTGTTCAAATGCTATTTTTATAAAAGAGTAACCATCAGTTAAGAACTGTGAAGTCTGAACTGGTGAGGAGAGGTAAAGGGCTGAACTCTTATCAGCTAATTTGATTAAAAAGTAGAGAATCAAACTGACTCAGATGGAATTTTGCAAACTCCCAGAACATGAGTTAGTAATCAATACTTAGAAAATTTACCCATGTTGTGTAAGTTCTTCAGGCCCTTCTTATTCCTATGGGTCAAATCAATTCCTTTAATTTCATTTTGTTCCTATCAGGTATAGTGACTCAATAAATTCATGGGAACTGAGTGAATAAGTAATAACCTTGCATCACTATTTCCCAAAAGTAATACTGCCATTTTTTTTTTTATTCTTGATTGTAATATGTGGTCTGAAAGACTTGTTCAAATATGCAACTGTTTGCAGAATAAAGACAATGGGTAGGGATAAGAGGAGGAGCTCATTTATATGTAAATAACTTTGTAAAGAAATAATAAAGCATGTATTTCTCCTCGTTATAAAAGAATTCAATACCCTGAAAAATAGCCTTGTTATAAGAAATTAAGTTAAGGAGGGAAAAACACAATATCTTAATGGGTGAAGCAATTGTCTGGCTATCTGATATGCATGAAAATTTTCCTGAGAAGCAAATGCAACCACTCAGACTAAAAGAAAGAATCTCATCAAAGTCTTACCATACACAGAATAGTCTGAGCTATCACTTTCCCTTCAAGCACCTATTAAAGTAATGTTAAGTGAGTACATTTTAAAAACCAGACCTATAAACCATGGAATATAGTTCATTATTTATATCATTATTTATTAGAAAGATATATCTCCAAAATGGTATAACTCTTTTGCATTGAAACAGAGTGAACATGCTTAAAGAAATTTCTATTTTTCTTACCCAAGAAAAAATGCATTCTCTTGATTTTAGAGAGAGTAAAGGGACAAGAGAGAAAGAGAGAGAGAGAGAGAATTGATGTGAGAAACATGAATCAGCTGACCAGGGTTTGAACCTACAGTCTGAGTATGTGCCTTGACTGGGAATTGAACTTGCCACCTTTTGCTGGTACACAGGATGAAGGTCCAAGCAATGGAGCCACATCAGCCAGGGCTAAAGAAACTTAAAAAATTTTTTTTGCATATAATAAATATATTCTTTAGTTAGAAGACTAGACTAGCTGTAAAACTTTAAAACTTAAAAAGATTTTAAAACTAATGTTAGACAGGACAAATGGCATATTATATACCCGCATATCTAGTACATATTTGTGAAAAAGTTCTAACACTTTGAATCTTTAACCTGCTGCAGTCATAAGGAACACCCTGAGATGAATTATGGTCATTGTGTTGAGAAAACAAAGTCATAAAAATATAAGGTAACTAGGTTAATTACATTTTAAGAAGAAATAATCAGAACTCAGTGTTTTTTTGAGGCTCCCACTCTATTTTATTGATATTGTTAAAATAGGAAGATTTTAAATGTCAAAGAGGAAAGCTAATTATAAAATAAATGGTATTATTACTCATTTTCAAAAAAATTTGTTCACTCTGCATTTATATGCATCTCACACACAGACCACAGCAACTTACCTGCCCTTGATGTACCTGCCAACTGGTGACATCTACAGGAAATTATTTCACTAGAGGAGCACATTCCATTCCTTACAAAGAAGTATTACCAGGAGAAATCTCACAACTTCAAGTATAAATACCTTAATAGCTTCCAAAGGGGCAAACCTACAAAACAACATCAGGATACCCAAAAAGGAACAACCATCAAATTGGTAGTGCTTGTCTCATTAGAATCAGGCATACCAGAACTAGAATTAATGTCTTTGCAGTTATGATAGAAAAACAAGTGACACTTTAATTTGATGCTCAAGTTATTCATGAAGTATAAGAGCAAAATAAAAATACTTTCAAATTTCATATGTATGCACCTATTGAAAAATTACTCAAGAATATACACCAGCCAAAGTCTTCCAAGGAAGGGCAAAATTGGATAGATTGGACGCAAATCTCTGGTAATTAAGATAAAAAACAGAAGAAAGGAAGAAAGAAATTAAAAGTAGATGCTTTAGATTTTGATACACCAAGATTCTCTTTTAAGTTACTAATTTTAATAGCATATCACTTTATCTTTTCTTTTGGTGCTACAGTGAGAATATTTACAGGAACATATTTAATATATATTTTATTATTTTCCGTTTCAGACTGAAATTCCCATGTGTTTCTGGATATTTAGTATTCAAAAGAACTACCTGAGGAAATAGTTAACAAATACAAATCCTCATTTCTCATTTTAGATCTGCTTAATTAGATCCCTGTAGATAAACCCAAGAATCTGCATTTCAATGAGCAGGCAAGGGGATTCTGATATAGGTAGCTCACACCCTTTAGTTTAGAAATTCTGCTAACATAACTGACAGGAGACTTACTTTAATATAGAGTGACTTCAGAGGAATGGCAGCATGAAAGATCTCCTTGGTCTCTGCCCTTGAAGTTTTAACAATTTGAACAGCTATAATTCAATCAAGGATTCCTTGCTCAACATACATGTACGAGATATCCATGCATTGAAACATCTCAAGGTGGGTAAGCAGGAGAGATTAGGGAGGTGAGAAGGGAGAAGAGCTCCAGAGAGCCGTAGACACAGCCCTGCAGCCCAGAGCTCACTGCAGGGCTCAGCCCATAGAGTAGAGAAATAGGGTTGTGCATGCCACTCCCTTCAGCTGGGAGGAGAAAGGAGAGTTAGTGAGCATTCCTGCTGCTGAACCCAGGGACCTGGGCAGGGATGAAGCAGAGAGGCACAGCCACAGTTGTCTGGAAAACAGTATTTCAAACAAAGGAACAAAGCTACCGAACCTGGCTGCCCTCTCTTCACGTTCCAGGGTTTGTCTTCGCTTACCCTTCCTGCCACTTTGCAGATTATCATTATCTGCAAACCCAGGAACTGGTTCTACAGACACACTTTTTCCCTGAGTGAAGGGTACACATGATAACGAATCCCAGGCAAGGCTGGAGGCACAGGTGGGAGGCTGCAGAGGCCTGCTGGTTGCCATTGCTGGGAGGGCAAAGCAACAAAGGAGTCCACTGCATTTCCCTCGCTCACCCCATCTCCACAGGTAGAGGCTGCAATGCCAACAGTGTCTGGCTGATAGGGACAGCACTGGGATTTCATGGACTTGTAGCCCCATCACATACCATGTTTCCCTGCATGGTTAGTCCCCTGTGACCAGAACAACCAGGTCACAGAGGAGGTGCTCAACTTTCTAGGAAACACAGGCCATTTTCCACCACCCACTGAGATATGAAAATCTAGAGAAGTGCAAGAGAGCTAAAAAACTTGTGATTTTAAGCCACCTACTGGAAAACAATAGAAAGACTTCTTATCAATCTGCTAGAGAAATGCCAGTCATACATATATGCCTAGACAGAGAAGGCATCCATCAAATGCCATGAATTACCAAGGTAAAGAGGCAGCTCAGAAAGAAAATGAAAACATCTCCAGAAAATAAACTTAAAGACATGGAATTAAATGACATGGAATTCAAGATTGCAATTCTGAGAAAACTCAATGAGATACAAGAAAACACAGATAGGCAGTTTAATGAACTCATAAAACAAATCAAGGAATGAAAGAGTACTTTACCAAAAAGTTTGAAACTTTCAAAAACAACCAAATAGTAATTCTGGAGATGAAGAACTCAATAAAAGTGACCAAGAATGAACTAGCAAGCATAGGAAATAGGACTATTCACTGAATTTAGGAATTGAACAGAACAGGAGAGGCAAGGAAAATAAATAAATACTGTAAATAAATAAATAAGATTTGAGTAGCAAAGAAAGAGAAAATAGAAGGAGAAATGGAGTAGCAGCAGGAAAGGAAATTTTACATATGAATAAGCCAACAGAGACTGCAATAATAATAACACATCAATAAAGCAGATGAAGAAGATCAATTTTTAACAAGCAGTAAAAAGAAAGGAAAGAGAAAAACTAAAGCGAAGAAAGGAGAAGAAAATCAGGGTGAAAAAGGGAGAAGGGAGGAAGAAAAAGTGAAAATAAAATAATAAAAAGGTTAAAATATAATAATACTAAAAAAAAAAACAAAACCCCAAACAACCCAATCATAGTAGGGAATCTAAATACTCCATTGACAGCTCTAGATAGATCATCCAAACAGAAAATCAATAAAGAAATACCAGTCTTAAATGATACATTCAAAGAAATGGACATCATTGATGTTTTCAGAGCCTTTCATTCCAGAACATCAGATTATACATTTTTTTGCCAGTGCACATAAAACATTCTCAAGGATAGACCATATGTTGGGTCAAAAAACTAGCCTCAAGTAATTTAAGCAGATTGAAATCATACCAAGTGCACTCTGACCATGATGCTTTGAAATTAGAAATCAATTATAAAAAAGAAGTAAAAAAAACCAAAAAAAACCCCACAAACATGTGGTGATTAAGCAATGTACTAGTACTACTAAAAAAATGACTGGGCCAGAAAAAGTAAGATCAAAAGATATGTAGAGACAAATGAGAATAACAATACAACATGTTAAAACTTATGGGATGCAGTGAAAGCAGTAATAAGAGGGAAGTTTATATCATTACAGATCTACCTCAAGAAATAAACATCTTAAGTAAACAACCTAATCTAACAACTTAAAAAACTAGAAAAAAAAAGAATGAAGGCAGTCCAAAGTAAGCAGAAGAAAGGAAATAATAAAAATTACAGCAGAATTGAATGAAATAGAGAAAAGGATTATACAGAAAACTAAGACAACAAAGATTCTTTGAAAAGATTAATAAAATTAGCATACCCCTGGTTAGACTAACTAAGGAAAATGCTCATTTAAAAGACTCAGAAAAGATGAGAATGGGTGTGTCCTCAAAATATTGAAAATGGAACTCCCATTTGACCCAGTAATCTCACTTCTAGGAATATATCCCAAGAAATCAGAAACACCAATAAGAAAGGATATATGCACCCATATGTTCATAGCATCACAATTTATAATAGCTAAGACTTGGAAACAGTCTAAGTGCCCATCAGCAGATGAGTGGCTAAAAAATGAACCAAATAAACTGCTGATCAAAATTAGACCCAGAATCATAAAAGCATGAACTGACTGTTGAACCTCAGAGGGAAAGTAGGGTAGGGTGGGTGGGAAGAGATCAACCAATGAACTTGTATGCATATATGCATAACCAATGGGATGGCTAGGGTGTGGATGGAGGGAGGATGGAAGCAGGCTGGAAGAGGTAAATGGGGGAATGAGGAGGACCTATGTAATACATTCAACAATAAAGATTAAAAGAAAAAATAATAAAAGACTCCAAAAAAGAAGTTACCATAGACATCACAGAAATACAAAGAATCATACTAGAATACTATGAAAGACTATATGCCACCAAATTTACCCAGAAGAAATGGATAAGTTCCTAAAACTATATAACCTTCTTACACTGAATCATGAAGAATTGAAAAATCTAAATAGAACCATCAACAGTGAGGAAATTGAAACAACCATAAAAAAATCTCATTTCTATGTAACTTTAATTCTGAGATTTTTGAAATGCCATGGAATCTATAAAATATTTAACTTTTCAGAATTTGTAGGGGTCTCTGAAAAGTCGAGCATAATTATGGCCACGTATTTGAAAAAAATCAACACACAACACATTTCTGCGCTATACAATTTAGGTTAACTCGTGGTATCCCTTAATATCTATTCCTCATTTTTCTACCTTTGCTTTCCCCTACTTTTAATCTGTTCTTTGCTGTTGAAAGGACAACTTATACCTATTTTGAGAGCAAATATTGTCTCTGCCCCTTCCAATCTGCAGGACTGTGGCAAAGCTACTTAACCTATGTAAACATTGGTCTCTACATCTTCACAAAAATTATTAGTAATGTCCAGTTCATGATGTTTTGGAGAGGACTAAATGAAATAATGAGAGATTAGCAAATAGCATATGGTCTGGCATGTAGCAAATATTAGCAATCATTGCTGTTGTAGCCTCCCTTAAACTTTCTGGATAAGAAATCAGTCTATATGTGTGTGTGTGTGTGTGTGTGTGTGTGTGTGTGTGTGTGTGTGTGTGTATACATATACATTCATCTATATGCACATATTTAAGCATATATATACATATTATTTGAACCATATAGATTTATTTTGACCATTGCATATAAATAGCTTCTTTACATTATTTTCTATTTTATTCCGATAAATCCAACATAGCCAATTTTAAGAGTGAACCTGATAGCTTGGCATCCAGCAGAGAACATATATTCAGGATAATGCTCACAGCTTGCTATAAATGCAAGTCTATGAACACAACCTGATGCAACCATAAAAAGTGTTTTGCAGAGAAATACAGGAAATGAAAAGAATAATGGAAAATATAAGTATATTGCAATAGTTTTCTAGGGAAAAGGAAATGAGTGCATGAAATACTATTAAATTGAAGGCTAATACATATATGTCATAATGTATTTCATGTTCTCATCTGTGGTTCAAATGTCTTTCTATTTTTAGAAATTTCTTTTATTGAAAGTGTCTCCTCTTCAGTTAAATCAGGTTTCTTTGTGAAAATAAATTGCTCTGTCTTGGGAAGCATGTTTATACTATCATTTGTTTTAACTAGTTGGTTTATTTGAATTAAAATGAAAGTACCAACCAAACTTCCCTTCCCATGCATTTCTTTTCTTCCCTTCTACTTTATTCATTCCCTCTTCTCAGTTTTATGCATGTTCTAATGCTTACTTGGTGAATATATGTGTGCACAGCTATGTCTTTTTTAAATATATTTTTATTGATTTCAGAGAGGAAGGAAGAGGGAGAGACAGAAACATCCATAATGAGAGAGAATCATGGATCGGCTGCCTCCTCCAAGTCCCCCACTGGGGATCGAGCCCACAACCTGGGCATGTGCCCTTGACTGGAATTGAACCTGGAACCTTTCAGTTTGCAGGTTGACGCTCTATCCACCGAGCAAAACCAGCTAGGGCACAGCTGTGTCTTTTAAACTAATCTCTATCCCTCCCAGCTCCCCTAATTCCTCCCTTAGTTTTTTTTTGGAGAAGAAAGTACACAGGCAAAACAAGAAGGGAGGAAGTTGCTTTTTTACATTATTTCCAATCCTGAAACATTTTCAGTTTATCAATTGTATACTTCTGACCAAAATCTAGATTCCCTTTATTAGGAAGAGACAGGGAATATACATACTGCTTCACCTGCAAATGCATCTTCAAATATCAGTGTGTCAACTGAGCAGGCTGCTTTGGGTTTTATGTGTATCCATCTACCACGCTCATACCTTGTAGAAGTCTTTGCACTCTCCATGTCTGAGAGGGAGAATCCATTATCCAGCAAAGATAGAGGGTAATTAGAAAGCATCTACTCAGTTGTTATCTATGATGTGTCTCTAATTTCTACAGTCTCCTTCCTCATGTCATCAAGTCAATGGCAAAATTCCTAGATGGTAATTTATATTGTCTGGCCCTGAAATTTTTGAAAGAAGTCTGGCACCAACATACTGGCTGGCAGACAAACAGCCAAGAGGTCAAATGTGTTGAGATTTTTTTTTTTTGAAAATGCTTTTTGTTTGCAAATATGGCTTGGAACTCTAAGCAAGAGAGTAAAAGTACATCGTTCAAAAAATTCCTCCTGAGGCATTTCCATCCTGAAAACATGTGAGAATCACTTCTGCTAAAATTAGGAAAGAAACATAATTGTAATCATTGGCCGCAGAGGATTGAATTCTGTGTATATTTGGGACTTTGAGAGTACGCTCCAGATATAGAACTCCAAAACTGAATGAGATTGTGCATTAATGTTTAATGATTTGTTTTGTTGTCAATGAAAAGATAGTTCCCCTAACAACTTGAAGAAATTACATCTAAACAAGATATTTCTTTAGTTTATTTTCATTTGAATTTATTGTCAGCATATACTCTATGGCTACTTCTGTAGAGTACTTAAACACATTCTTCAAATAAAGGACTTAATTCAATTTCAAACACCCATTTTAATAATTAGTCTCTGATTCAAACTTCACTGATATACCTTAAATAAAGCTCATATATCAACCTCATGATGGAAGGAGACTTGACTTGGGGTGGAAAACACACAAGTCAATATACAGATGATGTATTTTAGAAACTATATAATTTTATTAATGAATATATTTCATATATTTCATTTTAGAATAATTTCACTTAACAAAATGAATATGTGATGTAATCTGTGACTATAAAAATAAACATGAAACTATATATTCCAGATGAGCCCATTTCCCCAAACGTAGACACTAAGACTTTCCTATTGATTCTCTAAAAAATATTTTCACAAGATTTAAATGTTTTCCACTTTGTTTTTAAAATATATATACGAATTAAAACAAGAGGAGTTGAGAGAAGACAAGGGAAAGAAGTGTCAATATTTCCCACCTGCTTATTATTTTATAGCTTCTTCCTGATAATTGAATATCTGAAGCCACAGAGATGTAAGTCTCGTTTCTGTGAACTCCCACTAATAGTGGAGACTTCCTTTGTGTGTTTGGAAATATTTTTGGTTAGTAATTCTTTACTTGAACATAATCTGCAGTAGCATCGGGCCTGTAGTGAGGTCGCTTTCCTTCTCTGTAAAAGTTGCCTTCTTTTCCCCCAGTGTGCAGGGAGTGCTACTAATCTGAAATTACACTCCCATCCAAACAATGGTGCTTGCCTTTATGTGCAATTCCAGGTTCAAGTGCCCTCAAGTGCTTAGGTCTGAAAACGTAGTGATGCCCCCAACGGCAAGCTGGAACTCTATTGCAGGCTCTTGCCCTACGAAGTTTGAAGAATAAAAAGATTTTAAGCAAAAGTGTGGTAGTTTATTGCAAGTATATACAAACTCCCCCTGGGGAGGGGTTCCGAAAATGGGAAAAATCCTCTTTCAAAATGAGAAAAACCAAGCCCAGTGAGTCTCTTTGTTTATATGGGTTTATAAATGCAGGTAGCTTCTTTGTCTGTATATGCTACCTTCTAATTGGACCCTTGCCCATTTTTTTTTAAAAAAAATATTTTATTGATTTTTTTTTTTACAGAGAGGAAGGGAGAAGGATAGAGAGTTAGAAACATTGATAAGAGAGAAACATCCATCAGCCTCCTCCTGCACACCCCCTACTGGGAATGTGCCCGCAACCAAGGTACATGCTCTTGACCAGAATCGAACCTGGGACCCTTCAGTCCGCAGGCCGAGGCTCTGTCCACTGAGCCAAACTGGTCAGGGCCATCCTTGCCCATTTTATGTCCCCTGTGCTTTTCCTAATCGGCCACTTTCCGTCTTGTCTGCCTAGTATCAGTTTCAAAGATTCCAAGCACACCAGTGCCCCCTATGCCTCTTCCCCTCATCTTGTAACATTCCTCTGTTCTCTATGTATGTTCTCTATGTATGAGAGGAATATGCATTCCTCTCCCATAGACCGTTACCCTAAAACTGCCTTTCCTGTCTCTAAAATCATCTCATTAGTATAAAAACACATGTTCACATTTGTAGCCAGGGCAATGAAGAATTTTACGGTGTTTTTTGTTGTTGTTGTTGTTTATTTTTTACTGCTACATCCTCCTGATCAGTTTTCAAATTCCCATTCTTTTTTTTATATATATATATATATTATTGATTTTTTACAGAGAGGAAAGGAGAGAGATAGAGAGTTAGAAACATCGATGAGAGAGAAACATCGATCAGCTGCCTCCTGCACATCTCCTACTGGGGATGTGTCCGCAACCCAGGTACATGCCCTTGACCGGAATCGAACCTGGGACCTTTCAGTCCGCAGGCCGACGCTCTATTCACTGAGCCAAACCGGTTTCGGCAAATTCCCATTCTTTTATGTTTTATTTCTTTATTTTAAGTCCAGAAATGTATTAGCATTATGTTTACTGAAAACAGCCAGAAACTTTGGAAGCACTTGAAATGCTGTGGATGTTATGGACTCTGTCTCCCATTGTGAAACAGTCACTGAGATGGGGAGCCTGATTAATGGATTATTTTATTGAAATGAAAGGTTTAATTAGAAATTGAGTTAATTATAGCATCTGAAGGGAATTAGGTTTCATCACCTTATTAACCTACATAATTCTGAAACAGAAATGTTATCGGTGTATAGCTATGAATTCCCGCACAAACCCTTTCCTGTTTTCAATGGAAGGAAAACACCCTCATTTATGTGACTTTTACCAAGATAAAATTTTTCCCTGTTTAAATTTTTTAAATCCCTTTATCTGTAGTTAGTTACTTGTGCATTGTCCTATACCCCACACCCCTATAAATTATAAGCTACCTAAATGCAAGCAGTGCCTCTCTCACTTTTTAATTTCACGACAAATACTTATGACAGAGATTCAACCTTTTTTTAAAAAAATTGGGGTTAAAAAACCCATAACATAAAATTTAACATGTTAACCATTTTAAGCAATCATTTTAGTTGTGTTAAATATAATTACATTGTTGTGAAACACAGAACTTTTTTATTTTGCAAATCCGAAACTTGATACCCGTTAAAAAATTCTCCCTCTTTCCCTGGCAGCTTCAAGTTTATGACAACAAATGTATAAATACACATACACATACACATACAGTATACTGTATACATATATTTGCAGCATAAATATACACATATATGTCTATAGTAGCTATCCAGCTATAGACTAAGAGGAATAAAGAGCTTTCCTGGGTAACATTTTTGCCATTTTTGTAGGGGTTGTCTTTTGACCTGTTTTAATAAGAACTTTGGATATTCTTATGCTTATGCCGGGTTAGTGACAAAGGATCAGATGGTACATCTTATTAAATTTTTAAAAAAATCTATGTTCAATTTTCTTTGTTTTTTTTTCTTTAGGTCAATTATTAGATGTTGAAAGGTTAACATGGTGGATGGTGTGCGAGGGCAGGCTAAATAGCCATCTCAGACACCAGATAAAGAAAAACTGTACTTTATTTAAGGGAAGGGGGTGGGGAGTGGGAAATCCAAAGGGAAGGGCTGCACAGCTCCGAGCCAAGCGGACATTGGTTCAATGACGGGAGCACCTGGGAGCTGGCGTTTCATCCTTACGTGCAGTCCCTGGCAGAAGGCTTTTGTCTTCAGTGGGTCTGGGCGCTGGGCTGGTGGGCTGGTGGGCTTGGCATGCGGAGGGAAGGCAGGTGTGCCATCTGGTGTCTTTAGGGCAGTTTCAGTGCCTTGTGTGGTCTGACTCCTGGTGTCCAGCGAGTTTTTCCTGGTCTTTTGCTCTCCTGTGGAGGAAGCATACAAATGGCATTTAAGGATTGTATGGCCCTATAGTCCTAACATTTCCCTCCTCTTTCTATTTGTTAGTAATTATTCTTAATGGGGTGAAGGTCCCTATCTTCTGTCAGTCGTCCTAAAAAACAAGGTCTCCTGGTGCTGTTGGCAGGGATGGATGAATAAACAGTAACCCCACATACCAGGAACCAACCAGCCGGCAGCTTAGTACATCCATTACTGTAAGGGAGTGTGAAGTTACCAGGTACTCAAGGCTGAGGAAGCCTGTTGAGTGACTTGGAGGTAAAAGCTGGTCCTGAAGCAGCCAAGGTTTCACTTGTCTGGTTTTGCTGCTTTTCTGGGCTTGAAGCTGAAATACAACTGAAATACAACATCCCAAGATGTTATCATTAGGGAGGGAAAGGTCAATGGGTCTAAACCACCTGACCAGCGATAAGCTAGGGGAGGCGGGTTACTCTGAGGGTGAGGTTAATGTTTGACCAGTTTTGCCCATAGCTAGGCATCCTGGGCTTTCTGCCCTGGTGAGTTTCTGTGCCTGGCCAGCTGTCCTTGCTCTTAGGGGTTGCAAGCTATTTGCAAAAGCAAAAAGATTGAAATATTTGCCTTGGAGAGATAAAGGTTAAGACATCTCTCCTATCCATTTTGCCTAGCCTAGCAATGAACAATTTCTAGGAAAAAACAATCCTGTTATTATGCTCTTGATACTATAAAAATTTATATGCTTTTCTGAAAATAAGAATAAGCTCATCCTCCTAAAATATATCCACAGCCTTGATATGTTACTGTTTTAGATAAATTAGAGCTCCTTTTGAGACCTCCAGATGTCAGTAATTCTAAATAATCATTTTAAACTGTTTGGACAGGATTGCAGTCACGGAGACAATTAATCCAGCAAGGTTGAATGTCTGAGGGGCCATAAATTCTTGCCACACTAATACATTTTTTGTCCTTTTTTTGTCCTTTTCTTTTTTATTTTTCCTTCTTCCTTTTCTTCCATTCGTCTACCATTTATCTACCATTGTACTTCTTTCCTTTCATCGTATGATTTTCAGAATGCTTAGGGAAAAAAAGAAACCTAAAAATTCATGGCAAAATCAACTCCTGGAAAACTGAAGAAACTTTCACCAGCTCAATGGCAATATTTTTTTTCAATTAAATTTGATATTTAAAATGTTCATTTATTGCTGTTCCAGTCCAGAATGGGATATGAGGCAACCAGTCGATGTGTCTCTCTCACATCAATGTTTCTCTCTCTCTCCCCTTCCTTCCCTCCTTTCCACTCTCTCTGAAAAGCAAAGGGAAAAATATCCTTAGGTAAGGATTAACAGCAACAACAAAAAATAATTTAAAAAATGTGGAGAAGTTAAGAGTCTTTATACATTTTTGGTAGGAATGTAAAGTAGTCCAGGAGCCTTCAAAATGTTAAACATAGTGTTATTCAGCAATTCTACTTCTAGGTATATCTAAGTGAAATAAAACCATACGTCTACACAAAAACTTTTATTTGAATATTCATTGTAGCATTAATTTCAATAGCCAAAATGAAAATAACCCAAATGTCCATCCATTAATAAATGGCATAATGCAATATGGTATGTCCATATAATGAAATATGAGTGAGCAATAAAAAGAAATGACACAACTGAGGCAAATATTACAGCCCTAAAATTACAAATTAGTGAAACAAATGGACCATAAAGTAGTTTTGTAGTGTAAATATGATGTTTGATAAATTACCTAAGGAGCAAAAAATAATTTAGGGAAGGAGGAATTGTCCAGGCACAGATTTTTAGGTAGTATAGCCAGGGAAGCGCTCACATAGAAGATGGCCTTTGAGAGAAGTGTGCAAGGAACTGAGGGAGTGAGTCCTGAGTTTAATAAAGGCAGGAGACAGAGGAAACAGCCAGTGTGATCTCTGAATCTTCCAGAGATTATTAGAGAATGTTGAAGTCGTAGTACAGTAATCAAGGGAAGACAAATAGTTAATGAATTTAAGAAAGAAATGTTGACAAAATCACATAGAGCTTTGTGGTGTATGATAAAGATTTAGACATTTTCTCTGGTTGAAATAAAAAAGCACACATTGATATTCGTTATAGAAGTGATGCTATATAAATATTTCATTTTATTTTTAATACTTATTGAGTGTTTAACACTTTCCAACATAATTCTAAACACTTAAATGTAAAAAAATACATTTATAAGTAACACCTGCACATGATAAAGAAGTTTAAAGACTTAGCAGGGCAAATAGTGAAGAGTAATATTCCTTCCCATGCCTACATCTTCTTCTACCTCATTTCTGCTCTCTTGGGGCAATCATTGCTACTGTGTGTTTGTTGTTTTGTGTGTGTGTGTGTGGGGGGGGGGGGCAGGTATAAATTCTTCTATATTTTCCTATTCTATGTATTTGGAAGCATATATGTACATTTTTTTAACACAAATGGTTATGTACTAATATTTGTTTTACTTGTGTTTGTCATTTTTGACATTTTAGAGATCAACTCATGTAAATGAAGTTGTAAGAGAATTGATCTCATTTTTATTTTAAGAATCCTCTATAAAAGGGTAAAGGAGTAAGCAAGAGAGTAGTTATGAGGTTTTTGCAGTAATAGTGGTCAAAGATGATATTAGCTCAGATTGAGGTTATGGTAGTCAATGCATCACATAAAATATAGTGGGACTACTGTCCCCTTGAGTTGTGCCACATGAAGGGCTCAGTTAATGCAATTTTTGTAAAAGGTTCAAATTAAAGATATAATTTAAAGGAGAAACCAGCAATATTTATTGATAGATTTCCTGTGGAGGGGTTTTTGAGAGAAAGAAAAGCATAAAATATGATTTTAGGTCTTCAGCCTGAGCTACTGAAGCTATGGAGTTGTCATTTCTGAAACAGAGATGATTGCAGGAAAACCACGTGTGTGTGAGGATGACATGAGCTCAAATTTGTGCAAATTAAGTTTAAGTTGTCTATTAAATATCCAAATGGAGCTGTCTTTGCAATTAATAGATAAAGTTTAGAGAGCAGTCTGGTCTGGAGATATAAATTTTGAAAGTATCAGAGTGATGCTATTTAAAGCCAGGAGCCATAATGAGAACATATTGCCTTTTTCACTTACCACCCAATTCATCACCGCATCTATTAGATTTTCTCTGTCCTTCCAAACTGACAGTTGCCCCTCTCATGCACTTTTTAACATTTTTTAAAAATTAAAGTATAGTTAGCATTACATATTATATAAGTTTCCAGTGTACAACATAGTGATTTGACAATTATGTACCATACAATGTGATTACATCTGTCACCTTAGAAAGTGATTATGATATTATAGACCAGTGATGATGAACCTTTTGAGCTCAGCATGTCAGCATTTTGAAAAACCCTAACTTAATTCTGATGCCATGTCACATACAGAAATTTTTTGATATTTGCAACCATAGTAAAACAAAGACTTATATTTTTGATATTTATTTTGTATATTTAAATGCCATTTAACAAAGAAAAATCAACCAAAAAAAGGAGTTTGCGTATCACCTCTGACACGCATGTCATAGGTTCGCCATCACTGTTATAGACTATACTAGTGGCCTGGTGCACGAAATTCATTCACGGGGGGAGGGGGCGTTCCCTCAGCCCAGCCTGCACCCTCTCCAGTTGGGGACCGCTGGCTCCTAACCACTCACCTACCTGCCTGCCTGATCTCCCCTAACTGCCTCAGCCTGCCTGCCTGCCTGATCACCCCCAACTGCTCTCCACTGGAGGCTTGATCTCACCTCCAACTGTTCCTGCCTGCCCAATAACCCCCAACTGCCCTCCCCTGCTGACCTGATGTCACCCTCAACAGCCCTCCCGTGCTGGCCTGGTTGCCCCTAACTGCCCTACCCTGCCAGCCTTATTGCCCTTAACTGCCTCTGCCTCGGCCCGCACCACCATGGCTTTGTCCAGAAGGAAGTTGGATGTCCGGAAGATGGCTGGTCAACCAAGTCTAATTAACATATTACCCTTTTATTAGTATAGATAGATTATATAGGATAGGATTGCTTAAATGGGGGGGAAAGCCTTTTTCAGCAGGAGGAGATGCTCTTGGCAGACAAAAATACATAATCCCTATATCTGGACTGATAGCAGCCCTATGCACTATACTACCAAACTGGTCATTAAAAAATTGAACCACTTTCTTACACCTTAGACCAAACAGCTGCTGCCCTTAATACCCCTCCTCAGTCCCCACCTTAGGTTCTGCCTTCGCAGTTCACCCAGATTAGGTTCTGATTTGTCGGTTTCTATGCCAGTCAGCGTCAGAAGCTCCTCCTCCTAGGCAGCCATTGGCTCCTCACACTTCACCCAGATTTGGTTCTGATTGGTTGGTTTCTATGCCAGTCAGCATCTCCAGGCCTATCTCTGGGCCTGATCAGAGAGGTGGGGCTGATCATCAGCCCCCATAGAGGCTCAGAGAGAAAGAGAGGCGTGGCTGCTGTCCAGGCCCAGAGAGAAAGAGAGAGGCAACAGCTGATAAACAGCTGCCACGGAGGCTACGGATAAGACTCTGCTTTGCTCTCCAGGCCTTTCTCTGGGCCTGATTTGCAGCCCCCTCGGCAGTCAGTGCTGGGTCACTGTGCCCACAGTGGTGGCAGTCAGTGCTGGGTCCCCACAGCAACCCAGCACTGACTGCAGGACTGACTTCTGGTCGGTCCAGCCTTTGATCGTTTTGGACATTATGGACCCTGGGTTTTTATATATTAGGATTCTCTGTGTTTTACCTTACATTCCTGTTCCTTATTTATTTTATAACTAGAAGTTTGTACCTCTTATTTCCTTTTACTGCCCCCTCTTTATTAATCTGTTTCTGTTTTGTTTTATTTGTTCACTTGTTTTTAAATTCCACATATAAATGAAGTCATACTGTGTTTCTCTTTCTCTGTCTGGCATCTCACTTAGCAGCATACCCTCTAGGTTCATCTCTGTTGTAGAAATGACAACATTTCATTTTTTTAATTGGAGTATATATCATATCTTTATTCATTTATATATCAATGGAGACCTAGGTTGCTTCCATATCTTGGCCAATGAACATTTTGGTGCATAACTTTTGAGTTAGTGTTTTGTTTCCTTTGGATAAATACCCAGATACAGAATTTCTGAGTCATGTGGTATTTTTATTTTTAATTTTTTGAAAAAACTCCATTCTGTTTTCCTTAGTGACTGCGCTAATTTACAATCCCACCAGCAGTGCGTAAATGATCCCTTTTATTCACATCCTTGGCAACACTTGTTATTTATTGACTTTTTAAAAAATATATATTTATTTATTTTAAATTTATCATTATTGTTGAAAGTATTACAGATGTTACCCTTTTCCCCCACTGACTCTTCTAGTCTGCATCCACCTGCTTCCCCAGGCCTTCACCACACTATTGTCTGGGTCCATGGGATATGCATATATGCATATAAATTCTTTGGTTAATCTCTTCCTACCTGCCCACATGTCTCCACCTACCCTCTGAGATTCAACAGTCTGTTCCATGCTTTTGTATCTCTGGATCTATTCTGTTCATCAGTCCATTTGTTGAGTTTTAATAATAGCCATTCTGAGAGGTGTGAGGTAATATCTAATTGTGGTTTTGATTTGTATTTTCCTGATGATTAGTAATGGTTAACATGTTCACTTATGTCTGTTAGTCATCTGTGTGTCTTCTTTGGATAAATGTTTTTTTTGTTCTTTTGTTGTTGTTGTTTTTTAGTTCTTCTTTGTGTGTTCCTTTCTTCTTTTCTTGATCTTTTCCCTTGTGTTTTTCTGGTTTTCATTAGTGTTTTGTTTGGGTTCCTTTTTCTTATTTTTTTCTGTGTGTGTGTGTGTGTCTGTGTGTGTGTGTTTGTGTGTGTGTGTGTGTGTGTGTCTTTTGTAGGTTTTTGGTTTGTGTTTACCCTAAGATTCATAAATATTGACCTATATCTATTGTAGTCTGTAGGCATTTAAGTTCAAATGCATTTTTATAGTGCTACATTTTCACGCACACTTATGGTTTTGATGTAATATTTTGATCATTTTTGTGTAATCTATCTGTCAACTACTTATTGTAGTTCTAGATTATTTTGCTGCTTTTGTCTTTTAACATTCATATTTTCTTTATACATGGCTGATCTACTATCTTTGTTACATATATACCTTTACTAGTGAGATATTTTTCTTTTATCTATTTTCTTTTTTCTGATTATGGCCTTTTTATGAGTTAAAGAAGACCCTTTAACATTTCTTGTAGAACCATTTTAGTGGTGATAAACTCCTTTAATGTTAGGCTACTCTATAATAAATGGAGCCAATGATTTATTAGGCCTGACTGTCTGGAGAATATAACCAAATATATAATCAAATAATGGAATGGGACCATTAGTCCTAGGACTAATACAAAGATGTTTAAATAAATCTAAATAATCCTACTTGGCAATGTAGAAAGTGTTTTTGATCCTTATAAACCTAACCGCATTGTCTCATAATCTGAAGGTCGTGAGTTCAATCCTCATATAAGGCACCACCCGCTGGGGCTGACCAGCAGACCCTAAGCGACTGATGAATGATTGCTCTGACACACATTTCTGTGAAAGAGAGGCTAAGGGACTTCTTGGCTTGAGAAACCAAACAGCTCCATTCACCTGCCTCCTTAGGCTTTTATTGTAACAATAGCTTGAACTAAAATTAACTATTAGATACAATCAGTAGGGTAAGCATCCTTGAGAAGACACATGCATCTGCAGTGTCCTTTAAGGACGTCTAAAGGCTAAACATAAAGATTCCAGGGCTCATACTTGTTTGGTAAAGTCAAGGCAGCGTCTGCTGCCTTTGTCAAGGTCCCCCTAGAGGCCCCTGACCTTTCAGGGATTCCTCCTTATAAACTTTCCAACCAGGTCCTGTGCTTCCCCACAATGTACATTGTCCAGTGTTACACAACTATTAGCGTCAGGGGTAAAACTATATCCCAGATTTCTGACTTTTTTTTACTATTATTTTTCTGAAAGTATGAAGAATTAAATTCATGTTTGGAAATATCATATTTGTGAAGGGTGGGTCTATAAAAATATAAAATATGTAAATATTGTTTTAATTTCATTTTCTTTTTTTCTTTTAAAAACAGTGTTTTGTTGACTCCCTCACCCCTTTAGATATGTTATTGTGTGATTTGTATCTAGAAATCATAATAACTTTTGTCATTTTTCTAGGACTTATCAATTTTCTTGAACAGTGTAATTAAGTTATACAAAGACATCTGCCAACTGTAAAGCTTACCATTTGAAATTATAATAAAAAACTTGTTAAAATATAAGATTTGCCATAAAAGTAAAAATGATAACAATAGCAACAAAAGCAACTGAAACCTAACATATAAATAAATGATAGCTATGTAATTAGGAGCATTATAATTAATGCATGTCAAGAAATTTCATTATAAGATCCATTTTGAGGGTGTATCTAAGTTAAACATAAAATTACTAATTCTGATATATACATAATTATTTATAATAAAAGATTGACATTTTCTCTGGATATACAAAAAGAAATTGTCTACAAAAATTAGTTTTATTTTTCATTAGCAAGAAGATAGTTCCCTGAATACATGCAGTAAGCTATTATATATTTAGAAGGTCTAGATATGTTAGTGAATTAACATTTAATATAATTTTATATTTATTTTCCAGATTAGCTGTTCATTTCTATTAAAATGAACATTTGTCAATTTACAATATGATAATATAAAGTTACATTTGAATGAAGCCATATGGTATAAGCTCAATATGCACCAAGCATAGTTTATTTAAAAATATTCATGAACACAACACTAAAAGTAACACTCCCCTCCCCCCCCAAAAAAACAGTCTAATATATATTTGGCAAATAATGAAATCCAGACAATAGATCCCAAACATTCTAAAATAAAAATACAAACATTCCTTCAAAAATGGGCTCATAAAACACCTCTCTCTCTCTCTCTCTCTATATATATATATATATATATATAGCCAACACATAAAAAACTACTCAATGTCATTGGTCATTAGGAAAATAAACACTGAAATCAAATTTCGATATCATTTCAAACCAACTATAATCATAAAAGCATAATATGCTAATTAGACCAGACAACCGAACGACCTTCCCAACGACCTTCCAGAGGAAGCCAGGCCTGCAAGGGCCAAGCCCACCACTGTGGCTGCGAGGGCCAAGCCCCTTGCATGAATTTCATGCATTGGGCCTCTAGTAATGAATATAATTAGAAAGACTGACACACCAAATATCAGTGAGGATGTGAGCATATATTACTGGTGGAATTGTAAATGGTATATCTGTATTGTAGAGCTGCTTTTCAGTTTTAAATAATTCCTAGATTATTTAGCCAAGAGAAATGAATATAAATATGTGCATAGAAAGACTTGTATTCCTATTATTTGGGGAAAAAATCCAAATATCCAGTGACGAGAGAACAAATTCTCATTGTGTCATATATAATGTGCTATTCAAAAACAAAAAATGATTTAATGTATACAAAAACATGAGTGAATCTCACATTGAACTAAATAAGAAAAACTGACATAAAAGTGTAAATACTGTATAATTCAATTTATATAGAGCTTTAGAGAAGGAAAAAGAGCTTTTGTGCTAGAAATTAGAAGAGTGGTTGTCTCCTCAGAGAATGGGGTTGAGAATTTGACTAGAAAGGATACAAAGAGGCTTTCTTGGGTCACAAAAATGTTATAATTTGATCCAATGTGAATTACATGAATGTGTACGTTTGGCAAAACTTGTTAAATTTTACACTTCAGATCTATATACTTAATTAAGCATAGATTATACCTCCCACTTATGAATATTTGCTAATTTTTGTCTTCCAATCTAGACTATATTTTCAAGAAGGCTAGATTTATACCCATGCTGCTTAGTACCATACCTTACGTATAGCAGGAAGATGTTTATTGAATAAATATATAAAGGAGAACAAATGTATGAGTTTATGGACTAAACGTGATCATTTGAAGATGGTGAAGGGTAAACTGTGAAACATATGTTGGTCTGAAGAAAAAGGATGAATATAGGATCATACAAATGCATTTGATTTGGGAAATGTTGGAGAAAACTGCTCATTTTCAAGAGATGAGTTCGGTTATCAATATGTTGAGTTTGGAATAATTTTATGGCATCCATAATATATTACAAAAGTATAAATAATTTGATTTCCATTATTCCTTCCATAATTATCCAGGAGAGCAAGCAGGTATTTCAGTACAGCTCTATCATTCTGAGTTTGGACCCTGTTAGCGAAGATATCTGCTGAGACTTGAAACACAAGGTATCTGCCCAACACCAGGCGTAAGTGTAATATCTCTTCTTTACCCCAAGGCAATATTGGCAAATAATCACTAAAAATGTAGACAGAGGAGCCTAGAGGATTATGATGAAGTTGAAAAATGAGTACTGATATAAAGATCAATTTTTTTTAATTTCTTTATAAATGAAAAAGATTGTATAGAGTTTACATTAATAAAATAATGTATTTAGTACAAGGGCATTAAAGTTAAATAACATTTACTGAACTTTCACTAATTTTTCAATAAATGCTACTTATTGCCCACAAAATAACAGAAATGGTACTATGTGCTGAATAATATTTGATCCATTCTTCTGGTGATTTGGGGGATTAATTATGATCTATTTCGTCCAAGATAATGGGCAGGCATAAAAAATTTGAGGAAGGAAAGTATCATTGAAGGCTTTTGGTAAATAGAAATGGAGTGGAACCATTGCCTTTCTGAACAAGAACAAAGGAAAAAATTCCCAAAGTTGCTACCGGCAGCTAACTTTTGACACTAAAGCAATGGTTCTCAACCTTCCTAATGCTGCGACCTTTTAATACAGTTCCTCATGTTGTGGTGACCCCCAATTTCATTGTTACAAATTGAACATAATTAAAGCATAGTGATTAATCACAAAAACAATATGTAATTATATATGTGTTTTCCGATGGTCTTAGGCGACCCCTGTGAAAGGGTCGTTCGACCCCCGAAGGGGTCGCGACCCACAGGTTGAGAACCGATGCTCTAAAGGGAACCAAGGTGCAAAGCTAGCCCAGCAAAAGTGCCAGCAGAGGGTACCAGCTAGAATAGGGCTTTCTGATGTTCGTGCGGGTCCACAGAATCGACCAACCCTTGGCGGTATTGTACCTGTGGCATTGTAATTCTGTGAGGTGGTGATTTCCTTAGTGATTGACAAGAATGCCATAGTTTCTGCTACATGCAACCAAAGATAGCCTGACTGATCCAGTTAACAATTCCTCATCTTACTGAGAAGAAAATAGATACTTGATCTTTAATGACAATGACATGATGTAGCTGTGAGAAAAACCAAGTATCGCTGAGGTATGTGCAGCTACTTGTCATCTTGTTGGGATAACTCCTCCCAAGCTGTCAGCACTTACTTAGCTGCCTTGAAGACCTGCCCCTCAAAAACATTCTTGCCTAATCATTAGGCACAATCTTAAATTGAATTGAAAGACTGAATGTATGCTCATGATTCTATATGTTGCAAGTAAAGTTTATGAATTTTTAATTTTACTGATTACTAACATCTCTCTCTAAGACTAACCAGTAAAATCCAACTTTGATTTAATATTCCACTAAAACTCAGACACAACAGAAGTCTCAGCCTTACAGACCATTAATTTTTACATAGATCCTTATCTTTGTATTATTCTTTCTCAAATATGACCACATCGACTCCATTCTTGAATCAATCATATTTCTTAGCAAAAGGATTCTAACTATCTGTCATCTATCTACCATCTATTTATCTAAGTTTCCTTCATATTCTTTAATTGAAAGATGTCTGTCCTCTTAAAATATTATTTCCCTGTTTGCCTCACAATAGGTCAGAGGCCATTCCCATCACCAGGTCCCATCTTTCCAGAAAACAAGTAAAATAAGAAAAAACAAAAATATTAGAGTTCTAAAACTCACATTCTCATAATTACCTAAGGGGGAGAGATCAACCAAAGGGCTAGTATGCATGTATATAAGCCTAACCAATGGACATAGACAATAGTGGGGTGAGGGCGTGAGTGGGGGGTGGGGCAATGGGGGGTAAGGGGCAATGGGGGAATAAGGACACATATGTAATACCTTAATCAATAAAGAAATAAAAAAAAAATAGATGCAATAAATAAAAGAACTAAAAGGGTAAAGTCTCCTAAAGTAAAAAAAATAAATAAATAAATAAAAATATCCATTTTCTCTAATAATACATTATATAACATGTTTTGATTTAATAGATTTTTTTCTAAAAAATTTCTTTTTTTTCTTTATTTATTAAGGTAAAAAATTTCTTTACAGTTTGTTCAATTCAGAATTCAATCTAAGATCAAATATTTTCCTTTTTTGTTATTTATTCTAATATTTTATTTTTATATGTAAACTTTTGTTCGATTTTACTTGTTAGTTTTTCAAACTTACAATAACTTTTCATGATTTTCTCTTTAGTTTTAACTTCTGACATTTTATACACTTATGAATAGGCAGGAGTAGGCCCCAAATTCAATGGCTTTGATTCATGTGGTAATACTTTGTGTGCCTCTTTAATTACATGACAGTGTCTTCAATTTGTTCATGCATGTTACCCATCTTTTTCACTACTTCTTCTGTCACATTAATTATATATATTTTACAGTCCCTAATAGTTCCAACTGCTTGGTCATCTCTGAATCTGATTTCATTGATTATTTTATCTCTTGACAAAGTCCCACCACCCCACCACATGGGCTTTAGTGAGTGAGTGAGTGTACAGAGGTATATGTGCTTAATTTTATTGAATATTGGATCACTTGTGTAGGCTAGGAAAGCCTGAAATAAATATCTGTTATGCCTGGGAATAAAAACACTTCTTTTAAGGCATTTGTAATGGGCTTGAATCAATCTCTTCAGGAGTTGAGCTGGGTTTGGGTTTTATTGCTTCTGTGGGGATCATCAGTGTCCCAAAGGCTTCCAATTTCTCCAGTGATTAGTGTGGGCTGAAATGCTGAAGAGTTTTTCTACATGCAAAAATTTTACCTTCAGGTTTGAGTCATTCCTAGATGTGTGTAACACAGAAGGCTCTCTCTCCTTGGTCTCTCCTTCAGATGTGCGCTGCTGTTGCTCATTATTAGGTGCCTGCTAGGCTGGAACAGGAGAGGCAGATGGGTTCTGCTTACTTTTAGCTTTTTTCCTAAGCCTTAGTGTTAGGTAGACTACAGGTGCGTGACCTCAGGGCTGGCGTTTTCTTGGCATTTCTGCCACTCCTAATCGCAGGCAATCATATGCTGTCTTGTATCTCTGCCCTCCAGAGGTGGACCTTTGTGCCTGTCCACACCTGACTACTTCTCTCCCATATCTAAATTGTAAAGGCAGCCTCTCTCCAATTTTGCCCTGTCCCACTTTCTTGTGAGTAGCTAGCAGGAAATCTATCAAAAACACCTTTGAGCCCTACCCGGTTTGGCTCAGTGGATAGAGCATCAGCCTGTGGACTCAAGGGTCCCGGGTTCGATTCCGGTCAAGAGCATGTACCTTGGTTGCGGGCACATTCCCAGTAGGAGGTGTGCAGGAGGCAGCTGATTGATGTTTCTCTCTCATCGATGTTTCTAACTCTCTATCCCTCTCTCTTCCGCTCTGTAAAAAATCAATAAAATATTAAAAAAAAAACCCACCTTTGAAGAGGTATGAACTCCCTTTGTATGTGTGACCCCCAGGATTTCTATAAGAATATGCTTTTTCAAAAGGGTAATTGTTATGGCCTTTAATGAGTACTTATTTACTGAGTACTAACATACTTTTAGGACACTATCAGGCACTAAAGAGAAATAGCTGTAAAAAAATCATAGATATTTCAAATACTGGCTCTAGAAAAGACCTTAAAGATTATCTGCTTTACTATCTTTAGAATTAATGTCCATAGATATTAATAAATTTTAGTCCAAAAGTGGGTTAATGATTTGCATATTTTTAAAATATATACAGATATTTTTAAAACTGTTAGTTTAAACAAAGTTACTTGGGATTCTTTAGCTCATGATTTTAATGTGTAATGCCCCTTGAGATATACTACAATGTAGATACTGCAGAAAATGTTAGTCAAAATTTTTT
Organism: Myotis nattereri; assembly: GCF_964212035.1. Classification (NCBI taxonomy): domain Eukaryota; kingdom Metazoa; phylum Chordata; class Mammalia; order Chiroptera; family Vespertilionidae; genus Myotis; species Myotis nattereri. The sequence continues at coordinate 63,379,517 of NC_138084.1, read as the reverse complement.
TTTTTAAATATATTTTATTGATTTTTTACAGAGAGGAAGGGAGAGAGATAGAAAGTTAGAAACATCGATGAGAGAGAAACATCGATCAGCTGCCTCCTGCACTTCTCCCACTGGGGATGTGCCCGGAACCCAGGTACATGCCCTTGCCCGGAATTGAACCTGGGACCTTTCAGTCCGCAGGCCGACGCTCTATCCACTGAGCCAAACCGGTTTTGGCTAATCAAAATTTTTAAATTAAACACATTCTTAATTTCCAGATAATCACAGAAAAATATTGTTCCACTGAACAAATGAACATTCATTGGCAAATGCTAATCTAATATAACCCTTTTATAGAAATACTAGGGGCCCAGTGCACGAAATTCGTGCACTGGGTGTGGGGGGCGGGGGAGAGTGTCCCTCAGCCCAGCCTGCCCCCTCTCACATACTGGGAGCCCTCAGGCGTAGACTCCCATCACCCTCTGATCACCTGATTGGCCCCTTGCCCAGGCCTGACGCCTCTGCCAGAGGTGTCAGGCTTGGACAGGGGACCCCCATCTCCCCCCGATCACTGGCTCTGGCCCCCGCCCAGGCCTGAGGCCTCTGGCCCAGGAATCATGCCTGGGCAGGGGACCCCCATCTCCCTCTGATCGCTTGCTCCACCCCCCGCCCAAGCCTGACGCCTCTGACCCAGGCTTCAGGCCTGGGCAAGGGGACCATCATATCCCCCGAATCCCCGGCTCCGCCCCCCACCCAGGCCTGATGCCTCAGCCAGAGGAGTTGACCCTCATCACCCTCCGATCACCAATCACCGGATCGGCCCCTTGACCAGGCCTGAGGCCTCCGGCAGAGGTGTCAGGCCTGGGCAGGGGACCCCCAGCTCCCCGCGGTTGCAGGCTCCGCCCCTGCCCAGGCCTAACACCTCTGGCCTAGGCTTCCGGCCCGGGCAGCGGGGACCTGCAGTGGCAGCGGGGGGCGCTGCGATCGTGGGCTTCGCTTTAGGCCCAGGCAAGGGACCCCTAGCTCCTGGGACTGCCAGCTTCGACCATGCCCAGCTCCCATCGCTGGCTCCACCCCTACTTCCTGCTATCACTGGCCAGGGTGGCAAAGGCGCCTGATTCTCCGATCATGGCTGGGGGGCAGGGCAAAGGCGGCCCCAGGGCCGCCTTTGCCCTGCCCCCCAGCTCTTAGCTCCCCCCTGGGTTTCCGATCACTGTCAGTGGCAGGGGGCTTCTTCCTGCTTTCCCTTTCGCCTCCCTGCATTGTGCCTACATATGCAAATTAGCCGCCATCTTGTTGGCAGTTAACTGCCAATCTTAGTTGGCAGTTAATTTGCATATAGCCCTGATTAGCCAATGAAAAAGGTATCGCCGTACGCCAATTACCATTTTTCTCTTTTATTAGTGTAGATGTGCATGATGAGGCCCGGAAGGTGAATTTCTTTTAGGAACTTTTAAGGTACAAGATGTAAAATGATTAAATTAATATTAGGCCTTATATATCTTGAATTTCAAAATAGTACACAAAAATTTCATAGTTTACCATTAAATCTGCAGAAAAGTCAGAAAACATATTATTATCAGTTCTATTACAAATATATTACTGGCATTGTTACTTCCAAAGTAGTTTCAAATAAGTCAAATGACTTGCCCAGTGTGCTAGGTCTAACAAATATCAAAAAAATACAGAATTTGAAATTATGCTTTCTTCTACATGCTACGATAATGCAAATTTTTTTTTCAGATACAAAGAGAGAGAGAGAAAGAGAGAGAGAGGGAGAGAGAGAGAGAGAGAGAGAGAGAGAGAGAGAGAGATTTCTATAAGAAAAAAAATTACTATAAATTAAATGACCTGAGAATATTTCATGGCAAAGATGCGAAATGAGCCAAATTGGTTGAATTGCATTTGGACAGGACAAAAGCAGTGTTGTAAGTAGAAGGCACAGTAAAAACAAAGGCAAACAAATAAAAACAGAATGGCAAAAGTGGAGGAAAGTGAGATTGTAAACCTAGCTAGAGTGCTGAATGAGCACAGGTTTGATAGGAGACAAGTTTGATAGGAGACAAGTTTGGATGTACCAAGAGAAACTATGTTAAAAAGGTACCTAAAATAATGCTAAAACATTGTGTGTTTTTTTTTTTTTATAAACACAGAGGTTTTATAAACACAGGGAGGAAAGTGTCTTTTAAAAAAATTATTGGATTCAAAGAAAAAATAACACATTTAAAATCATAAATAGAGTAGTTAGACTAAGGAAAACTTAATTCCTTAGCAGTACTAAATTTTATCCTTACCACCCCTTATGGGCAGAAGTTGGTTTGTGCTCAAAGACCCTTTATTTCTTTAAAAAATGCACTTGTGCAGAATCCATTCATATGGTGTTGAGTTATAAGAGTATGAACAGGAAACTTTTCTTCATTTGGAAGAAAAGCAATTCAATTCTTCCCCCTACCTATATTTGGTATAATTAACAAAAACAAACAAACAAAATAGCTGAAAGTATGCAGCCCCAAAGTGGGCAGGATTGCAGTTTTTATTGAGGAAGGAAAATTATGCCATATTTGAAGAAATTTGGTTAACTGTTTCGAAATGTGGAGAATATAAATTATGCATTAGAATATGTATGAGGAACATTTTCTTCATTGTGTTCAAAGGCTACTGCAACAAGGGCCATTGGAGTTAAGAAAGCTTAGCTCAAAGTTTTTCAGTTAAGATAGTTTTACTGGAATGCGTCCAAATCATGGGTGCTAAAGCAAAAATGAATTATGTATGTATAAATCTGCAGCATCAAAGGGAGCAATTATCAATTAAATGAACTAGAGAGCCTTCCTTTTTTCCTCATAAATTATCAGTGAAATATAATACATTTATGTAGACTATTTCCCCTGCAAAACTTTCAGTCTATTTCAATTTCATTGAGATAATATTTACATATGCTGTTGTGTGACGAAGGGATTAGTGGATATATAAATGGAGTTTGGCTATGGTTTTCATGGGGGATCAGAACTATCTTTAACAAATATTTTGTCAGGTGTTTTTGTATGATTTGCTCTCCAGAAAAGAGATTTCAAAAGTCTCTTACTCATTTGCTCCATTCTGAGCTTAGCAGTGCTCAGATTTATTTAGCACCCTGGGAATCAGCCACCTTGTGATTAAAGAATGGAAGGCTTATTGAGCATAAGTAAGTTGGTCAAGATACTGAAGTTAGAAATAAGACCAAGATGCAAGTCCTCTTCCATTTAATCACAAATTTAAGGTTCTTTTCATGACTAACTGCATAAAAATTATGTGCCTCTGTCAATTTTAAACATGATAACTTAGGTAGGTTTAAAAATATATGTAAAAATGAACAAGTTAGAATATGTATATTAAATCCTAAATTGAGCGATACAAACATTAAATGCTGTAAATGTATGAATGAGGGACGTTATGTGTGGGCTGGTATACTCTAACAGGTATAATAGAGTGGATGAGACTTTCTCCATTGCACAAAATATGAGTAACATTTACAAGAATAGAGGAAATATCATTGTAAATATTTATATTTTCCCAAATAATTGACATCGTATTTCCTTCCTAGATCACAGCATAATCTTAACTTACGATGTGGACAACATTACCCTTTTTAACTATATATATATATATATATATATATATTTGATTTTTTACAGAGAGGAAGGGAGATGGATAGAGAGTTAGAAACATTGATGAGAGAGAAACATCGATCAGCTGCCTTCTGCACGCCCCCCCCCCCCCCCGGGGATGTGCCCACAACCAAGGTACATGCCCTTGACCAGAAATGAACCTGGGACCCTTCAGTCTGCAGGCTGATGCTCTATTCACTGAGCCAAACTGGTTAGGGCAACATTACCCTTTTTACCTTTTCACCTAACTTTGGCAAAAGTGGCCCTGGGACAGTGATGTGCATGCCCTGCTGTAGCCCTATTGACTCCTAAAATCACTTGACCATGGTAACCATATGTTTGTGTATATTTAAGCATGATATCTCCAAGGGACAATATTTGTGAGAATAAAGCTTACACCTTCTTCAAAAAACCTCTGTATACTCAAGAGCTGGCATAGTTTTTATATTTAGTTAATAAGAAACCCACTATATGTGTCTCATGGATTAAAAATACATCACTGGACTTCTGACTTCTGCTGTAGGATGCAGAAAGGAGGAAATAGGTTTGCTTCAAAACTTAAATAACAGAAATCAACTTTATGAATTATTTGACCCTATCAACAAATTGAGGCCACGTGGCCTTCGTCTACCTAAGTCTAAGGAAAGACAGGTGACTGTGGAGGATAGGCCCACAGATATTCACTTATTTGCAGTAGATACAACTCCATGTAAGAGAGTCCAACTAGCATAGATCACTAGTAGGTGAAAGCCAAGTGCAGGCTGGCAGGGATGTGTGAAGAAAGATAATCACAGTAAATAGGTATGTGCATTGAAGGCTATCAGAGCAACAACAATAACAAAACACAGACTTAGCTCAAATCCTAACTAGAATAATTTATCGTTACTCACTTAAGGCAAAAAGGAAGGGAAAGATTTACCTATTTCCAGACATAAAAACTGTTTATCCCAGTTCCTACTGACCTACATGAATTGTTCATATTTCAATAAAGTGTTTTGAAATAGATGAAAAAGCAAAAAGTAACACATTCCCAAGAGACTAATGAAACTAAGAGATGCCACAGATGTTGCAGTTATCTGTTAAGAATTTAAAATAATGATGATTAATATGTTAAAGTTCCAAGTAGAAAAGGTGACAGTACATAAGATCAAATGAGTGAGCTCAGTATCAATATGGACCTAATGAGAAAGAATCAAATTACAACGTTAGAAATAAAATGAAAGCTTAATAGAAAAGGTTTTCAATGGTTTCATCAACAGACTTGCATAGATGTTAAAAGAACCAGTGAACACAATCTATAATAAAGAAAGTGTAATATGCTAATTAGATCGGATGTCCTTCCAGACAACCTTCCAGGTGAAGCCAGGGCTGCGAGGGAAGCCTGGGTCCCGGGTGCCAGGGGGAAGCCGGTGCCAGTAGCCGGGGGAAGGAAGACCTACTCTTGCATAAATTTTGTGCATGGGGCCGTTAGTAATAGATAAACATAAATTAGCCAAAATAAAATAAACAGAGAATGAATAATGAAATAAAAAAATTAGAACACCTAAGTACAGTTGGACAATATTACATGATCTAAATGGTGTCTAATTGGAATCCCAGGAGGACAAGAAATAGAAAAAAATGGTAAAGATTAAAAAAATATTATCTGAGAATTATCCAAAATTAATGATTGATACAAAACTCAAAATCTCTGAGAGCACCAAGAAGGATACAAACAAAGTCAAACTACTGAAAATCAAAGATAATCAGAAAATATTGAAGGCAGGTAGGGGAAAAGAAAGAAGTAGCATGTTCACTGGATAAAATAAAATTATAATTGACTTCTCATCAGAAACCATGCAAGTCACAGACAATGGAGTGATGCCTTAAAAGTGCTGAGAGAGCCCAGCCTCGAGGCTCAGTGGTTGAGCAGCCACCTATCAACCAGGAAGTCACGGTTCCATCTGGTCAGGGCATAAGCCCGGGTTGCAGACTCAATGCCCAATGTGGGACATCCAATCAATGATTCTCTCTCTCATTGTTGATGTTTCCATCTCTCTCTCCATTCCCCTCCCTCTCTGAAATCAATCCTATATAATAAAAGGCTTGCTGAAACCGGTTTGGCTCAGTGGATAGAGCGTTGGCCTGCGGACTGAAGGGTCCCAGGTTCGATTCCGGTCAAGGGCATGTGCCTGGGTTGCGGGCACATCCCCAGTGGGGAGTGTGCAGGAGGCAGCTGGTCGATGTTTCTCTCTCATCAATGTTTCTAACTCTCTATCTCTCTCCTTTCCTCTCTGTAAAAAAACAAACAAACAAACAAAAAAAAAACTCAACAAAATATATTAAAACAAAAGGCTATATAATATGCAAATTGTCTCCTCCCAAGTTCCACCCACCAGGAGTTCGATGGCTGGCTATGACGTGTGCTGACCACCAGGGGGCAACGTGGAACAAAGGCAGGCCCTGGCCCAAACTGGCAGCTGGGGAAAGGAAGGCCTGGATCTGCCCTGATTGCTGGCCAGGCCTAGGGATCCTACCCATGTGGAATTTCATGCACTGGGCATCTAGTAAAAAATATATATGTGTGTGTGTGTGTGTGTGTATACACACACATACATGAGTGCTGGAGAAACAGTAGCAACAGCAGTTGATCAACCTAGAATTCTATACTCACTTTCATAAGTGAGAAGAGAAATCTTTTCTTATATGAGACGAGAGAGAGAGAGAGAGAGAGAGAGAGAGAGAGAGCACATTGTTAGCAGGCCTAATTTAAAAGATTTGGAATTTAACTCAGCAAGTTGAATACTCAGATAACAAAACTGCTGTGATGTCAACTAGTGAAGCAATCGGAGTTTAGCAATAACACTGGTGCCTTTCAGGGCGGAAGAGGCAAAGGGGGTTGGGGGCTCAAGAGCAGAGAAGCTCTGCTGTCCAGTGGGAGCTGGAACTCTGGACGAAAGGATGTCTGGCAGCATCTGGGATCTCAGGGAAGCACAAACACATACATGCCTCCTGAAATAGAAACTCCCTCAAGGAATTCAATTGCCCAAATCAAGCTGGCGGAGAGTCAGTTTGGCAAGCTACACAAATTAGCCCGGGAAATACAGACTGTGCCCGCCAGCCTCTCTGAGATACAGGACCAAGAGCATGGAGAATGGCTCTGAGAGCAAAGAGACAAATGACCCGTTCAGCACACATTTAAAACAGATTTTCTGTATTCATTTCACCACTATCCTATAATTAACTCCCAAACAAAACATCACATCTCTGTCTGATATGATGCAACTATATTTCATAAAACATAACTACTCTTCCTCTCCCCAAAGACTCATCAATTATTTCATTTATTGTCATGGTTCAAAGTTTTCAGGTGATATGAAGGCTTCCCCATGAAATCCATATGTGGCATCTTGTGGTCTTGTGACATATAGACTAAATTGTAATTGTTTTTGTTAAATTTATTTTTATTGTTGAGTATTACAGATGTACTTTTTTTCCTCATTGACCCCCTCCACCCTACTCCCACCACTCCCAGGCCTTCATCACACTATTGTCTGTGTCCATGGGCTATGCATATATGCATATACATTTTCCTGTTGACATTACTCATATTCTTTTTACAAAATAATAGGAGAAATGGAAGGGAAAAGGAATATAATTAGCTAATATGTACAGGTTAATGTACATAGGCATATATAATCTCTCTCTCTCTTTCTCTATCTCACACACACACACACGTAAACTGCTAAATTCCTCATTTCTCTAAGTGGTTTTAAGACTATTGTTATTTATCACTTCCTTTGCTTACCATCTATCACATACCTCCTTTGCCCTAAGCTAGCATCTCAGTTGATCACTATTATTTTTAAAACATATGAAAGTTAAATTCAGTCTTGAAATGCCCATGTATTTAATTTTCCTGATTTAATTGAGTTGATGCACTTATTACTTAATGTTTGCTATTGGGCATGACAGTAATCAGGAGAGTTCTAGGGAATCCTCTGGGTTGTACATATAGACCCTGGATTACGTTATAGTAACAGCAACCAATTTTCTCCCTTTTAATCAGAATTAATCATCCCAGCCAGTAGAGACCTTGTTTTCATCCCGTTGAGCAACAGAGACATAGCATACGTACCTGAGGAATATAGGTTTTCAATAAGAATTTACGAAATCATTCAAACAACTGTGTTTCCAGTTATATGTGAGAGACTTTGTAAAAATATATTTTTACTAGAGGCCCAGTGCACAGATTCATGCATGGGTGAGGTCCCTCAGCCTGGCAGGCGATTGGGGCTGATCAGGGCCAATCAGGACCAGCCAACCAGGGGAAGGGACTGCAGGAGGTTGGCCGGCCAGGGGGCAGCTCTTGCATTGAGGTTACTTAGGCTATATATATATATATATATATATATATATATATATATATATATATGGTAGAAGGAGATAAATATCAATGATAACAGAGAATCATTGATTGGCTGCCTCCTGCACACCCTGCCCCCCAATTGGGGATAGAGCCCACAACCTAGGCATATGCCCTGACCAGGAATCAAACCCTAACCTCTAGGTTCATAAGTTGATGCTCAACCACTGATCCACTCTGGCTGGGCATGTGGGAGACTTTTGTTAGGTATGCTGCTCACTAAATGTGTAAAGTGACTCTGACCTTTTTGAATATTAACCTTGATATTTCCTCACTTTGCATTCCTTATTAAACCTTTTGTGTTAGTCCAGCATAACCTTAATTTTGGCATCAGTTAAAACAGACAAAAAAATGTGTAAACGAATGAAAGAAATTTAGAGACAGAAAGAGGCAGTTTTAGGGAAGGAGAGGCCATGGGAGAGGAATGCATACGTGACTGGCAGTAACAGCTCCAAGCAGCCAGGTTGTTTATGTTATATACACAGAGGATGGAGGAATGTTACAAGATGAGGGGAAGAAGAAGAGGGGGCCAACTGGTGGGCTTTGTAACTTTGAAACTGATGCCACGCAGGGAAGAAGGGGAAAATGACCAACTAGGAGAGCACAGGGGACATAAACTAAGGAAGGGTCCAATTAGGAAGTGTCACGAACAAGCAAAGAAGCTCCCAGCGTTTATAAGCCCATAGTAGACAAAGAGAGTCATGGGACTTTTTTTCTCATTTTTTTTTTTGAGAGAGCAGTCTATCCCATTATGGGGACCCCTTACCAGGTTGTTTCCCCTTTGAGGGCCCCTCCCCACGGGGAGTTTGTATACACTTGCAATAAGCCTCCACATTTTTGCTTAAAATCTTTCAGTCCGTGAAATTTATTCTTCAAACTTCGTGAGGCAAGAATCCTGCCATGAGAGTCTGAGCTTGCCATTCCAGGTATCACTAGTAAAACTTAAAAACAACAACAAAAAACCAAACAAACATGACAATCTATAGAAATTTAGGAGAATTCTTTGCTGTGAAAAGTTTGGCTTACAGAAACCTTAATGGGCCCCTCTTACTGATCACCATCCTGATTAGAAACGTGGGTATGAGTTGCAGCTCTTAATTAGTTTGCTTAAAAGTTACAGGAAGGAATGGACTGGATTCCATCACAAACAAAATACTTTTGTAATGGCCAAACAGATGTCATAATTAAACACAAAGAAACCACTAAATCTATCAAGGTATGATGATTGTTTATTCCAAAAATGCTAGAAGTTATTTTATAAAGAATAAAATTCAACATGATTGCATTTAGTGGCATCTTAAAATGGCCACTTTTTTGTTTTTTAAAAAAAAAAGCTGAATCTGAGAAAACAAGTATATTGACATTGATGTGCTCCCATAATTTTTTAGCAAAATGGGTTTTTCATTAGGTAAATTAGATTTTAAATGCCTTAGCCTGAGAGAATTATAGTTAACAAATATTATATCAAACCAGATTTATCTGATATAAGTAATAATTTGCTATTTTTGTAAACATTTTTGTGTGAAGTTTCCTGGAACTGGCATGCATTAGTAATTTACAAATTTTAATTGATATGTGATTTAGTTACTATATGTCAATCTTAATGTTGCTTTTGATTCCTCTTAAATATTCTTACACATCTAGTGAACCCAAATGAATAAGAGAATAGACTTTAATTGAGAGATAAAGATGTGCATTTCATAAAACAAAAGCATTTGGCAGGATATTGACTCCAGTTTGCCACCAGCTCAGCATATTGGCTGATGATATTGATTACTGAAATACAAATAGTGCGACCCTAAAAAAAATTTGAGTTGTCTATTGCTGTGATACCTGTATCAAGACATACTAAAGGCAGACTAATTGCTTTCAGGTAATTTGAAAAATCACAACAATCAAATATGTTCCTTCAGTGATATACAGTGTGAGTAAGTGTTGTTCCTGGTGCTTTTCTCACTTTGTTCTTCAGTTTAAAGACATATTTTATATTAGGACTGTGGCAATTCGTGTGAAACATAGACTTCAAGTACCAACTACTTAGTTTTGCTGCCACCAGAAAGAAAGAAAAAAAAATTGAAGTATCACTGCTTGATTTCTTGATAGCCTATTGTCCTCTGCTGCCAATTATAGATTTCAGAAGGGGAAAGAAATATAAAATGCAAACTTCTCTCCACTGCTCTCAGATATTTATGAATTTTCTTTTACTTCAATAGAAGAAATTGTACTGAAAAAAACAGTGAGATCTTGAAAAACCAACAATATACTGAAATGCAAAAAAAGAAAGAAAAGGAATTTTGGACTGAGTATAGGGAACCTAGACCCATTCCTATTCCTTCACATGTCTTCTGTGAGGCCTTAGTTAACAGACTTCTGGTTAGATTGCTTCTAGTCATTAGTGAAAAGATAATGGCCATTGTATTTAAATAAATTTAATTGGGATTCCTCCTCTGTCACCAACTTTTATTTACTTTTGTTTAACCTAGAAAAAGTTACATTTTCCAAACCTTGGTTTATTATGTCTCCAGTCAGGAGATTTTACTTACTTATTATGTTTTGCATATTCTAAGCATTAAATAAATATTTTCCTGTATAATCCCCCTTCTCCTTTAGAGTTTCTTCTACCTCATCCTGTGATAGCATTCAGTGATTTTAATGTATGAAACTCATTAAATAAATCTAAAGCTACTTTGATCATTTACTTAGTAATATTTGCTTGTATACATTCAATCTATTTATTTGAGATATTCTAGACTAATAATCCCAAATTATGCCATAAAAATAACCCTTACATTAAAAAGTTCTGTGGTTGTGAGTTTCTAAAATTAGCTATTTAAAAAATAAATAAAAGTACATCACAAGTTGTATATTTATTCTTTAACAAAATTATTTCCTCATTAATTATATACTTACAACTTCCTATATTTCCTCAGGGTGCTATAAAATAATTATTTATTCTAAGATCTTTTCATATTACCAATTACAGGACTATATACAGCCTATCTACTAAAACAGTTTCTTGTTGAGTGAAAAATTTAGTTTATGTTTATTTGCAAGCCTGGTTGAAAGAAAAAAAAATGATGTTTATAATTTCATCTTTTTTTATGACTGAAAAACAAAATCTCAACTCTCCCATACCTTCAATGTTCTGTGACCAGCCTGCAAACATCCATCAGCCCCTCACCCAGGCTGGCCAGGCACCCAAGTGGGACCCCCCACCCTGATCTGGGACACCCTTCAGGGCAAACCAGCCGGCCCCCACCCGTGCACCAGGCCTCTATCCTATATAGTAAAAGGGTAATACGCAAATTGACCCTAACAGCAGAAAGACTGGGAATGACTGGTCACTATGACACACACTGACCACCAGGGGGCAGATGCTCAATGCAGGAGCTGCCCCCTGGTGGTCAGTGCGCTCCCACAGGGGGAGCTCTGCTCAGCGACAATCCAGGCTGACGGCTGCCAGTACAGCGGTGGTGGTGGGAGCCTCTCCTGCCTCCTCAGCAGCACTAAGGATGTCCAACTGCAGCTAGGCCTGCTCCCCGTTGGCAAGTGGACATCCCCTAGGGGCTTCCGGGCTGACAGAGGAATGTCTGATTGCCATCTTAGGCCCAATCCCCCGGATTGCAGGCCTAAGCCAGCAGGTGGTCATCCCTCGAGCGGTCCCAGACTGCGAGAGGGCACAGGCCAGGCTGAGGGACCCCCACCCCTCACCAAGTGCACAAATTTTTGTGCACTGGGCCTCTAGTATCTATATAAATGTACAGCTCTGTAAGTGCTTGTGCTGGTTTTAAGTTAGTTCTCAAAGACTTCAGTGTTTCTACTTCTATTTGTCCTGCATTCTCCTCCTGTAGAGTCCCTAGTGATTATATAGCTAGTTGGGTAGGATATCTGGTAGGTGGCCAATAAGTTTAAAAATACACCAGTGTAAGCAAAAGGATTCATGTGCGGAACACATCAGGGTTTTGAAACATTTTTAAAGCTATACAAAGCATTTGGAACATCTGCCCTCATCTTTTATGTAGATAAAAGGTGAAGTTTCCAAAGGCGTTATTTGATCTAAATCTGTAACAAAGGAGAAAGAAAAACACTTGGGGAACATTAAGAGGTTATTTCAATCTGTTCAAGATTTAAACTCACTTATAAGCAGAAAACAATGCTTAAATTGCAAATATCCAAAGTTAGTGAGAAAACTTTTAGAAATAACTTTTTTTAACACATCCAAGCTAATATTATTAATTATTAATAAAGACTAAAGTCAGAACTATCCATCTTATGAATAAATGAATAGATGAAAATATCCTGATTTGAGGAGGTCTATCATACCCAACCAGGATCAATAAATAAGGATATGGAAATATCAAGAAAGGATTATCAGGTATTGATTTGGAGCAGAACTGAGTCCTCTAACTCCTCACTTACATATGACGTGAGGCCCGGTGCACAAAATTCGTGCATGGGGGGAGGGTCCCCTAAGCCCAGCCTGCACCCTCTCCTATCCAGGGCATTCCTCTCACAATCTTGGACCATTGGCCCGTAATCGTTCACCAGCCTGCCTGCCTGGGTGCCCTAACTGCCCCCCTCCCCTTGCTGGCCTGGTCGCCCCTCATCGCTGTCCCGCCATCCTGGTCGCCCCACACAGCCTGCTTGTTCAGTTGTTAGGTCGTTCCTCACTAACCCCCTGCCAGCCTGGTTGTAGGCAGCCATCTTGTGAGGGTGTGAAGGTTAATTTGCATATTACCTCTTTATTATATAGGATAAAGCAGTCAGGTGTCACACTTATTTTTATAGGTGTGCTCCAAGAACATTTTGATTTTATACTCAAAGATATTAGCAATCAAAGTATTTTTGGAAGAAAGGAAACAATAATTTTGCTCACTGATAATGTCTTTTAGCTTTCTAAAAGGTGTATCTCAGGGTCAGGTGTTGAGTCCAATATTATTTCATTGCTTTTACTGAGTAAATAGCTAATATTTTATAAACTGTTTTCTCACTGTCCACATTTCTTCTCAAACGATATCTGTGGATTGTGTCTAGGTAGGAGACATTAAATAGTGAATTGTGTATCTGCATATAAATACACACATTTCACAGTATTTTTCTAGGGAGACTATCTTTGACATGCCACTTAATTTTTCCACAGATAAGTATATCTAATTTTTTCAAACTATTCATGTTTTAAGAAAACATTTCCATTGTGAGAGGTTAACAGTTGCCAATTAGCTATTTGTTTGGTAGGAACTCTAAGTTTACATATAATAAAGCCCATAATAAAGCCCATATATGACAAACCTACAGCCAACATCATACTCAACTGTTTATGTTGGGAACATGAATAAATGAAAAAATAGAAATTCACCCTAAGAACAGAAACAAGACAGGGATGATTGCTTTCACCACTTCAATTCAACATAGTACTGGAAGTCCTAGCCACAGTGATAAGACAAGAAGAAAACAGAAAAGACATCCAAATTGGAAAGGAGGAAGTAAAATTGTCATTATTCTCAGATGACATGATATTGTACAAAGGAAACCCTAAAGACTCCATTAAAAAAGCGACTAGATTTAACAAATCATTCAGCAACATAGCAGGATACAAAATTAACACCCAGATAATGTCTTTATTGCATTAAAGAAATATATTCTTTCACCAACATCTTTCTTAGAATCCTAAAGAATAAATAATTTAAGGGAATAGGATGAGGCTGATTTCATGAAATTTCAGTAGGATAAATATGTTGCTTAGGCAATTGAGTAAAAAATTAGTACAGGCCAGGTATGCAAATTAGGAGTTTTAATCAGAGATATCTGTGTATAAAGTTCTAGTAAATAGAATCCAAATGAGAGAAATATGCCCAGGTTGTTTTCTCCAATTTCATATATATTTATGTTGTATATTTAAAATATAAGTTTGTATACACATAATTTGCTTCAATACAAAAAGGTTTTTCAGGCATATATAGGAAATTATGTAATTTTTATAATTACATGTAATTTGTTGAAAGTTAAGCTTTCTGTCCTCAGTATTATATGTTGGTTATCAACATATTTAAGTTTTATCTTTTTAGTTTATAGATCTCTTATTTGTAGAAGAGGAAACTCTCAATATGATTATATAATTATAACCTTAAAAGCATAAATAGCTTCTCAAAAGAACTGCCACCCAGATGTTAATTATTATATTTTTATTGTTTGTGTAAAATTCTTCTGTCATTTTTCAATCAAGAGCCACTAGAAGTTTCATATGTTATTTTGAAAAGCAAGAGTAAAATCAACTTGGAGTATATGAGGTTGTTTTTATTTTTTTATTTTATTTTTTTTAATATATTTTATTGATTTTTTACAGAGAGGAAGGGAGAGAGATAGAGAGTTAGAAACATCGATGAGAGAGAAACATCGATCAGCTGCCTCCTGCACATCTCCCACTGGGGATATGCCCGCAACCCAGGTACATGCCCTTGACCGGAATCAAACCTGGGACCCTTCAGTCCGCAGGCTGACGCTCTATCCACTGAGCCAAACCGGTTTTGGCTATGAGGTTGTTTTTATTCACTATATACTATTTTACCATCTCCAACTCTATCCAAGTCTGATAGACAAGAAAAGAGCAATCATCAATTGAGACATTTGTAATTTTTTCATGTGGTCACATTATAAATAAAACCTATTAGTGTTCTGTGAATATATTCAGAATAGAAGTCATGCAAAAGGGACTGCATTCTCCCAAAAAAAAAAAAAAAGGATTTTCTGCACACATATTCATTATCAAAATGTTGCAGCTAACAGAAACTAGGGCTGCAAACATTACACGTAACCCTGGACAGCTATAACTCTGAGTGGGTCCTATGAGGAAAGGGATCTACACAGCCATCTGTTCCCAGAGATTCCTGACATTCTAGAATCGATTTACTGCTATCATAAGTCAATTAAGGACATTTGTTTTAAATAGGGCACACAAAAATAGGCAAAATAACATTGGATTGCCAACTTTTTGCTCTGATGGTTCATCCTGAGAATCTGAATAAATGAAAAGAATAGAAATTGTGAATATGCTTATTTTTGAAAGTTATATGAACAGCCCTAACATCTCACAAGTGAGCCCTCTCTCAAAGAAAGACACAGACATAGAGATTTGAGAAACCACAGGACTACTTACTGCTCCATTTTCACAGCTGGTACTTATCAAATCTGTATTAACACTGACGATTAATGAAATTATTTTCTTGGGTTCTCTAGAGCTTTGTTTACAATTAAAATAAATTTGAAGCACAGATGTATGATTTGCTACTTTGATCTGGAGATCTAAAACTGCTTGCAACATGTTAACATTTTTAAAGGATGATTACATTCAAATTCACATAAAAAGATAAGGATGCTGGAAAAATCTGTTATAAAACTTAGACATCTTCTCCAGTGTGTTAATTATAGCAGTACATGCAAGGTGATGCAATGGCAATAATCACTACTACAGAACTACCGGAAGCCGATCCATCCTTGCTGTTTCAAGGGACCTGGCATATATGGCATACTGTTCTTAATATGTTTGCTCACCTTCTTGGCACTATGTGTTTTAACCAAGGTCTCCTCTCTGAGAAAGGTTGCTTCCCCAGGTAGGGATTTTCCCCTGAAGTTAGGGAGGGAATAAAACCCCTCAACTAAGTGCCAGGCGGGTAATTAATCACTTTAACTACGAACAATCATGCTTAAGCTACATAATCTTTACTCCCTGGAATGGAGATAAGAAACGCCCTAACCTTTGGAATAGAGATTGATAGGATTGGAATCAACTGGTATAAATACAGATGTAACAACACAGAACTTAGAAGACAGAACCTACACTCAGAACCTAGACACAGAACCTACACAGAATCTAGAGACAGAACCTAGCGAGAGAACATGGCAAAATATCCTGGACTGAATCTGACTACAGAAATTGGCAAGAGAACCTGACTAGAACCTGGTGACTGAACCTGGCTGGAGAACCTTGACAGAACCTGGCTGGAGAACCTAGCAAGGGAACATGGCTACAGAACCTGGCTGGAGAACCTGGAGAACCTAGCAAGAGAACATGGACACAGAACCTGGCTGGAGATCCTAACCAGAACTTCGCTGGAGATCCAGACCAGAACTTGGCTGGAGATCCTGGCTAGAGATCCTGGCTAGGCTGCTGATCAACTGAACACTGTCTCCGTGTCATTCCTTCTTCGCCGACTCCGTCCACACCTTTGGGAACCCCTGGACCTGCTGGGGTTGGACCCTGGCACAGAACAATCCAGATCTCACAATATACTTGAACCCTCCTTTCATAGAATCTGTGTGATCTTGCCTTAGGCCGTGGTCGGCAAACTGCGGCTCTTTGGCCCCTTGAGTGTGGCTCTTCCTAAGCCTTAGGAGTACTCTAATTAAATTAATAACAATGTACCTACCTATATAGTTTAAGTTTAAAAAATTTGGCTCTCAAAAGAGATTTCAATCCTACTGTTGATATTTGGCTCTGTTGACTAATGAGTTTGCCGACCACTGCCTTAGGGGAAAGGTAACTGTACTTAGCATATGAAAATGCAAATAGTTCTTTCATTTTTAAAACTATGTAACCTCATAGTTCAGGGGTGCTGGTAATGATAACTGTATGCTGTAGATAGGCAGCGATTTATTTTAAGGGTGATCTGGGCACGGCATTTCACATCTACCCCATCTCTCCAGCATTTTATCTGCATTACCTAACAGCATGTGGCTAGGGATTTTAAATAATTTACTGGTTACAGAATATTCCTTGCATATATGATCCCATTTAATCTTCACACCCATCTTGTAAGGTAGGTTTGGAGCAAAGTGTCAAGCAATTAGAAAAGTAGGAACTGTAGATAGCAGATGTTGTCATTAGACTGTAAATGCAAGACTGTTGTTGACTATATTTTTCAATTATAGTAACTAGTGACTATATTTTTAAATTATGGTAACTAGTAAATATTTTTAGCTTAATTCATTCCTGTCAAGTTGAAGTTATAAGATTTTAGGTGTACATTTAGGAGCAGCATATTATGAATGAGACTGCTGACCTTCAGTAGCTGAGGTCAGTGGAGTTTCACACCAGTCATTTTTACCTTAGAAAATGCGAAAAAAGAGAAGCTTGGCAGACAAACCAACTCACAAGAAGAAATGCATGAGTACTTTTCCAGAGGAAGAAAGTCCACATTTGAGAAATGCAACTGAGTTAGGTTTTATAAGTAATGTAGCATTGTTGAACTAGGGCAGAAGTATGAATAATGTCTATACTTTGTATGTAGAGAGAAAATACACAAAAGTCTAGGCAAAAGGACTAAAACATCAGCCGAGACCGGTTTGGCTCAATGGATAGAGCGTCGGCCTGCGGACTGAAAGGTCCCGGGTTCGATTCCAGTCGGGGTCATGTACCTGGGTTGCGGGCATATCCCCAGTGGGGGATGTGCAGGAGGCAGCTGGTCGATGTTTCTCTCTCATCGATGTTTCTAACTCTCTATCTCTCTCCCTTCCTCTCTGTAAAAAATCAATAAAATATATTAAAAAAAAGGACTAAAACATCAGTACACAGCCATAAAAGAGAGTTAAAAAATGCAACTTTTCTAACTAATATGCTTATATACACACACACATACATACATACATATGTGTAATATATATGTAATATATGTATATGTATATATATATATATATATATATATATATATATATATATATTCTATTTTAGAGACAAATTGACATAGAAAAACTATCACAGATTATTCAGTTATCTAATGCAAAAGGTTGATACAATTAAAATGTTCCTGAATACCCAGAAAGTTTAGGTCTATTGACACTATAATAAATTTTTGACTACCATTTTCTAAGAATTCTGTTATTCTTAGTTTCTCAGCCCCAGAATGCTGACACCAATGAACAGTTAGAACTAAGTTTATGAAGATGCAAGCAATACAGTGATATTTCTAAGAATAACAGCACGTTTGCATATTATCAGCCCAAGCATGCAATTCTGGGAAATCCAAAAATGCTCCTACATTGCTAAGTGGCATGTGGAAATGAGGAGGGACAACGCTCTGTATTGCCCTGGGGAGACAGCGGAGGATGGGGAGCCCTGGGACTCTGAGGACACCACGACTCTTCCTGTGCCGCCTTTCTTGCTTCCCGACTATAGTTTCCTTTGGAACCTGGCAAGGACGATTCTCCTCTGAGGGAAATGCATTGACCTTAACAGACAAGGTGGCCAAGCAACGATGGGACTTTTATTAGATATGCTCTTCAAAAGTGAAGGGTATTTTATTATTATTTAGTTTCAGAAGGTGGTGTGTAAATTACCATAGCTTCAGGGCACCTATAGTTTATGTGCTCAGCATGTATGTATGTTTTATGAAGCTATTTAATCTGCAATTCACTTTTTTAAAAAAAGCAATCGCCATAGCAACGGACATCATAAAGTTTTGTGCTGGCTTTGACACACGAAGTACTGTGCAGATGCTGCCATATATAAACTATGTAGCCTGCTTAAGCTAAGAAAACCCAGTTTCAGAAAAGTGGCAGTTAACTCATTATTTTAGTCATTTTCTTCTCATCACCGTAGGCAAATAATGAGGGTAGTGAAGTTTCAGCGAAGGGAAAATTACTGAACGTTAGCTGCAGCACTGCTATTGGCTGAGAGGGAGACTCTTCCTTAAAGTAGCCTTAGTATTTTTAAAAGAAATTCTAATTTAATATGTCAGAATTTTCCTTTTAATTATAAGGTATTCTCTGTAAAGAAAATAATTACCCCCATGAGCACATACAAAATTCATAGGAATGGTGGAGACCACTTGCTTTATTTTCAGTAGCATAGTAATGCTGTGTCCATAAGAAGTCATTTCATTTCAGATCAGCACAAAAATAATGGAAACATTTAAAAATACTTCATGTAATTGTATCAATAATTCTGAGCATTGTTATATTTGATATTAGAATATATAATTTTTCTGTTTGTAACACAATTAATAGAAAACATTAGCTAAATGTCATGATTTAAAACAGATATAGTATGTTAAAAAAGTTTAGCTATGAAATTTGATTTAAGACAATATAATTCAACAAATAATTCCTAATATTTGAAATCTTTACAAACTATTTTTCCTAACTTTTTATTTTGAAAGTTTGTTTTAATGCTGACTGTTTCTTCTTATTTAAATTGTCTTGCTTATTTAAATTTGTTTTTCAAACTATTTCAAACAAATCAGTTTGTAAGATAATGACTATCTGGGATAATGAATAACTTAAATAAATTTAATATTTAATTAGGCTAATCACTCAATACTTACTGACAAAATTTTATTACATGTACATAACTCTTCTAGATACTATAGGGATAATTTAAAATATTCTTTATATAATCTCTGCCTTTAAAGACCATCTACTTATATAAAAACCCTGGGTGTAACATCACAGCCAGAAGCCCGACCAACTGGAAGGAAGTCAGTCCTGCAGAGGTTGTCTTGGAAACGGCTGTGCCCTCCCCCAGCTGTTTCCTGGAGGGCGAGGTTTCAGGAAGGAACCTGCCCTCAGAGCAGAGCGAGAAAGTGAAATGATTTGTAATGGATCTATTATTGAAGCTACCTTTGGAAATACTATATCTATAGATCGGTGGTTCTCAACCTTGGCTGCACATTAGAATCACCAGGGAATCTTTTTAAAATCCTGATTTCTGGGCCTCATCCTCCAGAAATTCTGTTTCTTTGTTACTAATGTTGTGGACCCACCCCATAACAAAGAAACAATTTCTGGAGGATGGGGCCCAGGAATCAGGATTTTAAAAAGATTTCCAGTGATTCTAATGTGCAGCCAAGGTTGAGAACCACTGCTATAGATAATATTAAAAATATATCTAAATGTGCAATTTTTTGTCCAAACAATGAGCACATTCAAAAATTAAATGAAGAAAATTTGGATATACTCGATGGAGATTTTCACACATATTTGAGTGATGATTCCATTGATTCCACAGATGATGCTGAAAAGGAAAATTTTCCCATCGAATTTCTTAATAGTATTACTTCTTCGGGAATGCTGTGTCATAAATTAAAATTGAAAGTGGGTACAATCATCATGCTATTGAGAAATCTCAATAGTAAATGGGGTCTTTCTAATGGTACCAGATTTATTATCAAAAGATTACGACCTAACATTATCGAAGCTGAAGTATTAACAGGATCTGCAGAGGGAGAGGTTGTTCTGATTCCAAGAATTAATTTGTCCCCATCTGACACTGGCCTCCCATTTAAAATAATTCAATGACGGTTTCCCGCAATGCCAGCATTTGTGATGACTATTAATAAATCACAAGGACAAACTCTAGACAAAGTAGAGTTTTTCCACATCGTCAGTTATATGTTGCTTTCTCTCGAGTTTGTAGAGCATGTGATGTTACAGTTAAAGTTCTAAATACTTCATCACAAGGGAAATTAGTCAAGCACTCTGAAAGTGTTTTCACTCTTAATGTGGTATACAGGGAGATATTAGAATAAGTTTAATCACTTTATCAGTCATTGTTTGCATCACTGTTGTTTTCATATCATGTTTTTGTTGTTTTCATATCATGTTTTTGTCGTTTTTATATCATGCCTCTGTTGTAATATCCTTTTGTTACTGTGTATTTATTAATAAATTTATATATTATTTTCATATACATTTTACTAATTTCCTTTCATCTCTCACACTTCTATTATAGAAAGGGCAAATAAAAATATTAAAATATCACTGCTAATTAATTCCCTTTTTAAAAAATATATTTTATTGATTTTTTTACAGAGAGGAAGGGAGAGGGATAGAGAGTTAGAAACATTGATGAGAGAGAAACATCGATCAGCTGCCTCCTGCACACTCCCCACTGGGGATGTGCCCACAACCAAGGTACATGCCCTTGACCGGAATTGAACCTGGGACCCTTGAGTCCTCAGGCCAATGCTCTATCCACTGAGCCAAACCAGTTAGGGCAATTAATTCCCTTTTAATGTGCACTAATTTTGTGCACTGTGCTACTAGTATTTTATAAAATGGGATAATCAATAAGAAACAGCTTAAATAAGAGGTGTATTGTGTGATTTATGAAATTAAAAATCATCTAATTATCTTCAAATCTACTTTGCATAATCCCCTCATTACTGCTACATTTTGTTGTTACATTTATATTATACTAGAGGCCTGCGACACGAAATTCGTGAATGGGTAGGGTCCCTAGGTCTGGCCAGCGATCAAGGCCAATTGGGGCCTTTTGGCTTCCGGCTGGGGCCTTCCTTCCCCAGCTGCCAGCTGCTGGCCAGGACCTTCCTTCCCCATCTGCCAGCTGCTGGCCAGGACCTTCCTTCCCCAGCTGCCAGCTGCTGGCCAGGGCCTTCCTCTGTTCCGCGCCGCCCCTGGTGGTCAGTGCACGTCATAGTGAACAATTGAACTCCTGGTCTCCCACTTGAACTCCCACGGGGACAATTTGCATATAGATATAGATAGATATAGAGATAGACATAGACATAGACATATCGATATTGATATCGATATCGATATCGATATAGATATAGATGATATAGATATAGATGATGATATAGATATAGATATAATCTAGATAGATATAGATATAGATTAGATATTGATGTAAATATAGATGATATAGATATATAGATAGATATAGATAGATATAGATATGAAAGAAGATGATACAATTCTATTATTTACCAAGAACAGAGATATATTCATGAAAGATTACATATTTAAGTTCACATTCTAAACAAATCCAAAAGGTACTGAAGCAAAACAATCAGGGATTTTATTCAGATAAAAGTTTGCATACTGGGAGACACAGCCTCTGGTAGAAACTGAAGTATGCTCTCTGAGAGTACTTCTTTTTTCAAAGAAAGTTTCCCACCTATAGTTCCTATTTTAGTCTGTTTCATGTAAATGAAGTTTCCAAATTATTTAGTTTGGATGGGTCAGCATAAATGCAAATAAGGATACATTTTATGCAGTTTTGATCTGTGTGGGCAGGTTATTCTGTTGGTAAGTGATAATATGGCACTGATGGAATAAAGAACTTCCCTGTACTGCTTGACTCAGGGCACATAAACAGACAGGAAGGAATAGCATGGGAAACCAAGAGTTTAGCTTGTGTTCTTCCTCCCATACAGGGTACTACTAAGCCCCTGGTGGTAATTGACCACTAGGTTCTAATTTTGAATTTAGGGCCAATTAACCAGAGGGAGCCTGAGTCCCCCTCAATAGATAAATTCCATCTTGGGGTTCACATTAGATAATCTTCTTGGTATCCACAACATATATGGGGGGGGGCCTTTGAGGTATAAAATTTAATATTGGCTTTTCCTCTGTGGGGGAGCACTGATTTCTTCCTTGCCTCTGGAAATAAAGAGCTTGACTCAGGGTGCACAAACAGCTATAGAGACCTCATCTAAAAGCTTCATCTCTCCAGAAGATTTCTCCCCGGACAGGCTTGTGACGTGTGCTTTTCCTTGTCTGGTTGCACCTTGGCTCTGAGTTACAGCCTCTCTGAAAGCTCAACATTCAGTTTCATTTAGACTTGGGAATCTTTGTCTGGTATCAACCACTGTCTTACATGATATCAGGTAGTGTGATTCCTCCAACTTTGTTCTTCTTTGTCAAGATTGCTGAGGCTATTCGGGATCTTTTATGGTTCCACATAAAATTTTGAAATATTTCTTCTAGTTCTGTAAAATATACCATTGGTATCTTGATGTCGAATAGGAATTGTGTTGAATCTATAGATTACTTTGAGCACTATGGACATTTTAATGATGTTAATCCTTTGTATCCATGGACATGGTATAAGCTTCCACTTATTTATATCTTGATTTTCTTTAGTGTCTTATAATTTTCTGAGTACAGGTTTTCCATCCTTGGTTAAATTTGTCCCATGCTTTTTGTTTTTTTGTTTGTTTTGTTTTGTTTTGTTTTGTTTTGTTTTGTCTTTTATTGTTTTTGCTGTTGTTTCTGAGGCAATTATGAATGGGATTATTTTCTTCGTTTTCTTTTCTGATAGTTCATTATCAGTGAATACAAATGCAACTGACTTCTGGATACTTATTTTGTATCCTGCTACTTTACTGAATTTATCTATCAGTATAGAGGATTCTCTATGTACAGTATTATGTCATCTGAAAATAATGAAAGTGTTACTTCTTCCTTTCCAATTTGGGTGCCTTTTATTTATTATTTTTCTCTTGATTGCTATCGCTAGAACTTCCAGTGCTATGTTGAATAAGAGTGGTGAAAGTGCACATCCCTAATTTGTTTCTGATTTTAAGGGAAACCCTTGTAGTTTTTGCCCATCGAGTATGATGTTGGCTGCAGGTTTGTCATATATGGCCTTTGTTATGTTGAGGTATGTTCCCTCTATTCCCACTTTCCTGAGAATTTTTATCATAATTGAGTGCTAGATTTTATAAAATACTTTTCCTGTATCTATTGATATGATCATTTGGATTTTATCCTTCATTTTGTTTATGTGGTATATCATGTTTGTTGATTTGTGGATATTGTAATAACATTACATCCCTGGAATAAAGCCCACTTGATCCTGATATATGACCTTCTTTAATGTATTGCTGGATCCAGTTTGCTAATATTTTTGTTGAGGATTTTACAATCTATGTTCATCAGGGATATTGGCCTATAGCTTTTTTTTCTTTGCAGAGTCTTTAGCTGGTTTTGGAATTAGGGTAATGCTGGCCTCATAAAATAAACTTGGAGTCTTACCTCCGCTTGAAATTTTAGAATAGTCTGAGACGGATAGGTGTTTATTCTTTGCATGTTTGGTGAAATTCACCTGTGAAGCCATCCAGTGTAGGGCTTTTATTTGTGGGAGTTTTTTTTTATTCCTACTTAAATTTCCCTAGTTGTAATCTGCCTATTCAGATTCTCTGTTTCTTTCTGTTCTAGTTTGGAAGATAGTTTTTTTCTAGGGGTTTATCTATGCCTTCCAGATTGTCCAGTTTGTTAGCATATACTTATTCATACTATTTTCTCACAATCCCTTGAATTTCCGTGGAGTCAGTTGTTACTTCTCCTCTTTCATTTATGATTTTATTTGGGTCCTCTCTTTTTCTTGATGAGTTTGGTTAAATATTTGTCATTCTTTTTATCTTTTCAAAGAACCAGCTCTTGGTTTCATTGATCGTGTGTGTGTGTGTGTGTGTGTGTGTGTGTGTGTTAATTCTTTTAAGATTATTTATTGTTTATTTCTGCTTTGATATTTATTATTTCCTTCCTTCTTCTATGAGCATCATTTGTTGTTCTTTTTTAAGTTCCCATTAGTGTAAAGTTACATTGTTTATATGAGATTTTTCTTGTTTTTGATATAATCCTAAAAACTGGTTTTCTTTTTAAAGGATAATCAATCATATAGATACTAAAACTAAGCATTAATAATGTGAAAATTAAACAATATACTTAGTGTTTTATTTCTTTCACATTTATAATTCAATACAATGTGTTTTGAAAAAAATCTAGAAATAAATATTTTGAATTTTGTGGCCTGTGTTTCAAACCCAAATGTGTTCATCTCATTGCAACATAACACAATTTGCCAAGTGAGTTGGTGGCTTATTTCTTTCTGTGTAAACTCGATGTTTATTTAGTGTTTCAATCTTTAACAAGTTATAAAATCTTTATATGTGCCAGGTACTCTTTTGGTGCTGATGATATAGCACCCAACAAGACCCACCAAGTACCTGCTTGAAAGTAACAAATTATAATATAAAAAGAAAATTTAAAAAAACCCATGTAATATCCTATAGCAATAAATACTATGAAGAAAATAAAACAGGACGAATGATGAGTGGGATGGTCAAGGAGGCTTTGTGAAGTAGTCACAGTTGAGTATCTGTTTAAATGATAGGAGAGCTGCCTATGAGAAAGTGTGAAACAGGAGTACTCCAGGCAAAGGAAACAGCTGAAGCAAAACCCTCATGGAAAACAAGATTGACCTGCCTGACAAACCAAAGAAGATTATTGTGACTATGCCTCAGAGGGCTAGAGCAAGGCGATTGGTTATAGATGAGAAGGGAGAGGTGGATAGAAGACAGATCATGTTGGGTCTTATTGGCCATGTTAAAAATATTTGGGTACAATATTAAATATTTTAAAGGTCTATTTAACAAAAGAGACTACTATGAATGTGATGTGGACAATTACTTGTTGAGGGTGGGAAGAAGAGCAAAATAGGGCAGCCAGTCTGATAGCTGTTCTGGTAGACCAGGAAGACACACTGGTGGCATCTACGAGAACTGGAGATGGTGACTCAGAGATCAATTCAGGATTCATGTTAGGTCAGAGATAACAAATTTTGCTAATACAAAACTGAGAGCAAGAAAGGAATCCAGGATGGCTTTTGGCTTTTGACCTGGGTATCTGAATGGGAAGATAGAGGAAGAAGCATGATTAACAGGACTAACGCACACATTCAGGCTTGGGATAGAATACCCAATTCCATGCAAATCTAGGCACAACCTCTCTGTACCAAAGCAGGGGAAAAATGCCTTGCTAGTGATTATGAACACTTTCTAATCTGTTTTAGCTAGTATTTAATGAATGACAACACCCATTAGGTACAGTAGCATATGTATTATCGGGGAGGAAATGTTTTAAAAACATTAACTTCAACTTAATATGCATGACAATATTTAAATTTCACAAAGCAGGAAGCCAGTCTTATCTGTAGTGTAAGTACCTGTTATACCCTTTGTAAGAAGTGACTAGTAAATACTAATTAATAAGTTGCAGCTCAAGGCCCAGACTACTTTCTTTGTACACCTACATCAAACTAACTGAACATCATTATTTTCTTAAATAATCATGTACTGTTTCTTTAATCCTCACCCTTTCGTTCTGAATTATGAATTGACTTAGAGTCCAAAAACTAGTTAAAATATTTTTATATTAATTTTCCCCATCACATGATTGAATAGATAAAGCATACTCTATAAACACATGTTAAATGAAAGAGATTCATACCTTGGGGAAAGAAATAAAATTAGAAAATAATTTTAAAGTTACATTTTTTTTCTGTTTTCTGCATCAGGAATATAATGGCTAAGGCCATAATAGAAAAATCAGCTTTTGAGACTCTATCTCATACTGATACCAGCATGTGAAACTCAGCAGGGACACTACATTTTGAGCACTAACCAGGTTAATCTGCACAGCAAATACCTTAGCTCTCAAATCTGAGGCAGCTTTCCGACCCTTCATGTCAGCTCTCTTTATAAACCATATACTTCACATAAGGATTCTGTATTTTCTGATTAAGAGAGGAAGGGAATGCTGTCAGCTAAATCAATACCTTACTAGTGGGAAAAAAAATAGAAAATTGTAAATAACAGCAGCAATTTTCTGTGATTGGTGAAATGCTCTGGGCAAAGCCAGCATGATTCTGTCCTAGGCTAGGAAATTCAAGTGCCACTCTAGACTTCTTATTCTGATCATTTCAAGATTTATAAGAGGAACAAAAGGACAACAATATGTTTGTGTAGCATTTTTCCTGCTGTGATATTTTAAGCTTTGTGAACAAAACTATTGTAATTACTGATAATTGACACATGTACCTATATTAATTATTTCATGGGCTCTCATGAGCTGATATTTGTGAAGTGCTTAGAACATTGCTTGCCATATATTAAGCATCCTATTCAGGTTTTAGAAATAAATAAATAAACAAACAAATAAGTAAAGAAATAAATAAAATGCCATTATATCAGTGATTTTCAAACTTTTTCCTCTAATGGCAGACATAAAGTAATTACTAAAATTCTGCAGCACACCAAAAATATATTTTTTGCCAATTTGACAAAAAATATGTATAGTTTTGATTCATTCAATGGATAGCTACTATTGTGTTGACTGATATCATTTTTTTAAAATTTTTTTTACAATCTAAGGATGAAGAAATCAGTGGCCCTGACTAAACAGGTACCGCATGTTTTCAAAATTCTTGAGGCACACCAGTTGAAAATCACTGCATTATATGGTAAGTGTGGGGACAAACTTTTGGGATGTTTCTTTGTGTTGAATAGCAAGCGTTACTGTGACTATTCACATCAGTAAGCTGTGGTAAACAGTGGTGTGCTGGCAAATGTTCTGCAACCCATTTTCCAAAGAAATAAACAAACAAATAAAAAAAACCCAATTTGTAACATTTCACAATTTCTGTGGTACAAATATTCCAACTATGGATGATTTCAAGCTTTCGATGTGGTATCATTGAATAGTGTAGTTGGAGGAAATGGGAATACTCACACACTGATTATGGGATGATCACCATTGTTTTTATCACAAATCAAAAGTCCTAAAAAATAACAACCTAAAATATCTTTATCACTATGTGTTTTCCAAACATTTTATCTCAGTCTGGACCTTCTTTTTTTTATTATACGTTCTACACTTTCTCAATTCTCCTCATTGGCCTTTGTTCTAGGGTTTTGCCAGGCTTAGCTTAGAACTAGAAGGGCAAACACAGTACACATGCCATCACTGGCCCCAACAGTATCTTTTATGCACCATCTACGTAACTATAATCTTTCCTGATCAGACATTAAAAATCCATCATCCTCACCAGCACAGCACTCCAAAAAGCCACGTCCAGTTCACTGTAGTTTGACAAATGGTTACAACTGTTTTCCCAATCTCTCTACTTCCAGCTCCGATCATCTACATTCAGTCATATTATCAATCACTAACATTTATGGAATCCCTTCCATGTGCAAAGCAGTACTCGAAATGTTTTACATGTCAGAATTTTGTTTAATCCTCCTAGCACTATTAAACAAGTTCTATTTTAAAATCTATTCATACAGGTCAAATCAAGAAACAGATTAAATCAATTTCTCTAGGTATATGTCTTATAAATGCAGAGCCTGGAATCAAAACCAGGTATTTGACTTTCTTATTTGACTTTCCTATGGTCTTTAACATTGCTTTCAGGAAGCCTTTAACAACCCCATTTCCCCACTTCTCCTGAAGCCCCCCTTTTTTATTGGTCTTTTAGTCACATCTATTCATATGATAATCACATTTTTTTTCCTTACAACTTTGAGCATAATTCAGTGCTATATCACAGTTTTATATTGTCTAACTCAAACCCATAAAATCATTTTTCCTTATCATTCACCAAGAATTTGAATTCTAATAACTAAATTGATTTTTTTTCTAAAATAATTATAGGAAAGCTAGGCTGGCTTCCTCTTTTCATTCCCCATATGGTTAAGTTATTCTCATATTCTTTAGGAATGATATAAAATATGCACTCATTATCTAAGCCTTAATAGATATTATTGTGTATTTAAAAATGGTATGCGTGCTTTATTCCTATGCTTTTCTATTTTCATTGGTTACGTTTTCTTTATTTTAATTTAAATGAATATAATTATACACTTAGCAAGGTGTTTATGTACAAATATATAATACATGAATTTTTCATTTGCAAAATATATGCTATTGGAAGAAAAGTAGAAAAATTCAGACAGATTAAAGAACAATGTGAATTCAAACTGTATTGTTGGCACAATAGCTTTAGATAATCTTGAATAATTTAGAGAGTGTGTATTTCAATTGTTTCTACTCATAATTCTAAAATTTATAAATGCTTTAAGCATATAAGACACCTAAAATAAAACAAATCTTTTCATTTAAGTATAATGTATACAAAAAAGGATAGATATTACATGCCTCTTCTTTATCAGCCTCATCACTTAATTCTTTCTGATTTGTGGCCTCAAATTTAATTACCATCTTCAGGAATTTATTTTTTCCTGTAGAGGTACTACTGGCATTAGGTATGATATTAATAATCCATTTTAGAAGATAATTTTTTTTTGTAGTGAGCCTCACTTCTTGGTTATCTGGCTTGTTCTTTTTGAGAAAATCATCCTGCTTCTGATGAGTCCTAAATCATCTGAAAAAGCAGTGTGTCCAGCACCACGCATCTGCTCGGTTGCAGGGCTCTCATTTCATCACTCCTTTTGTCCATCAGAAAGACTGGCTCTAGAATGTGCAGTTTACAACCTAAGTGGAGTCTTTTCACTGATTGGCTTACATCCTCCAAAGTATGTAAAAAAAATTATTAGTCTAAACATTAATGACTTAAAATCAACATTTTACTAAAAGACATACATAATTGACTACTTAGAAGAAAGCTGACTTTTATTCTAGCCAGGTTATGTTAAAAATACAAATCTCTTTAAGTAATGATAAGTTTTTAAAAAGATATACTGTATTTTAGCTAAATACATTTAGAATGTCATTCATTTCTCTTTTATCAATTTTATGAGGAGAAAATTATAATTTTGTATAGGAAATTTTTTAAGAAATACAAGATCTGATGTTTCTTGCTTCAGTGCCCAAGTGCACAATAGCATTATTGTACATATGCAATGGAATTTGTGGTGAAGTATACCAGTAATGGATTATTTCTGCTTTTGTATTTTTGAAAAAATTATTTATTTTGACTTCACTATTAGTAAGAGAATTCTAGGTTCCTATATTTTTCCCGTCTTCAATACTTTAAGTATGCTGTTTCACTGTCTTTGTCGTCCATGTTTCTGACACGATATCTACTGCTATTCTTGTTTTTGTTTATTTATATGTGATATGTCTTCTTTCTTTAGCTGCTTTATAGTTTCCCTTTATTAATTGATTTTAAGCAATTTGATTATAATACTAGTAGCCTACTGCACAAATTTGTGCACATTGAAATGAAATTAATTAGAAGAAATATATTGGTATTACTATTCACCCTTTCTCTATAATAGAAGTGTTAACCAAATTAACAATCAACAATGACAGTTCGAAACACAGGCATGTGAATAGCTCCAGCGAGAGCTTTGTGTGTATTGTTCATGCGTGAGTGAACTTAACTTTTTATATATAGAGAAGAAACTTGCTTAATTAGATCTGCTTTCTGATTTAGCTAAACTTTTTCCAGCCCAGTGAAGCACCCCAACTTCTCTTTCAGGTAATTCTCAGCAACACAGCAGTAAATATCAACACAAAGCAGATTATTATTGTAGATCACGCAGAGAGAACAAAGGGTAAAATATTTAACTGCAGCAGTGTTTGACTATATTCTGTGCTGTGACAAAAACTTAAGTCATTTTCAAGGTCCACCATTTCCTACTTCTTTTCAGTCAGGTCAAGTTTCTAAACTTTCTAAATTTCCATTTTCTGGCTAATGAAAAGAAAATAGGATTCCACTGAGTCTCCTATACACCTACTCCACGACTTCTGTGAGGATCAAATGAGATGAGACATGGGAAAAAGTTTCACAGACATTTGGTTAAAGTATAAAATGTGTCCACCTGGCTATAAAGCAAGTTGTGCTTCTGAGTTGAAGAAACTGCAAGGAGGCTAGTTGCTAGGGGAGGAAGCGGGATATTGCTTTGTGATGTCATTACCTGGACAGACACTTAGCATATTAGCTATATATATATATATATATATATATATATATATATATATATATACACACACACACACACACATACTAGCGGCCCAGTGTACAAAATTTGCACACGGGTGGAGGGGGTGTCCCCTCAGCCAAGCTTGCATCTTCTCCAATCTGGGAGCCATTGGACATCCCTCTCACAGTCCTGGACTGCTGGCTCCTAATCACTCACCTGCCTGCCTGCCTGGTCTCCCCAACTGTCCCCCTCTGTTGACCTGGTCACCCCTAACTGCTCTCCCCTGCCATCCTGGTCATCCCCAACTGCCCCCCCACCCCCCGCCAGCCTAGCCACCCTCTCTGCCCCCCCTGCCAGCCTAATCACCCCCAACTTCCCCCCATGCCAGCATGGTCATCCCCAATTACACCTCTCTGCCAGCTGGGTCATCCCCAACTGCCCCCACTGCTGGCCTGGTCACCCCCCCCCCACTCACGGTGCCCCCACCAGCCTGGTTGCCCCACGCAGCCTGCTGTTCAGTTGTTTGGTCATTCCTCATTAATTCCCCTGCTGGCCTGGTCGCCACATGCAGCCTGCTTGTTCAGTTGTTTGGTCGTCCCTCAGTAACCTCCCTACTGGCCTGGTTGTAGACAGACATCTTGTGATGGTGTGAGAGTTAATTTGCATATTACCTCTTTATTATATAGGACTAGAGGCCCGGCACATGGAATTCATGTGTGGGTATGGTCCCTAGGCCTGGCCTGTGATCAGGGCCATCTCCCCCAGCGGCCGGCAGCTGGCCGCACCCCCCACACCTCGACCCCGCTGCCACTGACCCCCAGTTCCCTGTTCGCCATCCGGTGAATCAGAGCCTACTGGCCGGGGGTAGGAACCAAGAGGGCAGCTATTCCCACCCACTCACCGGCCTCACCACGGGTCAACCTCTGTGTGTGGGGCGACCAGCAGGATGGGGGCCTTGGCCTCACACTGTCTGTGTCCCCCGCCACCCACCCTGGTTCCCCGTTCACCATCGGGTGATTGGAGCTTGCTGGCTGGGGGAAGGGACTAAGACAGCCGTGGGCAAACTATGGCCCGCGGGCCGGATCCAGCCCGTTTGAAATGAATAAAACTAAAAAAAAAAGACCGTACCCTTTTATGTAATGATGTTTATTTTGAATTTATATTAGTTCACACAAACACTCCATCCATGCTTTTGTTCCGGCCCTCTGGTCCATTTTAAGAACCCATTGTGACCCTCGAGTCAAAAAGTTTGCCCACCCCTGGACTAAGAGGTGGTCAGTGCGCCTCATAGTGACTGGTTGAGCAGTTGTTCTGGTCATTCTGCTGTTAGAATCAATTTGCATATTGCCCTTTTATTATATAGGAGATGTGTCAATGTAATACTCTTTTTAAAAAAATGTTATTATCTTTTTATTGACTTTTTACAGAGAGGAAGGGAGAGGGATAGAGCGTTGGAAACATCAATGAGAGAGAAACATTGATCAGCTGCCTCCTGCACGCCCCCTACTGGGTATCAAGCCTGCTACCAAGGTGCATGCCCTCGACTGGAATCAGACCTGGAATCTTTCAGTCCATGGCCCAATGCTCTATCCACTGAGCCAAACAGGTCAGGGCTCAGTGTAATATTCTTAATGTCTCTTTTGATTGGGGCCTATTGAGCTTTGTGAACTTGGTAGTTAATGTTAAACTTTACATTTTTTGAGATAACATTATTAAAGGTATTTTTCATCTCTTATTCCCTTCTCTGTCTTTTAAGGGCCCTTATTATACTTATATTAGACCCAGAGCTAGTTTCAATTTTGTTGTATTTTTATTGCTTTGTGTAGCTTCAACTTCTATATTTTGTAGTTAGTTAATCTTTACTTCTGCTATGCCTAATCTGCTTTTTTTTTTTTTATCCAAGCCAGTGGTATTTAAATTTTCATATCTTTTTTTTTTTAATTTGTGGGATTCTGAGTTTAACGTTTTACAAATACCTTTCATATCTCCATTTAATATGCTCTAGTTTTATAGTAAGTTATAGCTTTGTATCCTCATTCTATCATCTGGATTATTTTTGGGTCAGTTTCATCTAATTTTTCTACTTTTTTAAGTTGTAATTGCCTGCTTATTTCTTTCATGAGTGTATTTTTTCATATTACCACTGTAAATGTTATCCTTTTGTGTTGTGGATATTTTTATATTATTTTAAATACTCTAAAAGATTTTTTCCATTTTTTTTTCTTGGAGCCAGTCAAGTTACTTGGACATTATGTAACGTTTATTTAGGTTTGTTTTGAGATATTTCTTTAGGGTTTTTTTAGATAGGACCAGAGCAATATTCAGTCTAGGGCTAATTTTTATCCACCATTGATACACCTACCTTCTACACACTGTGATGGTCTGGGCATTACAAGCCTTTCCATTTGATTACTAGGAACAACAACTCTTCCTATCCCTGTTTGAGCCTCAGAATTTTTCATTTCCAGCAGCATGGGTAAGAGAGAAAATTAGCCAAAAGTCTCTTGGAAATAATGAGTCGAAAATCAGAGTAGAAGACATATTTTGCAATATAAGTTAGTTAAATCCTTGACCTGGACCTAACTACAGAGGACCCTGGGAAATAACTTTGTATGTACTGAGAAAAGTAAACAGGATTAGGAGTATTTAGCCAGTGTCTGCCACAGGCCTATGAATGATTAAGTTTGCCTTATGTGGAATGGCTATGAATACTGTAAAGTAGGAGGAAAAAGGAAATTTCTAAATAAAATGAGTCAAGGATTTGCAATCTACACATATAACTCAGGAATATAGAGTAAGCAATATAGAATTATTTGAGTGTCTTGAAAAAGTAATGGTTATTATGAAAGATAGATTTGGTGAAATAAATGTTATAAAAATACTAGAGGCCCGGTGCATGAAATTCATGCAGGGGAGGGGGGTCCCCTCAGCCCGACCTGCACCCTCTCAAATCCAGGAGCCCTCAGGGGATGTCCTACTAATGGCTGGGGCCCGCTCCCCAAGGTTCTCTGGTCTCTGCGGGGCCTGCCTGCTCCACACCACGGCGATGGCCAAACGGGCCCTGCTGGGTGCTGCCTGGGGGTTCACTTGCCTGTTGGGCTCATGTTGCCGGGGTGACACCACCAGCATCCTGCCCGGCCACTATGGGCGCCGCCATCTTTGTCGCAGAGTGATGGAGTCATGGTTAATTTGCATATTGCTCTTTTATTAGATAGGATGTCAGATAATTAAAGGGGGTAAATGATTGAAGTGAGGATTTTGAAGTTTTGTTTTATATGCTGGTAAAAATTGATTAGGTCAAAACATTTGACATTTAGAAAGTCATGAAAGGGGAGAATCAAACTAAATTTCAAAGGGATGAGCTTGGTGATTAATGAGCAACCTGGGATAAACAGAAAGGAAAATCCTCATGGAAAATAGGGACTGTGTGTACACAGAACTCCCTGGATAAATTTTTTAAATTAGAGGATTAAACCACATCGTATTGGTGATAGATGGAATGCTGTTATGCATTTTGCTTCAAAGCCTATAACAGAAGAACAAAGGGACAAAAGGAGAAAAGTGTGTCATGAGTAAAGAGCTTGCTCTTCCATAGTAGAAAATAATCCCTTAGAACATTTAAGAATTCCGTATTAGTAGTTTATAACATCTTTCTGGTGTGCTATGTATTTAAAGTGTCAAACTATAAAATCATTTAAATTGCACAAAATTAGAAGTTAAAACCCTGTATGTGACTAACTAGTCACAGGAGTATTTAAAGTGAAGTGGAAATGTCAAGACCATAAATTAACTTTTACTTTAGTGGACTTCTTGACAAATGAAAGAACATAACTTTTGAACATAGAGGAAAATACCTGTTAGCAACCATTAACAGCTTACTAATGTCTCTTCCTTAAACCTGAGAGTGGTTTATCCGAATGCAAGGTATATTAGTATTAACTAAGATAGCTTGTTTTTATTCACAACCATCAACCCCCCCCCCCCACACACACACACACACTCACACTCACACTCACAGATATGAATATGCAAAAATGTGAACCTCTGCTTAAACATATTTGTTTTTGAATAGCACTTCCTACAATCTACTTGTGAAAAATATTTGCCATTTTATTGACCTTCATGCTCATCTCTACAATTGTGTTTTACACATAATGTTTCTGTTCATTTGATTGGCACAACTACACTTTATTTTACCACTGAGTTGACTGCCATTTTGATAAAGATTAGGGACAGTGTTTTGCTATTAGAACATTAGGCATTGATTTTTAAGTATGAATTAGAACAACTTTCCAGGGTAGGTGAGGAAGACTTAGGGGATACAGGATAAGATTGGAATGTCTACTGTCGCCAAACAGAACATTATTTCTAATAGAAAGCACTTAAATTTGAATATATTATTTCTCCTAAGGACACATTATGTAAGTTATCCCTGTAGTTGAGGAAGAAACAAAGGGAATAGTAACATAGTCCCAAGGTTTTTAGGTATACGAAGGATATGTTAGGAGAGGTTAGGGTAGGTCTTGCAGGCTTACTTCACTATCTACACCACTATTGGTCAGGACAGCCAAGGTAGCAGGCAAAACCATAAGAAGGACTCACCAGTGAGGACTTTAGTCACATGGCCACTTGGCTATTTTTAAGAATTATCAATGAACCAGGTGGTCTTAGAGCTATCATTAGAATCTCATGACCAAGGAGAAAAAAAGAGCTTTGAAAATGATTGTAAAAGGGAATATAAGAAAGTTTATAATAGCAAATTTGATTGCTTGTTGTGACATTGAGGAAACTAATATCCATATATACTAATACAGAAGTGCAATATGTCTGATTTGAAAACTATACAAATTTTCTGAATAAGCAGAGATAAATGAGCAGATTATAAAGAGATAGAAAAGTGTAATAGCTAACATATAATGGTAGCAATAAGAACAGTAGTTACAAATTTGAATAATTACATTTAGACATTTTTAATGTAATTCCCCTGGAGAAATCTTCATACAGAAAAAGAAAAGATAGCTATTTGGGTGAGAATAAATGTGGGTCTAACAATAAACAATTTTAGTCGTAATTTTTGAAGTGTAACTAAGATTAGAGCTGAAGTTTATCTTTAGTAAACATGAGAAAATTGAAACATTCCTATAATAGGAAAATTAGTATTTGAATTACATTAGGATAATGTGTCTTATAATGAGTTATATATGTACCTTCATTAACATGCTCAAACACAACACACACACACACACACACACACACACACACACACACACACCCAGAGCCATTCATTTGTATTGTCATCAAACAGTTATTGAGGCAACACTAAGTGACTAAGTGTCAGGCACTGAGCTACAATTTAAAGCATGGGTATAGATGGCTATAGAGATAAATAGCATATGAACTCCATCCATGAAAGACTCCTACCAGTAGTATTACCTTTTCTGTACCTTAGTACCTAAGCAGGGATACTCTAGATTGCATCTTCAAAACAAGCATTTTCAAATCCTTACTTTATAGAATTTCCATCAGAAAAAGTATATTGTATCTATTGGCCAGTGTGACCTGTGAAGAAATTTTATTAAAGCACGCAATTGAGTTGAAGCCTTAAGAAAATATCTTTCTGTCTGAACTGTGATTCTGTACATAGGCTATTATTCTATGATTAGAAATATATAAAGAAAGATTCATAAAAATCTGGTTTTAGACAATATGGTGAGATCATCTAGCTATATATTTTTTTAAATATATTTTATTGATTTTTTACAGAGAGGAAGGGAGAGGGATAGAGAGTTAGAAACAATGATGATAGAGAAACGCTGATCAGCTGCCTCCTGCACACCCCCTACTGGGGATGTGCCCGCAACCAAGGCACATGCCCTTGACCAGAATCGAACCCGGGACTCTTCAGTCCTCAGGCTGACGCTCTAACCACTGAGCCAAACTGGTCAGGGCATCTAGTTATATTTTATATATATTTTGAAAATATATAAATAAGGTGATATTTAATTGTCATTAGATGTTCAAAATATCAGACCTGATTGTTATAATGATACTAGAGGCCCAGTGCACAAAATTTGTGCACCGAGGGGGCAGTCCTTCAGCCCAGCCAGGACCCTCTCACAGTCTGGGAGCCCTTGGGGGATGTCTGACTGACAGCTTAGGCCTGCTCCCTGTGGGCAGATGCTCAACATCTGCCCTACCTAGCATAGTAATAAGTGCTCCTTTAAAAGGATAGCAGCAGGGAATGTTCTGTTGAGCAACATCAGTGAGTGAAGGATGGCAAGTGCTATATGGTGTACAGGATGATGAAATGCATCAGGATTTAGAGGCAAGTTAGGAAAAGTACAAAGGAGGAGTTGATCAATCACATAAAAGATGAAATGCCCTGAGTTGGTTTCTAGTAGTTTTCTTGTTCAAAGACAGACCAAACAAAGAAATTATGTTATTTCACTGAGAATAAAAGACTTTGTTTTGTTGTTGTTGTTTTGTTTTATTTTTCAGAAGATGGATTATGTGCTGCTTATAAAAGTATACTATTGGTTTAAACATTAAATTATGGCTTTTATTTAGTTATATATGCCTAACGCTGCACAATTTTGTTTGCAATTATTAAATAATTCAACCTAACCGTTCAGATTATACTGAATAAATCAGGGAATGATTGAGAGTCAGAGGAAACTGACCCGTGGCGTTGGTGGGATGTATAATATGGCAGAGAATGCTTTCTTCCACAAGATTACGTCTCTTTTTTCCACTGTGCTCAGAAGGTTCAACCTGGATGCAGTCAGTGAGAGCAAAGACTGCATGTGCTGGCCTCCACTATATGTGAGGCCACATGAATATGTTTGTGCCAATGGCATATTCTCAGAAACATGAAATATCGGCTCCTGGAAAACTTACTTAAAGTACGTACTACAGGCTCTATCCTCACTTTTTAACCGTGTTTCTTTAGCATTTGCTGTTTGGATCATGAATGTGTGAATAGGTACTCTTAATGGGTAGTGAGGACCAGAATTATTTCTTTTTAAAAAGTTCCATAAAGACAGATTCTTGAGGAATCCATGGATTCCAGTCTCCATCCTTGCCCTGACCAGTTACTTCTGGAATCTGTTTATGAAAGACAGAAATATATATTCTAACTTATACCAAACTTCTTTTCATCATTGGAATTTAATATTCTAACTGAAGCAATGGAGCATCTGGAAATGGTGATTTTTTTTTCTCTTCAAGGATTTAAATAAGTGATTTTAATGAACAGTACCTATGGTACTTTTGGCTATATAATTTCCCCAAAATCTTAGAAGGCATACTTGCAAATAACCACAGACAAAGATCTTGCCTAGACCTAGTTTTAGGATTTGCATTTCATATTTTTCTTTTGAAATTGGTTTTGAAGTAGACACTTTAACCTTGTCTGATGTCAATGCCGTGGATGACTTATTATAGAGAATGACATATTAAATATTAAATATTTCTGATTATATTAGCACCCATAATTTACAAAGTAAATACATGGAGCCCTTCTGCATTGCACTCATCTCCCTCTGTTTGAATAGCGGTATTAGTGAAAATTTCTTGAAATTTGGGGCAATAGTCATTTCCTGCTAAGGATTCCTCTTCCATTGTCAGTGTTTTTATGCTGCTTCACTTTGAAATCCAGATGCAACGAACCTTTTAAATCTTTCAGGATTCCTACTAGTTGTACAGCCTACAGTTTAGATTTTAGAAAGCAGATTCTTCCTTGGGGAAATTATAATGTTTCTCTCTCTTTATCCCTCTCCATTGCTTTCTGAAATAAATAAAAGTATATTTTTTAAATTAAAAAAATCTATAAACCTCAGAGAATGCATGATGTAATGTTTATTTGTGGAATAATATACCCACTAAAATAATCAGTATAAATTATTGCTACACCCAGAATTATAACCTTAAATTCAATTTACTGTATCTTACACCTACTTCAACCCTATTTCCTCATAAAGTCAATAAGAAATACTAGACACCAGCATAGAAAATTAGAGGTTGAAGGAGGGGAGGATGGAGGGTTGCACAGGTGAACTCAGTTTATGCCTGACAGAGTAGTTTATTTACTCACTTTGCTACTTATAAATATATGTATAAAGCTGCTTTGGAGTCAGTGAAAAGAAAAAAAAAACATTCAAAAGGAAGTGGCTGATTTGGTTATAACAGTCACTCTGGTTAATCAGGTTCTCCTATTTTAATTTGTCTGCTGGTAATTTCTCCACCCCCACCCTTAGTAAAATAAAATTTGAAAAAAATAATTGTGAGAGGCACCAGGTGTTCCTCAGGACGTCAGTATGTTCCTGGCTCATTTCATTAACAGCAAATGAAAGCTCAGGCAGTCCAGCCCCATTTTGCAGAAATTAAACAGGAAGGGCTGAGTTTAATTGCTTTGCAAGTCTGTTGTTATTGAATGACTTGCGAAGTTGGGTTTGAAATTCATTGGGAAGCAGCTTGATTGTCGGAGCTTAATCTCCAGTTAGCAGTTCCCTCTCACTCTGCTCTGCATTCAGACGCGCTCCCTCTGCTCAGATGAAAATACACAGAAGCTCCTCTTCCCTCAGTCTCTTCTAAGCAAAGAATGTCCCCAAAGCCATTCTCCTATGTAATAGAAATGGCAGTAAAAACCACTAGGCGCATTTTACCCAGGACATTGTGTGCCTGACTGTTCAGAATGATTTTTCAGTCTTCACTTTTTACTCTATTCGGTTTCAGAAAAGGGCATTGAAGTCCGTATGTGTTCCCAGTCATATAGCTGAGATGAGGCTGCTGAGAAAAGGTAACAGGCAGGAAAATGTTGGGGAGAAAAATGATGATGCACCTCTGGGACTATTCCATAGAATGACACACATGAGTATAGACATGTACTCCAGCTAAATGCTCTACCTATGTGTTCCTAAATTGTTATGCATTTTTTAATGGGGAAATTCTTTTTTTTTTTTAAGAGTGGGATGCATACAAACTATAGCTAGGAAATCATAAGCACACCAAAAAAGTGTTATTATGCAATCAGGAAAACAAATAAAACAAACAAACAAAAAAACCACGAGGAAACTTCTCCATTTACTACTAGTAAGAGCCATTAAATTGGAAATAAAGTGAGAGATTTGTGAAGGAAAAGACCAGTAGTCCTTGCTGGCCTCTTAGGTAGCCCCTCCCCTTCACGTTGATGTTGGTGATTAGCAATCTCATTTTAAATATCCCTTTCAAGGTTTCGTAGTAAGAACCAAAGGTTATGTTTTTATACCCCAGCTACTTCATGTCACAAACATTACAAAGAATCCCTGACATCGCCCTAGTCAGTTTGGCTCAGTGGATAGAGCATCAGCCCTCAAACTGAAGGGTCAAGGTTCAATTCCTGGTCAAGGGACTTACTTCGGTTGCAGGCTCAATCCCTGGCCCCTGTTGGGGTGCATGCAGGAGGCAACAAATTAATGTGTCTCTCTCACATCAATGTTTCTCTCTCTGTCTCTCCCCCATCTTTCCCCTCTCTCTAAAAATCAATGGGAAAATGTCTTCAGATGAGGATAAAAATGAAAGAATCCCTGAAATGTGCCATGGAAAAATGTGGGTGGCCCCAGAGTGAGATATCTGGTCTAGTGTAAATTAATCAAGAAAGAAGAAACACAAAGTATTATGTAAACATCACAATATGAAAAAAAAAAGATTGAAAAGAAAATTTTATCCTCTTGATTATTTTCTTTCTTTCCAAATATCTCTCCCTTATATGGCTCCTTCTTACTTGCTCACAATTCTGCCTTTTCATTTCATATTTCAACATTTTTTTTTCCTTTCCCGCCCCCTGGTAGTTACTACTTATACAGGCTTCCTGTTGCTGGCAATATGACTTTTAAGTTGAAATATGTAATTATTTATCTTTAACAATCTGTTAAAACTTTAGACCAAAGATGGGTATGTCAAAGTAGGCACTTTTAGAGAGAGAACATTGTTTTATATTCTATTTTCAGAAACTAGTAATGACTTCAGACTTGTGATGTTACTGAGGATATTGAGAGACAGACAGACAGACAGAGAGATACAGAGAGGAAAAAGGTAGAAGAAAAGGAAGAAAGGAAGGAAGGAGGGAAGTAATGAAGGAAATTACATAGGCATCAGATTTGTATGGAATCACTGAAGACCCTGAATAGTCAAAGCAATCCTCAGGAAATAGAACAAAGCCAAAGATATCACAATACCTGATCGCAAATAATACAACGGAGCTATAGTAATCAGAACAGTATGGTATTGGCAACAAACAGACACAGGTCAACGGAACAGAAAAACACACAATGGAGCGAAGAAAGCCTGTTCAATAAGTATTGCCAAGAAAATGGAAAGCCACATGCAAACGAATGAAACTAGGTTACAGTTTGTCCCCATATTAAAAAAAAAAAAAATTCAAAACGGATCCAAGGACTAATTATGCTGTTTTCTGATGTGGTATAAAGGAGGAAAACATATAAACATGTTTGCATGCTTATAATAAAAATAAAGAGGGATTAAGAAAAAGGGAGGAGGGATGAAAATAATGTGTATGTGCATTTTATATAGTTTAAATTTTCTGATTTTTGTAAATATTTATGTCATTAAAGGACACAAATTAAATTATAAAGAATATTAAAATAGCCATTTCTCAAAACTAAAACAAAACAAAAACAATCTAAACAACAAAAAACAACCAATTATAAAATGGAATAACAGACTTAACTGCATATCTAGTTGAAGGCCCAACCTCACAAAAAGATAATTACTTCAAATTGTTTAGAGAACAATATTTTGACTATACATCTACAATGTAATAATTTCAGAATAGAAAAATATGCAAATGTATCATACCTATATCTAGTAATTGTATTGTTATTTATAACTGTTGTATTTCTGTTTGGTAACTAAAACACAGCACAGCATAAATATTGAGTTACGCTGACTACTGTTAGGGACTGATCATTATCAGAGTTGTACTTTAGGCATGACCATATGGGGAGTTCTGCCAACTAGTTACCCAGTGAAATTGGTGAAAATAATGAGGGGAAAAAAATTTCCCCAAACTCC
This sequence comes from Myotis nattereri, assembly GCF_964212035.1. NCBI lineage: Eukaryota > Metazoa > Chordata > Mammalia > Chiroptera > Vespertilionidae > Myotis > Myotis nattereri. Next base: position 63,337,953 of record NC_138084.1, on the reverse strand, counting down.
CCAATTCACAACCTCTGCAAATGGTCCAAAGAATAAACAGCAAATGAAGAAATATCTGTGCAAACAATCTATGAAAAGTCTATGGTATTTAACCCATAGTGGGCCCTTCCCATGCACTCACTCCTTGAGGTGGGGACTCCATTCCGGATTGCTGTAGCAAAGCGTACACTAGCTCTCCCCTCAGGTCCCAGGCAGAGGGCTGTCTTCCTTGGGGAAGTAGGACTTCAACAATTCCCATCATACCCCCACTGGCCTATTGCTGAGGCTATGTTCCTGAAAAGTGCAATTGAGAGTGGGGGGCTTTGTCCAATGTAACCCACTCTTAGAAAACTGGCTGTACCCTGGACATGACACACTGTGAACACTGGGGTGTCAGTAGACCTTGCCTAACTCATGGTTCCATGATCTACAGAAGACAGGAGAGAACTAAGGAATAAGATGATTGGGAGTAAACCTCCTGGGGTCAGAACAGACATCAACCACTCTCTTCAGAGACTGTACCTGCACAGGAGCCACAGTTTGATTGATTTATTTTAGAGAAATTTATGACTTAGGGCATTGTTGAAAACAATAGAACAGTTTGGTAGTGGGTGTTAACAGTGGGATATGGGGTATGATGAGAGAAACAGTGGAAGAGAGCCCTATTGGTATCTCAGTGTTGTCAGGGTAACTGTGACACATCCAAAGCTGTCCTTCCCAGAAGAGCGCCATGAGAGGCTTAACTCTATCAGGGATGGAAAATAGACCTCACTAACGTAATCCAACCATGCATGAAACAAACAACAGAGAAAATCAGTAAAAGCTCCAGGGATGGGGGATCACACAAAGAGGTACCATAACACATTATCTAAAATATCCGTATTCCAATAACAAAATTATTGCCCAGGCAAAAAAGCAGGAAAATAAGACCCAGAAAATAGAAGAAAAAGGGAGAGAGAAACTATCTGAGAGACAAGACATCAGATTTAACAAAACACGATTTCAAAGTAACCATTATAAATAAGTTCATGGAACAAAGGAAAAGCATGATTAAAAAGTAAATGCAGATATGATCAAATAGAGAATATAAGTAGACATAGAAGTTATTAAAAATATTTAAATGGAAATTGTGAAGTTAAAAAGTAAACTGAAATTATAAGAGAGTCTCAACAGTGGGTTTGAACTGGCAGAAAAAAATTAGCAAGATTAACAACTAACTTCTCAGCAGAAAACTTTAAAAAATTAATGCCAAAAGGCAGTGGGATAACATATTTAAAATGTTCAGAAGAAAGAAAAACAGAACAAAAACCCTTTTTTAAATGATAGATGTAAGCCTGACAATATTAATTATTCCTTTACATGTATATTGTTTAGACAATGCAATATAAAAGACAGATTTTGACTGGATAAAAGAGCAAGACCCAACTCTATACTGCCACAAGTAACACATTTTAAATATAAAGACACAATGGTTAAAAATGAAAGGATAGCCCTGGCCAGTTTGGCTCAGTGGATAGAACATCAGCCTATGGACTGAAGGGTCCTGGGTTTGATTCCAGTCAAGGGCACATGCCCAGGTTGTGGGCTTGATCCCCATTAGGGGGTGTGTAGGAAGCAGCCGATCAATAATTCTCTATAATCATTGATGTTTCTATCTTTCCTTCTCCCTTCCTCTCTGAAATCAATAAAAATATTTTTTAAAAATGAAAGGATAATAAAATATATACCATGTTAATACTAGCAAAAATAAATGTGAATAACTCTATTAATATTTATGTTTATATTAATGCACCTACAAATAGTGCTACAAAATACATAAAGCAACATTTGTAGGATTTCAAGGAGAAATAAACATTATCCAATTACATTTGGAGATTTTAATCTTTCTACTTTTGTTTCAATAATTTATATAACAGGTAGACAGATTTAACATGGTATAGATATCTTGAACAATGCATCAACCAGCTTGACTTGATTGACATTTATAGGCCACTGTTCCTAATGATAGCAAAACACATATTCTTCTCAGGTTCATACAGAACATTTAAAGACCATATTCTGGGTCATATAATATGACTCAATAAATGTAAATAGTTTCAAGTAATACCACATATATCCTCAGAACATAATGGAATTAGATCAGAATCAATACCAGAAAGCTGTCTAGAAGACAATATCCAAATATTTGGAAATTAAAGAAAACACTTCATCTGTATGGATCAAAGAAGAAATAAAAAGGAAATTATTTTAACTGAATGAAAATTAAGCCTCAAAATCTCACAATGTATTAAATCAGATATGGAACTAACTCAATGACAGAGCAGAACGGTAGGATGCATAACAGTAGTAAAAAGTAAGCTCTTATACATGAACATACATTTATATACATGTGAGATGTTGCTGAGAGGGTATCTAAGAAACAGATAGGTATTTTCATATGGACAGTGGAAATATAGGTCCTTAGAAGCAAAATTAAATTTTCATTGTTTACATTCTATGTTGCATGGAAGTGACATTCAGTGTTTCATAGTGTGTGGAAGTTTATTCAATACTCAACCTGTAATCGGCTACCCTAACACTGATTTGATTTCTTGAGTTCATATTTTGATGCATTTATCATTGCATGTATTTATGTTTTAGAAAGAAAGATGAAATATAAGTGATCTATCTTAAAATGGTAAGAATTAAAACCGACATTTCACTTGGTATTAAAAATCAATATAAACATCAATGTAAAATTTCCTTTTTGAAATAAATATGTGACCAAATGATTTTAGGTATGAGCTCTATCCAAATTTGTTGTTGTCTTTTTAATGTCTTTCTTGGTAAGTATGCACTTCAAAATGTATGAACTATAAATCAAAATTTCAGTGTGATCTAGTACAATAGGTATTATTTTTTTCTAGCATATAATTGGCAATGCATATGCACCACAAGATTTTTTTTAAAGAATTTGCAAGTGATATTAAAAAACAGTAATTCTTCTACTGAAATATATGAAAGTAGGCAGAGATAGTATTGTAACATTTTTTAATTAATTAATTGATTTTTTTATTTTATAAAGTATTACAAATAGTAGAACATATGTCTCCTTTTTCCCCTATTGACCTCCCTCCGAATTCCCCCACCTCCCAGGCGCATGCCATCACCCCCCTCCCCCTAGTGTCTGTGTCCATTGGTTATGCTTAAATGCATGCATACAAGTCATGTGGTTGATCTCTTAACTCCCCACCCTCCCCTGCCTTTCCACTGAAGTTTGACAGTCTGTTTGATGCTTCTTTGTCTGTGTATCTATTTTTGTTCATCACTTCATTTGACATGCATCTCATCTCACTAAATTGTAAATTTTAACTTTGCAACATATGTTTAATGTTGTGAAAAATTAGGCTAAAGATAGAGGATACAGTTAAAACATTTTTTCCTCTACCAAGAATGAATCACCACCTCTAATTTTACCAGCTTTCCGTGTTCTTTCAAAATCCATTGCTTCCCTGGGCTAATTAATGACCCTTTTAATAATGCTCCAGAATAGAATAGTACTCTCTCCCAAACCACTGAATTCTTTTCCCACTTAGCTAGGAATGTCATTGCAGTGCCTTTGGATGAATGGCTAGGGCTTCCTAAGCCTTGGCTCAGCATGTGTTATATACTGTTCTATGTTGTATTCCTGCAATCACTGTTAAGATGTCCTCTGCATTCTTTCAATTTATAAAAGTCTCTTTCATTTTAAAGCAAAATGCGTTTATGATTTCATACATTAAACATACAATCTGGGAGAAGGGGGTCCTAATATAAGGTGACAAGAGAAGACCTGACTTTGGGTGGTGGGCACAGGGTGCAATATACAGATTTTGTAACATAGAAAGTCACACCTGAAACCTATATGTTCATGTTGACCAGTGTCACCCAATCAATGTAATAAATCAACACACAGCATGTCTTCCTCGAATGTTCATGTAGCCGGCTGACCATCAAAGATTTGTGATTACTTTTTATACTGGAGACTTGTTACTCCGAAGCAGCTGTCTAGCTCAAGACAATCTGGTTACCTAATTCCCTTGGCTTCCCAGTGGGGGGCCCAAACAAGTTTTCACAGGTAGTATGTGAACAAAAGTGACATGCATCACTTCTTGGCTGAGGCAGTTAAAACAAATGCAAATCTCTGCACAATTTCTTCTCTCACCTTCCAATTGGATCCTAATACATAAGGCAAGGACAAGAACCAGTAGCTGTACAATCATAAGATGAAAGCAGGCTGGGTCCCTGAATGACCTCTTAGATAGTAGCTTCCTTAGGTATGGAACACCTTTTCGGACTTGAACAAAGTGAAGAATAAGCATCTGCATATTTTAACCGTTGCATATATTTGCCATTGTTTTGTAAAGTAGCTGGTATTATCTTAACTAATACAAATCGTTTTCTCTTCCAATCAAATATGTTTTAACTATTTTTTTAGCAAAAAAAAAAAAGGCCCCTGTACATTGGTAAATGCAAATAGTTGTGTGGAGGAAACGAAGGAGGTTATTATTTAAAACCTATCATTAGAAGTATTATAAGGTCCGTTCTTACCAGGCGGTTAGGATAAGTCAGACTTATGCAGTTAAATTATTTTCCAAGGCAATTTGGCTCCTAAAGTAGAAAGTGAGAATTGAAACATTTCAAATTCATGTGCTCTTAACTACAATGTATTACCTGATTTATCCCATTTCTTTGCAATTCGTGGGGAAGACCCTCTTTATAAAGAGGCATAGAGACATAAAAAAGCAATTTATTGATTTAAATTTATTGATAGAACTTTATTTCACTTTGAATTTAATCACAGACATAAATTCTCTGGGTATCTTTATAAGGTCTCTTTGCTTTCAGGGCACAACTTGGTTTTAAGATTTGAAAGATGTTTTGGGGAATGGGCAACCAAATATAATACATTTCAAATGATCATAATTGTTATTCAAGTTGGCAGTGCAGGATATGAAAACTCACAGATTTCCTGCAGTGTCTTACCACTTGGAAAGCTTTGACTAGCACACGCTAGGCTGAAAAAATGCTTCACAGTACTGTTAGGGATATAAGGTAGCATGGATTATCTGGAATTGCACTTTATCCACCGTTCATACAAAGGGAATAATAAAAATAAATAGGGAATAATAAAAATTAGGATAGGAGAGAGGTAACAATATGTATGTTGAATGGTGTTAGTCAGATTCTTGGCATTTCAAAGGTTTTAGCAAAGCTACAAGTACAACTAAAAAATACAGTATTATAGCCCTCACTGGAGTTTCTCAGTGGTTAGAGTGTCAGCCCATGTACCAAAGGGTCACCGGTTCCATCTCCAGCCCTGGTGACCCTGGTGACCCTGATGGGGGTGTTTGTGGAAGGCAGCCAATCAATGTGTCTCTCACATGGAGATCTCTCTCTCTCTCTCTCTCTCTCTCTCTCTCTCTCTCTCTCTCTCTCTCTCTCTCTTTTCTCCCCCTCCCTTCCTTCCACTCTCTCTGAAAAATCAATGGAAAAAATATCCTCGGATGAGGATTAACATAAATGGTAAGCAACAACAACAAAAAGTACAGTATTACAAATATGCAAAGACTGATTCATTAATGACAAAACACCTTCATCTTTTACCCAGAGCTGACCAACTCTAATCCTTATTTCATAAATGAGGAATGGCTGTAAGTAAAGTGATTGCTATTTTATTTTTTAAGTTTATATACATGATTAATGTACTTTTCAAAATAATTACAGAAAAAGAGAAATAATTTTCTGAATTTTATGAGGGCCATTCCCCACCCTTGACCTATAGTTGAACTGAACAGATACTATTTAACATAGAAAAGCTCTGTAAAAAATATTTGAAACAGACATTAGAAGAAATGACACATTCATCTACACTAATAAAAAAGAAACATGGTAATTGGCGTACGACCGCTACCCTTTTCATTGGCTAATCAGCGAGATATGCAAATTAAGTGTCAGCCAAGATGGCGGCCGGCAGCCAGGCAGCTTGAAACTAACATGAGGCTTGCTTGCCTCAGTGACGGAGGAAACCAACGTTCCCTGCCTGCGGCTTCAGGCCTCTGAGCGGGCAGTTTAAGAAACATTGTAACAAATACCGCCTGATTTCAGCCAGCAGATTCGCAACATTGTAAGCAAAGGCCAGAAACCTACTTTCAGCACCGGAGGGAGGCCTAAGAGCTGGAGCCAAGCCTCAAGCTAAAGCTGGCCCAGAATAAAAAAAAGAAAAAGAAAAAAAAGGAGTGGTTGGGAGCTTCAGTCCCAGCCTGAAAACAGCCCTCAGCCCCTCACCCAGACTGGCCAGGCAACCCAGTGGGGACCCCCACCCTGATCCAGGACACCCTTCAGGGCAAACCAGCCAGCCCCACCCATGCACCAGGCCTCTACCCTATATAGTAAAAGGGTAATATGCCTCCCAGCACCGGGATCAGCGGAGCCGAGAGGCCTCCCAGCACCGGGATCAGCATGACAGGGGGCAGCGTCCAAACCCCCTGATCGCCCTGCGACTCTGTGTGTGACAGGGGGCGGGGCCACAACCCGAGCAGCCCTGCTCTGTGCCTGATAGGGGGGAGCTCCTCCCCCCATGGGCCCTGCTCTGTGTGTGACGGGTAGAGCCATAACCTCCCCATCAGCCCTTCCCTGAGTGTGAGAGTGGCGGCGTCCCAACCCCCTGATCCGCCCTGCTCTGTGGGTGATAGAGGGCGGTGCCCCAACCACCTGATGGGCCCTGCTCTGTGTGTGATGGGGGCAGTGCCCCAACCCCCCTGATCGTCCCTGCTCTGTGAGTGATAGAGGGCAGTGCCCCAACCCCCTGATGGGCCCTGCTCTGTGCGTGACTGGGGTGGCGCAGCAACCTCCCCATCGACCCTGCCTTGAGTGTGACAGGGGGCGGTGCCCAACCCCCCAATCAGCCCTACCCTGAGCGTGACTGAGGGTGGCATCACAACCTCCCAATCTGCCCTGCTCTGTGCATGACAGGGGAAGGCGCCCCAACTCCCCAATCGGCCCTGCTCTGAGCCCAACCAGGGGCTGCACCTAGGGATTGGGCCTGCCCTCTGCCACCCGGGAGCAGGCCTAAGCCAGCAGGGTGTTATCTCCCGAGGGGTCCCAGACTGCAAGAGGGCACAGGCCAGGCTGAGGGACCCCCCTACCCTCGAGTGCACAAATTTTTGTGCACCGGGCCTCTAGTTTAATAATATTTCATTATGGAAAACTTTAAGCATAGTCAAGAGCAGAATTAACTTTCTTGTACTCATGACAGCTTCAAATATTATTAATACTTACCAATCCTGTTTCATCTATTCTCTACCGCAATTTGTGTATGTACCTACTCAATTTCATGTATACATACATATATACTTATTATAGTCACACACACACACACACACACACACACGTTTTATTTAACATCTCCGTAACACCTAAGAAAGTAACTAATATTCCTCAATATTACTTAATCCTTATTCAAATTTCCCTCCTTATCTCAAAATTGTCTTTTTTGTTTTGTTACTCTACTGTTGTTTTTATTAGGATTCAAAGAACTCTATAAGATGTATTTACTAAGAATACCTCCTTTATCCTCTAACACTCCCTTTTGACTTTTTCATTCTAGGTCTTTTCCGTAAGCTGGTGTAGAAATACATGGTATTTAGAGGAAACAGAAAAAGTTTATATCATAGTTTTGGAAAGATTGTAGATTAAAAAAACTCATTGTAAAAACTCTACATTGAGTTTTTACAAAGCATTGGAAATTTTAGTTTCCTTCCTAACATTTTTAATTTAATGCTCTCATTTCTTTTGATTTACGCTGAAAATATTTATATTCCTGTCCAAATACATGGTGGTAAAGACACATTTACCTGTTAGGCAAGGTATCTTATAAGCATGGGGCTTTCTTTCTCTTCCTGTCTTGCACATATTTTTGTTGAAGTGGAGTAAGTGGCTTTTGTGGGAAGCTCTGAATTCAGAAGAGCAAAACAGTCTATATTAGGAATAAAGTTTTATTTTATTTTTTAATGGCTATATTGAGAGGTGATTCACATACCATGGAATTCACATATTTAAAGTCCAGTGTAGCTCAGTTGGTTGAGCCTCATCCCATGCACTGAGGGGTTGCTGGTTTGATTCTGGTCAGGGCACATGCCCAGGTTGCTGGCTGGATCCCTATTAGGGGATTGTGCAGGAGGCAGCTGATCAATGTTTCTCTCTCTCCCTCTCCCTTCCTCTCTCTAAAAATTAATAAAAACATAGATCCATAGACATAAAAGCATCAAACAGACTGACAAACCTCAGAGGGAAGGCAGGGGAAGGGGATTGTAAGAGATCAATCAAAGGTGCTTGTATGCATGCATATAAGCATAACCAATGGGCACCAGTGGTGGGGTGAGGGCCTGTGCTGAGGGGTGGGAGCGGGCTGAGAGAGGTCAATGAGGGAAAATGGAGACATATGTAATACTTTCAACAATAACAAATTTAAATGAAAAAAAGTAAAGTCTATAACTCAGTGAGTGGTTTTTGGTAAATTTATTGATATGTGCAACCATCACAGCAGTCATTCTCATTACCTCAAAAAAATTAATAGTACCCTGTAGTTCTCTTACCACTCCTTCTCCTTTTTCTAATCCCAGCCCTAAGCAAGCACTAATTGACTTTCTCTCTGTATAGATTCCCTTGTTATGGACTCTTATATGAATGGAATGATATAAAATGAAGTTGTTCGTGTCTGCCTTCTTTCAGTAAGTGTAATGTTTCAGGGTTTATCCATGTTGCAGCATATATCAACACTTCATTCCTTTTTATGGTAGAATAATATTCTACCACATTCTGTTTATCTGTTCATCTATTGAAGACATTTGGGTTCTACCTTTGGCTACTATGAATAATGCTGCTGTAAATATTAATGTACATGTTTTTGTGTATACATATGTTTTTATTTCCCTTGGATATATACTTAGGGGTGGAATTACTGAATCATATGGTAATTTGTTTAATAGTTTCAGGAATTACTAAGCTGTTTTCCAAAGCACCTGCACCATTTACATTCCCAAGAGCAGTGTGTGAGAATTTATTTATTTATTTATTTATGTTTAGATATTTATTAATAACAATTTTAATATTTGATACATATTCAAATTATTCCAATTGCTTCCAAAATATTATATAGCTGTATTTGAATCAGAATTCCACTTAGATTGACACCGACTTTTTTATTGTTGATAATATGACAGATATCTCCCCATTCCCCTACCCCTTGTTCTCCCAGTGCCTCCCCACCCCCAGGTCTTCAGTAACCTATTGCCTGTATCCATGGGCTATGTAAGTATACAAGTTCTTTAGTTTATCTCTTCTCATCCCCCATTGTCCTCAACACTTACCTAACATTTATATTTTTCAGTTCCTAGTGGGTTTTCGGGTGGTATAGCACTGTGATTTTGATTTAACTTTTCCTGATGACTAATGATATTAAGCATCTTCTCATGTAGTTATTGCTTTTTAGGTATATCATTCTTGGAGAAAGGTCTAGTCAGATCATTTGCTCATGTTTCAATGGGGTTATTTTTTATTATTTTGATAAAAACATTATTTATGTATTCTGGATACAAGCTCCTTATCAGATATATGATTGACAAATAGCTTCTTCAATTCTATTGCTTATCTTTTCACTTTCTTGATGACATGTTTTTAAATTTTTATGTTTGTGAATTTTCCTATTTTCTTGAAACCAGGTCAAGTTTGGGAGGAGGGACAGAGGCATGCAAGGGGCTGGCCCCACCCCCCCTCCCCATGTGGGTTGTGAATCCAGAGGGATAGCTCAGCTGCAGAGTTCCCTCTCCCAGGAATGAGGCATCTCCGCACCAAGCTGCCAGGCTCCCCCTCCCCGAGCACCAGGGTTGGGAAGAGGAACCCACATAACATCTGGCTGTGAAAAATCAGCGCGAGTCTGTCCACCCAGGTGAGACAGAAGACTGCTAGAAACCCAGGCATTCCCTTAAAGGGACAACACACAAACTCTGGCTCGCAGACACTCACCCTACGCTCTGGCATAGAGGCACCGAAGTCATACAGAGAAAGACAATTGTGTGGCTTTGGAGCGAGGGCTGGAGAGACAGCCTCCATTGCCACGGTATTAAGTCCTTGGCGCACGGGCCATGGGCCCCATCTTTCCTGGGTTAAGCACTACCCCCACATGGCATTAGCCTGGTGAGCTAGGCTAGCTCCACCCAGGTGACTTCCTGGGCCCCCTCCTGGGACAACTGGCTATGGCCAGGGTTTTATCTGCAGCAGCCAGCCAGGGCCAGAGTTGCAGTCTTCCTAGCAAAGCTCCAGAGGAATTCTCGTGTATGACCTCTTCAATGTATTTCTGAATTCAGTTTTCTAATATTGTGTTGAGGACTTTTGCACCTAGTTCATCAGGGATATTGAACTATAATTTTCTTTTTTTGTAATGCCTTTGTCAGGTTGTGGAATCAGGGCAACCTTAGCCTTGTAAAATGAGCTTGGGAGCGAGCCTTCCTGCTTCTTGAATATTTTTTGAATAGTTTAAGGAGAATAGGTGTTAATTCTTTTTTGAATATTTGGTAAAATTCACCTGTGAGGCCATTTGGTCCAGGAAAACGATTACTGATTCAACTTCATTAGTTTTAATAGGTCTTTTCAGATATTCTGTTTCTTCTTGATTCAGTCCTGGGAGACTGTATGTTTCCAGGAACTTATTCATTTCTTCTAGATTGTCCACTTGTTAGCATATAACTATTTATAGTATTTTATTATAATCCTTTTTATTGCAGTGATGTCATTTATTTCTCCTCTTTCATTTATAATTCTATTTATTTGGGTTATCTCTCTTTTTTCTTGATGAGTCTGGTTACATGTTTATCAATCTTGTTTATATCTTGTTTTATTTTTAAATAATAACCACATAATTGCCAGCATTTCTACAGTTTGAATTTAGTTATTTTTTAATATTTCAATATTATAAGTAATGTAGCTTTAGGCATTTAGCTGAGCATGCTTGTGTGAATAGTTCTTGTGGAATAAATTTCTAGGAATAAAGTAGTTAATTTACAGATGGCATACATTTTGAAATTTGATTCCTGTAAACAATAGATGACAGTGTCTCTCTCTCTGTTGTGTAGCATTACTGTCTTTAAAACGTACTAGTTAATTCGCTGCTAGTGTTTATTATAGAAGAGCCACTATTTTAAATGTTTCATATGAATTTACTCATAAAATACTCATAACAACCCTATGAAGAGGGTTAAAATGCTCATAACAATCGTTTTCCAGATGAGGAGACTGAGGCACAGGGGTAATAATAATTGCAAAGGTCACACAGTCATGCATGGCAGAACATGGATTCCAAATCAGGCTGTCTCCAGAGCATTCCTCTTACCTGCATTTCCACTATGCTGCTCACATTCAATCTCACTTTAAAGGCAAATAAAAAGAACCTCCTGAGATTAAATAATATATCTAAATTCACACAGTGGGTGTAGAACCTGGATTCCCATTCTAGTCAGAAGTGGATTAGTTTAAATATAATTCACGCTACCTTATTTTTAAAAATAATTGTATGTATAAAATCAATCCAAACAATCAAGACTATTGAGCAAACTTAGGGACAATCTTTAATGCTAGTTATCATATAAAATTACATAAAAATTTCACAACGCTAGAAATTTATAAGTACAGTGATACTAATTATGGATATATTAAATTACATTCATATATTTGGGCCAGCTTATTTACCTCAGTCAATTATTCATAGATCCATTTCTGTGATCATACTTTAAGAAGTTAAATACCAACATGTCACCACAGATTTATGCCCCAGGAAAAATGTGCAAATGTGATTTTGAAAAATGCAAATGAGGCTTCACAATCCATGCCTACCCATAGAGGAAGCTTGATTGTGTCTCTTATGCAACACTTAAAAAAATATTTTTAGGTATATTTTATAATTTAAAGAGGAAGGGAGAGATAAATTGAAACATCAATGATGAGAGAGGATCATTGATCGGCTGCCTTCTGCGTGCCCCCTGCCTGGGATCGAACCCGCAACCTGGACATGTGCCCTGACTAGGAAATAAACCTTGACCTCCTGGTTCATAGGTCAAGGCTCAACCACTGAGCCACACCGGCTGGGCTATACAACATTTTTGCTTATTCCCTCTGTGACATTAGATGATATGTAAGTAACTGAGGATTGTTACTTGGGCTTCTGAGGTGAACATGTTAAAGAGCAGAAGGTGACATAAAAAATAAGGCTCACAAATTTGCCTCTCAAATAAATATATGGTTGAGTATGTGTGCATATATAGAGAGATGTATTATATATATATATATATATATATATATATATATATATATGCACATATATAAACCTTTATAATGGTTTAGAAATAATTTTTTTGCTTTCCTCTTTTAAAGACATTGATACATTGAGTATATACTTATAGGTATTATATTTTTATAATATATTCAGTATATAGTAACATAGTAATATTCATATATAAACACATATAAATGCATAAAAATATAAATTGGGCAGTGGTATATTGAGGATTCTTGAAAATGGAATGTTGATCTTTCATTATCTGAGATCACTGTGCTCTCAGCATGAAACATCCATTTGCAGGAACATGACAGGAAAATACCAAGAAACTTTAAAACTTAAAATGATAACATTGAGTTCCTTGATTCTCCCTATGCATTTTGCTACCTTTTAACATTTTCACACAGCAAATTTAAAAATTTACATTTACTATGAGCAATGAAAACTCAAAACACCACAAAGTGGGGATTTATGGATGTGAATATTCTTGGCAAGTTTCTCCCAGCAGTGTGTTGTTCAACAGTGAATATAAGCATTTAGGTCAAACAACTATGGCATAATTAGTAACAACCATTTGTTGGAAACAAGGCTTTAATGAGCCTTCTACATTGCTTATTTATAATTCATTTTCACAGGAAATTACATGTATTTCTGCAACTTACGTTTTTGCGAACTCATACTTGATAACTTCTGCACAAAACCAAAGGAACTACTCATAGAGTCACAGGGATTGTTGACTGTTTTGCTCAGTAACCTGACTTAACCACAAGGAAACGAGGCTGAGATATGATTCTGTTCTGGTATTGGATGGCTATGAAATTATGATAACTAAACTCATAGAGGCCTTTATTTTAATTATGCTCATCTATTAATTATTTAGTCTCTAATTTTAGACAGCTTTTGCAATTACCTAATAATTTACCCCTATGACTACGTAGACAGCTGAGAATCTCATGCATATTTTACAAATTTTTAGTCTGCTATAATTTAAATATAAAAATGTTACAAGATGAGAACTGAAGCCAACATAACTCCCTGTCCCAGTGTTAATACTGAGATCAAGCTTAAATGTCTTAGCTCCTTCCCTAAGAAATATCCACTCCAGAGAGATAAGACTGAACCAGGGGAACAGATTACTTGTCAAGACTGATAGCTTGCCCATCAAGAAGTCCTTTCTGCTGTGCTCACCAATCCTAAGGCACTTCATTATCAATTGTCCCGAATCCTAATCAGTTCCCATCTTGCAGGGCATGTCTTATTATCCTCCTTATTCACCCATGGTGAGGCATTACTGAGACTTGGTCACATTGAGATTCTCCCTTACGGTAGAAAGTCTAATATATCTAGCTATACCCAACCACTAGGCTTTTCTGGTGGTCTTTTGTGGAGCTCCCTATACCCTTGACCCAGTTTGAGCAATGTGAACATTTCTTACATTTACTTTATAAATGTTTTTTACATGATTTTATTTGCACAACTTGAGGTAAATTCCAGACATCATGCCACTTGACTCTTTAATGCTTCCGTGTGTAATTTCTAAGAACCAGGACAGTCTCTGATATAACCAGGAAATATTTTTCAAAATCAGGAAACGCCACATTATAAAACAGTATGATTGAATGTACACTCCCTATTGTATATCTTGCCTAAAGCAAATTTAAACCCCCATCAGTATTATAGATATGTATCAGACCTGTTCAAATAGAAGGGTCTGAGTTTTTATCCTCCTCATGAGCTAACAAGTGAGCCTGCTGTTGTGTGTGTATATACCTTTATCTTTAAACTGTATATATAAACATATACTATATATTTATGTGGTATATACACACACGCACACACATGTGCATGCCTCTGTGTGTAAAGTCCCTGCCTCTGAGTCAGACAAAAACATTCCATTACTCATTGCCAAATCAGCTGCTAGTGCAGCAGCTTACTTCATTTCCTCTAACCCCAATCTGGGCAGCGTAACGTGGAGCGGGACAGATTGTACCTGCACATGCAATGAGATTCATTACTGGAGAGTGGCCCTGAAATTGGGAAAACTTTAGCTGCATTCCCCTTCAAAGAGAGAGAAGCTTTATCGTGTGGAATCTCTTGGAAGAAGAGAGGCCTGCATCTTCTCTTCTAATGTTAGTGAAAGACTAAATTAGTTGAGATGTTTGCTGGGAAATTAGTTGAGTTGTTTGCTGGGGTCAGGGGTGGGGTGGGGGAGCGGGGCTTTTAAAAGTGAATATATCACAGCTCTTTCTAGATGTTTTCAAATGAATGCCTTACCTTTGAGAAAACTATGAATAAAAATCGTGGGAACTTCAGAGTTTTTAATATTCAAGGAATGCAGAAATGACAATATTGGGAAAGAGTCTAGGAGGCTTGTTTTGATAAGGCATTTCCCTGGAACGGTGCTGTTTTTACTTAGATTGTGAAGCCTTGCAGTTTGATAAAATTTACGAAGGGATGCCTTCTCCCTCTACCTTGTACCAATCAGCCTTGAATAAGAGAAAACTAAAGGCTTATTTTAACTTTGAGTGAGAGGAATTATTAAACAACTTCAAAATTTATAGGTCTAGATAACAAATGCAGCAACAAATTATTTTAATCAACTTTCTCAGTTTTCTAAACATTGCTATAAATCAGCTAAACTAAATAATGTGGCAGTTTGTTATTATTAAATTTCATTTTTAAACATCTCAGTTGAAAAAAAAAATGGTTTCAAGTATAAATAACAAGTTGATCTACACCATAACTCATTGAATAAACTCAGTATTGATTCCTCATAGTTGTAAAATATTTTTAGTTAATATATAAAAAATAGTTCTATAAATAAAATACTATCACTTCTCATATTTTTTTCTATCTTTATGTAAATTATTTTTGTTAGAAGGAGGCCAAAATAATCAAAATTTAATTGGGATGTATTTTTAGAATGTTGATTCAAAGAATGTTTCAATAAAGTTAGAATAGACTTTTGGGAAATGAGAAAAGATCCAGAGGTGAGAGGTTATCAAGTATAAAGAGTTTAAATGAAGAAACCAATAAAAGGAAGATATTGAGATCTTTTATAGAGGATCAGAAAATATAGAGACTTGATGCCTTTGAAATAAACAAACCAGGAAAAAACAACTGGAGGTTTAGAAGCAAGCTGAACTTCTGCCTGAGCAGTGCCTTTGGAGGCCTGAGGCAGGTGAGCTCAATGAATAGGAAGGATTTACTTGGCTTAGTCATCTAGACAGAAAAAGTATCTATGGAAAGAAAAATGCATAGGGAGTACTAATAATAAATTAGAAGGTCGGGTAGGAACTGTATGTTGATAAGCATCCTTTATATCACAGCAATTGCTGGCTATGTTGTTATATGTTTCTTAGCCAAACTCACCTAAAAGTCAAACTACTTTCTCACAAGCATGGTCTCCTCAGCCCCACACTGTAGCTACTATAGTCTTCTATTCCTAGTCACCATTCAGTGATGTCTAATTTCTGAAGCATCCTACAACCACATGTGCCAATACTGATCTATAAAACTGCTAAGGGAACTATTATATTACTTCATGAGGTGACACAAGAAAGCCACTTCACTGGAAAAGTCTTTGTACAAGTAAATTTCAACTACTAGCCAGACTCTGTACCTAGTATTTTCAATTCTCACATTAACTCCCTTACTATAGTGAACAACTATTTAAAAGTCAAGCATACTTTGACACTTAAATATCTCTTCTCAGCCATTCCCATTCTGTTTATTTGATTACAGTAAAAGCCAACACTGTTTGTACAATTTGATGCTGACACCCTGGCCCCAGCAGATGGGTCCAAGGTTGATCACTTGAACAAAAATGGGTTAATAATTGTCTGTCCACTGGGAATTTGAAATTGAAATAAGGAAAATTTAGCCTAAGTTCAAATATATTTGTGAATTGAGAAAATTTGCAATGACTTTTTTAATTGACATTTTTATGCCCACATGAGCTTATAAATCAACAAAGGATTCTAGAATTGAAGAAAGATAGAGTAACCCATACACATATAACATTGAAGTGAGGCCAGCTAGTGTGGTTCAGTGGATTGAGCATTGATGCATGCACCAAGAGGTCACCAGTTTGATTCCAGGTCAAGTTACATGCCCAGGTTGAGGGTTCTATCCCCTGTAGGGGGAGTTCAGGAAAGAGCCGATCAGTGATTTTTCTCTCATCATTGATGTTTCTATCTCTCCCTCTCGCTTCCTCTCTCTCTCAAAAGTCAATGAAAACATTTTTTTTTTAAATTAAGTGACATTCTGTCCACTTCCCAATACTGTAGGACATGATTCCAGTCTATTTGGAATCTCAGCCACATTCCCATTTTTGAGATTTATGAGATATCTAAAAAACATTTATCCTAGTAACAAAGTCTCCCCTTTTCTTACACAATTTTCAGTGGGTTCAAATGTTTACAATTAAAAGCATAATTTTCATTTCCAGAAGTCTAAACTAAGGCATAGGGAGATAAATTTAATTTTCAAAAACGACATAAGTTGAGAGGCAATAATAACAGCTCAGTCTTTTTGAATCCAAAGTTCTTGCACCTTTTATCAGAAAATACTGCATTGAGAATATTTGATGTTCACAAAATTCTTAGAACGTCTGAGATGAAGTAGCTACAGACAATATATTATAAATAAACATAAGAATATGTATGAGAATTTAGGCAAATTTGAATATCAGAATATTAATATATACTTTTTTGATTAAATCAGACAATGCAGGATAGCAATGCCTTTGGAGAATGTCTTTAACTGCATATTACATTAGAAACTAAAAAATTATACTCCTGACAGTTAAGTATTTTAGAAGTTTGCCAAGAATATTTGTCATCTCTGTTAAACTTTGAGACTAGAGACAGATGATTTTTAAAGAATTTAACATATTAACACTGGAATGTCATAGCACATCTTTTTAAAATATGTCATAGATGAGCACAATTGTTCTTTCTGTATTGGGCTAATCCATTGTAAAGTGAATATCATTTTAAGAAAATATGTAGATGGCGAAGCAAAATCAAAATTAATGAGGATATATAGAAAGATGTTTTGTTCATGATACAGAAATTCTTTCTCTAGATATCTTCTGAAAGATAAGAAATAATGAGGGAAATTTAACATTACTGTCATAGAGTGTCTTTAGCCAAAGTCAAAATTTGATAACCAAATTTGGTGACAACTACATTTATGATTTCTTCCCCTCCCCCAAGTTTATATGCAAGGGACTTTTTTAATCTAAAAAAAAAAAATGGGTAGATGGAAATAATTAAATAATGACATGACTTCTCTTTGTTTAATCTGGACAAAGTGTTATTGTAATTTTTTATGAAGAGACAAAAATATATAGGTAGTAGCAGAAGGAACCTTTTTGAAATGACTTTGAACAGTGCCATCAACTAAAGTGAAAAAGTATGACATAGTTCTGTTATAAAAATCATTTTTTTTTTAACTGATGTAAGTCTGACTTTTTAGCTTTAGGAGCCCATTGGAAAAAAGTACAGTTTTCTTAGAAGGCATCAGCAACCATTGATGTTATTCTCTTATGTGGTTTTGAAAATAGACAGCCTGAAAAAATGTGAGACATAATGAAAGTTTCTAATAAATAATAAAAAAGAATTTTAGGAAGCTATCTGGTATCATAGTTCACTCAGTTATGCGTGAAGAGATAACATGCATACAGCTATTATTTTTAATAAATCCTCAACCTTTGTATATCTGGAGGCATTTGGGATATAAGATCAAACTGAAGCACAAAGCAACAATTTTAAATTTAGCCACTTTTAAAATCCTATCTAGGAATCTTTGTTTCCTGGCAGCATATTGGACTAAGTGCCTTCATTGACATTTTCCCCTCCATCAATCTTCCCATTTAAAACAATGAAATATGCTGACAAAAATATTTTTAATGTAACATCTTAAATATATTCATGAGTAGCAGTAAAGTAAGTCATACTCAATTAAGTAGGCATTGAGGGCATTTGTCTAACCTCATGAATTTGAGCATGAGAGTTTTCAGACATGTGTGGTTTGGGAGACATAAAATAAAACCCAGACAAGCTTATACAAGGTTTAAAATTCAATAAATACCTTCTTCTAAAACTAAATCTCAAATGGATTAGAATACAAGTTTCAACACCAAAATATCTCTCCTATTGAGCTTATATTTTAATGGGAGGTGAGCACATACAATAAATAAAATGCTATACAGTTTATCTGATGGTGATAAGTGCTATGGAGAAAACAAAGCAGCCAGAGGGATAAGAAGTATGAAACTGGCATTCTAAACAGCTTGGTCAGAGAGAGCTGGCAAAAAATATGTTTTTAAAAAACATCTGAGTAAAGGAATGACTCGTAGATATTCTGGAGACATGCATTTCCGGCAAAGAGAACAGCCTGTGAAAATGGGCAAGTTCCCTTTGCATTTTGGAGAATGAACAAGGTGGCCAGTATGGCTATAGCAGAGATCAATAGGATTAGTAGAAGGAGTTGAGAATAAAGGGGTAACAGGAGACAAGATTGTAGAGGCCCCTTAAAGTCATTTGATCGTATGGCCAGATTTGTCTAAGCCAGTCTTCGTTCACATCTGTTGGCCAGGGTCATTATGACTGAAGCTCCTTTTCATTTTTAAACTCACCCCGTTTGGAAGTTAAGGTCACCTTATTTGTAAGGCATTATAAGAAATGTGGTTTTCCTTCTGAATAATATGTAAAGGCACTGTAAGATTTGATCTGATCAATCCCTTGAGTTGTCATATATTTCAATAAGGCAACTCTCGGTTTTTAAAAAGAAATAGAGTGATGTGAGGCATGGGTGGACTTCATTAACCACTAAAGGCTATGATGGTTACCTGAGCTAACACCAATGGAAATGCAGACCAGATTGATTTGGGAATGGATAAAACATTGTCTGGATTCCAGATATATTTTTCAGATGAAAGCAATGGAATGTTGTGACATATTAAATGTATAATTTGAAAGAAAGCATGAGGTCAAGATGACTCTAAGATTTTGCCTGTTAAAAAGAACAAGTGGTGTTGCCATTAGCTGAGATTGGGAAGAAAGCAAAGTTTGGAAGGAGCAAAATTTGGAAGAATAGACAAGTTCAATTTTGCATAAGATAAGTTTGTAATGACTATAAATAGACTATTGTATATGTAAGTGGAGTTTAGACCTGGTTATAGACATAAATTGTGAGATATCTTCCTCCAGTTGGTATTTGAAACCATGAAATTGGATGAGATTTCCAAACAAGTGAGGTAGACAGAGAATATAAGTACACTAAAGATTACAATTTATCAGGTAAAAAAAGAAATATTGGACGTTTCAAAAGGAAATGAAGGTAGGTATTTCTGAAACTATATTCACTGTCAGATTTCACCCTTAGTCATCTGCATCTCTCTTCTTCAGTTCAGTCTTACTTTCATGCATTTATTATGATCAAAGAGGAATTGATATTCCTCTAGTCATACTCATTTACTTTGTAACTTAAGGGGTGGATAAATCCAGGTGTGTTTTTTTTGAGTTTGCAGACTATCAAACAGTGTAGAAAAAATTATTGACCACCTGACAATCAAGGTTGAATAAAAATGGAGATACAGGAATAAAAATATGAGATTAGGGCCCTGATCAGTTTTGCTCAATAGATAGGGCGTTGGCCTGTGGACTGAAGGGTCCCAGGTTCGATTCCAGTCAAGGGCATGTACCTTGGTTGCGGGCACATCCCCAGTGGGGGGTGTGCAGGAGGCAGCTGATTGATGTTTCTGACTCTCTATCCCTCTCCCTTCCTATCTGTAAAAAAATCAATAAAATATATTTTTAAAAAAATGAGATTAGGTTGGGGGTTAATGGGGAGGATGAGGACACATTTGTAATACCTTAACTAATAATAATAATAAAAATTTTTTTTAAAAAAATGAGATTAGGACTATAATATAGTCACTGAATTTTGAGTGTCACTAATTTTTGGATGTGTGCATTAGCCTGGTTAGTAAAGCTTTCATTTCTATTTTAATATTCATCTCAAATTATACAATATAATGTAATTAGTAAAAATAATAAATAAACTTGTTCTTATAGTTATGCAGTATGTCTTCAGTTGTAGTTGTCCACTGCAAAAATAGGGTACCTATAAATTTTAGAGACAATCTAAATATGCTATTTCTTCCTAGGGATCTTTTTTTTTTTTTTTTTTTTTCCCTAGAATGTCATTCAATAATCTTCTGAATTTTACTCTTTTGACTTTTTCTTTTTGGTGAAAAGGAGCAAGTGTCAAACATTATTTCATTTATCAACTGAAACTTGACAGATGTCAATTTAAAAAAGACTAAAAATATAATATGCTAGCATTTTTTATTTAAACAAAGCAAAATAAAACTAGGTAGTCGTGTGAATGACAAGATATACCCACGATACCAAAACCAGTCAATTAGCCCTATCAAGACATGAAATGATGACATTCACAAGAGCACATTATCTGATTAATTATGCTGAAGGCATCAGGTAAATTAGATCTAGTCAAATAAAGCCAGACTTAGAGTCATCCAATTTAGCTATTAAAAGGTTGTTAAGTACATTTACTAATGTCATGTTGTTTGAGAAGCCAGCTCTCCATTCAGATTATTTTAAAGTACAGAAATGTTTTATTTTCATCCTTCAAAATGACAGAAGGGCCAATCATAGTCAAGAACACAGAAGCTCACAAAAGCAAAAACCTTTTAAATCAGTGGTTCTCAACCTTCCTAATGCTGGGAGCCTTTAATACAGTTCCTCATGTTGAGGTGACCCCCATTTTCATTGTTACAAATTGAACATAATCAAAGCATAGTGATTAATCACAAAAGCAATATGTAATTATATATGTGTTTTCCAATGGTCTTAAGCGACCCCTGTGAAAGGGTTGTTCCACCCCAAAGGGGTCGCGGCCCACAGGTTGAGAGCCGCTGATTTAAATAGAAACAATTGCTTTTGAAAATAAGGAACCACAAAATGTGATTACAGGTTGCCTTCCTTTTTGGCAGACTGGATAAGACAAGTTTTGTCACACTGATTTATTGATGCCAGTTTGCTGAGCTTTTAAAAAATACATTTTAATGTTTGTTTTATTATGTTTTTAACTGTAATGTTTTTTTAAAGCAAAAATCAAAAGGGGATCTTTTATAAATTTATTCATCATAATAAAGCTACAAGGAAATATTCTAAAATGTAAGGATGAGAAATTTATAATGGGGGAAAAAACTATAGAAGTCTGTTGATCATATGAAAAATTAAAGCACACTATTGAGTAGGACAAGAGGCCAAAAAGATAACTTTTAAGGATCAAGTAATGAGGATATCAAAATAACTCCTAATGGTAGAATCTCCAAGCCAAGACTTTATACACAAGCTCTTGCTTTACTGTACAGGGCAAATAAGTCAAAGTTAAGTATTTATTGTTAGCATTGTTTATCACAGTATTTTTTTATTCATAATGTAATCTTAATATTTAAGTAGGCATTGTGTGTACTCCCATTTGGGCTAATCTCTAATGTTTTAAAAATAATATAGAATGTTGTTAGTATAGCTAAGGTAATCAAAGAATAGCAACTGAATTAACTAAACATTATCTTATCTAGAAATGATTTGATTTTGTTTTATCATTATTAGTAGTAGTATTGTTGTTATTTAAATTCCAAAATGATTTAAATATTTTGTATCTAAATGAGGAAGTCATTAAAGGGTGTCTTAGGTTGTGATTAGCAATAGTCAGATTGGGGATAGCTAAATCAAGTTTAAGGATTAGTAAAATCCAAAAACACCCAGAGGAGCTAGAGTCGGGTATGGGTAAATTGTGAGGATCACAGCAAAAAGTGCAACACCCAGAAATCTATGGGTTTTTTATACACCAGGAATGAACTCACAGAAAGAGAAACTAAAAAACAAACAAACAAAACACAACACACAATCCCATTTACCATTGCACCAAAAAAAATTAAGATACCTAAGAATAAACTTAACTAAGGAGGTAAAAGACCTGTACTTGGAAAACTACAGGACATTGAGAAAAGAAATAGAAGAAGACATAAGCAAATGGAAGAACATACCATGTTCATGGATCAATAGAATCAACATCATTAAAATATCCATACTACCCAAAACAATTTATAGATTCAATGCAATCCCAATTAAAATACCAACAGCATATTTCACAGACCTAGAACAAACTCACCAAAAACTCATCCAGAATAAAAAAAGACCCTGAATAGCTGCAGCAATCCTGAGAAAGAAGAACAAAGTTGGAGGGATCACAATACTGGATATAAGCTATATTAAAAAGCCACTGTTCTCAAAACTGCCTGGTACTGGCACAAGAATAGACATATAGACCAATGGAACAGAACAAAGAACCCAGAGATCTACCCAAGCCATTATGCTCAATTAATATTTGATAAAGGAGGAAAGAGCATACAATGTCAGACATATGTCGTAGCAATATATTGACCGATATAGCTCCCAGGGCGAAGGAAACTACAGAGAAAATAAACAAATGGGACTACATCAAAATAAAAAACTTCTGCACAGCAAAAGAAACCATCAACAAGACAACAAGAAAGCCCACTGCAGGGGGAGAATGTATTTGCCAATACTATCTCAGATAAAGGAATTAATCTTTAAAATTAACAGGGAGCTCAACAACTTAACAAGAGGAAGATAAACAATCCAATCAAAAAATGGGCAAATGACCTAAATAGACACTTTTAAAAAGAAGACATACAGAAGGCCAAGAGACATATGAAAACACTAGGGTCCCTAGGCCTGGCTGGCGATCAGGGTTGATTTGTAGGGCAACTGGTGGGGTGATCGGGGAGCCCACACCGGCACCTGCCTTGGCCGACCTGGTGCTGCCCACTCACTGACCCCGCCCCCTGCCACCGCTGCAGGTCGCCTCCCTCTGTTCAATGTCACTAATCATCCGAGATATGCAAATTAAAATGACAATGAGGTACCATCTCGCACCTGTCAGACTGGCTATCATCAACAAACGAAAAGTGCTGTGGAGGATGCGGAGAAAAAGGAACCCTCTTGCACAGCTGGTGGGAATGCAGACTGGTGCAGCCACTGTGGAAAACAGTATGGAGTTACCTCAAAAAATTAAAAATGGAACTCCCATTTGACCCAGTAATCCCATTTCTAGGACTGTCTCCCAAGAAAACAGAAACACCAGTCAGAAAGGATATATGCAACCCTGTGTTCATAGCAGCACAATTTATAATAGCTAAGATTTGGAAACAGCCTAAGTGCCCATCAGCATATAAATGGATTAAAAAACAGTGGTACATTTACACAATGGAATACTATTCTGCTATGAAAAAGAAGGAACTTGTACCATTTGTATCACCATGGATGGAACTTTAGAGCATTATGCTATGCAAAATAAGCCAGTCAGAGAAAGATGAATATCACATGATCTCACTCATACATATATGCTGGATATAATGAACAACATAAACTGATGAACAAAAAATAGATCCAGAGACTAAGAAACACTGATTAGACTGTCCAACCTCAGAGAGAAGGCAGGGGAGGTAGTAAGAGATCAACCAAAGAACTTGTATGCATGCATATTAGCATAACCAATTGACAGGGACACTGGGGCGGGAGCGGGGGGCGGGGGACTTGTCCTGGGGGGCAAGAGTGGGGGGGTCAATCGGGGAAAAGGGAGTCATATGTAATACTTTAAGCAATAAAAAAAGTGCAACAGACATTAGACAGAGTGATATTAATAGGCGTAGAGGAATTTGTGAATGCAATACAGGCAGTGTGTCCAAATGGGAAAAAAAGAAAAGAAACACAGGATATGGAGGAATTAAAGGCCAGTGCAAAATAACAGGTCGGTAGTTAAAATGTGCAAGAAATTTAAAAAGTATTTAACATTAGCTAATTTTTTTTTCCATCTTAGTTTCAGCTAACATGCTTTTGAGTCCAAATATCAGAACTCTGCAATCAAAGTGGTCTAAAAATAAGCTATGATAAGCTATGAAGCAGAGCTATGAAATGTGCCACTTTAACAGAGCACCTAAACTCTGTTCTCTCTGATATATATATATATTGATATATATGTGTAATATCCAGTACCCTTGAAACAGACTATTTCAACTAAGGTTGCCAATGGCAAAAGCTAGTGAATCATGTATGCCTAGCTTAAAATAGGAGGACATGCTGGTTATCCTCATGGTAGTGTTGAAGGTTTCTGTAAAATGAAGCCAATGGGAGTTTGAAATTTTCATAGCCTGACAGTTTTCACAGTTGTCAAATAGTTATCTTTTGCTGGGAGGGATCAAAGAAACTGTTTGTGCATGGAGAGATCTGGAGAATATTATGCTGAGCCATATCAGCCAGTCAGAGAAAAACAAGTATCATGTGACCTCACTCATATGTGTAATCTAATGAACAAAATAAACTGATGAACAAAATAGATCCAGAGACATAGAAGCATGAAACAGACTGTTGAATCTCAGAGGGAAGGTTGGGGAGGGTGTATGGATGGGAAGAGATCAACCAAAGAACTTGTATGCATATATGCATAACCCATGGACACCGACAATAGGGGGGTGAAGGCCTGTGGTGAGGGATATGGGCAGGCTAGAAGGTGTCAATGGGGGAAAGAAGGGGACATATATAATACTTTCAACAAAAAAGATTTTTTTTAAAGCTTTGTTGTTTTTAAACTTCATTAAAATATGTTTTTGGAGTCATAGATTTATCTGAGACAAAAAGAGCTATTATTTAGGTGCGTTTAGGGCTCTGCCTGAAATAATAAGGTTTATATCTCAGCTTATTTTTATCATCTGTTGGATGGCAACCTTACCTCATTCAGCCTATAAAATAGGGTGCTATTCCAAGTACAAAATGTTATGATTTTATGAGAAATTTTGATCCATCATGTAGGACTTATATTGAGCTCCTACAAATAGGGTTTTTTATATTATTCTACCCAAATTTATTTTTAACACTCAGAATTCTGTTAAAAAGAAAATACTTAGGAGAGATTTATGAAAAAAAGGGGGGAAGAAAAAACGTTAGTGCGGGCTTCAGGATGGTTATTAAAGGAACAAGATTGTCATTGGGGAGCAGTTCTTTCTTTCTCTTTGTTCTGCAGTCATCTGTGATGGCTTCCTCCTACTGCTGGTTTGTGTTGTAGTGAAAGAAATCAATTAAACTAAAAAGCTGCCTACGATAACTGGAGGAAATGTTTCCTTTTATTATGCTCTTCAAGAGAGAAAAAGAGAGAAAGAGCATTCTCTTAAATATGCAACAAAACTAGCACCAAAAGATTCTTTCCTTCCACGTGGTTGGCCCAACTTAATTCAGGGGACAAAACCTAGACTAAAAACATGTCTGGAGAATGCCATGCTTCATGGACTTATTAGAATCCCTCCTCTGAATATGGAGGCAAGATATAGCTGAAGAACAGGAGGCTTTAGGAAGAAAGAGGAAGGGGAAATGATTGGGTGATCTATTAACTATGAAAAACTGACTTGTTTGGTTGAGAATGGGAGTAAGTCCCTCTTTAGAACTCGGAGCAGAATATGACATGAGTAGGAGGAGGTATTTTGGCTGTTTGGTTATAGTAGCATTTTTTTTTTTGGAATGTTGTCAACCTGGGTACAAACATTAGCTCTGTCATTTTTCATCTTTGACAACTTAAGAAATCAGCTTTTTATTGCCTTTTCACCCCTCACTTCCCAATAGGCATAACAGTATCTACATCTTGGGGTTAAACTGTAAACATAAAACCACACCTAGCCCATAAGAAATGAAAAACACACACCCCTATTTGTATTATTATTAATGTTGCTGTCCATTATTATATATTAATATTATTCTACTGAATGTTTTTAGATAAACCCCTTGCAAACAACCCACATACAAGGACATTGTGATTAGGTAGGAAAGGGGAGGAGCCAGTGTGTAGGTGCAGTGATAAAGGAGGAAGTTTGAAAAGCACAATCAAGAAGACATTCTACATATGTATGATGAGTAGCAGTATTTGAGATCAGCATGATGAAAGCAAGCTTTGTTATGAATGAGTGCGGTAGAGAGGTCCAAGACCCATCAGGACCGAGATGTGCTGGGAAGCATTTTTAGCACATAACTGACAGGCAGGATGCACTTTCCATAGTGCTATGTCAGGTACTAAATGTTGAATATCATATTTCACCTATAAAATTATTTCTCATAGTTTTCATTTAGTTTTCTCATAGCTACACGTTTAATTCTTATTTGCCTTTGTGATTGTTTCCCTAGAAAATAAACCGTTGGCAACTGGAGACTTGAACATTGATTAATGAGAATTTCTCCACCAAGAATATAGTGTGCTGAAAACACTAACCAAATGAGACTTCCTCTGATCTGAAGAAACTAGCAACTATTTCACAACCACTGATGATGTCATGCAGCAGCACAAGCAGAGTATGTGCTTAATGTAGGTGCTGTAACTTGCTCTTAGCTCAGTGACTGGTCCCCAGGAGCAAGGAATTGTGCTACCTGAAAGGAACCCAAGAATACAGCCTGGTTAAAAAGCTTAACTTTTCCAGCTAAGGTTTCTCAGGCCAACATAACGTTTCTCAGGCACACTTGAAACAACAGAACAGCAGCAGTAATACCATTGCAATGATAATTCCTGTGAAAATTAATGACATGCTTAGAGATGGGTCTGAAGGCAAAATAAAATGTACACTGTAATCGTTTTATGAGATGGAGAGAACCTGAAGTGAAAGGACATCAATAATCTCAAAGATAATTATACATTATTTACCCTCGTCGTAATACCGGCTTTTCCTTATTTATAGTAATTGCTAATTAGTATTATTCAGCCATTTGTAAGGATGGAAAAAAGGTTCAGTTAAACTACACAGAAAACTTTATATTCTCAGATAGTCTATTTAATTGAACTCTTCTGTAAAAAAAATCCATGGCTGTACAGTGTATTTAACCAAAAAAAGCTCTGAACGATTCCAGCATAAAAGAGATCATACCGATTTTCACTTCCTACAGCTTTCAGGGAGTCTATATTTTATTAT
This sequence comes from Myotis nattereri, assembly GCF_964212035.1. NCBI lineage: Eukaryota > Metazoa > Chordata > Mammalia > Chiroptera > Vespertilionidae > Myotis > Myotis nattereri. The sequence continues at coordinate 63,310,558 of NC_138084.1, read as the reverse complement.
GCTCCAGTTTCTAGGCCATTTTATATATAATGTGCACATGTCTACAGAATGGAGAGGATGTTTCTAAGAAAAGCCACAGCAGAGGAATCATTCCATTGCTCCCGTTTTAATGGGCAGAGAGAAGATGGCAGCGCTGCCATAGAGCATCACAGGGTCCCCTGCGAGCCACGGTCTGAAGTGCCGCACAGCTTGTCGGGGCCTCTGAAGGCAGCCGCCTGTGCCAGGTTCTTCTTACAATAGTAGCAACGCCTCTGCAAGGTCCCAGGATCAAAAATATTGATTTATTCTTGTCACCGGCGTTCTGACTTCTCCTGGCTCCTAATTAAATCCCACTTACATTCTTCTCTGCCATGTACCCTTCTGTTTTACATATGATAAAGCCGATGCCGAACCTAATCACCCTCCTCGGCGACGTGGCTAGGGCTCTAACATGGGAAAGGAGTGGGGAGTACCCAGCGACTGTAGGTTTACACCGTAAGCTGGTTGTTCAGTATATAAATGAAATGACTTAAAGTCTGAACATCTGCAACAAGTTTTTGTTCATGGTAGGATTTTAGCTCTGCTCATTACATTTTAACTCTAGGTGTACTGACTTATACAGTTCTTTAAAGTAGAATATACATATGTGCTTTAACTTTGTCTTCTTCCACTGAGCCACAGACGTGCCTAAAATTTAAGAAGATATTATTTTTTTATTTGGTTACTAGAGACCCGGTGCACGAATTCGTGCATGGGTGGGGTCTCGTGGCCTGGCTGGTGATGGGGGCTGATGGGGTGTGGGGGAGCTGGCTGACAGTGGGGAGGGACTGCAGGAGGTTGGCCTACCACGGGAGGTTGGTTGTGGGAGCACACTGACCACCAGCGGGCAGCTCCTGCATTGAGCGCCTGCCCCCTGGTGGTCAGTGCGCATCATAGCAATCGGTCTACCAGTCGTTCAGTCACTTAGGCTTTTATATATCTAGATTTTTTAGAGACTGTTTATTTTCCATCAACTTTACCTCAACAGTTTGTGGAAGAACAGTTTAAGACCACTGGGGCCGGGCTGGCATGGCTCAGTGGTTGAGTGTTGACCTACGAACCAGGAGGCCACCATTGGATTCCTGTTTGGGGCACATGCCAGGGTTGCAGGCTCGATCCCCAGTGGGGGGCGTGCAGGAGGCAGCTGAGATCTATGATTCTCTCTCATTGATGTTTCTCTCCCTTCCTCTCTGAAATCAGTTTTTAAAAAATCCCACTCAGTGGTTGTCCCTCCCCATTCGGTGGCCTGAGCAGTGGGGCTGCAGACCAGCCTTGGGGGGCAGCTGAGCGTCCGGTCCTCAGTAGGGAACTGCTGAAAGGCACCCAGGGCACCTACGCCTCAGACCAGTCTGCGTCCTCAGCTGAGCAGCAGTGAACTCAGTAGCTGGAGCCGTCCATTCACCCTGAGACTCCTCTAGGTCACAGCCTTTTCAGCAGTGGCTGCTCTTTCTTTTCAGTCTCATCAGGGTCTCTGCAGACATAGAGATTGGGTGTGATCTCCCTTGGGTGTTCATGGGAGATGGTGCCAGGCACGTGCAGTGCTTCCTGGACCAGCATCCACCACATGAGACCCACTGAGTGAGCCCCCTTGTTGCCAGGGCTACTCAGAGCTGGGGCCCATTAACATGAGACGCCTCTGTGGGAGGTGACGGTCATCCCTGGGGTGAGTAACCACAGAAGTCTCTGCTCCGGGAAGGCTGCCTGGATCTGGTTGGTGAAGCTTGCAGGAGTGATGGGGTCAGCAATAGGAGTGGCTCCAGTGGCAGCAGCAAATTGCAGCACAGCTCACTGGCTGGTGTTCCTGGATGATATGACACTGACATCAGTGGGGTTTTCCCAGGCAGCAATGGCAGAGCGGCCAGCAGAAGCTTCTCCCAGCTTCTTCTCAGACTTACGATGCAGGTGCCATCACTTTTCCTTTCGTAGGTGGACTGCTCCATCTGGAAGTGAAGATTGGTGCCACCTAAGTGGGTTCCTGCTGCAGGGAATCTGAGGACATCCTCCCCCTCCATTTGCAGGACATCAAGGGCTCTGGAAATTGTGAACTTTCCCCTTTAAGTTATGTGGAACCGAGAAAAACACCATATGGGCCCTTCTCCAGGCCGGGGGGTGTGGAAAGGAGAGGAAGATATAATTTTACTTAAAAACAATGAATAAGTTACTGCATAGTAGGAAAGCTTCATGGTGACATATAGAATCTGTGTCAAGATGTTTATCCTGGTTCTGCCATTCATTATTTGTGTGACCTCTGCTATGTATGCAATATTTCTAAGCTTTTAGGATAGATGGATTCCTGTCATAGATTCTTTCACTTTTTCCTTTATTCATGCATTCAGTATTAATGACTGATGCATTGGAGTCCTGAGTTCATGACTTCTTCCTCCAAGGGTAAGGCAAACATTTGGTTAGGGTATTGCTGCTTAAAAAGGCTAGCACCTAAAAAACTTTGTGGCTAAATACTCTATGGTTTAGTTTTCTTTCCATAAGTAACATTAATATTATTTCTTAAAACTTAAATTGATAATTTACATACTTAACACGTTAAAAAGTATCTTGTTAAGTATAAAGTTCTATACATATCAAGAGTGTAATTTTTTCTAGGATATGACTTAAACAATGACATTGTTATTGATAAATAAAATACATTCTGATATAAAATTTCAGGAAGGGAAATGCCAAGGAAGCCGAAGAAAACACTTTTACATAGAATTAATTTTATTCTTCTCAAGTTCTTAAAATGATATCCTCTGCTTTTTAAATGCGTACGTATCTGACATTCTGCTAGGCTTCTTCCTGCAATTCCTTTGAAGTCAGATTATGTATTTCTTACTTGAAACCCTTATGCTTGTGTTAAGATGAAAAAATATATCTATGAAGAGGACAAACACAGTGCTAGACGTTTTACTGTTGTTAAAGCTCTTTCTGCCTCCACAGAGAGAAGTCTACTGAAACTGTCACACAGGCTCACAATGTGCGACTATGAATTTTATGAGAGACAGAAACAGAGACAGAAATGTCAATAACAGCATCCATTTCAAATGCAGCGATTCTGTGTTAGATAAGGGGCAGCAGGAACTGTGACATGAACACCTGGCTCAGTAAATAGGAATTCCAGTCTGGCCTATCACTGGTCCATGAACAGGTTAAATATAAATCTTCTCCCTTTAGTTATCTTTATACATTTCCTATAATAATAAAAAAATGCAAAACAAGAGAGAAAAGAAAGTCGTTATGAAGTACAGACCGATGGCATCTAACTGTATATTCATCTAACTGTGTGAATATACACACATCCTACGAACAAATAATAAAATTTGTTCCTTGGACAATATAACAGGTGCCACCTGGCAACTCAAATCTAACTAATACTTAGCATTTTTCTACATTACACTAAAAGCCGATACATTTTTTTAAAAAAAAATAAGCTAAGAGTCATGACACTGAGGATGAAATACACAACTGTTTTTTGGGTTTTTTTTTCATTCCAATCAGAGCTGTAGAAATATACTTCTGTTTGTTTTGTTAGAGGCACCTCTCATGGGCACCAGAGAGATGTTACTGGACAGCCCCCTGAGTCAGTGGGAGAGGGCTGTCCCCAAGCCCCATCCTTGTCTTCTCATGTAAATGAATTTATACAGAGACCTTGGCTGCGTTGTGCAAAGCCCATTTATTAAAGCATGTGCCTGTATTGAAAAAGCAAAGCAAGCACATCTGTCTTATTTCATCCGGCTTGGAGCACAGATGGGGGTGTTTTTCTGGCTAGTCTGGAAAAGTGAATGTCTGTAGGTTTCAAAGATTCTTTTGCTGAGTATCTCGGTACAGGTTAAGTCTCAAGGTTTTCTTGTTGTGGTCTTCCCAGAATCCTAGCAACTTTATCTTGCCGAGCCCTGAGACTGCTGGCTTCTCTGCGTAGGGAGTACACCTGCCCTTTTTCCTTTCCCCTTTCCCCCTCTCTTTCTTCATTCTCTCCTTAGAGAGGTTTTTAATCATTTGCTCTCGGAGTGTCCTTGCCTGGGGAAGGTGGTGGTTTGGTATTTGCAGACCAGCTGCAAAGTACGCACAGTGTTTGGCCTTGTCCTAATTCTCCTGCCTCAGTTTCCCCTATTCCTCCTGCCCTGGAATCCTATAACACCTTTATTTGATATTAACTGGTGCTGGGCTTAAGGAAGTCTTCTTCTATTGTATGCCCTCTTGTGAAATCGAAGTACAAAATAGGATTGGAACTATGACTATAATGCTTTCTCTCTGTGGAATTAGAAAGACAGCCATCCCGTAACAGTCACCTCTCACTGGCTTTTGCCTCAGAGCACGTCCCCACATTCTCATCTTCTGCCTATAGCTCACCTGACTACCTAAATTTGCCCAATTAAGCAACAGGGATGAGATAGCAAGTATCATTCTGAATAATCTACTTCTTCTCCAAAGTTGGAGGGATCACGGTACCTGATATCAAACTATATTACGAGGCCATTGTAATTAAGACAGCCTGATATTGGCACGAGAACAGACATATACTAGTACCGTGGTTGGTAAACTGCGGCTCGCGAGCCACATGAGGCTCTTTGGCCCCTTGAATGTGGCTCTTCCTAAGCCTTAGGAGTACTCTAATTAAGTTAATAACAATGCACCTACCTATATAGTTTAAGTTTAAAAATTTGGCTCTCAAAAGAAATTTCAATCCTTGTACTATTGATATTTGGCTCTGTTGACTAATGAGTTTAACGACCACTATACTAGTAGATCAATGGAACAGAACAGAGAGCCCAGAAATGGACCCACGCCGATATGCTCAATTAATATTTGACAAACGAGGAGATAGCATACAATGGAGTAAAGACGGTCTCTTCAATAAATGGTGCTGGGAAAATTGGACAGATACATGCAAATAAAAAAAGAAACTAGACCACCAACTTACACCATACACAAGAATAAATTCAAAATGGATAAAATAATTAAATGTAATTCACAAAACCATAAAATGCTGGAAGAAACCATTGACAGTAAACTATCAGACATATCTTAGAGAAATATTTTTGCCAATTTGTCTCCTAGGGCAAGGCAAACAAAGGAGAAGATAAACAAATGGGATAATGTCGAACTTAAATGCTTCCGCACAGCGAGAGAAACCATCAACACAGTGAAAAGGGAGCCCACTGCGAGGGAGAACATAATGGCCAATGATACATCTGATAAGGGGTTAATCTCTAAAATATATAAAGAACATATACAACTCAACACCAAGAAGACAATAAAATTAAAAATGGGTGCCCTGGGTAGTGTGGCTAAGTTGGTTGGAGCTTCCTCCGGTATACCAGAAGGTGGCTGGTTCAATTACCTTTTTCTATGTAAATCCCTGATACACACATCCTAGTATTGACTAATTTCTGAAATGCACAATGCACTGCAAGTAGCTGATGCAGAATAATGAGCAAATGAAAGCCACTTTCTAAACTACAATGTTGGAAGGAGTCCCTCCCTCCATGATAGTTTAGACCTAAAAGACCCACTTTGTGAAGCATGCTATATAATAAACGTCTAATATGCAAACCGACTGAATGGTGCACTGACCCCAAGGGGCAGATGCTCAACTCAGGAGCTGCCCCCAGATTGGCCCTGATCTCCGGCAAGGCCTAGGGACCCTACCTATGCACAAATTTCATGCACCAGGGCTCTAGTATACACATATGTGTCAGCTCATTATTTGAGAAAAGAGGAATTGATACTCAAACATTAAATTTAGTTTCATCATTGATATTTATTTCTAAGATTGTTGTGCTGTAAAGATACAAGAAGCAAGCTTGATGAACAAATGAATTAATGTGAAAAAAAGATTATATTTTTGCATGTGTATATGCTCTTGGCTCTAAGAGTCTCTACTAAGAGAAAGTAATGAATTAGGTATGGAACTGAATATATTTGAGAGTGATCTTAAAAAAATTGTATTTAACACATATGCATGCAGTCCCTGAAAGTCAGGTCTATGTTTAATCAGACATATAGGTGGTTAAATAATAGAAATTAAGAGAGGAAAACTCTAACAAGGAAGCATTTAATTTTTTAAAATAAAAGAATCTTCTGAATTTTGTGAGATATAGGTTGTTTCTATATTCATTATGTCATGATTGCATTAAAGTTATTTTATTGCTAGAATGAATAAGTATAATTCAAATAGTAAAAGAAGACTGGCTGGTGCTATGTTGTTTAAAGCATCATCAAGATGCCAGTTGCACTAAAACTGATCAATTCTACCTGCCAAAAGTTGTTTTACTGTGAAGTATAAAGCTGCAAAATGAAAGTTTTATTTATATATGGCAAAATAATTCTTAAAGAGTATGGGGATGAAAACAACATATAGTACAATTTTTTCTTTAGAGAAAACATGTGGTTAGTAATTGCCACATTGTGGTGTTCATAGTTACTTCCTAAGCTCAGCTATGGATATGCTGGTTTTTATGTTATTGCTGTTATTTCCCAATACCTTTATTCATTCATGTTTTGTGTCTATATAATACAGCCATAACAAGAATTTTAAATTGCTTTGTATTTATTTTCAAATCAACTGTGCTTCTTCAGAAATGACAGTTATATTTATCACTTGGAATTAAAGTATTAAAGCAGTGACATAACAATTTAGGCAAGTTTTATACTAACATCCCCAAAATAAATAAATAAATTGCTGATACAAAATTTAGTTTTAGGCTTAACTTTTTAGAATTAACTGTCAATTACAGGCATGAGGGATGTCCCTATATTATAAAACTAGTTTTTGAGAAAACTTCCATAAAAACACTTCGATATAGAGAGTTTAGAACCAGATACTTTAAAAAATATATATTTTTACTGGTTTTAGAGAGAAAGGGAGAGTGAGACAGAGATAGAAACATCAATGATGAGAGAGAATCAGCTGCCTTGATCAGTTTTTACTTTCAGAAAGTAAAACATATATAGCATGTGCCCTAATTGGGAATTGAATCTTGACCTCCTGACTTATAGGTCTATGCACAACCACCAGCCAGGCTAACCCAGAGACTTGTTAAAGTCCATTTTTATTAACAATAAACACAGAAGAAAATAAATTTAATAAAGTCTAGGTGATACTGAATTGCTCCTGCTAAGTAATGTGTGATTATGACAAACCTTTATTTCCCCTCTGGGACATTTGTAAAGTAACTAAAAGAGAGTAAGGTTCCTTTTAAATCAATACTTCAATAATTTGTGTTATTTTTACAGTCTCTGAATGAGTGGTGATGTGGTCCATGTGATGCAAAGAAATAATGCATACACTGTATCCTTTCTTCTCCTTTTACTTTTTAGTAGGATTTAAGTTTTATTCTTTTATAATAATACTAGAGACTCAGTGCACGGATTCATGCACCAGTGGGGTCCCTTGCAATGATGAACAATCAGGGCCAGGAAGGAACCGTGGGAGGGCTCCTGGAGGTATCTGTCCCATCTAGCACAGTACTAATGAGGGTGACCAGGGCCGGCCAGCCAGGGAGGGACCATGGGAGAAACCATGGGAGGTTAGCCGGCAGGGGATGGACCATGGGAGGGCTGCAGGGCATGTCCGGCCCATCTCGCCCAGTCCCGATTGGCCAGAACCCAGCAGCAAGCTAACCTACCAGTCAGAGTGTCTGCCCCCTGATGGTCAGTGCATGTCATAGCTACCAGTCAAACAGTCAAATGGTGGAATGGTTGTTTAGGCTTTTATATAGAGAGATTTTGGGGTGGAAGGTGGGAGTAGGAGCTTGTTTTTATTTGTCGAGGAAGAAGTAGTGATCATTTGTGGATTCAGCATAGGTATCCTAATAAGATTCTGAACTAGGAGAACATTGGGAAAATCCCTGAATTTCCATTTCCAGGTTTTATAGCAGATAGAATTTACAGTTTAAGAATTACAGGACATTAAACACACACACACACACACACACACACACACAACATAGCAACATGGGAAAATACATAAGTGAATTTTGAATTCATTTCTAGTCCAATGTCTTCCTATCATTCCAATAAAAATCAAGATAAAATATGTTAACATCTGAGAATATGAAAAAAGTTAATATATTTATGCCCAGGAGAAAATAATTACAGTGAAAATATATATATACCAAAATGGTATGATAGAATTAAACAAATTTTAGCCTAAAACAACATTGAAAAGAACAATTAATATTTGTGACCAGCTGTAAAATATAGGATACAAATATTAAAGAAGAATGAACTAGAGCTTTTCTCAATTACCAAAAATTTTTAGGAAAATACATGCTTATTTGGAGATCTCTTATAAGTCTATATTCTAAAAAAACGGCAACACAATCTGTTGTTTATATAACAGAGGAGCTGGTCAGACGTGGAAGGTACCCACATGGGGACATTTACCCTTAGAAGAAAATAATCATGCACAAGTTGGGGAACCACATCTGCTCAGCTCCCTGCTGACTATTCCTGTGTCACCCCAGAGAAAAGGAGGAGCCAAGCAGCATAGATGTGGCTTGAGTCAAATTAGCAAAGTGGTTTCTTTGGAATAACATGGGTTTACAGCTTTGGAATCTTATATTTGAAATTAAAATGTTTTCCTGAAAAGTGACAGAAAAAAAACAAAAAACAACACTCTATCAATATTTTACCAAGAATCAGTGCCTACACATCCTACCTCAGTTCTGCATTATGAGCCAATGGCTAGGACTCATCCTTTTGTAAATGGAATTTGAGAGGAATGTGATAAGGTTTCAGGAGTACAATTCTATAGCATGTCATCTGTATACTGTACTGTGTGTTCGCCACTCCAAGTCAAGTCTCCTTCCATCACCATTTAACTCCCTTCTACCCTCTTCTACCTCCCACTAACCCCATTTTTCCTTTGGTAATCACCATGCTGTTATCTGTGTCTGTGATTGTTTTATTGTTTTGTTTTTTTGTTTGTGTTTTTTTTTTGGGGGGGGGTGGGTTTGCTTAATCCCTTCACCTTTTTTACTAAGCATCCCAGGCCCACTCCCCTCTGACAGCTGTCAATTTATTCTCTATGAGTCTGTTTCTATTGTATCTGATAGTTTATTTTGTTAATTAGATTCCACATATGAGTGGAATCATATGGTAATTGTCTTTCGCTAACTGGCTTTTATTCACTTAGCATAATGCTATCTATCTTCTTAGGGGAGCTCAAATTATTTGATCACTGGTCTGGGAGGAAAATACTATACCATATGCTGTCTAAAGGACCTCTCATCTCTGTGAATTCACATATTCTCATCCAAAGCAGTGCACTCAACTACCTAATGAGTGGTAAGGAGACTAATTGATGCTTCCTGTCTAGTGGTCATCTCTTACATAATCCCCCCGTACTTTACATGTGCGATGTTGGTACATAAGTGTTGGAGATACAATGATGTAACAAACAGATATATCTGTCAAGTTCAGTCAATTTGTGTTAGCCATATGTAGTTGGTCAAAGGATATGAACAGAAAAGTAAACATTTTTATTTTAACTAAAGGTCTTTACCTGCTATGATCTACTGACTACTCAGCACAAGTTCTAAGACAAACACAGGTTTAAATTTCAGCTCTGTCCTATAGTATTTGTATAATCTCAAGCAAGTTAGTCAACATTTTTAAAGCCGTTCTTGCAATTATAAATTGGATAATTACAGTTCACGTGTGGTGATTATGTGGGTTATAAGGGCAATGTACACACAGTGCCTGACACATCCTAAGCCTTTGATAAGTGTTAGCTATGCTGCTTGAAAGTTCTCCTGGTCTTGTAAACTAAGCTTATCTTCAGAAGAATCCCAGGGAAAACCCAACCACAAAGCCTGTCTCATGCTGGTTTCTTCTTATCTCTTTCTTCATCACATTTGCTTTATTCTCTCTGAATTTTCTCCCTTTGTGATAACAACAAACAAGAACAAACAGTACCATCTAGTCTGAGTTTGATCACTGAAGACAAATGAAGAAAACCTAGAGAAACAAATGTAAGAAAATATTATTTTTTTCAAAACTTAGTAACAAAGGCTCTCTTGGTGTTATAATGACTCAGTGCTCATTTTGGTTATCAATAGATATGCTGGGCTTGTTTTATCATTTTTACTAAAAATTAACAAATAAATCTATTGCATAACACATTGCTTAAATTGGTATGCTGGCTCCCAGAATGATATGAAACTAAAAGCTAGGGCTGTTTCTTAATATTTTTGAGATTCAGTTTTATTCTTTAAAGGGATCCTAATAAGAGCTACCTGGAAAGTTATGTTGAGATTTAATTAGCAGAGCATATAGAAAAAGTCAAGCACAGTGGTAGACACATGAACAGTTTTATACTATTCCACTTTATTGGAAAATAATTATGTACAATAAAATGCACACCTGATACATTTGCAATCTTTGGGCAAGTATATACTCCTGTGTAACCACCACAATACTAAAGACATACAACATTTCCATTATCCAAAAAATATTTATTATGCTCCTATTTAATAGTAATAACCCACTAATCCTGGAAACAGGCATTCATTAATCAGTTTCTGTCACTATGAATTCATTTCACATTTTCTAGAACATATATATATATATATATGTATATATATATATATATATATATATACATATATATATATATATATATATATATACATATATACATATATATAGTATTTTAGCTATGGCATCATATATTTAACAAAAGCATTCTGGATATCGATTATTTCAGAATAATACTTTAAAATTAGTCTAAAAATAAACAAATATAATATGTTCACTTCTAATTGCTGAGTGATATGCCTTTATAATAGTATACTATATTATATTAATCCATTTATATATGAGTAAACATTTAGTGTTTCCAGATTGGGGCATATATATTTACATCAACTTAAATATGTAAATACATATATAACTATATACATAAAATATAATATATGTATATAAAATCTTATGATTAAATATATTATATTCCTTTAAAGAACCAGTTTGATTGTATTGCTTTTTCTATATTGTTTGCTAGGCTTTTATTTTATGAACTAGAGGCCCAGTGCACGGACTCGGTGGGGTCCTTTTCCTGGCCTACTCCCTCTCACATTCCAGGACCTCTCAGGGGATGTTGGACTGCCAGTTTCAGCCCGATCCCGACAGGCCAGGCCAAGGGTCCTCACCCATGCATGAATCCATGCACCAGGCATCTAGTATACATTAAGATCTTTGGTTAATCTCTTCCCACCCTCTCCCCTCCCCACTTCCCTCTGAGATTCATCAGCCTGTTCCATGTTTCCATGCCTGTGCATTGAGCATCTGCCCCCTGGTGGTCAGTGTGCATCATAGCTATCAGTCAAACTGTGAATGGTTGAATGGTCGCTTAGGCTTTATATATATGAATTCCCCCTCATATTTTTTTTTTCTACTTTGGGTTTAATTTATTTTTACTGTCTTTTTTCTTTTAATCCTCACCTGAGGATATTTTTCATTGATTTTTTTAGAAAGAGTGGAAAAGAGAGGGAAAGACAGAGAGAAATATCGATGTGAGAGAAACACATCAATTGGTTGTCTCTTGCAAGTGCCCGGACCAGGGCCGAGGTGGGAGGAGCCTGCTACCTAAATACATGCCCTTGACTGGAATGAAACCTGGGACCTGTCTCAGGTCCATGCTCTATCCACTGAGCTAAACTGGCTAGGTCTACTTTTACCTTTAAGTATAAGTGTATATCGTTACTTGTAGTACTTTTTATTTTTTAATGCAAATAGTAAAAGCTATACACTTTCTTCTAAGTATTGTATTTAGTCACACATTTTGATATACTCTGTTTCATTATATGCTTGTTAAATACTATCAGTTTCCTATGTTATTTATTGGACCACACATTACATACAAATGTGTTTAGATTTTAAGGTATTTGAAAGATTTTTCAGTTTTATATTTGTTATTTGTATCTAAATCTATGTGTTTGTGGAATATATTCTGCACAATGTTCATTGTTTTCAATTTTTACAATGTTTAATAATTTTACATGTGGTCTGTCTTTGTGGCTATTACATGTGCAGTTGAGAAAATATGTATATTGTGTTGTTGAGTAGAGTGTTGTATAAATGTCATTTAGGTCTAGTTTGTTTGATGGTATTATATTATCTGTTCCTATCCTCATTGATTTTCCTCTGTCTACTTGTTCTATCCATTATTGAGAAAAGTGTGTTAAAATTTAAAAATAGAATTATGGACTTGGATACTTTTCCATTCAGTTCAGGTCTTTTTTTCCTCATGTATTTTGAAACTGTTCTGTGTTGCAAAATGATGTCATATACATTAATTGACAATTTTATTGTTGTGAGATATTCTTTATCTCTGGTCATATTTGTTTTGCAGTTTACTCGCTATAATGTTCACATAGTTAAGTTAGTTTCCTTAGTGGTTTTGTTTGAATGATATATATTTTTTATCATTTTATTTGTAATCTATATGTTTATAAGTTTAAAGTGTGAGTCTTTTTGAGAGCATAGAGTTGTGTCTTTTTAAAATTGTTATTCATTTAGACAGTTCATGCTTTTTATTTTAGTATTCAGATTACTTAAAATTAATAAACTATTAGTACGATTAGGTTTCATTCTAAATTTGTTTTCATTTGCTATCTGTTCCCTTTATCCTCATATTTTTCCTTCTTTTTTTAGGAATAGAATATTATTGGTATTCTATTTAGTCTCTACTCTTGATATCTTAGCTATGACTCTTTTATTTTTAGTGGTCAACTTAGGGTTTGCAATATGTATATTTAACATATAACTTTCTAAGCTGATATATTCACATTTAATTTAAGAATCTGTAAGAATATGCTTTCATTTTTACTTCCTCTTATTTTAGGTACTATAATTATATATTTCCCCATATTTTATAAAATCATAAAATATTCTTGTTATTTTTTTTACACAATCAATTATTGGTTTAGCTCATCAAAAAGGATCAAAAATCTTGTGCATATGTGTGTATATATATATATATGAAAATTTATAATTTACTGCTTTTTAACTTAATTTATAACTTACTTTTGATCTAATATAATTTCCCTTCCATATTATGATAGATCTCCTTTAAGACTTATTTGGAACAGTTCACCTAAGAATAAATTCCTTTAGTTTATTTTAGTCAGAAATCAGCCTGGTTTTGCTTTAATATATGGAGAATATTTTCAACGGAGAAAGAATTATAGGTTGACTTTTTTTCTTGCATTTTCAAAAATGTTTTTTTGTTATCTTCAGTTTTGCATAGTTTCTGATGTGAAGTCTGATGTGTCTATTATTTGTTTTTCTGTATGCAGTTCTTTTTCTTTTCTGGCTTTAAATTTGGTTATGATATGGTTCAATGTGCTGGAATATGATTATCCTACTTGCCTTTAATTTTTCCTGTTGTATCTGTGGATTTTGTTCTCATAAAATTTGGGGGGCGGGGGAAGGGGTGGAATCACCCACTATATTAAATAGCCCCCTTCTCTTTTTTTAAACAGTAATTACAAGACTGTCAATCAAATCTATAGCCCATACTCACTAAAGCTTGCATTTTTAAAAAAATTAGTTTGTTTTGTCTATTTTTTGCTCTGTACTTTAGTTTGGAAAGATACTACTATCTCCAGATGTTTAAGGTCATTGGTCTTTTCGTCAGGGTGTAAACTTTTCTTGATGTATCCTAGTGAATCTAGGTTGTTCTTGTGAACGCAAAGTGCCTCCACTTTAAGAAGCCAGAGTTAGAGCTTATGATTTTGTTTCCTAAAATGTTTTAGGTTGATTTCTGAGCTGTGCAAATATGGCCTTTGCAATTACTTTTGACCTATCTGATTGTTATGTAATGTGTAATTTTCAAAATATACTAAACATACTCCATAAATGGTTAGACATACTTAGATTTTGTCTTTAATAATGCTCTTTCAATTCTGGAAAGAATTTCCACTTTATTTCAGGACAGAATGATTTGGATTTTTCTAGAAACAACAAATATTTATTCCATTACCTATCACATACAAATCCAAATGACTGAAATTGTAACAAAGTAATTAGCTTATGTTACACTTTAAACTGAGAGAGGCAATTGTAAACTGCCATAACACAGATTTAGTAGAAAGCAAAGTTCATGAATACAAATAACATACATTTCTACAACTATTCATATTTCTTCTTCTTTACCTAATATTGGCAGAAATTCACCTGAAAGTTAAATGACCCAACAGTATAGCATATAAAATTAAGAAGCAAAAGGTATGTAAAATTAATATATTTAATAATCAATGTTTCAATATTCCATTTTACTAAGAAATTATTTAGCTATCTAGTGGTTACCCATTAATTAGTCTAATAGAATATTATGCCAAAGTTTTACCTATTAAGTTATCTAAGGATCTTGGAAGTTATGTTCAAATGTACCAAATATGAAACATAAAGCACTGCTGTAAAAATTTGGACAGGAATATAAATCAATATAGTTTATTAGAAATTTTTAACATTTATATTCTTAAGTGTTAAGTAAAAACAGCGTTACATTATTTTATCAGTAAACCAATATAAGATGTTTCAAAGGTTCAATAAATTAGGTAAACAGCATAATTTGATTGGATTTGTCAGTCCATGTTGGCATCTTGATGGAACTATCAAAATTGCTAAAATATCATTTCAACAGCTAAAATCATGATATTTTTCAAATATAAAATGCCATTTGTCAAATATTGTAGTCAACACAATAGTTAATAAGAAAGGAAGTAAGATGTGGAGACCAATTCAAAGAACATTTGAAGGCTTAGTTATTTATAGAAATGTTCACAATGACAATTTAAGATTGATGGCTTAATTTCAAAACTGACTAATATCCTGCTGAGCAGCAATCTAACATTTAAGTTATCTTTTTTATTGGACATAAAATATTTACATTTTAGTCTGTCAAATTCTATAAGTTAACATGTAAGTCTGGGAACTTTAATCGATAGTAAACAGTAAATTCAAGAAATGCATTGACCGAGAAAAATTTTAGGTCAGCCTAAGCCCTCATCTATACTAATAAAAGGCTAATATGCTAATTAGACTGGATAGACTAGACGTCTTCCAGATGTCCTTCCTGACAAAGCCAGGGCCCGGGCAGCACTGACCGGGGTTCTGGGTGCCTCTGGCCAACCAGAGGGAGGGAAGCCCAGGTGTCGGGTGCCTGCAGCCGGCCAGAGGAGGGAAGCCTGGGTCCTGGGTGTGGGGGCCGAGGCAGAAGCAGTTAGGGGCGATCAGGCAGGCAGGCAAGTGGTTAGGGGCGATCAAGCAGGCAAGCAGGTGAGCAGTTAGGAACCAGAGGTCCAGGATTGCGAGAGGGTGCAGGCCAGGCTGATGGACCCCCCTTCCATGCACGGATTTTGTGCACAGGGCCTCTAGTATAATATAAGTTCATTACCCAACTTTGTCCCTATTTCTATGTTTTGGATACTTTTTAAAAAAATATTCCACAAAATTAAGCACACTGATGAATAGACAATATTAAAAAAAGAAAAATATCTGGTTTTGGTAGTGTTGTAAAAATTAAGGAAACCCTAACCAGTTTGGCTCAGTAGATAGAGCGTCAGCCTGCAGACTGAAAGGCTCCAGGTTTGATTCCAGTCAAGGGCATGTACCTTGGTAGCAGGCACATCCCCAGTAGGAGGTGTACAGGAGGCAGCTGATCGATGATTCTCTCTCATTGATGTTTCTAACTCTCTATCCCACTCCTTCCCTCTGTGTAAAAACAAAATCAATAAAAAATATATTTTTAAAAAATTAAGGGAAAAGATAGAAATGGCACTAAAACTCACCTCCTACTCTCTCATGCATGTCCCCTGGCCTGAAATGGATTTTTCTTTTCTTCAGATGGACAAGGCTGATAATACAAGCAGTAGTAATATTTTCTGCTTCACTCTGCCTCTTTGTGGGAGTTTCCTTTATATTAATAGTCAGAGAGTTGGCAAACTAGACCTAGGGTTAGGTATTTATTGATTAAAACAAAAAATTATTAGAGAGAGAAGGAAAGCCTCAGACCAGGGCAGGTTCCCATAAGCCTCTGTATGTCAGAGCCTAAGACCTTCTGGTCCACCCCCTCCAGGGTTTCCTGCTTGGATGTATTTGTTTTTTGTTTTGTTTTTGACTCAACTGCAATAACTTACTTAGTATTCTAGGAATGTACTTTTTGGTAATTCATGTAGAACAACATTACAATATTTAAAATGTATTATATGTTGTAAACCAAATTATACTTGATATATGAATTTTGTACCTGTTAATATAACTTTCACTTCTCTTTCATTTTTTAAAGATTGTAACACTATTTTGCAGTAGGAAAACTCCAATATATAGGATTAACATTCCCTTTTCCAATAACAGATAACCATAAACACAACTTTAAAAACAGCTTACATAATATTTAATATTGCATATCTTATAAAATAGCTCCTAACATTGTTAGCAATATAATCAAATAAATAAATATTATCTTATTACTAAAATTGTAATAATATCCCATGATAGTTACATTTTTTGGTAATGTAAAAACCAATTCTAAACATATTAAATTTTATTCTTTCAAAAATTCTACGAGGTAGTAAAATAGGTATTACTAACACAATTTAACTTATAAGAATGCAGTAGTAAGAAGAAATCAATATTATAAAACATTACCTAGAGCTAATTTATACATACACCTGCTCTTTATAAGAAAAATAGAAATCTGGACTTAATATCAATATTGATGTCAAGGTGCAAAGACTAAACTATAAGAGAAACATCGGTATATAACTTTAAAAGTCATAATGATAAAATCATGAAAGAAAAGTCACAACAAAGCTTATATTCTAAAAAATTATTGAGAATAAGAAACTCTAGAACGTTGCAATGGAGTTTCAAGTAAGGGCTTATTTTTTCATTCACCTGGTGCAAAGCACTCAAGAAAAAAATTAATTACAAATGATAAACAGTTTCTTCTGGGTACATGTTCTTTTTCATTTAGTGTATCCTGAAAGGAATTGATCTTCTTGCTAATAAATGATAATGATTTTTTATATATTCTTCCTAGTTTTATTTTAATGTTGCTTTCTCAGTTACCAGTGATGGAATTTTCCCAGATTGACCTGTAATTAAAGCCAATTATTATAGCCAGCTTATTATAGCATATATCAAAAGTCACAGCATATTTTTCAGTAAAAGCAAAAGGAAGGACTTTGAAAATTTTATGTTCTTTGGATGTGGTATGTCTTTAATAAGACAAAACACATTATCTTTCAGTGTAACTAGCATGACCTATTCTCCAGATCTCTTTTTGATATGCTATGACCAAATGCAAATGATTAGTGAGATGGAAATATAACCCCCAATTAATGGTTGTATAATTCTTATCTCCAAACGGGCATTTTGAGGTAAACCTGAGATAATCATAGTTATAATGTTCAACTAAATGAAAAGGAGTCAGCCTTCTCCATGTTTCCTTAATTATTCTTTTATTATGGCCTCCTTTCATATTTAATTACATGGAGGAAAAAGAAGGCTCATTGTTATTACTATAGTATGTAGTCAATTAGTTATTTTGTTTACTTTGTCAATAATTTGAATCAAACTGTACACATAAATTCTACTTCCATTTATAGAGTTTCAAAAAAACCCCCAAAACAATTGTAGTTGCATACAGTCAATCTTCTACCAGTCACTGTTCTAGGATGTTGTAGAAAGAAACATTCTTAAGATGTTTAATGATATGATTATAAGAATTTAATATTTAGGAATTAATTAAAGAAACCAGATTTTTCTACAAAAATATACATTTTAAAGGGACAAATATAAGAGCCTATGATCTAAGGCAGGGGTGGGCAAACTTTTTGACTGGAGGGCCACAATGGGTTCTTAAACTGGACCGGAGGGCCGGAACAAAAGCATGGATGGAGTGTTTGTGTGAACTAATATAAATTCAAAGTAAACATCATTACATAAAAGGGTACGGTCTTTTTTTTTAGTTTTATTCATTTCAAACGGTTTGCCCACGGCTGAAAGGGAATTAACAGAAAGGCAAACAGTAAAACAGATGCAAATAAGGAAAGAAATATATTTGCAGTAAATATATATTTCTAGGTAATTATATCTTTTAACAATCAAATAATATTTTATAAAAGATGGATCTATATTTATAGGAATAGTGAGGCAAATAATTTATGAAAGAAGATTTTGTACAAGTAATGTAATTATAAATCATAACTTTATGTTTTATATTTTAAATTCAAACTATAATTTTATAACAACATTTTCAAAGAAATAAATTTAAAATGTTTAATAAGACTCATAATATACAACTTCATGGACAGAATCCTAAATGTATTTTTAAATTATTCTTGACATTGTTATTATCTAAGTATAATACAACACGATGGCATCTTATATAAAATAAATGCACCAAATATTTATAAAGTAAACTTGCCAAATATAAAACTTAACAATACTAGCTCCTCAGATGCCTCTTTCATAAACACTAACTTCAAATTAACCCCAAATTGCTAACTATAACACTATAAAATAATACAACTGTCTTTAAATTTTATAAATAATAGTATAGAGAATATGCTCTTTTTAAAAAATATGTTTTTATTTACTTCAAAGAGAGAGAGGAAGAGAGAGAGAAGCATTGATGAGTGAGCAGCATCAATGGGCTGCCTCCTGCACGCCCCCTACTGGGGGTCAAGCCTGAAACCTGGGCATGTGCCCTTGACCAGGAATGGAACCAGTAACCTCTTGAAGGACAGGATGATGCTCAATCAACTGAGCCAAACCGATGAGGGCAAGTATGTGCTCTTTTTTGGGTCTGGCATATTTGTCTCTACATTTTTTTAGTGTAATATGTATTCATATTTTTGTGTTTGGTTATAGTTGATTCATTTTTACTTCTGTATAATATTCCATTTAAACAATTGGCTAAATATATTTACTCATTCAGCAGCTAATGGGTATCTGATTGTTTATAGCTTATGGTTATTTAAAACAGTACACCTACATATATTATTCTTCATGTCTTTTGGTGAACATATGTGCATATAACTTTTGAGTACATATCTTGACATGGGTCAAAGTTATACATTTGTTCAATTACAGTAAAAAAACTGTCAGGTAGTTTACAAAAACGATGAAAACAATTTACGTATCATTCAGAGGTGTATAATTTTGTAACTGGTTTCACATCTCTGTAAAACTTGTTATATTTAGTTTTGTTTTTCAATTTAATCATTCTCCAGTTTATACAGTGGTATCAAATTACAGTTTTAATTTGAAACCCCCTTGAAGACTAATGACTATTAAGATCTTTGCATATGTTTAGTAATAATAGATATCTTTTGTAAAATGCCTGTTCAAGTTTTAGCCTTTTTATCCAGTGGGTTTTCTGCCTTTTATATGTTAACTAGAAGCCCGGTGCGTGAATTCATGCATGGGTGGGGTCCCTTGGCCTGGCTGGCGATCAGGGCTAATCGGGGCTGCGAGAGGTTGACTGTGGGGAGGGACTGTGGGAGGTGGGCCGGCAGCCTCGATTGGGGTCATTGTGGCCAGTCTGCTGGGGGAGGGACCGTGGGATGTTGGCCAGCCACCGGAGGTTGGCTGTAGGAGAGTACTGACCACCAGGGGGCAGCTCCTGCATTGAGCATCTGCCCCCTGGTGGTCAGTGCGCATCATAGCAGCCAATCAACTGGTCATTTGGTCGTTCGGTCACTTAGGCTTTTATATATAGAGATGTATATGACTTTTACTTATATCAATATTTATACATCCTATATAATAAAGAGCTAATATGCTAATTAGACCAAACAGCAGAATGATCTTCCGGATGACCATCCGGACTACCTTCTGGACAAAGCCAGGGCTGCGAGGGCCGAGCCTCTTGCATGAATTTCGTGCATCGAGCCTCTAGTTCTATATAAAATTTTTGTCATAAATATAAATGCATCTCCAACGTCTCTTATTCTCTGTCCTGACTTTCTTCTCTCTTAATGGTGTCTTCTGATGGATAGAACTTAATTATTTCTTGCAGATATTTATATATGTGATTGGGTTTAGTGCTTTTTGTGTCCTATATAAGAAATTTTAGCCTACTCCGCATCATTGCAAGCCTTGGATATTGTCAGTGTTCCAGATTTTGGCCATCCTAACAGGCATATAGCAGTATATCATTATTGTTTTAATTTGAATTTGCAACGAGATAAGCTATATTGTATCTTTTCAAATGCTTATTTTCTATTCATATATATCTTTTGATGAGATGCCTGTTAGGATCTTTTGTCTATTTTTTAAAAATTGGACTGCTTATTTTCTTATTGTTGTGTTTTGAAAGTTCCTTTTGCACATTTTAGATAAGAGTCCTTTGTACATAGAACTTTTGCAAATGTTTCTTCCAGCCTGTGGCTTGTCTTCCAATTTTCTTGATATTGTCTTTCATAGAGCAGATGTTTTTATCTATCTATCTATCTATCTATCTATCTATCTATCTATCTATCTATGCATTAATGTCTTTTAATGAAGTTCAGTTTATCAATTCTTTCTTTCATGAATTGCACCTTTGGTGTTATATCTAAAAAGACATTACTATACCAAAGGTCATCTAGGTTTTCTCCTACATTATCCTCAAGAAATTTTATATTTTATAGTTCCATGTTTTAAACTTAGGTCTGTGCTCAGTTTTGAGTTAATTGTGAAGACTATAAGGTCTGTGTCTAGATTTTTATATTATTTTTGTATGTGAATATTCACTTGTTCCAGAATCATTTGTTGAAAAGAATATCTCTGTTCCATTGTATTGTCTTACCTCCTTTGTAAGAAAATAATTTATCTATATTTATGTGGGTCTGTTTCTGGGCTCTCTATTATGTTCCACTGATCTATTTGCCTACTCTTTCACCAAGACAGTGTGATGTACACAGTTTTGATTATTGCTGCTTTGTAGGACATCTTAAAGTTGGGTAGGATAAGTCCTCCAAATTTGTTCTTCTTTTTCAATATCCTTTTGTCTATTCTGGGCCTTTTGCCTCTCTGTATAATTTAGAATCAGTTTGTTGATACTTATAAAATAACTTTTTGAATTTTGATTGAGATTTCATTGAATCTATAGAACAAGTTGGTAAGAACTAACATCTTGACAGTATTGAGTCTTCCATCCATGAACATGGAATGTCTCTCCATTTATTTAGTTTTTAGATTTTTGTTCATTAGAGTTTTGCAGTTTTCTTTATATAGATCCTGTACATAATCTGGTAGATTTATACTGAAGTATTTCAGGTTTTTTGGATGCTAAAGTAAACGGTGTTATGCTTTCAACTTCTACTTGTTCATTGCTGGTTTACAGAATAGCAAGTAACTTTTATATATTAACCTTGTATACAGCAATCTTGTTATAATTTCTTATTAGTTAAAGGGTTTTGTTGTTGATTCTTTTGAATTTTCTACATAGATGATCTTATAATCTGTAAGTAATGACAGTTTTATTTCTTCTATCCTAATCTATATACCTTTTAACTTTCTTTCCATATATTATTGCATTAGCTTGTTGAAAAGGTGTGGTGATAGGGGATATCCTTGCTGGTACTCCTCACACTCAGAGAAACTTCTTTGATAATAAATTGTAAAAGCATTTCCTGAAAGTATAGTCTTTGGTCTGCTTTTTCATCTAAATCAATATTCACAGACTATTAATTGAGCATATTAGTCTCTTTCATACTGAATAATATAGGATACCATGGGATTTCAGACTATCATCTAGTTTTTGTGTTTTATTGGTTCATTTGTGTTCACTCTGTACTTATTTTCTACTTATTTTTTCCTCTTTTTTTCTTTATTGATTAAGGTATTACATATGTGTCCTTATCCCCCCATTGTCCCCTTCACCCCCCAACTTGTGTCCTCACCCGCCTAGTGTCTGCATCCATTGGTTATGCTTATATGCCTGCATACAAGTCCTTTGGTTGATCTCCTCCCCTTCCCCCCACCCTCCCCCGCCTTCCCTCTGAGGTTTGACAGTCTGATTGATGCTTCTCTGTCTCTGGATCTGTTTTTATTCATCAGTTTATGTTATTCATTATACTCCACAAATGAGTGAGATCACGTGATATTTATCTTTCTCTGACTGACTTATTTCGCTTAGCACAATGCTCTCGATGTCCATCCATGCTGTTGCGAATGGCAGGAGTTCCTTCCTTTTATATTAATTGTTTGTTTGCTTTTATGTTTCCATTTTATCTCCTTTTTTATCTTATGAAATTTAACTTTTGTTTATTTTTTAGTGATGCTTTAGTACATATTTAGCAATGATGAATTAGTTTTAGTAATATAACACCAAATTCTAAGCCTATTGTATGTATTAAACAGGTAACATAAACATACCTGGCATAATAGTCTTCACTTATATAATTAGAGATATAGAAAACAGATCATTTCCATACATAAAAACTTATGCACACACAGACACACATAAACATGTACATGTTTAACTGTGGTATATATGTAGAAGAATATAAAATATGAAATTAACTTTGTGAGTTATATGTATTTATACATTTTGGGGAGTACAATATGTTTTATTGAAATGTCATTACAATTTTAATAATATTAGTAATGTTGTCTCACACACATTATACTAAAACAAAAATAATAGGATGGTATATAATATATAAATAGCATTATTTCTCTTTATTATCTGAAAAACATAAAGCCTCTTAAATTTTGCAATTTAAAAGCAATAAATGCAAAATTACTGACTATATGGCTACATAGCAATGGCTTTACAAACATTTTAAAGTGATAAAACAAAAATAACAATATTGTGAAAACAATATACTGCAACTAAGCTTTTTTATGATGCGCAATCAACAACTAAGTTCTATTCAGAACTCCAGTTAATGTCCTTGTCCCTTTGTTATTTTGGCTAGAAAACAGAAAAATTTTTCAACATCATCTACAATTCACTCTGTTGGATGAGGACAGAATTATGTAGGGAATAATTAAGAAACATAAATGGAAGAAAAAGCAATAATATTAGCTACATGATAGAATTAAAAAGACTGAGCAAAATGTTTTCTTTTATAGCTAATGGTACTGCACTTTATAATCATGCATAAATATAAATTATACATTTGGTGAATAATATAAATACTATAACGCATAATAACTTGAGCAATGTATTATACTTCTCCTGAAATAAGAACATTGATATTGTACAATGCTATTAAACAATAAACATGATAATTGGAGTAAAACCTGCATATATATGACTTCTCATCACAAAACAATACTGGTTGATTTTATAGCCTGTATATCCATAAAATACAAAGATAATTACTATATCTCCAGTATAAAATCTACTGATAAAATATGGTGATATGTATCATAAGTCTTTAAAGAATACCTAACTTTGATTTTATTTGGCTATATTTGGCACCCTGAAAGGTAAATGCTAGGCATACCTGATGGGCACCATCGATGTATCTGGTTTTTGCTTTATGTACTTGTAGTGCAGTAAGGAAGTCAGCTTGCGTACTGGGCTTTTGTACTTCCTCTTTGTGGTTACTATATTTTCCAAGTTTTGAGGGATTAGTCTGCTGAGCTCCCAGATTTACAACTCTCTCTGAGATGGGAATGACCAATTACTGTATGCATGGCAAGTTTAGTGTAATCATCTGAGTACAACATGGAAAATCTAGAAAAATGGGGTTAATGCTCCAGAACATAAGGCTATCAGAAAAATCCGGAGGCTCTCCTTGCTTTGCTCTTTATCTAAGGAGAAAATGTTGATACTCTACATGTATGTTAATAATAATTTGACTAAAATACATTTATCACTTTCCATGTTGTACGTAAGCTTATAACATTCAAAATTATTAATTTAATTAAGCATGGAGGCATGATTTATAAATGCATAAATTTTTTCCATGTTTGTGGAATCATAAATTAGACAGGTTATTTACTTCTCAGAATTGCTGAGAAACTAAATCAAATAATTGATATAAACTTTCTAATACTATATTAAACATCCATGTTAGTTTGCTGATGCTACCCATCTTTCATCATTTATTATTTTCTACCAGCGTTCCCTTTTAAGTCAACTAAATGAAGGACCATGATGTTCATGATATAGTACCAAGTTCAAGGATGATTGTATCATTCATTAAAATATTGAGAAGGAGCAACTGACTCATTGTATTAATAATATCTTACTGCTGTTGTAACAAAAAGCTGCAAACTTGGTGGCTAAAAACAACATGAATTTATTATCTGTGTTATTTACTAAATTTCAGTTTTATAGTTCAGAAGTCTGGAACGGTCTCACTCAGCTAAACTCAAGATGTAGTCCTGGTGTATTTATTCTTTTTAGCAGCTTCTAGGGCAGTGGTTCTCAACCTGTGGGTCATGACCCCTTTGGGGGTTGAATGACCCTTTCACAGGGGTCGCCTAAGACCATCGGAAAACACATATATATTTATATATTGTTTTTGTGATTAATCACTATGTTTTAATTATGTTCAATTTGTAACAATGAAATTGGGGGTCACCACAACATGAGGAACTGTATTAAAGGGTCGTGGCATTAGGAAGGTTGAGAACCACTGCTCTAGGGGAAAAGCTATTGTCTTCTTTTTCTAAAGTTCTAGAGTCATTCCTTGACTCATGGACCCATTCCTCATCTTCAAAACCTCCAACAATTCACTTTCTCTCACTGTGTCCCTGGGACACAGTTTTCATTTTGAAATCCTCTTCCCCGACTCTGAGTCACACTTCTATCTCTTTCTTCCATTTTTTAAAGATCATTGTGATTACGTTGGGTTCACCTAGATAATCCCAGATAATCTTCCCATGGTACCATTAACTGTTTAGCAACTTTAATTTTATCTGCAACCTGCATTTCCCTGCACATAATATCATATATTTACAGATTCTTGGGATTATAGACATCTTTGAGGTGCCATTATTTCGCTTGCCACACACACACACACACATGCTGAAAACTGATAGAAATGCTAAAAATTTCAAAATTAAATAGATCAGACATTTCTGGTTAAAATTTTGGAGGCAAAACAATTTCCTTTTCTTGAATCTCTACATTCAAAATAAGTAAAATTAATGGGTAAAAGTCCAAGTTTATATACATTTTATATATCTAACATATATATGTGAAACATATAAATTGTTTAAATCTTAAACCATATAAGAGGTTGATATCAAAATATTGTTCCTCTAAATCTGTGGCTTAGTACACATTTATTTAATAATAACTCTACAAACTAGCAAAGTAGCCACGTGCTATTTTCTTTTCATTGTAAGGGTAAAATTGAGATATTTGGGGTCGGGGGAGCAGTCACATGGGAACTAGTAGAAATCATGTAATGGCAACGTTCACACCAAGTAATACTAAGCGCGTAAAAATAGCATCTTGCTGAATGAAAAAAAGTATCCTGTCATTTTTATTTAATATGCTCTATCCTTCAACTACGGGCCTGACTTGAGGGTAAGTTATTATGGGAAAGTAAAAGCATCAATCTCTTTTGTAACTCTTACACTCTGATGGATGAGCAGAGCTAGATTCCAGGTCATAACAAACAAGACAGTTACAATTCAAGGAAAATACTGGAAGCCAGTGTCAATGAAAAACATGCATATAACACTTAAACAATCAACATTCAGTTATGTGTTTAATAATAATTTATCATGACCATGTAGAATTCGTTTTATGTTATTTGCCACAAAATAGATTAAAGGTAAAATATGTGATTATTTAAATTACTACAGAAAAATTATTTGACAATATTCAACAACCACTCATGAAAAAAATCTTAATAAATTTTAAATATAAAGAGACTTCTTTAAGCTGATCAAAGTCACCCACAAAAATCATTATTGCAAAATATAGGAATTAAAATTACTGGTGAAAGGTAATTATTATTCCCTCAAAATGTGACGAAGTCATTTGTGCCATGTTATGACCAATTTCATTTTGTGATTGAAGTCTAGCCAGCTCAGTGAAAAAGCAAAAGACATATAGGCATTTAAAACTTATCTATATATAAAAAAGCCCAGTGACCGAACGGCGGAACGACCAGAACAACCAGTCGACCAGTCGCTATGATGCGCACTGACCACCAGGGGGCAGACGCTCAATGCAGGAGCTGCCCCCTGGTGATCAGTGTGCTCCCACATTGAAAACACCAATCGGCTGACCAGAATGAGCAGCTGCCCCCACAGCATGCCGATCCCCACAGGCCACACACCCCACCAGTGCACAAATCTGTGCACCGGGCCTCTAGTTTTAATATAATTTTACATAAGAGTTACAAAGATGATACAGAAAATCCCCATATATTCCTTACCCAGGTTCCACTAAAGTTAACATCTAAAATAATTATAGCATATTTTTCAAAAATGAAGTAACTGACATTGTTACTATACAACTAAATTATATATTTTATTTATCTTTTATCAGTTTTTCCCATGAATGTCCTTTTCCTGTTCCAGCATCCAAACTAGGATATCAGCATTTTTCTTTTGTCTCCTTTGAATCTATGAATGTTCCTGAGACCTTACCTGTTTTTCATGACCTTAACACATCTGCATGATACTGGTCAGGTATTTTGTTGATTGTCCCTGCACATAGATTTGTTGCTGGTAATTTTAATATCGATCACTTGGTTAAGTTAGTGTGTGCCAGGTGTCTCCACCACAAAACTGTTATTTTCTTATCATATTGTATTTGTTAATGAGTCACTAATCCCAGCTTCCATTCAAAAAGAGGGAAATTAAACTCTACTTCTGGAAGGAGGACTATAATAATATATGGGAATATATTAAAACAACCACAGTAATTGACAAGTATTTGGGGGAAAATATTCAGAAACTATAAAACCATCCTCTTTCTACTTAAAATCCAGCCTTCTAATGTTAACATTCCTCAGTGGATCTTGCCTGTGAGTATTCCAGTGGACTAGTGGTAATTTTCTATTTCCCTTTATGATTGCACATTTATTAATTGCAATCATTCTATAAAGAAGATTTGTCCTGTTGGTCCTATTTTTTAATTTAACTTTATATTTATAACACTATGAGTCATAAATATCTATAAAATTATTTGGTTTATGATCCAATGTTATTATTTATTTGTTTCTGAAAACCTTAGCAAAATACATTTAAGATTCATCTGTGTTGTTGCATAAATCAAGAACTTATTCTTTTTTTGTTGTTAGTCTTCACCTAAGGACATTTTTTTCTTTCTTTTTTTATTTTGTAATCCTCACCTGAGGATATTTTTTCAATTATTTTTAGAAAGAGTAGAAGAGAAAGAAAGAGACAGAAATATCAATATGAGAGAAACGCATTGAGTGGTTGCCTCCTGCATGCATCCATACCAGGGCCCCGGCTGGAGAGGAGCCTGCAAACTATGTATGTACTCTTGACCGGAATCCAACCTGGGACCCTTTGGTCCTCAGTCTGATGCTCTATCCACTGAGCCAATCAAGCTTGGGCGCAAGGATATTTTTTCCATTGATTTTTAGAGAGTGGAAGGGAGAAAGGAAGGGGAAAAGAGAGAGACAGACAGACAGAGAGAGAGATGTGTGATGTGAGATAGATACATCAGATGGTTGCCTCACACACAAGTCCCAACTGGAGCAGGATGTAGAATCTGCAACCGAGTTGTATGCCCTTGACAGGAATCAAACCCAGACCATTCCTTGTGTGGGCTGAGGCTCTAACCATTTAGCAACGCTGTCCATGATAAGAGCTTATTCATTTTGATTATTGAGAAATATATCATTGTATGGATGTATTACAGATAGTTTATCCATTAGTTAATTGAAGAAAATCATTGTGGTTAAGACTGAGATGTGCCTCAAATGAAGGCATCGGTTTATGACTAATATCTGGTTTTAATAGATAATACACTGACAAATATTTTTATTGAGACTAGTCTATTCTTTTTCTCTTTTTCTTTTCTACCCTCCTAGATGACTTATAAGAAGCTTCTTGAGTTGGGCATTCCATATCCCAGTGACAAATGGGTGAATTAAAGTACCTACCAAAGTCATTTAATCCATGCCACTATATGCAAAACTAGTCTTGCTGAAGACTAACCACTCCTAGGCATTCTTTATCACACCACCTTATTTCCTTCATTCTGCATAATGAATCTCAAATGATCACATTCATGCCATGTTCATTTTCTGTCTTACTCTACTGTACTCTATGCTTATTGAGGTCAAGGCACAGACTGTGCTAACAGCCAGAAGCCATATTTTTTGCCATCTTTTCTTTTCTTTCTTTTTTTTTTTTTTTTTTTGCAGGTGGGGGTAGGAGGTGAGTAGCAGTAGGGGTAGAAGTTTGGTGGTGATACATCAAATGGCATGAACAACCAGAATGGTTATAGCCTGGCTGATACACTATGTTGTTTCAAGTGAGTTTTATGTTTCCTTTGACATTAACTGACAATTAAAGGGATATCTATATATAGACAAGCCAAGTGACCGGAAAAACCAGAACAACCAGAACAACTGGAACAACCGGTCGCTATGACTGACGTGCACTGTGGCTGGCCAACCAGCCCAATCCAAACTCCCATGCCCCCCCCCCCCAGTTGGTCCAGCCCCTGATCTGCCCTGGATTGGGGTAGGCTGGCCAGACCCCATCAGTGCAAGAATTCATGCACCCGGCGGGCCTCTAGTATTAGAATAAAAGCTACTAACACTTAACTCAATTCTGAAGTGTGATTTGTGGAAAGTCTTTTCAGTGGCTCATGTTCAACAGATTAGAAGAATCCTTTTCAGTACAATAGCAGGGTACTATGGAACTTGGAAGTCTTTTTAAAATAATAAATTAGTCATCAATCTGCCACTCATACTGAAAACATTTTGTGATTTTAATCTTTACTTTTTACATAAGTGAATCATAGGTGCTGTATTTTTTTTATAAAAAAATATTGTTTACAAAGTGGAATATAAACATAAAAGTTATGAGATAATGTCCTTAAAATCAACTTTAAAGTATTAATTTTACCAATTATCAATTGTTAGGACTACTTTAAATCTCCTTAAAATATATAAAAAGATTTTGTTTCTTTTACCAAATTTGTAAACTGATTTTGGGTTTCTTAATATAAGATATACTATTGCTCCCCTGAAGGAAAATATTTTTTATCTCACTTTCTTAATATAGAGTAATTTAATTTTGCAACAAAATATATAGATACCACTTTCCTACATCTTGGCTAGTGAAAAGAGAAGAGACATTCAGAATATATTATAAATATTATCCTTTGACAATTTTAGATGACAAACACATTTGCATAGTTCTTCATTTAGTTCAGGATTTCATCTCATGATTAGTACTGGAACATTTTCTAAGAAAATATTAATTTACATACATATTCAAGGAGATTGTCCAGGATGTAATTGCATAACATTGCTGATACCAGTATGTACATAGGAATCACTATTCATTAGATGAAAGTGTCTGATTAAGTTGACCTGCACATAAGTATCTCTAATCTAGTTTTCTAGTACTGTGCCCTTTCTTCCCTAATTATACAACAAACTGACATTAAAAATCCATGACTGAGAAAAAAATTGCAGTGCCAAGATTAGTGCATGTTTACTTTCATCAGTATTTACCATGACTGAAATGATTGCATAACCCCACAAGAGCTTATTATCTAGTTGAGAAGAGGAGAATAGAATATGAAAGATAAATACGAGTAAGAAACATTATCTGCAATATCTCAATAATCTATTATTTACTTCCAAGTAAATCTTGATAATAATATTTTCCAAAGGTGTTAAGAGATTTGTCTCCATCAGTGTATCTCAAAACATATCTCCTCTGTGTTATGAAGACCAGCTATGATATTAGTCATATACAATATTTTATTAGGGTCATAACCAGTTTGGCTCAGTGGATAGAGTGTTGGCCTGCAGACTGAAAGGTCCCAGGTTCAATTCCGGTCAGGGGCATGTACCTTGGTTGTGGGCACATCCCCAGTGGGAGGTGTGCAGGAGGCAGCTGATCGATGTTTCTCTCTCATCGGTGTTTCTAACTCTCTATCTCTCTCCCTTCCTCTCTGTAAAAAATCAATAAAATATATTTAAGAAAAAAAATACTTTATTAGGGCTCATTATAGATCAACCTAATAAGGCCTAAATCAAACCATCAATCAACTTCTCTGGCTCTATAATTTTCTATTCCTTTAATTCCTCCTATACATTTAAATTTTGTTTCAAATTCTAAACTACTTGTTCTCCTTTGATTCTTCATTCTTATTAATTATCTTTTCAAATCTCAATAAGTTATTTATTCTTTTTATTCCACTACCAAATTTTTACTAATTTTATTCTGATATAATGGTAGTAAGAATTCCCTAAGTGGCCTCACCCATAGCATCTCCTGTCTCCCTCCATCCTGTGCTTTATTCTATAAAACCATATCTACATACTTTTTCTCCAGTTCAGTGCAATCCTGGCACTAACTGTCCAGAGTTAGACTAAACTTCACAAGTTACGTGTGCACAGGTCTCCACAGGACTGCTCTCATTTCAAACACCTGCCACAAGCTAGGATGTACCCAGGCCACCCAAACAGCAGGCAACTAGCTACAAATTCAGAGGTTCCTATTTTCGTCGGCTGTTAGGCATTAGCAGAGTAGGAACAATAGGCCAGGTGCAGAAGGTCACCAACTTGGAAAGCCCCAGATACCTTGCAATGGGCAAAACTGAGAGACCTTCCCTCCTCTAGCATATCATTGGTCAAGCGGTTTGGACCCCCTCACCTTCCGTATCACTGGTCATGTGGTTGCGACTGTTCCCTGACCTTCCGTCCCCTGGTATGTTGCCCTTCATGTGGTCGATCCCGTTAGAGGAGGAACAGGGGCTGGAAAATAGCCTCATATTACTCCCATGCAAACCTTTGCACAACCGCTCCCTTAAGCAATAAGGCCCCAGGACAATGAGGTTCGGACCTACATCAAATGATCTTAGGAACATAGCCTCTGGTCTATTGACCGCAGAGACAGAGTTTGATCAAATTGTAGAGAACATTCAGGCCTCAGTTGTATTTCAGTTCCAAGTCCAGAGAAGCAGCAAGGCCAGGCAGGGGCAATAACTAATGGACCACCTGCATAACTAATGACCCTTCCCCCCCACCCATCTGGTACTGACCAATCAGTGCAGACCACAAACCTGAAAGAACACACCTGGAAAGCTGTTGAGTATTCCATTGTGGTCTTCCTCTGGGACCTCCTCTGGTGTCCTCACCTTTGGAAAGTTGATAAAAGCCCTCAAGACAAAGGACTCAGTAGTTTCTCTTTCTCTCTTTTTGTTTGTCTTTCCCCCTGCCCGCCCCCTCCACACACACACACACACACACACACACACACACACACACACATGCATGCACGTGCACTCGTGTCTTCCCTCCCCCTTTCTACCTTCAAGGAACATACTTTTGCTTCCTTTCTCCTAAGCTCCAAGGGCCCTTTTTTCCCCCCTCCATAACTTGTTTCCTGAGCCCATGCAGCCCAGCTGGCTCAGTTCGTCCAAAGCTCACTTCTACCTCTGTGACTGTCTAAATAAACTCTTGCTTGTGTTTGAGTCCTTGGCTCTGAATTCTTTCTTAGCCAAAGTCAAGGACCTAGGTCTAACATCTGCTGCCATTCACCATTAACACCTCTGTCCCCTCAGGTTTGACAGGTCACTAAAATGATTCACAGATCTCAGGAGAATTTGGTACTTAGGATTACAGTCTTATCATAGTCAGAAGGATCCAAATACGGACCAGACAAAAGAGGAAATGCATAAGGTAAGGTCTGGGTGGGACCCAAAAGCAAACCTTCTGTGTGCCCTTCCTGTGGAGTTAGGTTGCATCGTGCGCACAGCACATTGATTTGTTACAATATTTAGGATATTATTAACCAGGGAGGATTACCTGAGCTTTGAGGTTTTGTGTCCAGAGTTTTAATTGGGGATCAATAGGCACAAACTTTCAGTCGTTAAAAAAAATAATAAGTCATAGGGATGAAATGTAGAGCATGGGGAATATAATCAATGATATTATATTAACTTTGTATGGTGACAGACAATAACAGGACTTATCGTGGTGATCCTTTCACAATATAAATGAAGATTGAGCCACTGTGTTGTACACATAAAACTAATATAATATTGTATGACAATTATACTCCAGTAAAAAAAAGTGAAAAAATTCCCCAGCCAGTGTTCTCAGTGGTTAGAGCACTGTCCCATAGACAGAGGGCTGTGGGTTCAATTCCTGGTCAAGGGAGCATATCTGGGTTGCAGGTTCATCCCCAGGCTGGTAGGGGTGTGTGAGGGAGGCAACAAACAGATGAATCTCTGTTTCTCTCTCTCTCTTCCTCCATTCCTCCCTCCCTTCCACTCTCTCTAAAAATCAACTGGAAAAATATCCTCAGGTGAGAATTAACAACAAAAAAGTGAAAATAAACAAAAAAAACAGTTTTTATTGAGATTTTATTACATAGTCTAGCTTGATTGAACCATGGCCTATGTGACTCAATTTCCAGTTCTCCTTTCCTCCCCAGAAGTCAGGCTAATTTCACATGGTTCATGTCCAGCTCTCATCCTGGGTAATTATATCAGCAAAACTCAAATGTTGTCCCAGGTAGCACCATGAATAACAAAGACATCCCAACCACTTGGGAAACCAAGTATTTAGTGGTCCCCTCCCAGGAACCAGGGGCAAAAGCCAGCCAAATTATTTATTAACTACACCAAATAAACTAAACCATATTCTAGTCTTCTTTTCCATTTCACCTTAGATCAAAAAAACTACTTTTTTATTCCTACATGTGGAAATACTACCATTCCTTCAAGTTCATCACAAATACCACTTCTTTAGAAGCAATTATTCCAACTTTATACATTTTTAATTCTAACAGCTCTTATTTTGTGACTTTTATTATACTTGTTGCACACAAAAAATATTAAAGCTATATCATGCACTAAATTATAGATTACTTTGTAAGTGGTATTCTATTCACCCTTGTTTTTCAATGTTCATCAAATGATTTTTCACATATTACATGCTCAGATATTTAATAAAGTTACTTACTTTGATGATTACTTTGTGCCAGACACTGAAATAAGCAAAGAGAATATAAATAAATACATAACAATAATGGTTTCTAACCCACAGTTGCTTTTACTCCTGAATAGAGCTAAATTATAGAGGAAGATGAAAACATTCAATTGGTACCTCTAGAAAGAAATCCTTCATGTGCAAGAAAAGAGTTAAAAATTACCTCTTGGGCCCCACTGGCTTGGTTCACTGGTTGAGCATCGACCTATGAACCAGGAGGTCATGGTTCAATTCCCTGTTAGGGCACACACACAGGCTGTGGGCTTGATCCCCAGGTTGGGGGAAGTACAGGAGGCAGCCAATCAATGATTCTCTCTTATCATTGATGTTTCTCTCTCTCTCTCTCTCTCTCTCTCTCTCTCTCTCTCTCTCTCTCTCTCTCTCTCTTCCTCTGTAAAATCAATAAGAAGATATTGAAAATTACTTCTTGGAAATATGATTTGTAGTCTCAAATGTTTGTGGATCCTTCTCATTTGACACTTAGTTTCCTATGTAGCTTCCGCAGTAGTAGGAGAGTCATTGTTCTTTTTCCATTAGAAAGCCCAGACCTAACTCACTTGGAGAATTGTCAACAAGGTGTAAGAAACACACAAGTTTAATCAGTTTCAGGTCTAAACAGATTAAATGCTGGATACTTACAGAGCTTGACTAACCGTATCTATAGCTATGTAGGGTTCGAGGCTAAAAGTCTTAGCAAGTATTCGATTCCTTTTCCAACAGGTATTATAATATCTTTTTAGGTGGCAACAATGATAAAATCTCTTTAATTGTGTCTGAGGGACCTGGTAAAGTGAAGTTCACTGCTTGTTTGGCATAGCTAATATCTGGCATTATTAGGAGGACAAGGTTTATTTATTTATTTTTAATATATTTTATTGATTTTTTACAGAGAGGAAGGGAGAGGGATAGAGAGTTAGAAACATCAATGAGAGAGAGAAACATTGATCAGCTGCCTCCTGCACACTCCCCACTGGGTATGTGCCCACAACCAAGGTACATGCCCTTGGCTGGAATCGAACCTGGGACCCTTGAGTCCGCAGGCCGATGCTCTATCCACTGAGCCAAACCGGTTAAGGCAGGAGGACAAGGTTTAAATATGGCTGCTGTTTGGGGAGCATCCACTTGTTCATTCTATTGGGTTTTGTAGGAAACACAGCTGGTAAAATCTTGTTGGTTTGTTCTTGTGATGAATGAAATAAAACATATATGAAACAGGCCTTTTCTCAATTAGTGAAATATGGTATTTTGTTTTTATATTTCCTAATTTTGTCCTTTGTGATAAATATAATTGTTTCCAAAGTAACAAAAACATGAACTATAGCTTTTATTTTTTTTAAGTAAAAATTGGTATCTGTAGGATCATGAATATATTTCTTAAGCTTTCAGAGCCGGTTTTCTTATATATATGTGTATGATCAATTCTGCAAAGTCTTGGTGTGATTATAAATTTTGTTCCTATTTATAAAAACACCTAGTGAGTTGCAAATATTTTATTATGTAAGTAAATTATCTTAGCTCTCCTTACAACAATGACTTGAGCAAGGTAGGTATTAAATTTTCTTTTTAACATTCAAACAGATCATTGTCATGTCAACATGACAATGATTTTAAGAAATTGTAAACTTGAATACATATAGATAATTAATTTAATTATCAC
This sequence comes from Myotis nattereri, assembly GCF_964212035.1. NCBI lineage: Eukaryota > Metazoa > Chordata > Mammalia > Chiroptera > Vespertilionidae > Myotis > Myotis nattereri. Next base: position 63,275,755 of record NC_138084.1, on the reverse strand, counting down.
CTTGTTATCTTTCTTCAGAAGAATGTACTCTATTCACAGGAGTAACTATCATTCATACATAAAAAATGAAACTGACTTAGATGAATCATTGCCTCAGGACTGAAAATAAAATCTTTTTCCAGAGAAAAATGTTTGCATTCAGGCAAGCTGTGTACAGCAACTAATGGGGTGAAATTCAGAGGAAAAGATCTTTAAGTTTAAAAATATCTATAATAATGAAAGCATAATATCCTAATTAGACCGGACATCCTCTGGACATTCTCTGGACGACCTTCTGGATGAAGCTGCGATGGTGGGAGTCGAGGCAGAGGCAGCCGCCATGGAGGCAGGGGCCGAGCCCCTTTCCGAAATTTCATGCATCGGGTCTCTAGTCCTATATAATAAAAGTCTAATATGCTAAGTGTCTAACCATTCATTCAACCGTTAGACCAGTCGCTGTGACATGCACTGACCACCAGGGGACAGATGCTCAGACCAGTAGGTCAGCCTGCTACTGGGGGACATGCCCTGAAGCCCTCTTATGGTCCCTCCCCAGCTTGCCAGCCCTGATGGCCCCTGATCAGGACTGAGTGAGATTTCCCCGATAAGCCCAATCGGCCCCAACCAGAACTAGGAGAGATGGGCCAGACACACCCTGGAGCCCTCCCACGGTCCCTCCCTGGCCCTGATTGTGCATTGGTGGGGTCCCTTGGTCTGGCCTGTGCCCTCTTGCAATAAGGACCCCTTAGGGGATGTTGTAGAGCTAGTTTTGGCTTGATCCCTGCAGGCCAGGCCAAGGGACCCCACCAGTACATGAATCTGTGCACCAGGCTTCTAGTCTTTCTGTAAAAAAGGAAGAAGGGAGAGAATAGAAAATTTCTCTCATGGTGCAGTATGCAATAACATTTGAGCCTGATAGTGAGAAAGGCTGTGGAAGTCAGTGAATAACAAGAGTTTCCTGATTAATGGCATCCACATAGCTTTCGCAGACCCATCTGACATTTCTCTGTGTGAATCATTCAATTTGAAATCAGGTTGGAACCAGAATCTACACAGTTGTGTGGTTCTTTTACTTTCTTGTTTTGATTCAATGGCATAGATAAATTTAAGAAAGCCTGTATGAAATAGAGAAGCACTAAGTAAAAACTGTAAGTCATTTTCAAGAGCACTGTTAAAAACTTAGCTGCAGAAAAAAATAAAAAAGAAAGATATAGAATTGGTTATTGTAAAGCCCTGAATTTTTGTATGAATGTTTATTTTGACATTGTACATCTCAAGAATTTGCCTGAAGAAAATTAAGGAAATAGTATTATTTATCCTGTCATTTCAATCACAATAAAAGTGTTCTCAAAGCTATGATCCTACCAAGAAAATAATTTACAAGTGTTGGGTATACAAGGAGAAAAATTCCACCTTTCAAGTAGGAAAAATTGGTAGTTTGTATCTAGTCTCACTGGTATTTATGATTTAAAACCTTGCCTAATATTCAACTTTTAAAAAAACTAATATAAAAAAATGTCACATTGAGTCAATTGAAACCATCATTCCTATTACCATTTATTTTTTTAGAAATTCAGGATTTTAGTGGGCAGATGTTTTTACATTGCAGGAACATCTGTCAATTAGTACTATTTTGTGCCTTTCCAATAATATCTGCAGATAAATAATATTAGAAACAAAATAGAAACTGATATATATTCCCACAGTGCTCTGGAAAGATTCACTTTTTAGTAATTGTAAAGAAATTTTTCAAATTTCATGCTTCATTTTGTTTTTTATAAAAGTCTTAGGCATTAATCAATTTTAAGATGATTATTGAAATAATGTATATAGATATTTCCCAAGTTAAAAAGCACCATAGCCCAGCCAGTGTAGCTCAGTTGGTTGAGTGTCATCCCATGCACCAAGAGGTTGCAGGTTCGATTTCTGGACAGGGCACATGCCTGGGTTTCAGTCTTGATGCCCAGTAGGGGGTGCGCAGGAAACAGCCAATCAATGTTTCTCTCTCATTGATGTTTCTCTCTCTCTTCCTCTCCCTGCCTCTCTCTCTAAAAATCAATAAAAACATATTTTTTAAAAAGCACTGTTACTTCCCTCACACATATATCCTTAAGATGAAATTGTTTAAAATGTTAAAACATTGTGAAACTAGAGATAAATTTGATGAATCATATAAGAAAAGTTGGCAATTGAGAATTATATATTTGTAGTATTTGAAAAATTAGTAATGTACAGAAAATAATGGTCAAGTATTTTAATTTGAATAATATATATGAGTTTAAAATCTTTGAGGATCGTAAACATTTTTTATGTTTATTCTTTTTAAACCTTTGTAATCTGAATTCAGTTATACATCCTGAATTTTCTTTCCTAAGTGTAAATTTATTCAACATCAAGTCTAGAAAAAGATTATTTTCTGAGGAAGATAAGATCTTGGATATTTAAAAAAGTAATAAAGTATCCTTGAGTAGTTCACATGTTCTTAACTTTCACACAACTAGAGTGTACAAATTTCAAAAAATAACAGTAACTTTTTACAGCCATGAATTGGTTTATTATGTGTTTGGTATTTATATATGTTTGTGGATAGTTTGGGGAAAGGGGTTGAATGAGAGAGGTGAACGCCTTATGAAATGTGATTAGTTTGAAAAAAGTCTGGGAAGGAATTTTGATAAGTTTCCTATTATTAATCTTCAAACAGGATTGAGAACTACATAGTACAATTAATTTTTCAGTGCTTTTATTTTGAAGATTAGAATATCAATCTGCTGTTTAGTTTAATATCATCTATCTATCTATCTATCTATCTATCTATCTATCTATCTATCTATCATCTATCTGTATAAAACCCTAATATGCAAATAGACTGAATGGCAGAACACCTGAACAAATGAACAACTGAACAACCATACAACTGGTTGCTATGACATGTGCTGACCACCAGGGGGCACGTGCGGAACATTGCGGGTGTCAACAGCAGGTGGCAGAGCATGGAACATGGCGAGTGTCAGCCATGGTGGGATGGTGGAGCAGGTGGGTGAGGATGCCAGACCAAAGCAGGGTGCTAGTCGCAGTCATCAGGGTGAGCCTCTGGTGGTTACTGAAAATTCTTTGCTCCTGTGCACCATGGTCTTGGCCCAGCACTCACACCTGCTGCTGCTGGTGGCCCTACTCACACCAGCTGCTGCTGTCAGAGCTGCTGCTCACCCCTGCTACTGGCGCCCAGTGCCGGCCCCAATCACTTGGCACCATCAGCAGGTGCAAGCAGCGGCTGCCAGCCCGATCATCCCTCAGGGTTTCTCCACCTCCCTCTGTTCCTGAGGGGCGATCAGTGCTGGGAGCAGCCTCTGGCACCCACTACCGGTGATGGCCCTGCTTGCACCAACTGCTGGCACCGGAGCTGCCACTCACACCCAATGCCAGCACTGGCCCTGATCGCCCCGAGGCTTCTTCACCTCCCCCTGCTTTTGAGGGACAATCGGGCCAACAGCTGCTGCTCACACCCACTGCTGGCGCTGGCCCCAATTGTTCCATGCTGTCAGTATGCGTGAGCAGGGCTGCTGCCGTCAGTGCATGGGAGCGGTGGCAGCAGGAGCGGGTCTGCCTGCAGACAGGGGACCCAGAGCTGTGGTGGGAGGGGCCAGGTTGGGGCGCAGAGGATGGGGCAAGACCTGCCCATGTGCCCACTGCAGCCTTGCATACCACAGTTCCTTTCAAAGTGCATGAATTCGTGCACTGGGCCCCTAGTGTGTGTGTGTGTGTGTGTGTGTGTGTGTGTGTGATGTTCTGTAAGAGAACCCGAATAGCATCTTGATCATATGTTCAAGCCTGGAATCATACCATGTGGGTTTGCATGGAAAACATTGGAAGGCTATTTATTCTGGTGACTGTTCTTTGCCTGATGTTGATACAATTGTGTCAGGGAGCTACATAGCTTCCTTCCTTTGTCTTTACTATGGCTCAAAGGTTCAGCTGTGGCTAGAGGTGATAGTTGAAAGAATGGACAGTTTTGAGAGTTGACAGTTCTGGAGCTGTATGTTAATATACTTTACTAGCAGAATTACAAAGAGAATTTGATTCCCAGAATTGCATTTCTCTTATATTGAAGTTAGGGCAATCATTGGGTAAGAATGGAACTCTAAAATTTGAGTTGGAGACACATGGGCAAATTTATAGAAAGAAAATTTAAACTCTGAATTTCTCCTGAGGCTCTTTGCCATTGGAAACAGAGCCACTTTTCTGTTTGAGTAGGTGAATTTTCATTTGTCTGAAGAAACTATAATGACCAGTCATGAGGTAGTGACTTTACCAGAGACACCAGTCTTCCTTACAGTCTCCCCTCACCATCTCTCCTTTACCTATAATCATTCTAAAAAGGTTATCCACACTTCACTCCAAGAGCTACCAGCACTGATTTTCAGTTGTGTTCTTTCCAAGTCCCCAACCACATGTACTGTTTTAAATTCTGTCTACTGGAAGGATTCCTTTTCAACATTGTCTGTAATACAAACCCTGAGTGGGATTGTAATGCTACTGCTATTTGCTTTTGGGTAATGCAAGCATATTGTGCATAACCCTTAGTTAATTAACCCAATTTTTTATTTTTCAAATAGGAATAATGAACACCTCAGGAGACCATAGATGTAGACTGAGATACATCAATATTTCAGGAGACGCAGACATATGAATTGGAGTCCCTTGCTAATGCAAATTATGTGTGCCTTCTGGAACTGTGCAAGCCAAATCTTATGAATATCATTTTACTCAATGACAGAGTGATACTTCGTCTCCCCAACTTTATGGCTGGATGTGCCAGATTATACCAAATTCATGATGTGTAACTCAGGTTACATAAAATCTTGACGATCAATGGCAAAGCATTTAGTGCTGGCTAGAGTCAAAACCACATTTTCAGAATGAGAATAGTTATCCACCCAGGGTAGAATTACTTTGCTTAAAAATTCTAAAGGTCTGTACCATTATTCACTTACAGCAACCTGACCAAAGTTCCATACAGCCTTGCTGTCTCATCATTAGATTTGCTGAGTCATATAACTCAAGAAGTTTGCTTGCAATCATGAGCTATTGCGATCTTCTCCCCACCCCAAAAATGTTTTTATGTCATTAAACTAAGATAAAAATGAAGGGACTACTTTGCTTTTTGGATTGATTATTCTTGAAAATCAAGGTAGAATGAGTTGTTTCTGCATAATGGAGAGAAAGTTCTGTGTATAGACCTTAGAACATCCTTTGGAGATCTTTTTGGTAGCATTTTAAATAGTGTTACCCCAATTCATTGCTCTAATTGTTTAATTGTTTAAAATGTTGCCTCCCTTGTGTCTGTGGTCATTAAAGAAAATAAAAGAATCACAGTGTTAGCTGACAGTGATACATGCACAAAAGAAAAATGTATAAGAGACAAAATAAATATAGAAAATGCTGCAGAAATATTAGTCTCAAGGCAGAAAAAACAAGAAGAAACATCAGCAATACACTACTCTTCGAAGGCCACCCACAAACATTTTATGATAGCCTTGCTATATTATTTTTGTGCTAGTTATTTGTGAATATCCTATATCTTTCTAAATTATCAGCATTTATATACCTCAAAGAATGTGCCGTACATATCTTTCTATTGGCTAACCGCCTGCTCACCCTTCTGACACACACCAGGCATCTAAGGCTGTATCTTGCACAGAGTCACTCTAGTGACCACATGTTGCTTTTGTCTGGGAACATACTTCTGTAGATATCTATTCCTCTCCTATGCCATAGGTTTCTTCTGGGGCTATCAATCACTTGATCCAAGTTGTCTTGTTATATTGCTTGTGTATGTGCATGTGTGTGTATCTATATGTGTGTGTATTTATGAGAGAAAGAGCTTTGAGAAAACTATGGATGGTGCTATAACATAATTTGGAAAGCTTTGCCTAAGCTTTCCTGTAAGCTCAGTTTTCATGTTAGCCTAGGTAGCTAGCTAGTTATTAATAAAGGAAGGGAGCAAATGGAATCAGACATTAAGTCTAATAAACTAGGGAGCTGATTGGATATTAAGCCTGATTTAAGAGGAAGCTACAACATTCACAGGCTCCCCAGGGGACTGTAGCATCCTCTACTGAAGAGACTTAATCCCCTGCAATCTCCTAGCAGGCAGGAAGTATCACTTTCCAATCTCTCCAGGGTGGGAAACCAGCCAGGAGCAAGGATTATGGGAGGCAGGAATAAAACTTTGGCGGGGGGTAGGGGGGGTGGGGGGTTTCTTTGCTAGGCATATGCACAGTAGAAACCAAGATGGTGGAGGGGGAGGTGAGTGTACGTGTAGTGAAGACCAGATAACAGAACTTTGAAGCATGCACAGTAGGAGCCAAAATGGGACATAAAGAGGTAGAGCCTAACCTGGGAAAATTTGGGGAAAGAATCATATTGAGTAAGGGTACAAAACCCATGAAGATCTAGGAAAAGGATCGGTTAGGGGGAGGGCCCAGCACAAGCCTGGGAAAACCCAGGAAGTAGGTTAGATCATTTGAAAGAAAGCTTGGTTATTCCCTCAAACCAAGAAAATATATGGAGGACTATCAAGGATCTTGGAGCAGTTGCTACCAGAGCCTGCAGGACCTCAATATCCCCAAGGGCGTATTATTACCTCCACCCCAATAAATCCTGCCCCTGCGCTTAACTTTCTCCCACACATGTGCCCTTTGAAATTCCACCGAAGAACCCGTTTTCACTGGCAACAGTCACACCTATGTGTGTCAATGAATTATCTTTTGTTTATGTGGTTTATTTGTATTTTCTTACTCGCCCTCCAGTTCTGTCCAACATAAACAGTGTTATGAGAAGTGTGAAGTTACAAGTGATGACTTCGAAACTACAGAATTAACGAAATGAATTTGATTTGACAATTTTGCAGTATTTATTTGTGAAAAATTATATCAGAATTTGGAGTATGCATCTATGGCATAGAACAGTTTAGATGTTTTGTTGAAAAATTAGTCTTGAACTCTTTGCTACCTGTTTCCACCTGCAATTGAATGTTTCAAAACAAAGTTTTAGGCTCCTTTTAGACTAAGCCTTTCTAGAGAAGAGAAGGAAGCAGTGTGAACTGCCTTGGATAATTGGCACACATTATGCCTACAATCAAAGATCTGAAATTGCAGAATTTATTTTTTTTAAGGTAATCATATCCTCACAGAAATATGAGTCTGTATTTCAGGCAAAATTTAGTGTGAAGAAGGGAAACAGAAATACAAACTGGAGACACAGGATGAATAAAACAAATGGTAAATTTAATTCTCCAACTGGATGGCATTATTAAAGTAGGGGAAATGTTACTTCTTACTATTTTAGCCCCTGGCAAGATAGGATCTATTAGGCTAAGGGTTTTGGACATGTACAGCACATAAAGACTTGTTTCTAAGGGACAAAATCTCATCATCAGTTTCCAAATTCAAGATTTGTGACTCCACTCAATCTCTGACTGGTTACAGCATCTGAAATAAGCAGAAACAAAGCTGAACACAGCCTTTCTGTTTTCCAGTGATATATTACCAGAGGAAGGCTTGTGAATGGGTGATTATTAACGTTCAGTCCTTAAAGCATCCTCCTTAATAGTACACTTAGGCAGCACACAGAAAAGTCTGAATACCTCCCTGAAGAGAAACCCACCTCTGCTTATGTCAGATTAGTTCATGGTGCACCATAGGTAAGATTTCTCAATTATCCAAAGTGAGAAATCTAATAGGAGGACCTTCACTACTTAGGAAGAAAATTCTTGTTGAGCCTTGCCCCCAAAATATGGTGTATGCTAAAATTATTAAATGCCTTATATGTCTTTCTCCCCTAAATTATTCTTTTTCATGGCATATTGACTATGGATCTTGGTTAAATTCTGTATTTAATCATAGATTGCAGATTATTGCAAAGGGGTCACCACAGAATTAAAGGTGTATCTTGGGCCCATTATGTTATAACCTTAGAATGAGGTAACTAGTGAGTACTTTGGTTAGATTCTGTTGTGGAGATGGCAAGATAGTTTCTAGTTGTATAGAGGATAGTCATAGTATGGTAACAGGAATGTATTGGAATAAGTGTATCCTATGTGACTGATGAACAATGCAAGGATTTGATATTCTGCACTTTGAGCTAAATTACAGCTATTTTATCCATCCTGTGAAGAGATTATACACAATGACTGAAGTTAGGCCAAACTATACAGAGCTTATATATTGACAAAGGCTTCTTATTATAGGAGTTAAGCCTCTGAATACAGTTCTGTCTGAAGACAGGTCCTTCCTTGGAAAATTATGAGTGATAAGCCAATAAATTTTCCTTGTTAAGAGTACTTTTCATTCTCATGGTTAAATATTATGTTGCATAAATAAATTGCAAATCATCCTTAAGATATTAGAACAGGTGTGGATAGGACCATGTATACTGGCTCAGAGACAAGGAATCCAGTGAAATGCTTTCTGATGCAGTAGCTGGATGTGACTTTGGGTGGTCTATTTGGGGAAGGACCATCAAATACTTTTTGATACAGTAGCTGGACGTTCTGCTTGCTGAATAATCAGAAGCAATTGTTATAGTCAGAAAGATAGATTATAATGGGTGGCCTGTCCTTAGTGACATGCCTATCCTTAGGCAGCTGAAGACTGATACTAGACACATTTGCTTAGTGTCTGCTGAGTTTTTTACATTTGCACCTAAAAGTCTTGATTAATATAATATGAAAATTTTAAAAACTTAAATAGGTTTCTTATTATGAACTGTACCAAATTCTACAAGAGCCTAATTCTATACTTTCAATAAACAAATGAATTAATTGAATTCTAAGTGAAGAAGTAGCTGAAGAAGATAGTTATCATTTCAATAAAGAGTTTAAAAATAAATGAGCCCTAACTGGTTTGGCTCAGTGGATAGAGTGTCGGCCTGGGGACTAAAGGATCCCAGGTTCGATTCTGGTCAAGGGCATGTACCTAGGTTGCAGGCACATTCCCAGTGGAGGTTGTACAGGAGGCAGCTGATCGATGTTTCTCTCTCATCTGATGTTTCCAACTCTCTATCCCGCTACCTTCCTCTCTGTAAAAAATAAATGAGAACCACTAGCTGTGAAATGACCTAAAATGTAAATGAAGAGCCCAGACTTAGGACATCAGAGTCAAGCATTAAAGTATACTGGCTCCATTTAAGAAAGGGAGTTGGGAACCAAAGCCTAGGAATGATGCCTATTAAGATTTTAGCTGAAGGGAACATTTATCTTCCCTCAGTGATGTACAAAAATGTGTACTTGTATTCATTAATTAATAAGTAGAGCTTTATTTTTTATAATGAGTGATTTATTTGCCTATAGTCTTTCAGGAAATATGACTTGTCTGCACATTTATTACTTAAATATTTTTTCAGATTAATATAGAAAGAATTTATATGTTTTATTTTAATTTATAGGTATATAGTAAATTATTTGGGTTAGTTTACTAGTTAACCACATACACACACAGTCAAGACATAATCTCATTTTTAAAATCTGTAATTTTGTAGTATCTCACCCCCTTACCCTCCACTACTAGTACTATATAATATTAGCTGTGTTCTCACTGTGTCAGGTAGTGTACTTGATGTGTTTTAAAGTTTATCTTAAATATCCTAGAGATTGGGTATTTTTACTATTCCTGTTATTGAAGAAATTGGGGTAATCCTCTTCCCCACTGAGTGCTGGGGGTGGGGTCCTTATAGTACCTTGAGTAAACGAATTTTCTGAGACTCACTTGGGAGGACGAGTAATTTTTTATTTTCATGGAATTATATCCCTGGGTGTCCTATTCATCTTATTCCAGTCATAGAAGGATATGTAGCTGGGGTTTCAATAGAGCTAGAAGCAAAGCAGTATCCAGAGTTTTCTTTCCATGTTGGAGCCAATTCCAGTTCAGCACCAGGCAATTTGCAGTACATTAGTCCATTTCCTATGGGGTCTGCATGGCCATGGGCCACATGGGAAAATGCCAGAAGCAGGGTCCAGAGAGCCCTGCAAGCTGGGAGTGAAGCCCAACACGCCAAGAGGAACCAAGAGAGAAAACTTTGATTCGGGAATTAAATACCCCAAATTCCCATGTGCTTGCAGTGGCCATACCCATTCTGGCCAGGGACCTGTTCCTGATGCCGTTGTACTGGGCTGTTTATTATCGAGAAGGGAGTAAAGGGAGGGCCAGATAGCATAGGTATGCCATTTGTACAGCTTTGCCAAGAAACTAACACTCTCCAGGTCTGTTGCCCACAGATGGATGGGGGAAGGGGCTGAACAATGGACACATGCCCAGTAAGATCTGGGTGACATGGGAAGGTGCTTAGCAGTTAGTCACACATGGGAACAGTTCATTGGCCAGAATAGGCATGCAGGCATGGCCACTGCACACACAGGAAGGTTTGAACTCCAGTACAGAGGGAGTTCTCTCTCTTGGCTCTTGGCTCTCTTGCACACCTGGCTCTCTTACTGCAGGGGGCACACTCCCCTGCATTTGCCCACATGACCCACAGCCATGTGGACCCCAAACACAATGGACTGATGGACTGAAATTAGCTTAATGCTGTGCCGGACTTAACTCCTTCATGGAGCAGAAACTCTGGACACTGACTTTGCTTCTGGCTCTGCCAACCCCCCAGCTGCATATTTTCCAGGACTGGTTGAAGGGAAATGGGACTTTGCACACAGAGGGATATAATTTCACACAAATAAACCTTTCTACTGCAACTTGTTCTCCCATGCCAGTCTTAGAAAATTCTTTTTCTCAAGATGTTCCAAGAACCCTACTTCCACTAGCATCAGGCAAATCCCACCCAGGCAATCCTCTAATGACATTCCCAGGTGTGACTGACAGGCAAGTACCTTCCTGATGTCACCACAGCTTACTGTGCATGCATCCATCTTCCCTTTGTCTAGTCCCATGGGCAATGTAAAATTGTAGCTTCCTGGAGAAGACACCCAAATGACATGGCTGTAATATTTGGTCTTTCCTGTGCTCTTTTTATTAATAGCTAGTAATTATAATGGTATCATTCCTACTCAACACATAAGACTGAGGCCCAAGAGAGGGAAAACAATGTTGAGAGAAAATTCTTCATCAGACTCACCTTTTTTTTTCAAAGCTGTGAGACATGCCGATAGACTTTGTTTCAGACTACATTTTCCTTAAAAGAGACAGTATCTCCCCCGGGAACAGAGGGCAGCTGTATTTCCTCTCTAGTATAATAAACATAACGTCTCCCTCTGGGGAAAGCTTGGGTAGGTTTTTATAGCTCATTATAAAAGAGCGGGGAATTCTAAACTTTGTCATTGTTCTCTCAGATGCAACTCTATTGTGTGTGCTGAACGAATCTAGGCCAAGGGTGGGCAAACTTTTTGACTTGAGGGCCACAATGGGTTCTTAAACTGGACTCAGAAGAAGGAACTGTGGCCGTGTTTCCTGACGTTGCCATGTTAACACTGCTGCTGGTGAAGGAGCGGAGGGGAGAGCAAGAGAACCCTCCGCTCTTTCGGCTCCACGTGCCGGATAGAACAGCCAAACGGGCCAGATCCAGCCCGTGGGCCGTAGTTTGCCCACGGCTGATCTAGGCCCACCTGTGTTTCCACCATGGGACTGGGAGGCATAAAATAATGGTGTTTCCATGAAGCTCATGCTACTCACTACATCATGAGTCATAAAGACTTTTGTCATTGACCTGGAATGTTGTGTCAGTGTTGTGGAACAGTGAGATAGAAGGTTAACTTGTTAGTTTGAAAGTAGGGTATGATCCCAGATCCTTCATAATTCTTGTCAAGCAACATGCTTAAGACTACCAGCTACAGTCCACCAGAGAGCCAAATCTTATTCCCATAAGAAACTGTCTCTGGATCCCTTTTTATTTAATAACTAGAGGCCTAGTGCACAAAAATTTGTGCACTCGGGGGTAGTGTCCCTCAGCCCGGCCTGTGCCCTCTCGCAGTCTGGGACCCCTCGGGGGTGACCACTTGCTGGCTTAGGCCTGCTCCTCAGAGGATTGGGCCTAAGATGGCAATCAGACATTCCTCTGGCAGCCCTGCAGCCCTCGGGGGATGTCCATTTGCCAGCGGGGAGCAGACGTAAGCTGCAGTCAGACATCCTTAGCGCTGCTGAGGAGGCAGGAGAGGCTCCCACCACCACTGCTGTACTGGCAGCCATCAGCCTGGCTTGTGGCTGAGCAGAGCTTCCCCATGTGGGAGCGCACTGACCACCAGAGGGCAGCTTCTGCATTGAGTGTTTGCCCCCTGGTGGTCAGTGTGTGTCATAGTGACCAGTCATTCCCAGTCGTTCTGCTGTTAGGGTCAGTTTGCATATTACCCTTTCACTATATAGAATAGAGGCCTGGAGCACAGGTGGGGACCAGCTGGTTTGCCCTGAAGGGTGTCCCGGATCAGGGTGGAGGTCCCGCTTGGGTGCCTGGCCAGCCTGGATGAGGAGCTGATGGATGTTTGCAGATGGTCACACCCCCTTCAGGGTGGAGGTCCCCACTGGGGTGCCTGGTCCATCTGGGTGAGGGACTGAAGGCTGTTTTCAGGCTGGCGGGAGAATGAAGCTCCCAGCCTCTTTTTTTTCTTTTCTTTTTCTTTTTATTCTGGGATTTATTTACCTTCTATAGCTGTCACTGGAGCTGAGAGCCAGCTCCAGCTCTGAGGCCCAGCTCCAGCTCTGAGGCTGTGGCTGGCTGAAAGCAGGTATCTGGGTTTGTTTGGCATCTATAATTGAAACACTGTTGCTGTCCTGCTCGCTCCAGCTCTGAGGCTGTAGCAGGCTGAAAGCAGGTATCTGGGGTTTGTTTAGCTTCTATAATTGAAACATTGTTGCTTCCAGAGCTCAGAGCTGGGCCACGGCAGGCGGGGAACCTTGGCTTCCTCCATCACTGGAGCAAGCAAGCCTCATGTTCACTTCAGCTGCGTGGCTGCCGGTCGCCATCTTTGTTGGCAGTTAATTTCCATATGCTGCTGATTAGCCAATGGGAAGCATAGCAGAGGTATGGTCAATTACCATGTTTGTCTATTATTAGATAGGATTGTATTGTGTTGGCTCCTATACTAGTTACAGAGGATTACTATAGAAATATATTAGTATATTAAGGTTAAATTGTATGAATAAACAATTATATTACAATGATATTATTTTTACATTTCCTTATAATTCCACCTCAGAACAACAACAACAAAAGAAATATAAAATCTAAGCTTTCAGAAAATCCTATATTGCCTTTAAGAGGATATGAAACGAAGACATAGTTTTAAAAAAGCCATTTCTTTCTAGAATAGCATTTTGAGATTATATCTTTCAATTTGGTGGCTAGCATTGTAAATTTTTAGAAAGGGAGAGCCAAAAAGAGTTTTTGAGATGTAGAATGAGTTGGCTGATTTAGTTAAATAATGAGTTGACTAAGAAAAGGATATGGTATCTGCAGTAACTGAAATATTTTATAATCTAGGTGTTTGCTTTATAAATATTTTGTCCCACTGAAAATGTGTGTGTATACATATTTTCTATAATCCCATTTTGGCATTATATATATGTTTATATATATAATATTGAGAAATATTTTATTCTGGTTTTAATATGCAAAAGATAGTTTAAAATTTGAAATAATATGACTTAGATCATCAGCATGCATGGTGAACTGAGGACCTCCAAAAATTATCTTCTTCTCTGGTGAATTCTACCAAATGTTTACAGAGGATGTAACAACAGTATTTCATAATTCTTTCCCTCAAAAAACAGAACATAGAGGAATTTATCATTCAATCTATAAAACAAGTAGTAACCTAATATCAAAACTAGTTAAAGATATCACAGGAAAAAAATTACAGCCAATATTCTTTATGAATATAGGTGTAAAAATATGCAATAATATGGTTGCAAATTGAATATGGAACCTACAGAAAGCATTATAAACCATGACTAAATGGTATTTGTTCCAGTAAGGCATAGTTGTTTTAATATAAAAAACAATTAGTGTCAAAGAAGATGGCAGAGTAGAAAATACCCAAATCTCTATCTCCAATTAAACAACAATTTCACTGGCAGAATCTGTCTGATGTAACTAACTCTGGAGTCTATTGAGGTCTTATACTTTTTAAAAGAAGGCTTAGATGGTAAAGTGAGGTTAATTTTAGCTCTTAATACTGTAGCAGCTATCCATCATCCCCCCCTTCTCTCCCCCACCCCAGCCCCTGCCACATGGCATGCAGCTGTCATGTGTTCCTGGAGCAGCTTGCACACATATTACTGGAGCCAGGCTGGGCAAAAAAGGATCCTATCCTCCAGCTTTCGGGTATCCGTACTCTGTTGTTTGTTTCTTCTGATCACAGAGGTGCAGACAAATAGGTGGGTGGCTATTGCTGTTACACCTCCCGCCATTATTGAAAGTTCCTCCTCCAACTGAGGTGACTCCCAGGAAATTTAGCGGCTGGCACCCTTGCCCATCAATTCATTTTTCTCTTCTCCCCCTTTTGGGAGCCAGACATTAACTAATGAGACATTAAAAAAGCAACTGCATATACGGGGGAAATTAGGAAGTAGCCACAAATGACAAAGGAAAGGCTCATAAAAGACCTGAGATAGACTTAAGTTTACACTTAAGACTGACCTTTGGCATGGAGACTGCAATAATCCAAAAAGTGAAAACAATTTAAAAAAATCAGTAAACCCTGGGAAGAATCTGATTATCAAATTATTTGATTCAAGTGTCTAGTTTTCAACAACAAAAACACACACTATACATTCAATGACAAAAGAAAGTACAGGAAATGAGTAAATCAACTAAAATAAATTAATCAGCAGAAACTGTTACTGAAAAAGACTTGATGGTCAGGAATAAAAAAATGGTGTCTACCAACTCAACTTCTATTCCACACTAAACTAGAAGATCTAGGTAAAGCAATAAGACAAAATTGTATTTTCTTAAAAACCAAAGTAACAATTTAGGCATTTTAAAGAAAAATTTATTTTTCAGAGATTGTTATATTATAATCAGAATACAAAAGAACCTATAATAAAATTATTAAATCAAGAAGAATTTAATGTTTGCTACATATATTAAAACATCAATTAGAATTTTATTTTATACTCTTATCAACAGAAGTATATTAAAATTTTACATAATTTAAAAGCTATAAACTTTTCGGAATATAATTACAATATTTATAAAGCAATTCCAAATTAAATGGAGAGATATAGTGGAGTCATTATTTAGAAAGATTCTATTTTTCTAATGGTGTCTATTTTGCTTATATTAATTTATACATTCAGTGAGATTTCATTCAAATTCTAAAATTATTATTTGTGATGCAACTTTGCAATCTTTTTTCTACTTTTTTAATGGAAGATCAAAGAACTAAGAGCAAGAAGACCTATTACATAGCAATGATGGGTAAAATCATGTGGTTTTATAACAGAATATAGACCAAGTAAGACCAATGGGACAAAATAGACAGCCCAGAACACAACACATGCATAGATGAAACTTAATAGAACAGTGGTAGCCACATAAATCAGTGGAGAGGAGAGGGCCTAGTCGATGAATAGTGGTGGAGCAATGATTTTCCATATACATATACATATACATACACATACACACAAGCACATACAAATACACAGAACTATAAAAAACATTAGGAGCAAAGAAAGTTTCCAATTGCATTAACATTTCTTATGCAGTCTCTACTTTTATGGCTTCTGTTCTTTTTTAATAAATCCTTATAAATCATAACGGGATACAGGTATATTTTATGTTTTTTGAAAAGCTATATACTTTGCAGATTTATGTGTTAAATTTTATGTGTATGGATATGGTAATCTTAATATTATTCATTATCTTTTTCCCATATACTATCTTGAATATAGGGATGGGCAACAAAGGTTAAATTACTAGTCATCATTACCTAAAAGATAAATCATGGGTAAGGATACAAAATAATAACAATAATAAGACAAATTATATAAATAAATAATGCATTCATTAATAAGTAATAATATACAAATAAACTCTTGTGTTACATGTACTCACAACTGCAAACTTTTTGGCCCCATCCCGTATTAAGTATTTTCCTAACTAATCCTACTATTTCCTAACAATGCCTACTATTACATGTCATGTAGAAAGTTTTCTTTCATGTTGTTACTACACTCCTTATTCTCATTTCTAAAAATTACAACAGTTAACCATTATATTATCTTACTCTATGAATGAGGTTTCTCTCACATTTTTAATGAGAAACCAAAGATCTTTACTGTCCAGTTATGACAAATCTGATCCTTGAATTTGTTTTGCACAAGAGCTTCAGATTATGTATGGTAGCTATTCTTCCCCACTCCATCACCGTTAGATATGTATTAAAATTCACCTCTTGGAATACTTAGATAGTGTGTGCTGTCTTATGCATCTGGTTCTGAAGTTCTCAATTATAAGCCTTCTTTGAGTCAATATTTACTAATTAAACTATAATATATTTTTCAAAGCACACTGGGATCCATTTATCTCATATAAAATTACCATCTTTATCTGACTCATATTTTATCAAAATGTCTATAACCTAATAAGTATTTTTCTCAGTAACTATGCAAATGAATGAATGAATGAATGAATGAAGCCTCTAGATTGATGTGATTGCTGTTGTTCTTATACAATATTAGTTTATTAACATAAAAATTTACATTTTAAAATATCGGTGCCTCTGACTAAGGGCCACTTATTTCCACATCTATTTTGTTTTGAATGGGGTTTTAGGGATAGGTTTTTTCTTCACAAAATGATATAAAGGTCAAATGGAATTTTTCATTATGTCTGCTGTCACCTCATCTACAAATCTAAAAATAGTACATTAATAGATTTATCTAGTGTTCCCCTTGGGGTGATTTGATTTTAACAGAGGATATGGCATATATAAACCATACTAGAAATTTCCCTAGGGAGACTTCAAAACTGACCTTTTATGCAAATAATTTAAAATACTACATTATGAATTTACTGGTACAGTTCCTTATGATTTCCAAATAATGTGGATGTATATTTGTAGGCTTAATAATGGTTATGGCAGAAGAAATATGTGAATGATGGTAATTAATTAAAAAATATGAGATTTACCAATAAAATTCAATGTTCCAAAAATGTTCATATCAATGGTAGCAGCATTGGGACAACTTGGCAGCCATTTCAGATGACTATTTTGAACAAATTTACTCTATTTGGATGACAAATTTTTGTACAGCTTTGAAAGTTCAACTTAGCAATTTATAGTTATGATTTAGATACTGCTTTTTGTCCAAAGAATTTTACCATCTCTTTCCATACAAGATGACAATGCTATAATTTTGACCCAAGTGCCATTACAAACCAAGTTCACTAGTAAGCAAAAGACAGCTCCCATTGTCAGTTAAATATATTGTGTATCTTTCCAAAAGAGAATTCTGTAGAAGTGCGTTGAATAAATGCCAAGTCAGCAAAGCACTTCTGAGGTTCTCAGTTCATTGGGGGAGATCAGCGGAAGGGCTGGCTGCAACTGGAATACATGCTAATCACCTTGGCATAAGTTGCAATTTCTGCCAAGAGGTAGCTCGGGGTTGCCATTATTAAAACTGCATCAGCCTCCAGTAGTCAGTCACTTTTTACCTCTTAGATTCAAAAGGCCACGCCAGCAACATAGAGGAGTTTGACTTTAAGGATGATGAGATAACTCAACTCGGAAGGTCTGTTTTATGAGGGTCTTGCCTCCAATGTAGGAAATAAGGTACAGCCTACTTTGACTTCCTTACTTGTATTCATCAGAAATCCCATATTTGTACTGGCTACATCTTTGTTAATGGGCAGGCACTTTCCCAGTAAAACTAAAAGTTTTACTTTTCTAATAAGGTTGATGATTTTCCTGAAGGATAAGGCCTCAGAGGAAGTACAAAATAGCACAGTAAATTATCTAGAAATTACCTGTGATATAATCCTGTACTTATTACTTTACATTTTATATTGACACAATTGCCTGATCAGGGCTTCCAACATATCCTAACTTTTATATAAAAATAATTACCAAATACTGATTAGAGAACACTGTGCTCAGTATCAATTCAATATTTGAATAATGAACTGAACAGGAACATGGTCTTTCCAATATTCTTGCCTCCAAAGCATGTGAAGCCACAGTAAACTTTCTTCAAAGGCATGTGTTGACATCAATAGCAAAACCACTGAAAAAGTACAAGTTGTTACTGAACCGTGTCTAGCATGGCCAGGAGTGAACCTGAGTAGGGGTGGTGAAGGATTAAAGACAGACAAGAGAATATAGTTGGGACCAGGTGAATCACTGTGCCTGGAAGGGGAAACAGTGACACAGCCTATAAGCCAAATTTTTATTTTATAGTCAGATCACACAAAACAAAACAAGGGCAAGATGTTTACAATGTTCTTGTGAATTTCAAATCTGCTTCTTTCCTGTTGTTGCCATTCTCTGAACTCTATCAAGCCTTGTTTAGGCAGCACTTGCTGCACTCCCCACAGCCCACATCCCTTAGCTACCTAGTACTGCAGGATCAGACTATAAGGTCAGCTTACAACCATAGACTTTTGGCTATAATTGTGCTGGGAGGGCTTTGCCCTCCAAGCTGGGACTTGTATGTGGCTTTGCCACAAGTCAGTCCAAGCCTTGGTCCTGTACAAACACTATAGCTGGTCTCCACAATTACTTCCGAATGAATCGTAGTTCCATCTTCCTTTTCTTTTGCTCTTGGTAAACCTTGGGCTTTAAAAGGAAATGCAAGTAATTCTTAAATCAAAAATATTAAGAAGCATTTTGTGTAGATTTAGTTTTTTTCATTTTTACCACCTGACAAAGTTTTATCACAGATGAAGAAACATGGCTTAGTGTTGAAGATCTCCCCAATGTCTAGGGATGTGTGCCCAGCAGCACATGTAGTGTTACAAGGAGAACTAGACAACAGTGACCCCTCCAGGTTGTAAACTAAGCACTAAGGATCTAGCTCCACATGGACGAAACAGATCACTGCACCATTGCAGGAAAAGAATGTTCATGCAAAATTACTGTTGCCTATAATGGTGCTTTGGTGATGTTTGTCCCCATTTCCATCGTAATGTTAAATGTTGCTCTAAATTTACCTGGAAAGAAATGTCTAAGAACAAAAGGAAACTGTGAGTTTGTACTCCAGGAGCCACTCCTTAGAAATGGCTCTTGCCAGCAGCTAGGTCCGCTATGTCATGAAGAGGAAAGTTGGAAATGCAGAAGTTCCAGAGACTTGAATGCAGATGGATGCAGGTGGCTACAGATGGGTGGCTTATTTCTGTTCAAGGATAAAGATTTCATAACATATTTATTTTGCCAGAAAAATATGAGGCTCTAAGTAAGAATGTCAGGGTCTTCATTCTGGGAATTTTTTTTAAAACATATGGTCTTTCTTACAGCATTATGCTTTTCTGTGGTATAAACTTTTTCACTGAATATTATGGGCATTATTCTAGTAGAATGGGAGGATAGCTAGGTCACTGAGTTCAATCCAACTACATCCAGAAAGAATATGCCATCTGTACAAAATAAGCAGAGGACAGTGTTGGAAATTGGATTTTTCATCTCTTAAACCATGTGGATTGGTATATGTGTATATTGATATACATG
Source organism: Myotis nattereri (assembly GCF_964212035.1). Taxonomy (NCBI): domain Eukaryota; kingdom Metazoa; phylum Chordata; class Mammalia; order Chiroptera; family Vespertilionidae; genus Myotis; species Myotis nattereri. The sequence goes on along the minus strand of NC_138084.1, from coordinate 63,256,110 downwards.
TGTGGACAATTAAAATGGAATATATTTTTAGAATATATAGCATATACAGTTCTACAATGGTTTTCAAGATGCATTTAAATCTCATTTGCTATGACTTTAAGCATGAAAATGTAATGCAATACTTGTCACACAAGTAGCATTATTGTAAATCAATCTGATCCTCAAGTTGAGAAAATGTGAGGGAAAAGGAAAAATTGATAGATGAAGAATTGAGATTTTAGGAAGATTTCAGTTTATGCCACAGGGTTTCAATTTGCCCATCTGCTTTTGTACTGTATTAGATGACGACATGCAGTTGTGATATTGCATCTATAAATATTTAACACAAACCATGATGTCAAGAAAGTGCTCCATGAAGATTTTCACTTTCCATTCTTTTGTTACAGTTGGATAAAATTTTAACTCCTCAAATTCCAATATACTTTGTTAAGTTTTAATTTTTTTCCCAATTATAGTGGATTTTACATATACTAATTTGTAGCTTTTTGGGGGTAGGTGGAAACATTTGTTCCAAAAAAGTGTCTCTTTAGGTCTTCCAAAGAAATATATGATACATATGATCATTATCATACTAGAGGCCCGGTGCACAAAATTCGTGCACTGGGGGGCAGTGTCCCTCAGTCCAGCCTGCACATTCTCCAATCTGGGACCCTTTGGGGGATGTCCAACTGCTGGCAGTCGGACATCTCTCTCACAATCAAGGACTGCTGGTTCCTGCTGGCTCCTAACCCCTCCCTGCCTACCTGCCTGATTGCCCCTAACTGCTTCTGCCTGCTAGACTGATCAGCCCCTAACTGCTCCCCTGCCAGCCCGATCACCCCCAACTGCCCTCCCCTGCCGGCCTGGTCACCCCAGTGGAAGCTGCGCGGAGCAGCAGCCAGGACCTGCACACCCCCACTGCCGGCCAGGATGAGGGAACTCTGGGGAAGCCACAGGGAGCACCAGTGGGCACCTGCCTCCCAGCAGGGATGAGGGAATTCTGGTGCCAGGTGCCAGGGCCTGCCCCTGGGTGCGGCTGCGGGAATCCCAGCAGCAGGTGCGTGGAGCAGCCACCGGGCCTTCTGCCCCCTCACGCGGTTGCAGGGTCTGCGTGGCAGGTGCACAGAGCAGCTGGCCCTGCTCCCGCTGTGTGCACCTCAATCTTGTGATGGTGTTACAGTGTGAGGGTTAATTTGCATATTATCTCTTTATTACATAGGATACGTAAGACAATTATCACATAATAGAGGCCCGGTGCACAAAAATTTGTGCACTCGGAGTGGGGCAGGGGTCCCTCAGCCCGGCCTATGCCCTCTCGCAGTCTGGGACACCTCGGGGGATGACCACTTGCTGGCTTAGGCCTGCTCCCCGGGGGACTGGGCCTAAGATGGCAATCAGAGATCCCTCTGACAGCCCGGCAGCCCTCAGGGGATGTCCACTTGCCAGCGGGAGCAGGCCTAAACTGCAGTTGGACATACTTAGCGCTGCTGAGGAGGCAGGAGAGGCTCCCACCACCACCACTGTACTGGCAGCCATCAGCCTGGCTTGTGGCTGAGCAGAGCTTCCCCATGTGGGAGCGCACTGACCACCAGAGGGCAGCTCCTGCATTGAGTGTCTTCCCCTGGTGGTCAGTGTCTGTCATAGTGACCAGTCATTTCCAGTCTTTCTGCTGTTAGGGTCAGTTTGCATATTACCCTTTTATTATATAGGATAGAGGCCTGGTGCATGGGTGGGGGCCTGCTGGTTTGCCCTGAAGGGTGTCCTGGATCAGGGTGTGGGTCCCACTTGGGTGCCTGGCCAGCCTGGATGAGGGGCTGATGGCTGTTTGCATCTGGTCGCACCCCCTTCAGGGTTGGGGGTCCCCACTGGGATGCATGGCCAGTCTGGGTGAGGGGCTGAGGGCCGTTTTCAGGCTGGTGGGCAACTGAAGCTCCCAGCCTCTCCTTTTTTTCTTTTTTCTTTTATTCTGGGATTTATTTACCTTCTATGGCTGTCACTGGAGCCAAGAGCCGGCTTTAGCTCTGAGGCTCAGCTTCAGCTCTGAGACCTCGGCTGCTGAAAGCAGGTATCTGGGTTTGTTTTGGTTCTATAGTTGTAACACTGTTGCAGTCCTGCTTGCTCCAGCTCTGATAGCTGAAAGCAGGTTTCTGGGGACCGTTTAACTTCTATAATTGCAACTTTGTTTCTTAGAGTGCAAGCTCAGAGGCCGGCAGTGGCAGGCGGGGACCTTGGCTTCCTCCATCACTGGAGCAAGCAAGCCTCCTGTTCGCTTCAGCTGCCTGGCTGCCGGCCATCATCTTGTTTGGCAGTTAATATGCATATCACCCTGATTAGCCAATAGGAAGGGTAGCGAAGTTACGGTTAATTACCATGTTTCTCTATTATCAGATAGGATGGTGAAGGCCTGGGGAGAGGGAGAGGGAGGTAGGTTGGGAGGAGGGGGTCAATGGGTGTAAATAAAGGGGACATCTGCAATACTTTCAACAGTCAAGATAAATTCTTCAAAAGTAAAAAAGAAAAAAAATAAATACACAAAGTTCAAACCATTGAAATCTGAAATACAGTTCTTATAGTTGACTGGATGATTTTTCTCAAAATAATGAAAAATATGTCAAGACACAGACATAAATGCTTAATCTTATTCACTATATAAAAATTTACTTTTAGGTAAGTTAATATTTTGCCCTATTTTTAATTCTTATTGAATAATCTCTAATATGTGATTAATGTGGAAGTAGAAATGGTTTGAAGTAAATTATTTTTGTCTTTGGAAATGCTAATATAATAAATAGTGTTGTAAAGTTATTTTTTATTCTTTTTTAAAAATATTTTTTATTGATTTCAGAGAGGAAGGGAGAGGACAAGAGAGATAGAAACATCAGTGATAAGAGAGAATCATTGATCATCTGCCTCTTGCATGCCCTAAACTGGGTATCGAGCCTGCAACCCAAGCATGTGCCCTGACCAGGATCAAACTATGACCTCCTTGGCTCATAGGTCAATGCTCAACCACTGAGCCACACTGACCAGATGTTATTTTTTTATTCTTAATGTAAGTATTTGTAATAGAAACAAAGAAACAAGCTGTTAGCCCATGTCTCTGACAACTTGTATATCTTCCAGTTTGATTTTATGCATACTGGATGAATACGTGGAAATTATAAGATGATTATCATGGTGAAGCAATTGATTCATAAAAGTATAATTTCAGTCTATCATTGTGTTAAGCCTAATTAAAGATATATTATCAAGCAAAGATGGGTGGGCAAGAAGAAAAAGGAAGGCGGGAGGGAGGAAAGGAGGAGTCTGTATCAGGGTAGAGGTGCTACAGTGAAGCCAAGATGCGAGGTGTGAGTCTGAGCTCCTTGTCTTGCTAAATCGAAGAATGAAGTCACAGACAAAAACAGCGGAACCAAAGTTTATTGAGAGAAGCCAGTCCTGGCAAAGTTGCAGCTGGGGTTCCAGGGGCAGGCCAGTGTCCAGAGCTTCCTTTACATGTTATAGCTGGTGTTAAAGTCTACTAGTCCATGTGTAGAGCCCCACATGGCCATAAGCCAAGTGGGTGCAGGGGAACATGTCTCCTGCCATCAACTCAAGCATCCAGCATCTTTGGGGGCAGGGGTGGGGTGGAGTGGGGGGGAAGAGAAGCAGAAGATCGTGCTTTTTTTTATATATGCTTGTTAGTTCCTGATTGGTCCTGTCAAAGAATTTTGCCTTAACAACATCCTTGGGATTGGTTTATACGCCTTAGTATTTTGTGATTGGTTACCTGCAAGCTAAGTGTCTTAGCAACATTCATACATTTTAAAGCTCATGTCTCCCATGCACACCCTTCCTTCCTGCCCAGTTGGGGTGTCTTAGTAACTACACCTCATTGGGGTCCAGGTTGTACTTCCTCTCACCCCTGCTCCCCCAATGATCCCCATCCCTGTCTACCTAGTTTACCTCTGTTTCCTCAATAAGAGTTTCTGATATTCTTAAAGGAGACATTATAATGCACCAATTAGCTATTTGACTTCAGGCAAATATTGTAAATTCTTTGTCATTTTTTCCTCTTAAAAAAACAAAACAAAAAACACACCAATGTTCCCAATCATTGGGATATTGTGATTGTGATACTGGAGATACAAGTATGCATTTAAAAAACAATAAAGCATTATAAGAATTGTTATAATCCTAAACATTTCAATGTTTAAATTGGGCATGCTTCATGCTATTTGGATGGGTTCAGTAAAGTAAAAAATAAACTTTAGAAAAAATTATATTAAAAGAACTGGCTTAAGGAATAATAGAGGAAGAAGTCAGTAACTTTTCAGGAAAAAATTATTGGAAATGTATATGTCAAAAGACAAATTGAAGAAACAGTGCCTAGGTACCTTTCAGGACTCTGTCACCTAATTGCATATTCCTGGATATATGACTTAATCACTCTAATCTTTAGCTATCTTTTCTGAAATAGACAGTGACTGGTCCTTTGTATATCAACTATTAATATTTTTCTACTATAGTCAATCCTGTCCCTAGTGAGAGTTTTGAGGGAAAGAGCTTTTAATCATCTCAGCCCATTTGGAATGAACTTTTGTGTGTTAGGCACTTTTATAGGAACTAGAGGTAAAGAAAGGTAAAATAGGGCCTTAAGAAAAATCAGGGTTTTGAGGATATATAAACATGTAATTATAAGACAGTATTTAAATGTTAAATGCTATTGTGTTCAATGTGTTACAATAGCACAGCATTAATAAGACTGCTTAGGACACTTGTAGAAGGCTTCCCAGAGGAAGGGGTATTCGGTTTGGATTTGAGTAATGAGCCAAAATGATACCTTTCTTCTTTTAATGCTCAATTCAATCATAAGAAGATTATAATTACAAAATAAAAACCTAGATGAAGCTGGTTTACATTGCCTTAACACAAGTATAGGATTAAAATACACAGAGATGAAAGATTTAAAAGTTTGCAAGTATAAATCTCAAAAGATGAAACTTGTGCTCAATAGGGCTTTTTTTAAAAAGAATAAAAACATTATGGTATGATGTCATTTTTATAAAACCGGCAGGTATTCAGATGGCCATCTTTATAGATTATCAACTATAGCCATAATTTAAATCAAAACTTTACAGTGGAAATAGATTGAGATAAAATATGAGCGGCAAGCAAAGGGAAAAGAGAGTAATTTGTTAAAGTGTTTGCTTTTACGACACAGATTTTTCAAGTGCTTGTATAGTCACATTCAAAACATCTCAGGGATCTAAAGTCAGAGCTCACATTTCCATTATAAAGCAAACACACTTGACTCAGTGTCAACCCTTATTAGGGAGATGCTATTTTCTCAGGGCCAGGGAAATATGTTTTAGGGCAGTGGCTTACAAAATTTTCCTTCTTGGACCCCTGAGTAATGATAAAAGCCATCCTCACGGTTTGTCTCCTAGTCACTTTCCTACATTATTGAAAGGTAAAATATAGCTGCTTCTGAGACTCTATGACTTGGGAACCTCTGAATACCAAATGATATGTTTTCATCATTCTCAATTGGTAAAGAAAAATCTGCTATCCAGCACGATCCCAGGAGTGGAATGTTCCAGTTAATCAGGCGGTCATACGCTCTACTTCTTTCTTCACTCGTGAAATCAATCTCTCAGCATCACCACCCCTTCCACAGATGCCCCAGCCTGCATTTCCAGATGCCCATTGGTTAATATCAGAATCTAGTTTTGTGTCATCCTGTATTCTTCATTCACTGGCTCAGTGACCAGGCGGCAATTTTTTGGTTTATTTGAAAAGTGAGGATAGAAATGATATCTGGCTCTCTCATCAGATCAAGGCATTATTGACGTTGCAGAAGCCTTTCTTTATGCCTCCTTCTAATATTATTAATCCCAGAAATTACCAATATTCTGACCTCTTTCATGATAGCATAGTTTTCCCTGACATTAAATTCTAATCAAATAGCAGTTTACAATGTTTGTTTTTTGTTGCTGGCGTCTATCACTAGATATTATGACTGTGACACTCATTTGAGTATACAATACACTTGTCTTCAACCCAATCCAATGTTGATAGACATAAGCTTTATTTCTAGTATGGGACTACTATACCGCTACATATGCTATTTTACATGATTCTTGGTGTATTTTGATTTCATATATAGTTAATGAAGCAATTGCTGAGGGACAGGGCTGGTTTATGCTCAGCTTTTGTCAATTCTGAACAATAGTCTTACATAGCTGATATACTAATTTATATTTCTACTAACAGTGTCTGAATGGTTTAGAAGCACTTTGTCCACTCAGAGGTTTATAATTATATCTCATCATGGTTTCAATTTACATTTCTCTAATAAATATATCTCTTGAAAGAAAGACTTGTTTTGCCATTTTTAAGGTTAATTCATTTCTTCATTAATTCTTATTTCTATATTTATTCTACAGGAGTCCTTTATCTGACATATGTATTTCAGTATCTTCTCCCATCATTGAACTGGCCCATTTGCTCACTTATTGGTGTGTTCTGATGACTGTGCCCTTCATGTTATAAAGTTTGATTTTCTGTGTTTTTTCTTTCTTATTAGCGCTTTCTGAGTCCTGTGGAGGAGATATTACATCAAGGTAAGAAAGATGTGCTCTTATAGTACAATTAAGAAACTGCTTTATCTCTTCCACTTATGTCTACAATCCACGTGGAATTTATGTCTGTATATTGTGCGTTGTATTTTATTTTTTCTGTATAGATATTCAATTAATCTACTTAAGTAAAGTTGGCAGTTTCCCTTCTGTATTGTTTTCATTAGTCTTCTTTTACCAGGGTTTTATTTGAGGAAGGGTTCTTGATAACAGTCTAATTCTTAAAATAGATATGGGATTTTTCAGATTTTTGTATTTATTCTTCTAATAGTTCTTACGTTATAGTTTTCTGGTATAATTTTTTTCTTCATCTAAGTTACTTTCCTTGTTGACAAGAAGTTATTCACTCCGTCCTCTTGGTATGCTTTTAACTGTCTATGGTGATATGCCTTTTTATATTCCATATGTGAGTATTTGTGTCTACCAGTTTGATTAGTCTTTCTAAAAACATATCATTTCTTTTCATCTTTGTTATTTAAAAAAACCCTAAAAGCTTTTAATATATTTTTATTTTTAAAAAAACTAAAAGCGTTATATTTTTATTGATTTCACAGAGGAAGGGGGAAGGAGAGAGCGACAGAAACTTCAATGTTGAGAGAGAATCATTGATTGGCTACTTCCCGCAGGGCCCCCACTGGATATTGAGCCTGCAAGCCATGTGCCCTGACCAGGAATCAAACCATGTCCTCCTGGTTCATAGCTTGATGCTCAACCACTGAGCCACTCCAGCCAGGCAAAAGCTTTTAGTTTTTAACTTTCTCTATTTTATTCTAATTTGCCTTAATTATGCAATTATTTGTAGTATTATCTATGATGCATAAAATTCCTTCCCTTATACAAGCTTTCTTGTCACAAGCTTTGAGATAGATATTTACATTCACTTCAAAACATTTTATAATTTTACTAGAGGACTTGTGCATGGATTCCTGAACTGGTGGGGCCTTTGGCCTGGCCTGCGCCCTCTCACAATCCAGGGCCCCTAGGGCGATGTCAGAGAGCCAGGTTCGGCCGATCCTCACAGGCCAGGCCAAGGGACCCCACTGGTACATGAATCTATGCATCAGGCCTCTAGTATACATATAAGATCTTTGGTTAATTTCTTCCCACCTGCCCCTTCCCCCCTTTCCTCTGAGATTCATCAGTCTGTTCCATGTTTCCATGCTTGTGCATTGAGCATCTGCCCCCTGGTGGTCAATGTGCATCATAGATACTGGATGGCCAGTTGGCCAGTCAGCTGGTCAGCCAGTCGATTAGGCTTTTATACATATACTAGAGGCCCAGTATAGTACAAAATTGTGCATGGGGGTGGAAGGGGGTCCCTCAGCTCAGCCTGTACCCTCTCCAATCTGGGACCCCTCAGGGCATGTCCGACTGCCTCTCACAATCCAGGACCACTAGCTCCTAACCCGCTCGCCTGCCTGCCCACCTGATCGCCCCTAACCACCTCTGCCTGACTGCCTGATTGCCCCTAACTGCTTCACTGCTGGCTTGATCGCCCCTAACCACCTCTGCCTGGCCCCACACCCGGGACCCAGGATTCCCTCCTCTGGCTGATTGCAGGCACCCAGGACCCAGGCTGACTTTGCATGGGCTGGCCACAGCCGCAGGGGACTGTGGGTAGGCGGCTTTGCCTGGGCCTTAGCCGCAGGTACCCAGGACTCTGGGGTGAGCAGCTTGTCCCTCTCCCGGGCTGCAGGAGCAGACCCAATCACTGGCACCTGGGACCATGGAGCATGCAGCTTGTCTCTCTCCTGGGCCGCAGGCACAGCTGCTGGCACCTGGGACCACAGGGTGGGTGTCTTGTCCCTCTCCCAGGCCACAGGCACAGTCGCTGGCACCTGGGACCGTGGGGTGTGCAGCTTGTCCCTCTCCCAGGCTGCAGGCGCAGGCACAGCCGCTGGTGCCTGGGACTGCAGGGCAGGCGGCTTGTCCCTCTCCTGGGCTGCAGCCTGGCTGGTCCCCATTCCCCTCTCCCCAGTGTTGAGTGTCTGAGCCATTAAATCATGACGGCGTGAGGGTGTGACGACCCTTTGCAATTAGCTCTTTATTATATAGGATAGATCTATGATTTTATTTTTTGACCCTCTAATTCAGAAAAGGTATATTACTTAATTTCCAAATATGCTGGGGTTTTCTAGTTATCTTATTAGTGATACCCTGCTTAATTCTACTCTAGTCAGATTACATATTCAGCATCAGTTTGAAACACTAAAATTACTTGAGCTAAATTTTGGTAATTGTTCCTTAATCACTTTTTAAAAATGCACACTCTGCAGTTGTTGGGTGCTATTTTCCATATGTCAGTGTTGCTAATTGCCTGGTTCAAGTTTTCTATCTTTGGAAAGACAGTTTTCTATACTTGTTACTAAGAATAGTTTGTTAACATTTTCTAGTGTAATTTTGAATTTTATCTGTTTATTGATTTGTTTTTTTTTACTTTATATATTTTAAGGCCATATGATAAGATACATGTAAATCATAATTGTTTTATCTTCATTTTAAATTGACCCTTTTTTATAACTATATTTCATTTTCATCTTCAATAATATTTACTTTCCCAGAGTTCATATCTTCTTGCTCCAACATAGTTACACCAGTTTTCTTTTTGTTTTTTAATATTTTTTATTATTGATTTCAGAGAGGAAGGATGAGGGAGAGGGAGATAGAAACATCCATGATGAGAGAGAATCATGGATCGGTTGCCTCCTGCACGTCCCCCACTGGGGGTCGAGCCCACAACCCGGGCATGTGCCCTTGACCGGAATCGAACCTGGGACCTTTCAGTTCACAGGCCGACACTCTATCCACTGAGCCAAACCGTCTAGGGCCACCAGTTTCCTTTTAAATGTTGTTCCTATTGTATATTTTTCTTAGTTCTTCTACTAACATTTGGTGAGCTAGTATTTAAGACGTGAATTTTGCATAAAGCATATATTTGCTTTTTAAAATCTGGCTTATAGTCTGACTCATAATTAAACCATTTAGTCTTTAATTTAAATGTAATAATTTATATAATTGGTTTTAATCTATTTTTTCCCATTTATTTCAAATTTGGTTTCATCAGTCCTTCAGTTTTTGACTTTCACTGTTTCAGTTGAACAATCAGCTACACAACACTTTTGTATATACATTTAAAAGTAGTGCTCTTATTTGTTTCTCTGGTAATTAGAAGATACAACTTTTTTATTCAAATATATATGTATGTATATATTAGTTGATACTCTAATGGTGGCAATAAAGATGTGAAGGAACGTGTTGATGTCTTCAGTTAAAAACAAAACTACTTTTGGATTTGTTAGATTGGAGAATATGAGTGGTCTACATTAGTGCACGTTTCAGAGGAACTCAGGTGTTTAGAAAAGTGACAGTGTGCAATTGTAAGAAGCAGCAAGCACACCTACCTCAGTATAGTCCTTGCATTGGCTGATATATAATGAAAATTTGACAGCTGCTCACTTGATGGGGACACAGTTAAATCAGAATGAAGAGAATTCAGAAAGTTTTAATTAGAATAAAACTACCTATTATTTAAAATGAGCAAAAGTTAAGATTATAGGGGATTTTTCTCAACACAGAGCTTGAGTGTTCATCATTACTTCAGAGGCTTTTCCTGCTGGTATAAAGCATCGTGAACTATTAGGAAAACCTTATGATTCAATTAATGCCATATGCTAGGGACTAGTCTCTTGGGAAGATTTTTGTGATAAGGTGGGCATAATTGAGGATGCAGAGTGTTCGACCTATATATAGACTTAACATATTTAACTCATAAAAATACCGGACATTCAATTACATTTGCATTTCATATAAACAACAAATAATTTTTTTTAGTGTAAGTGGATCCCAAATATTGGGACATATTTAAACTAAACATTATTTGTTGTTTATACCAATTCAGTGTTAGCTGGGCATCCTGTCTTTTATCTGGCAGACTATCTACTCACATACATGTCTCCAGGCTGCTATGATTAAGTTTGGGCCAGGGAAAATGATCTTAGAAACTATCACAATGTAAAATTCTAAGGTATTGTATGAACACAGGACAATTCAAAAATGTAATTATTTCATAAGTGACTGCTATGTAAGTCTAGAGATCAAGCCTTCAATGATAACAGTGGTTTCTAAATGGTTCCATTGCCTTTTTTTTTCTGAAAAATACTTTATTTCTCCTTTACTTTTGAAGTGGGACATTTTTTCCCTTAACACCTTAAATATTGTACTGTATTCTCATCATTTTTGGATTTTTTTTTTTTTTTAAGAATGGATTGCTGTAAATTGCATTGCTTGTTATTCTATAAGTAAGGTCCCTTTCTCTACCTATCCCCCCGAATCGCCCAATTCTTTCAGGATTTACTCAGTGTATTTAGTTTAATGCACTTTGAATGTGGTGAACCTGTGTGCACATTTACAAATATTTCTCCTGCTTGGTCTCTCTGAGCTTTCTGGATCTGTTATTAATGTTGGAAAAATTGTAACCATTATTATTTCAAATAATTTTTTCGTTTTCTCTTCTCCTTCTGATATTCCAATTATGCGTATGTTATATCTTTTGAAATTGTCCCACAGTTCTTGGGTTTTCTGATTTCCCCTCATTTTTTTTTATCCTTGTATTTCAGTTTGGATAGTTTCTATAGACATCTTTAAGCTCACTGATTCTTTCCTTAGCCATGTCCAGCTAATTGATGAGCATATAAAACACATTCTTCATTTCTGTCAGTGTTGTGGTTTTTAATTTCTATAATTTTTTAAAGTCTTTGTTAGAATTTCCATCTCTGATGACATTACATAGTAGCTTTTGCATGTGGTCTACTTTTTTCACAAGAGCCTTAATATTTTCATCACAGGGATTTTACATGCTGTCTTATGACTCTAATATTTATGTCATATGTGAGTCTGGTTCTGTTGTTTGCTTTCTCTCTTCAGAATGTGTTTTGTTTTATTTTTAAATTTTACATTTCTTTGTACATTTTTTTTCTTTTTTTCTTCTAAAAGCTATCTATAATACACCAGGTGGGAGAGATTAGCTAAAAGGCCTCTAGTGTGAGGATAATTGACGTCATTTAAGATTAATTGCTAGAAGTTGGGCTACAAGTTGGCTGTAATTGTAGGTTTAATGCCCTTGTTTTTGCCTTTCCTGTTGTCTTTGTACTTCCCTAATAATTCTTCTTTAAATGGAGGGCATGCTTTGTAGCTCCTTCAGTTCTAATCCACAGTTATTATACTGGAGCCCTATTGATGTGGTTATAAGGCATGGGGAGGGAAGCTCTAATAATCTTGTGATTAGATTAAATTATTTTGGTGGGTCTTGCAGTGATTCTCAACCTTCTGGCTCTTTAAATACAGTTCCTCAAGTTGTGACCCAACCATAAAATTATTTTCGTTGCTACTTCATAACTGTAATGTTGCTACTGTTATGAATCGTCATGTAAATATCTGATATGCAGGATGGTCTTAGGCGACCCCTGTGAAAGGGTCGTTTGACTGCCAAAGGGGTCTCGACCCACAGGTTGAGAACTGCTGGCTTATAGTGACCTCTTCACAAGTGTTTCTTATTTTCCCACCCTTTCTAATGGGCAGAAAGATCTGGCATAGCTGTAATTGGATAAGTCAAGGCTTTCCTCCAGGTGAGTGAGATAAGGCTCTCCTAAAGTCAATCACCTGGAGAGTAAGCATTTATAAGTGGTGAATCCTCTGCAGGTATTTTAAGATGGTTACTTTTCCTCTCAGCTTGCGGGGATGTTTTTCGACTCTTCCCTGTGAGAACTTGGGGGGGATTCCTGCAGGTAAAACCCATGAAAGTGTGCCTCCCCCGCAAGACTGCAAACCCCTGGATTTCTCTCTCCTGCTAATTTATATTCAGCGTCCGCAATTCAAGTGTTTACCAGTTAACCACTCCACGGGCCTTTACTCCAGGTAAACAGATCTCCATTGTGCCTCCTTGTATGAACCTGTTTCTCCAAAATTAGGATGACAGCTTGCCCTGCAAACGAATTTCTCTGGTGAGTTGACGAAAAGTTGTTGCTTTTCATTTTGCTCGGTTGTTTACTTATTGAAAGGGTGGGAATGATGAGTACCAAGCTCTTTAGATATCAGAGCTGCAATTGCCTTTTGAAACCAAATGTGATTATGCTCTCGTCATACCTTCCGATGTGGGGTCTTTTGGCTATTTTAATTTTCTTGTAAATAGTAGGACAAAGGAAATGCTTTAAATATGTTGGCTGTTCTTATATGTGCATTAAACAATTGAAACGACTACTTTCATAGACTAATGGAGGTTTCCTCTGGGAGGTCAATTTTTTAAATATATTTAAACAATTAATTTTCATTATTTTAAAATAATTGCTGTATTTTATACATAACAATTGGGTAAATGTTTATAATAGCAAGTAGTATCATTTGTAAAATGAGGCTACCAGTTGCAGAAAGAGGGCATGTTGCTATGATAAGCACAGAAATGCTGAGCAGAACAGACAACTTGGACGCTGAGGTTCTCGATAGCACTTTCATAATGTCTATGATAATGAACAATATTGCAGTTTAGACAATATTATAGTGTAAACATGAGGTATTGGAAGGCTGTCTTGGACTAAGTCCTTGAGGTGTTTGTGTGCGTGTTTTGTAGGCCCTGATATACACTTTTGGAACTAGCATCTTACCATCTGAATTCAGTTATCTGAAATGAGAAAAGGCATAGTCACAGGTTCCATAAAAGCTGTGTGACCTAGTTCCCCGAAGACAGCTGGACTGGTAGCGGGAACCTGAGCTTTTATTCAAACTGGCCCAGGTTTGCATCCCAACTGTGTTACTGTCACATTTAAAAAGTCACCTCTCTGGATCTACTTATCTTTCCTCCAAGTTAGGCTGGTGGATTCCTTCCTTTTATCATAGCTCCAGTCTTTACTCCAGCGGTTCTCAACCAGTGGTCGCGACCCCTTTGGCGGTCGAACGACCCTTTCACAGGGGTCACCTAAGACCATCCTGCATATCAGATATTTACAATCTAATTCATAGCAGTAGCAACATTACAATTATGAAATAGCAAAGAAAATAATTTTATGGTTGGGTCACAACATGAAGAACTGTATTTAAAGGGCCAGAAGGTTGAGAACCACTGCTTTACTCCTTTCCTACTGTGTATATCCTTTGTGCTGCTACAATTATATTCTACAAATAAAACCCTAAAGAATTAAAATCTCCAAATTCATCTTCCAGATACACAAAGCATTTCCTAGATTTCCTATTTCCTGTGCCTCTCCAGACACTTTTTTTCCCTCTCTTTCTTCAATCTTCCTACCTTCAAATATCAGGTGTTTTTGTGGCCATAGCTTTTCCCTCTGTCTGCTCCTGCATATTTGTCCTCCAGAGTTCTACCATTCTCAGATTTTATTCATGTCTACCATTATTGAGAATTACTTCCAGGCCCTAGCTGGTTTGGCTCTGTGGATAGAGTGTCAGCCTGTGGACCAAAGGGTCTTGGGTTCGATTCCAGTCAAGGGCACACACCTTGATTGCAGCCTCCTCTCTGGCCCAGGCTCTGGTCAGGGCTTGTGCATCGTGTTTCTCTCACATCAGTGCTTCTGTTTTTCCCTCTCTCTCCCACTCTCCCTAAAAATCAATGGAAAAATATCCTTGAGTGAGGATTAAAAAAAAAAAAAGGAATCACTTCCAGGTCCCTGTATCATATATTTCTATTTTAATTTTTTAGATCATGACATATCTAGACACGGTTATTAAATGTCTGCTGCATTGGCTAGTTTGTGAATCCATAGAATTCAGAAATTAGACACACACATACATACACTCATATTCAAATCACTCATGATGTTTTGTCCTTAGTAAACTCTCAATATATAGTCTGCCCAGGCGAAATTTTGCATTGACCCAAATGTTGTCCATAAAGCATATTGGATTATTCCCAGACCATGATCTTGTCCCACAGCAAGCCTCTAAAATTTCATTGGAGGCTAGTTGCTTCACTATTGACTAGAAAAACAACAACAATATTTTAATGCATTTGGTCCTTTTAGTTAAAGAGGTTTGGGGCCAGGAAGTCCATGTTTTCTGTTTTCTAATACTGTTGCTCAGCTTAAGTCGTGCCCAGGGATTTTTAGTTGGAAATCACCAAAATAATATGAGGCCATTCAAGGCTTTTATAAAATGGGAAAGATTATAATTACAGTGGGGCCTTGACTTACGAGTGTCCCGACTAACGAGTTTTTTGAGATACCAGCTGTCTCTCGGCTGATTTTTTGCATTGAGTTGATAGAGTAATTTGAGTTAATGAGCTCCTTAACGAGCTCTGTCTCTGAACGAATTAAACTCATAAGTCAAGCACTGTATACAAAATTATAAGAAATTATGTATGTCGTAAAGGTCCTTTATTAGGACATGACTGATGCTTCAATTATCTGAAGGTTTGTTTGTTTTTTCACATTAAAAAGGCTTGGATCTGTACAATATTCAATACATTTTCTGTGTTTACCTGCCATTCTTCTGAAAGTAATAAAACTTATAATATTCACATAAGTATATTAAATCTTTAAAATATAATGGAATGTATGACAGTCAGTAAAACCCTATAATCCTTTGACTGAAGCTAGAATTCAAAAGCATCAATATTGTATATTTGAACTCTCCCCTTACCTTTCCAACATCAAATAAAATTTTATATATACATTTGTATACACATAAATTCATATATTGCCTCCGTTGTTTTTCACTTGTATCCATTTTTACCCATAAAATATACAAATAAATTAATCCCCTTGAATGACTCAAAATACATTTTGTTAAAAGAAAGATATGTATCATCTTTTGACATTCAAACCATATCAGTCACTATCCATTTTCTCTCCAAATCTCTCAAAACCCATTGAGCTTTCTTATCTTACCTCCAAAACCTATAGCACTTGTGTGAACTGACACTGACATTCCTACCCCCATCTTCTGGGGCAATTAGCTATGAATTAACATAACCAGTCATTTATTTCTCTGTTTGTTATTCATCTTTACATCCAAGCTTTTTCTATATTTACTTCAAGAAATATAAATTACATTTTCAAGGAAACTTAAAAATAGTTAAAGCCTTGACTGGCTGGTGTTGCTCAGTGGTTGAGTCTTGACCCATGAACCAAGAGGTCACTGGATTGATTCAGGTCAGGGCACATACCCAGGTTGCAGGCTCGATCCCCAGTGGGGGGTGTGCAGGAGGCAGCCAATCGATGCTCCTTTCTTATCAATGTTTCTATCTCTCTTTTTCCCTTCCTCTCTTTCTAAAAAAAAAAAAAAATCAATATAAACATATTAAAAGAATGCCTTGTCAGAAGGGTAGAGAACTTTAGGAGAAATGATTTATATTACAGATTATGAAATGTATATGTGGCGTCTCCAAAATGAATAGGAAGAACCGTGAATGTATATTGAGGAAGTGTCAGCCTTGTGAGAGGATATGATGAGCAGGGCTCACAGGGCTGGTGAGGAGAGAAAGGAGAGGTGTAACTAATATACATACAGCCAGTGCAAAATGTTGGCTGTGGAAGGGCCAAGATTAATCACAGCCCGTGAGGTATCATCCAGAGTCAAAATTAGTTTTCAGTATCAGTTTGCTATATCTTAAATATATTATTTTAAGCTACTTACAGATTCCCTCTTTTTGATACATGCTGACATGATTGCATTCCAGCAATAAGCTGTAATATCGTTTGGAAGAGAATACCTAAAAGAGAAAAATTGTTCGTACTAGTTATCATGATAATAAAATATTAGTACTGATTAACCTTTATACTTAGCAAGAGCATTCCTGCAGATATGATTTAATGATTATGTCTTACTTCAAGTATGTTCATATAATCTGAATTTTTAAAAGTAATTGGGAATAGAATTGTCCCCTTGTAGTACTTGCCTGATTATTTCAAACTCCCAACTGCCTATCCGGGAACAAAAATCAAAATGAATAACTTGAACCGGGACGCCAACAGGGTGCATCCAGGGCTGCATGGTCTCCTGGGTCAGGCACTCTTGGACTCAGATGGGAGCTAAGGTACCCCAGATACAGAGGAAGGTTTAAGTGGAGAAGAATGCCTGGGAGTCTTGTGAATTTCAAAAGGAGGGACAGCTGGTTCAGTCCAGGGGTAGAGTCTGCCTAAACAGAAAGAATCTGACTGACCTGTGATTGCTCCTGCTTCCTGTGTTTGGGGAAGGGGTGACACGTACTGAGGAGATCAGGGAGCACAAAGCTTCTTGATACCTTTAGGAGAGAAATAAAGTTCTGCCAATTCATTCAACACTAGCCTATTTGGGTAATAATTCCCTCTCACTGCTTATACCCTTTTTCTAAAGTACTGATATGTATAAGCATTAATGGATTTAAAACTATCATAACTAAATATACATACAACACACCCATATACATATGCATGCACACAACTCAAAAACCTAAGGGAGGAGGTTCAGGCTGTGTATCACAAAGTGATGTCTAGTAAAAAGAACTGCTAGATTATCAACTGGGAAAGTCAATAAAAATGTTCTTTAAAAAATAAAGCAAAAATAAGTTCTAGAAATAGTAGAAATGAAATTAGAATTAAAAAATATATCTAATGAACAAAATAGAATCATACACATGACGTGGAAGCATGCAACAGGCCAATGAATCCCAGAGGGAAGGGGCAGGAGGTGGGGGGAGGGTGGGAAGAGGCTAATCAAAGAACATATATGCATAACACATGCATAGACAATAGTGCTGTGAAGGAGGGGGCAAGATCAGGGTGGAGAGGGTCAAGGGGGGGGAAACGGGATATTTGTAATACTGTCAACAATAAAGATGAATTTTAAAATATATATGCATATATATAGTGGGTAAAATGAGATTACAGGATCAATCCTCCTGAGAACAGAATTAGTGGTTTCAAACATCCAATAAAATAAATTTCAGAAACTAGAATAAACAATAAAATATAAATTGTTAGAGGAAATATGAGAGATTTGAATGAAAGATCCAAAGATATAGTAAAAATGAACAAGAAATTTTCCAAATGGATGAAAATATGAGGACAATTAATGAAACAAATACTATGAGAATTTCTTTCCTCTAACACAAAGACCTGAGTTTGTGGATTGAAATTACTTGATAAATCAAGATACTTTTTTTTTTAAGTCTCAGTCATGAAATATTCTGGCAAAATTCTTGAACTCCAGAAAAAATAAAAAAATATTAGAAATTTTCCAATGAATAATAAGACTCTGTACTGAGGATTAGTAATGCAACCAGCATCTCACTTCTCACCTGCATTCTTATAGGCTGAAATCAATAGAAAGCTGTGTGCATGGAAAGGAAAGAAACACAATTCATTAATTTTATATCCAGTAAGATATCTTAGGTATCTTCTTTTGCATGTAGAAGACGTTTTATAGGCTAAATAAGTTGGAAGGAAATTGCTAATTGCAGAGTATTAACGTCTTCACCTTTACTAAATATTATTGTTCTTATGGCTTCTCTTTTTCTTAATGATTTGTGCATTTAAAGCTTTGATGTTAATGCTTTCTGTATCTACTTGGGAAAGTTCTGATTCCCAGTTTATAATTTACATTTTTATTTGTGGGAAAAAAAATTAATGTTAAACACATCCATTTTTTGTATGTCTATAATGATAGTATTATACGCCTCTACATTTCTTAAAAATATGTATTTTCTTCTCCGCACTTAAAAGATACTTTCTTCTGACTTTTCTGGTACTGTTGTGAAGTTACTTTAAGTCTTAATCTTGTTTCTTTGTAAGCAATCTTTCATTCTTTTGATTACATCTAATACTGTTTCTTTATATTTTTATGGTCTGCCATTATGATGCTTAGGCATGTATTTAACACTAAATGCAGGTGAGGGAAGACCCAAATTAGTACTTCCTAGAAGATTCATGTTACCTCCAAGAACCAAGGTGTGTGCATTAACTAAGCTTCTAATTTGTCTTTTTTTCTTCTGAGGACTGATTTTAATCTACCCTTGTAGTGATGGTAAACATATTTTTGGTTTCGAGCTTTATCTTAGACTCCCAATTTTCTTCCTATCTTTTGTGATCTGTCATTTCACTCCTTTAACTTTTAGGCTGCTAAAAAGCACTCCTTTACATTACAGAAATATTGTATAAATAATAATAAATATATAAACATATTTGTAATATATGTTTGCTAGCACTACCAGTGTAATATCCTATTATTGTCCCCCTCATCAATTGTTAACCCTAGGGAATGTTTCTTACTTTTTTACCAAAATCATGGTGTTAGAAAGACAGTTTGTTAGATTTTGTTAGACATTTTTTTTGTAGTAGTATAGTTCATAGTATTGCATATTGCTGGACATAGAATGATCTTTGCATGGTATTAATTTATATCTTACACTTTTTTATTTTTTATTATGATAATTGCAGATTCACGTGCATTCTAAAACATAATATGAAGACATCTGAAACACCCAATTTCCACAAATGGGTAACAATTTGAAAAACGATAAAGGAATGTCACAACTAGGATATTGACATTAATATAAGCCACCATCAATGTTTCAATTTCTCAAGTTATGCTTATATTCCTTTGTATTGTGAGCGTGTGTGTGTGTGTGTTTAAGTATACACATTTTATTGCTTGTGTACGTTTGTGTATTCACTATTAAAGTCAACATATAGACCAGTTCTATCACCACAACATCTTTCCTGGTGCCCTTTTATAAATACACTTGCCTTTCCTACTTCTCCACCTTCCTCCGATGCACCCCTCTCTAACACTTGACAATCCCTATGTGTCCTCAATTTCTAAATATAGCTTATCTTCCTACCCTATTCACCTGGTCTTACATGGTGCAACAGTTCATAATTTAAAAAGAATGTTTGTTGAGATTCAATTTATCAATTATTTATCTTATGAATTGTGTTTTTGTGTCAAATCTAATAAACTTTTTTTAGTCCTAGATCTAAAAGTATTTCTCCTGTTTTATTCTAAAAAATATCATACTTTTGTATTTTATATTTAATTTATGATCCATATGAGTTAATTTTTATATAAGGTGTGAGGCTTAGATCAAGGCTTAATTTTTACCCAGGCATTTTCAGTTTTTCTAGCAACGTTTGTTAACAAAAATGTCATTTCTCCATTGGATTGCTTCTGCACACCTATAAAAAACACTTAAGCATATTTGAGTGGGTCTATTTCTGGGTTCTCTATCCTGACCCTTGAATTATGTGTCTGTTCTTCCAACAAAGACATACATTCGCTATTACTGTAGTATTTAGTAAGCTTGAACTAGGGCAGAAGGATTCCTTTCACTTTATTTTTTTATTGTCATTTATTATCATTTTTAGCTATTCTAGGTCCTGTGTCATTCCATAAAAATTTAACAAGCTCATCTATATCCACAAAAATCCTGCTGGAATAGTATAGAAATTTCATTAGCCCTGTAGATCAATTTGAGGAGTGTGGACATCTTCATGCAGTCTTCCAATCAATGAACACAATGTAGCTATTTCTTTATTTTGCTGTTTTATTTCTTTCATTAGTATTTTATAAACTTCAGCATACAGATCTTATTTAAATTTCATTAAGTGTGTATCATATTTTGTTAATGAAAGGGCGAGGGCTATGCCCTCTATCTTGCCCTGGATCCTCCATGTTGGGGCAGAGGCCATGTGCTCGGAGGAGTGCCTTCTTCCCGGAGGTCCAGGCCTCTCCTGGCCACGCCCGGGATTTCTTTGAACTAACCAATGGCAAGCAAGGGATGTGCGCGCCATAGAGATGACCACATCCTGTGTAACAAGACCCGACTTGGCGCCTGGCCAATTGGAGGGCCCACAGTCAGCTCCCCTCCCCTCACTATTAAAGGCCCTGATTTTCTCACGAGTCTCACTCGGTTTCCGGTCGCTGCGTCGACTGGAGGCCCGGGTCGGGTTAGCTAACTCAATAAAGGACCTTATGCTTTTGCATCGGACTGGCTCCCTGGCGTGGTTTCTTGGGGATCTTGAATTCTGGGCATAACATTTTGGGGGCTCGCCGGGATCCCCAAAACCAGCGATGGACTCCCAGTCCGTAGGGCCTGACTGACCGCGGTAGGTCTCTTGTTTTGTTTGTGTCGTGTTTTTTTGTTTTGTGTCTATCCCGTGTGAGCTCACTTCTGAAATCTGTAAATGCCTGTAAATGCCTGTAATAATGATCTGAGTGAATGCACGGGATCAACAGGCAGGAGGAGACGGGGGACGCTCCGTTCCTCCATCTGAAGGGGTATAGCTTTGCTTCCGCGGAGTCGGAAGGCCTGTAGGAATCCCCTTAATCTGAGACAGGCAAGGAGGAGCCGGGGGGCGCCCCGATCCTCCATCTGAAGAGGGGAAATTTTGCTTCCGCGGAGTCGGAAGGTCTGTAAGGAACCCCTCAATCTGAGGAAAGGCAGGTCGCTCCTGCTGGTTGGTGCGCAGCCATCGTCTAGCTTTCGGTTTTTGCTTCCATGGAGTTGGAAGCTTGTTTTGGTTTCGCTTCCATGGAGTTGGAATACTATATTTTCGGGCCCCTTAGTTGTCTGTGTTTGTGTTTTTTCGGTTTTATTTTGTGGATTAACTGGATGGACAGTATGGAACAGGCTCAAACTACTCCTTTAAGCATTATGGTCGATCATTTTAAAGAGGTAAAGGGAAGGGCCAGCAACCTCAGTGCGGAGGTCCAGAAGGACCGGTGGCGGACTTTTTGTTCTAGGGAGTGGCCGACTTTTAATGTTGGGTGGCCGCCGGAGGGGACTTTTGATCTCCCCACCATTCGCCGGGTTAGGGATGTCGTCTCCCAGCCCAAAGAGGGACATCCTGGTCAACTCTCTTACATTGTTACTTGGCAGGACCTCGTGGAAAATCCACCACCTTGGCTTAGGCCCTTCCTACCTCCACACCCTCCGGAGCCAGAACCCATTCTTGCCTTGCAGGAAGCGGAGAAGAAGAAGGAGAAGAAAGCCACCCTGCCGTCAGCTCCAGCTCCCCCCTACCCGGTTTTGCAGGGGGGAACTGGAGAAGAGTTAATTTTTCCTCCCCCGTATCATTTCCACAGGATGCCGGAGAGATTCGATCCTACCCCGTCGCGGGAAGCTGACGCAGTTCCGGGAATGGCCGGGGGCGGGGTTCCGGGAATGGCTGGGGGCGGGGTTCCGGGAATGGCCGCGGTTCCGGTTCCGGTAGGAGGCCCGCCTCTCACCCGGCAGAGAGCTCAGCGGGAGCTGTCTGTCGCAGCGCCCGACTCCACTATCAAGACCCTGCCCTTACGGGCCACTGGACCCCCGGATGCGGATGGCAACCAGCCCCATATTTATTGGCCTTTCGCAACTAGCGACCTCTATAACTGGAAGGCACAGAACCCTAAGTTCTCCGAGAAACCGGGGAGACTTATTGACTTGCTAGATTCTGTTCTTTTCACCCATCAGCCCACATGGGACGACTGTCAGCAGCTTTTACAGGTTCTGTTCACGACGGAAGAGAGAGAAAGGATCCTCAGTGAGGCCCGAAAGATGGTTCCCGGTGTAGACGGAAATCCGACCACAAACCAGGCCCAGATAGATGTCTCTTTCCCCTTAACTAGGCCTGAATGGGACTTCAACACGGCAGAAGGTAAGGAGAGGCTCTTGGTCTACCGTCAGACTCTAATGGGAGGTCTCCGCAGGGCTGCTAGAAAGCCCACCAATTTGACCAAGGTAGGGAACATACAGCAGGAAAGAGATGAGTCTCCAGCTGCCTTTCTAGAACGAATCATGGAGGCATATCGCACCTATACCCCCATGGATCCAGAAGCCTCTGAGAATAAGGCAGCTGTAATCATGAGTTTTATAAACCAGTCAGCCATGGACATTAGAAAGAAGCTACAGAGAATAGATAGATTAGGAGAAAAGAGTTTACAGGATTTACTGTTAGTAGCAGAGAAGGTGTTCAATAACCGAGAGCTTCCTGAGGATAGGCAAGCCCGCGCCATGGTGGCTGCCAGTGACAAGCAGACTCGAAACCTGGCCAAGATTCTGCTAGCCACCACCATGGAGTCTCCTGGGGAGCGGTCCCGCCACCTTCGCCAGCTTGCTGATGGCCAAGAAAGAGGTAAGAGAACTGCCCGGGACGGGAAAAGGAAGCTGCAACAGAACCAGTGTGCTTACTGCAAAGAGATAGGGCACTGGGTCCGAGAATGCCCAAGGAAGGCCGGTAAAAAGGGGAACAAGACAGACCGGGTGGAGGTCTTGGAGCTGGAAGGACTGAGTGATTAGGGAAGTCGGGGTTCGGATCCCCTCCCCGAGCCCAGGGTAACTCTTAAAGTGGAGGGGACGCCTGTTGACTTCCTTGTCGACACTGGAGCACAACATTCGGTTCTCCGCACACCTCAGGGGAAGCTAGCCAGTAAAAAGTCCTGGGTGCAAGGGGCAACTGGCATGAGCCAGTATTCATGGACTACCCGAAGAACAGTAGATCTAGGAACGGGCCGGGTATCCCATTCCTTCATGGTAATACCAGAATGCCCCTACCCCCTATTAGGACGAGACTTGCTAACCAAGATTGGAGCCCAAATAACCTTCAGACAAGGGGGGCCTCAAGTCACCGATGGCGGAGGCCACCCCATCCAGGTTCTGACTCTGAGACTGGAGGATGAATATCGCCTCCACCAGGGGGCGCCCCCAGTAGAGAACAATATGGACAGGTGGCTGCGAGAATTCCCCACAGCCTGGGCAGAGACAGGGGGAGTAGGGCTGGCCGCCCACAGGGCTCCAACGCTGGTAGAACTAAAACCAGGAGAAAGCCCGATGAGAGTCAAACAGTACCCTATGTCCCAGGAGGCTCGGAAGGGAATCCAGCCTCACATCCGGAGACTGCGAAGCCTAGGGGTACTGGTTCCATGCCAATCTGCCTGGAACACCCCCCTCCTGCCAGTCAGAAAGCCCCATACAAATGACTATCGGCCAGTTCAGGACCTCCGGGAAGTAAATAAAAGAGTCCTGGATATACACCCAACCGTTCCTAACCCATACACTCTGCTAAGCTCTCTGGCACCCTCTAGAATCTGGTATACTGTATTAGACTTGAAGGATGCCTTTTTCAGCCTGCCGCTAGCGCCTCAAAGCCAACCGCTGTTTGCCTTCGAATGGCACGACCCCGAGGAAGGTTACAGTGGACAATTAACCTGGACGCGATTGCCCCAAGGTTTCAAGAATTCGCCCACCATCTTCGACGAGGCGCTGCATGAAGACCTCGGTGAGTACAGGAGGGAACACCCCAATCTCACCCTTCTTCAATACGTAGATGACATCCTGATTGCTGCCGATACCGCCAAAGATTGTGAGCAAGGGACCAAAGATCTGCTGGCCACCTTAGGAACCTTAGGGTACCGGGCCTCGGCGAAGAAGGCTCAGATATGCCAAAAGAGGGTGAGTTACCTGGGATACATACTGGAGGGCGGACAGCGGCGGTTGTCAGATGCTAGAAAAGAGACAGTCTTGAAAATCCCTGCTCCCACCTCCCGGAGGGAGGTGAGGGAATTCCTAGGATCGGCTGGCTATTGCCGCCTCTGGATACCGAGTTTTGCTGAGATCGCCAGGCCCCTATACGAAGCCACCAAGGAGGGGAAGGCCTTTAAATGGACTGAGACAGAAGAAATTGCCTTTAATCAGATAAAGAAAGCTCTTTTGGCTGCTCCAGCCCTGGGCCTACCAGACATTACAAAACCCTTTCGCCTCTTTGTAGACGAGCGCAAAGGAGTAGCAAAAGGAGTTTTAACCCAGGCTTTAGGCCCCTGGAGTCGCCCAGTAGCATATTTGTCTAAAAAGCTGGATCCCGTAGCCGCCGGCTGGCCACCGTGCCTCAGAATCATTGCAGCAACCGCGCTCTTAGTCAAGGATGCTGACAAACTGACCCTGGGACAGGAGATCTGGATCACAACCCCGCATGCCATTGAAGGGGTCCTAAAACAACCTCCCGATAGGTGGATGAGCAATGCTCGCATGACCCACTATCAAAGCTTGCTGCTCAACCCCCCTAGAGTACGGTTCCATCCCAGTGCGGCCCTCAACCCTGCTACCCTGCTACCTGACCCTGACCTAGATGCCCCACTGCATGACTGTGCGGGAATCCTGGAGCAGGTACATGGACTTCGGAAGGACTTGACCGATCGGCCCCTCCCGGATGCAGAGGCCACCTGGTTCACGGATGGAAGCAGCTTCGTGCGGAACGGGTGCAGGTACGCGGGTGCAGCGGTGGTCACAGACACGAACACCGTGTGGGCGGAGGCTCTGCCCCCTGGGACATCAGCTCAGAGAGCAGAACTCATTGCACTCACCAAGGCACTGACACTGGGGGCTGGAAAACGGCTTAATGTTTACACAGACAGCCGTTATGCATTTGCTACAGCTCATGTTCACGGGGCAATCTACCAGGAAAGAGGGCTGTTGACAGCAGAGGGACGGACAATAAAAAATAAGCAGGAAATTCTCGACCTGCTCGCGGCCTTATGGCTTCCTGCCAAGTTAGCCATAATCCACTGCCAGGGACACCAAAAAGCTGATGACCCGGTAGCGAAAGGCAACCAAAAGGCTGACCAGGCTGCAAAGGCAGTAGCCCTTACCTCGGTCCCTACCATGGCCTTACAACTCCCAGACCCAGGGGACCCAGTCCTACCAGACCAGCCCAAGTACTCCCAGGAAGAATTGCAACGCATCAGAAAGCTCCCCAGAGCCCAGGAAATAAAGGGATGGTGGCATACACCAGAAGGAGAACTTATACTGCCGGACTGGCTCGGGGACACGATGTTAAAACATATGCACCAATCCACTCACCTGGGAACCCGGAAAATGAAGGACTTAATCCAACATGCCAGGATCAAAATTCACCAGCAGAATACCAAGATAGATCAGGTTGTGTCTGCCTGCAAGACCTGCCAACTTACAAATGCAAGGGTCGGATCAAATGAAAGAGGGACCAGGCTCAGAGGCACTAAACCGGGAGCACAATGGGAGGTCGATTTCACTGAAATTAAACCAGGGAAGTATGGTTATAAATATCTTTTAGTGTTCATAGACACCTTCTCTGGCTGGGTAGAGGCATACCCAACCAAGCACGAAACAGCTCAGACGGTGGCCAAGAAGCTGCTGGAAGACATCTTACCCAGGTATGGTTTTCCTGCTATGATAGGATCCGACAACGGGCCAGCCTTTATTTCACAGGTAACGCAGGTAGTAACTAGGGCTATTGGGGCAAATTGGAAATTACATTGTGCTTATAGACCCCAGAGTTCAGGTCAGGTAGAGAGAATGAATAGAACTCTAAAAGAGACCCTTACCAAATTAACCATGGAGACTGGCGGAGACTGGGTGGCTCTCCTTCCATATGCCCTTTACCGGGTGAGGAACTCCCCTTACACCCTGGGTTTTACTCCCTATGAGATCATGTTTGGCAGGCCACCCCCTATCATTCCTAACCTTAAAGCTGACTTACTCGCTGAATTTGAAAATCAAGAACTATCTCTTTCCTTAAGAGGGCTCCAGAGGGCACACGAGGACATTTGGCCGCGCCTCCGCGCCATCTATGAGACCAGCCCAAACCCAATTCCTCATCAACACAGACCAGGAGATTGGGTCTACGTCAGAAGGCATCATCGAGAAACCCTTGAACCACGTTGGAAGGGTCCCTATACTGTGGTGTTGACCACCCCCACTGCTCTCAAGGTGGACGGCGTCGCGACCTGGGTTCATCACACTCACGTCCGGTCAGCGGACCCCTCCACGATCCGGAAAGACTTCATCACCAAGTGGAGCGTCGATCGAGATCAACGCAACCCGCTCAAGCTCAAGCTACGGCGTGCTCGACCTGCGTGATGCTGGTAACATTAAATAGATTTAGATAATGCCGGCACCTTCATGGACACGGCTCCAAAATGACAAGGACAATTCATAGGAAGATCAGAAATGGACTTTAGTGTCACATGTCTAGTATCATGTTTTATTGTATTGATATGTTATATTGACCTTTAATTCTCTTGCAGGCTTGGGTGTGTGTTGGCTGTCCTGGAAGGGAGCTGTGTGGGGTGACCCCCAAAAGTAAAGGGTGTCTAGCTGCCAAGAGGACAAGTGCCCAACTGGGCAGGGAAGGGTGCCCATCAGGTTTTGGTCTCTGTTGAGAGACAGCTAACAGTTGACAGCCTGTAATACTGTCTTGCAGGCCTGAGTCACCATGCCCATGTCAGGGGTAGTAAAGCTGGAAAAAGCCTGCTTAGACTAGAAAGTCTGAGGCATGGACCAACAATTACTGTTTTGTTTTAAATCCATGAAAAGAAATTAGCAAGGAAAGTCAGAAAATCTTAGAGTAAATCAGTATGTTTTTCTCCTTATGTAATTCCTCCGAAATCTGGCAATGCTAAGTAAGTACGTGTCTTTGCATAGATTCAGTAAGACTGGTTCCTAATAGTGGTTTTATTAACGGAAAACTTTGACTGGAGTATCATGTTTTAAAGAGCCCTGTCTGAGCTCTAAAGACTTGAAGCCACTAAGAATGCCACGAAGAAAGCCTGGTATCCTGCCTGGGAGCCCTGAAGATGGCTGGCGCTGGAGCGTCAGGCCCATGCCCTACCATCACTGGCGGTTGGTAAGAGTAGAAGGGGAGCAGTAAAGATGCCTCTGCATCCCTGCAGAACCCCCACACACTCTGGGCCGCAACGAGTAGGAGGGCTACTGAGATGGGCCTTAAAGCCTGGAGCGTGGGCTCAGGTGGAGTTGCTACAGGTGAAGGATTCACCTAACTCAGCAGATACTGCAGGCAGGCCTGATGGCAGCTGGATGGCTTGGCTTCCTGACCCTACGGGGCACATTAAGGTTCAACCATGAAATTCCAGCAAAGGTAGTCAGTTACCATTCTTGTTGTGTTTATGCAAACATCAGGACAGTAAATAAATTAATCTTGATTTGGCTTTTTAATAGCCATGGAGGAATTTTAAGAAGAAAAATCCTATTTCAATAGAAGTTGTTAAAGCTAAAATGATTTCTTTCCCTTCCACCGGACCATTTGTTAAGCTTATAAAAATAGTTCAATTGATGGTTCTGTGTGCCCAGTACGGGCCTCTAGCAACGGTGGAATAGAAATGCAGTCCGTCTCATGATTGAGCCGGAAGTTCCAAGACAAGGGGGGAATGAAAGGGCGAGGGCTATGCCCTCTATCTTGCCCTGGATCCTCCATGTTGGGGCAGAGGCCATGTGCTCGGAGGAGTGCCTTCTTCCCGGAGGTCCAGGCCTCTCCTGGCCACGCCCGGGATTTCTTTGAACTAACCAATGGCAAGCAAGGGATGTGCGCGCCATAGAGATGACCACATCCTGTGTAACAAGACCCGACTTGGCGCCTGGCCAATTGGAGGGCCCACAGTCAGCTCCCCTCCCCTCACTATTAAAGGCCCTGATTTTCTCACGAGTCTCACTCGGTTTCCGGTCGCTGCGTCGACTGGAGGCCCGGGTCGGGTTAGCTAACTCAATAAAGGACCTTATGCTTTTGCATCGGACTGGCTCCCTGGCGTGGTTTCTTGGGGATCTTGAATTCTGGGCATAACAGTTAAGTATTTCTACTTTGTAGTGATTACAAATTGTATTGTTTTTTATTCTGCATTTTCATTGTTCATAAACAGAATTGTAAACAATAATACTTTTTGTGGGTTGATCATGTGTCCTACAGCATTGCTAAATTTATAAGAGGTTTGCTTTTTTTAAAATCTAGATTCCTGTGGACTTTCTCAATATGTCATTATGGCATGTGCTTGAAGGACTGATTTTTTTTGTACTTTAGAGGACGAATTTTTTTTTATACCACTATATACACATTTTCCATGTCATAATGCAGTACCTAGAATTCCTACTGTCAGGCTGAATGTGAATGGACATACTGGCCTTGTTGCTGATCTTAAGGGAAGCAATCACTTTTTAATCATTTATAGAATGGTGTTAGCTTGGAGGATTTTTTTGGAATATATCCTTTATCAAGTTCAGATAATTTCCCTGTATTCTGACCATGCCAAGGTTTTATTCATGAATGTAGAATTTTGTCAAATGTTTTTTTTCTGAAACAATTGATATGATAATGTGATTTTTTCCTTTTTAATCTGCTTATATAGTTGATTGCACTGATTGATATTCAAATATTGATCCAAAGTTGCACCTCTAATAAATCTCACATGGTCATGGTTTATAATTTTGTATACACTTTGGTATTTTTGATTTTGTGTTTAAGTTCTATTTTGGCAAATTCATGAGAGATTTTTGAGCATAGTTTTATTTTTTGTAGTGTTTGTCTGATTTTGGTATTATGGTAATTGTGATCTTAAAACATTTATTGGGATTTGTTTTGTTTTTTCCATTTTCTGGAGGAGATTTTATAAAATTGGAGTTCATTGTTCTGAAAATGTTTAGTAGAGTTCTCCAGTAAACCATCTGGTCCTGGAAATTTCTTTTTAAAAGTGTTTAATTACAAATTCAATTACTTTAATTGTTATAGGATGATTCTGATTACCTATTTTATCTTCGTTCAGTATCAGTGTTTTGTCTAAGTTGGAACCTAAAAGTGTTACTAGTATTTATTTAGCAACCTAATGTAGTTTATAATATTCATTTACTATCATTTAATGGCTGTAGGATATGTAATATCCTATATTTAATTCCTAATATTGATGAATGTGTCTATTTTTCAGTTTTATAGTTTATTAATTTAAAAATAATAACCTACTTGTTGTTAATTATTTTCCATTTTTTTTCAATTTCATTGATCTGTTATCTTTATTATCTTTTTTCTGATTGGTTGATTTTGCTTTACTTGTTCTTGTCTTGAGGTAGAAAATGAGATTATTAGAGAAATTTTCTCATTTCTAATGTTGCTGATTTCTGGTTTCAATTCTGTGAAGATAAATTTTTTCTATCTATGATTTCAATTATTTCAAATTTGTTGAGTTTCATTTCATGGCTCAGAATTCTTGAGAATTGTTTCTTGCATGCTGAAAAAAAATGTGTACTCAGCCGTTGTTAGGTTGAGAGTTCTACACATGTTATTTAGGTCTTTGCATTTTTTTATATCTATACTCTCGCTTATTTTTGCCTAGTAAGTCAGTGTATTAATTGTTGAGATGGGGGTATTGAATACCACACCTAAATTTGTGGATTGGTCTGTTTCTTTATTCAGCTCTTTGAGTCTTTTTGTTTGGTTTACTTATGTTTATGATTATTAGGTCTTCCTGATTGGCTTTATATAAATTATTGTGTAAATTCTACTCTTTGTTGTAATATTCTTTGTCTGATGCCTATTTTTAAAATATATTATATAGAAATTCCTAATTTTGTTGAGTAATGTTTGTGCTATAATATTGTTTCAACCTAGTTATGCAATTATATTTGAAGTAAATTTCTTATATAGAGCATACATTTCTTTTATAGGTCATTTTTTAATATTTTATTGATTTTTTTACAGAGAGGAAGGAAGAGGGATAGAGAGTTAGAAACATCGATGAGAGAGAAACATTGATCAGCTGCCTCCTGTACACCTTCTACTGGGGATGTGCCTGCAACCAAGGTACATGCCCTTGACCAGAATTGAACCTGGGACCTTTCAGTCCCCAGGCTGATGCTCTCTCCACTGAGCCAAACTGGTCAGGGCTATAGGTCACTTTTTTTTAACCTATTCTGCCTATGTCTGTCTTTTGATTGTTATATTTAGACAAGTTATACTTACAGTATTTAACAATTTAAATTTATGATATTTATTGATATGTTCAAAGTTATGTGTGCTAATTTATTATTTTCTGTCTTTTTTTTCCTGGTTCTTATGCCTCTATTTCCCTTTTCTTGTGTTCGTTACCTAAAAATTTTAATTCCATCATGTTTTTTTAAAAAAGTTTTTTTAAATCATTTGGAATAGTTTTTAGAATGGTTGCAGTGGATTTTGTAAAATATATATGACTTATCACCATTAATTGGAATCATAATTTATCATCTTGAGTGAAATGTGGAAATCTTAATTCCATTTATGTTACTTTCCCTTCCCCATGATTGAATAACACTGTCTTGAATGTCAGCTTGTGTTATAGCTTATATTCCATTCATCAAATATGATTTCTAAAACTCTGGAGGATATTTTATTGTCTATAGCCACATTTCTGCTTTTTTCCCCATGATATTCTTCCTTTCTGATGTTCTACCTTTGCTTTTCCTTAATTCTCTGAGTCAATTGATTTTTTCTTTTCATAAATTACAAAGGGTGCTCTCTTTGTGTTGTATATTCTATGGCTTTTGACAAATGTACCCACCATGGTAATATCATATAGAATAGGTTAAGGTCCCAGAAGTCCTCAAATCTGTGTCTTCCTCACTCCGGCCCCTTAACCCCTGGCAACAACTGCTTACTGTCTCCATAGTTTTGCCTTTTCCAGTATGTTATTTTGCATACAACCTTTTCAGATTGGCTTCTTTACTTAGTGATATGCATTTATGGTTCCTCCATGTCTTTTCGGGGCTTGATAGTTCATTTCTTTCTAGCATGGAATAATATTCCATTACCTGAATGCACCATAGTTTATTTATTCATCTGCTGAAGGACATCTTGGTTGTTTTCAAGTTTTGGCAATTACGAATAAAGGTTTTTTGAAAGTCCATGTGCAGGTTTTTGTGTCAGCATACATTTTCAATTTATTTGAGTAAATACCAAGAGCATGGTTGCTGAATTATATGTGAAAAGTATATTTTATTTTGTAAGACATTGTCAAACTGTATTCCAAAGTGGCTGTACAACTTTGCATTCTCTTCAGCGATGAAAGACAGTTACTGTTCTTCCTTATGCTCACCAGCATTTGGTGGTGTCAGTGTTTTGCTATAGTCATATGTAGTAACTCATTGTTATAATTTGCAATTCCCTTAATGACATATGATGGTGAACATATTTTTTATTTGGTTTTCTCTTATTTCTTATGTCAATTATATTTTTTGATAGTTTTTTAGTGGTTTCCATAGAATTTGCAACACACATTTAACCTAATTCCAGCCCACTTTCAAATAACAATTTACTGCTTCATATGTGTCTCATATCATGACTGTCATTCATTTAATTTATACATATGCATCATAAGCTTACATATAAGTATATATGATCAAATACATGGTTGATATTTCAAAAAATATTTGAGCTCAATCAAGAGAAATGTTTTTATTTTACTTCACTTGTTTCTTCTTCAGTGTTCTTTCTTCAGATTTGAGTTTCTGACGTATCGTTTTACTTCTCTTTGAAAATCTTAAAAATATATATTTCTTGCAAAGAAGGTCTACTGGCAACAGATTTCCTCAATTTTAGTTTGGCTGAGAAAGTCTAAATAAAGTGTTGAAGAATAATTTCTCAGGGTACAGAATTCTAGGTTGTGTGTTTTTCTCTCAGCATTTTATGTATTTCACATTATTGTCTTCTTATTTGCCTGTTTTTTTAAAGAGAATCGAGATAAAATTTTTACGTTTGCTCTATAATTTTTTCCTCTGAATTCTTTCAAAATATTTCCTTATTTTTGATTTTTTAGAGTTTGAATACAATATGCCCATTTGCATTTTTTTAATTTTATTTTTTTTTTTGTATTCTCTGAGCAGCCTAGATTTGTGGTTTATTGTCTGACATTCACATGGGAAAATTCTCAGACATTATTGCTTCAGTTCTGCCTCTGTTCCTTTTTTCTCTTTCTGCTTCTTCTGGTATTTTCATTCTGTGTATGCTACAAACCTCTTGCAATGTTGTCCAGTAGTCTTTAATATTTTGTTACATTGTTTTATATGTTTTTCTTTTGCTTTTGAGTTTTGATAGTTTTTCTTGGGATACTCTTCAGCTCAGATTTGTTGCTCAGTAATGTTCAGTCTACAGCCTACTAATGAGCCTATCACAGGTTTTCTTTTCATTACTTTTTTATTTCTAGCATTTCTTTTTTTATCATTTCTTAGAATTTCCACCTTTCTGCTTACATTATCCATCTGTTCTTGAATGCTGTCTGTGTTTTCCATTAATAAAGTTAGTATATTAATCATACTTAAAAAAAAATTGGTCAGATACTTCCAAAACTCTACCATACTAACTCTGGTCCCAATGTCTACTCAGGATCTTCAGATGTATTTTGCCTTTTTGTTTGTTTTGTAATTTTCTTGATAGCCAGACATGATGAATCAGGTAAAAGGAGCTGCTGTAAATATACCATTCTTCTTCTATGATTAGGTTTCAGTATTTTGCGAGCTTATGCCTCTAAATTGTGAACTTCATTATTCTCATTTTTTTTTCTCCCCCTTTTGGTGGAAGAGTTTGGTTAGAAGGCACTAGTGTTGGGTACTAACCTTCTCCCAGGTCATGTAGGCTCTGATAATAATCAACCCTGCAGGCCAGGTTCCCATTAACTAGTCTCTCCTGAGGGCAGACCTTGTCAAGAAGAGCATAGTTTTCTGATATATTTCATTAATGGTTTCTTTCCCCTCCTCCTGACAGAAGCACAATGAAAGTTTCTTTACCCGCCTTTACTGTATCTGGTCAAACTCCTGCAGATAACTTGCAGTATTGTGGGGGTTCCTCTTTGATGGGGTTCCTCTGGATATTTTAACTCTCAAGAGTTTTCTCTTCTGAGACAGCAGCAATTTGTCAATTATAGTTCAGGTTTCCTTATTCTGTTACTGGTTCCTAGGGCTGTTGCCACTCATGAGTGTCTGCTCCAGGAAACCATGATTCCCTGTCATGGAGTCCCTGTCATGACTCCTTGCCAGTCTGTCTCTTTCATCTTGAGGGCAGTGTTTTGCCCTGTGTCCTCACTTTCTAGATTTTTCTCTGTTCCAGCTCTTTTACTTATGTTAGGACAGAGTGGTGACATGGGGCTTTTCTCCCTGATTGTTATGCTCTCAGCTTATACACACTGTGCCTCCAGCATTTTGTCAATAGTACTTCACATTTTCTTACCCCAGCACTGGTTCACATGAAGGTATCTGCTAGTACGCTTCTGCTCTGGTAAGTTCTACTCTAATAATATGTAAGATTTGTATCTGTCTGCCTGTCTCTCCAATTTGGGGGGACTACTGTAGTTTACCCAATGGTATCATCTGTTTGATAGAACTATGAAGATTTTTTTTTCAGTCTGTCCAGTTCTTTTACTTATTGTTAAGACATAGTGGTAGGTAATCTGCTGTCACTAAATTTAGTGTTTTACCATAGGTAATATGTACTTTTGTGTGTTGTTTTTTTTTTTGGGGGGGGGGCTATTTCAAGACTTTTTTCTTTTCTTTGATTTTCAGAAATTTAATTTTGACATGCCTTGGCATAGATTTCTTTGATTTCCCACACATTTGGGTTCTTACAGCTTCTTGACTCTGTAGGTTAGTGATTTTTCTCAAATTTGAAAAATTTTGACTATTACTTCAATATTAATTATGACTCATTGTTTCTTTTTTTCTGGCAATTTTATGGTATGTATGATTATTGTTATAGTTTCACAGGTTCATGAAGCTATGTTTATTTATTGTTTGTATTTTCTTTTTCTCTGTCGTTCAGATTGTTTAAATTCCATTGATCAATCCTCAAGTTCATTATTCTTTCTTCTCTTATTAACACTCCAATATTGAACCTGCCCAACACATTTAAAAATATATGATATTGTATCTTCTTTTTAATAATTTTGCAAATGTTTTTTGTTTTTATTGTTTGGAGAATATTTGTAATAAAAGAATTTTTAATGGCCACCTTAAAAGTTTTTTTCTGATAATCCAAACATTTGATTTATCTCGATGTTGGTGTCAGTTAGTTCTCTTTTCTTATTTAAATTGTGATTGAATTGTGTTACATGTATTTTTGTTATCATATCTCAGATATACTGCCTGTCATATTAGAAAACTTGTCACTTTGTTTAGGTTTAAAATGCATATTTGGCTATGATGGTTCCTGGGTGGCCTTCTGTTTCTAGATTGTAAGTCAGGAAACACTAGGCTTGGGTTCCCTCGTTGTGCTGGGTGGCCAGATCTAAGATACCCTGTTGGTTTTTTTACTCAAAACATTACACCTCCTCCTTGCCTTCTTTCAAGTTTTTATTTTATTTTTTTACTCTTGTGTGATGTGTAGGTTTTAGATGTATGTAATTGTGTCTACACTGGAAGGGCTCTTCATTTTTAATACTACAAAAGTTTCAATTTATTAATTTATCTTCCTTAGGAAGCATTTCTTTAATGCTTGTGGCAAATAAAGCACCTTTGTGTGACTTTTATATGTCAGGTATTGTTCAGACAATTTTTTGTGTGTGCTATCCCATATAAGTAAATAGCACCCTGATACAAAGGATTAAATTTTTTCTATAAGGATTAAATTTTTTCTTAAATTATAAAAGCATTTCAGAGAAGTTAAGCCATTTTTATTAAGTTCACACATCTGATGTATGGTGGACATATTTCTTAAATAAAAATAATACACTTTCTTTGTTGCAGTATTCCATTACATATCTAGTGAGGTAAGGAATAGTATGAGTAAGAGTTGAATCGTTAAGTACAGCTTAAAGATATTTATTCTTAGGAGCAGCTCTTAATATTGGGAATAATTCCTAAATGGTTTAGATAATCATCAGAAGAACTAAGGGAACAGAAACTAGATTGAGCACCCAGGAACAATCTCAAAAAATAAAACACAGGAATGAAGCCTTCAAAAAAGGTTTAGTATTGAAACAGGATTTTTGAACTGGAACCCGATTCTTTGTCTGTTGGAGTCAAAGAATGAATCCCCGGACAGAGGGTGGTATAGCAAAGGTGGAGATTATTGAAGAACAAGTACAGACACCCATGTAGGGAGGGGGAAGGGGTCCCACAGAATGGACTCCCACGTGGGGAGGGGGAAAGGGCCCCACTGAGTTCCTTTTCCCTGTGGCTTATAAAGGCTGCAGATCCTGGTGCCTGGATATCCCCTCTGATTGGTCACCGTTCCCTTAGATTGGTTACTATAGTAACTCCTGGGCTCAAAAGTCAACCTCGCATGGGACATGTGAAGTTCTCCCCCCACCTTCCTTGTTGTTTTCCTATTCCCTTTGGGCTTTCTTCTTCTTCTGGATGAAGGGCTTCCTTCCCTTTATTTTGTAAATGTAGACCTGTTGCTGTTCCCAGCTCCCTCATTCTATGGAAATGTACCTGTTACAGCTTTTCAGCTTCCCTATTCTATGGAAATATACCTTCTGCTGCTCTGTAGCCTGTGCTTCTTCCATGGTCCCCTTGATTTCTAAAATTTCCTAAAACCTGTCTTTTTACCCCTAAAAATTCCTGTTTCAGTATAATTGTCTTATTATGACTTAAACAACAAATAATAAGAATAGTGATAAATTAAAAATCATCAGGGTCTTCTCTCATCTACTAAGAATAATACCATCAAATGGACTAATCATTATTTTTATCCCTCCCAAATCAATTTGATTTTAAAACTGAAAGCATCTAATTAGACAGAATGCTGACTTCACTGCAAGTCTAGTAAACATGATTTCAGCTTTGTAGGCTCTGCTATACAACATACACTAAAAAGAGGTTACTAATATACAGAAACATACTACGAAACACAAAATTAGCATTTTGTTTATCTGAGCAAAGAAATGATTTTACCCTTCAATAGTTACTTGGAACTAACAGAATTCAGAAAATAGAAAATGTGGATTATAGTGAGGAAGGGGTTAATTGAGGCCTTACTAGATTTGTCTTGGAGGGTGAACCAACTCTCATTTGAGTATGAAATAAGACAGGGCATCCTTTATCATATACATGTTCTCATGAAGTCTTGTTCACAGGAGAAACAATAATCAATATATGTTGACTTGAATTGGATTTCAATTTAATTTGAGTAAGGTAATAAAGTTCACAAATGTACACACCAGAATAGCTCATTTAACTAAGTGACATAGAAACCAGTCTAAAAAAAATTCAGAAGTTCATAAAGCAAAGCGCCAAAAAAAAAAAAAAATAGAGCATCACAGAGAAGGGGCTCCAGAGATCTGAGGAGGGTTACTCTTGAGGTTTTATCTGAATAATAATCAGTGCAAGTGTGTAGTGAAGCTCTACCATGTTAGGGAACGGAAAGTCAAAAAGAATTAGAGGGAACAATCCTATTAAGTAATATGGGGCTAGAAATATATGTTGTTTCAACCATGCACAATCAAAAAATGTCATAAATCAAAAAATGTTGAGAAGAGTAAGCAGGATTTTACCAGTAGTGGTACAAAATTTTCCTTAGACCAAATCCTCCTCCAGTTTTACCAAATACTGCTTAAAATAAATACTACAAAGACACAACATGGGAAGTCAGTTAGAATGATTACGTCCACACTAAATCTAAAAATTCTAAAATAAAAGTGTCTGGGCATAAATACAAAATATAAAAAATAAAATTTAAAATATGTGTTAGATAAACAGACATATTTATTTAAAATCCTCAACCAAGGATATGTTTTTATTGGTTTGAGAGAGAGAAACATCAATGTGAGAGAGAAACATCAATTGGTTGCTTTCCATAGGCACCCTGAGTGGGGATCGAACCTGCAACCTAGATATGTGACATGACCAGGAATCAAACCCTCCACCTTTTTGGTGCATGGGAAGATGCCTCAGCCAACTGAGCCACCCGGCCAGGGGCAAATTGGCATAAGTTAAGGGTAGGAACACCTTAAAGGTACAGAAATAAGACAAAAGTTAAGTATTATAAATATAGATTCTGGAAAAAAGAATAAAAAAAAAAAGGAAAAAGTACCCTGTGGCAATTCATGTGTTAAGGGGAAAGAAAAATGAAAAAACTACATTTCTGCAAGACAAAAGCAAACCATTGAATTGGAATACTCACAACTGCCCCTCCTCCATGAAAAGCAAGCTCCCATTGTGGAAGACCTGCCTTAACTCACTGGAGCTGAGAGAGAGAGAGAGAGAGAGAGAGAGAGAGAGAGAGAGAGAGAGAGAGAGAGAGAGGAGAGGGAGAGGGAGAGGGAGAGGGAGAGGGAGAGGGAGAGAGAGAGGGAGAGAGAGAGGGAGAGAGAGAGGGAGAGAGAGAGGGAGAGAGAGAGGGAGAGAGAGAGGGAGAGAGAGAGGGAGAGAGAGAGGGAGAGAGAGAGGGAGAGAGAGAAAGAAGAGAAGAGAAGAGAAGAGAAGAGAAGAGAAGAGAAGAGAAGAGAAGAGAAGAGAAGAGAAAATGTAAATTCTCCAGCCTACTTCTGAGACACTACTATGAAGTTATATTCTCCTTCGATGTGGAACACTTAATGAATTCATGTTTCCTTTATCAGTAGATTCCCTGCTAGTTTTTATGGGCATTCAATTGTCAATAAAATGCAATTTCAAGATGAAAATATAATCATGTTAATTAGAAGCATATTTAATTTGAAGCTTTGGAAATCAAGTAACTACAAATAAGCCTTCAGGTAAATTTAAAATTGAAACTCAGAAGTTAAAGTCAAAGATTTTTTTTGGCATTCATTTGCACATGTATCATGTTTATACACAATGTCATTGGAATGGAAACAAAATTTTTTACAAACAGAAGTTCAAGTAACAATAGAAAGATTTGCAAAACAGCTTGCTTTTTCCTATTAATTCTTTGTGTTTTTCTTATAACTATTTATTTTCATTTTATAAACTATTTTTCTCATGTCCTACTGCTTAAGGCAGAATGCAATTGTATTATTCATTTTAAGTTACTCTATGATTACAAGAAAGTCATATTAACTCTCAATGCCTCAAAAGAAAAACTGTACCTCCCATCACTTCACAGTTTGAAACTGCTTTATAATCCTTTACCAAATTAGTTATTTCCATAGAAACTCAAACATACAAAAGAATATACAGTATTTTGTTATCCTCCCTCCAAATTTGAAAACCTCACTGAAAAATTTATTTGCTCCAGCTGTCATCACCAACTTTTGCTAATTGTTTAGTTTGCTAATTGGTATGCAGATCTGTTTATTTACAGAGGTGTCTCATGGCCTCTAGTGGTACATGCATATGTCTGTTATGAAAAGCAGTCTCGCATCCTACAAAACAAATCACTGAACAGCTGCACAAAAGGGTTGAGTTTTACGATTTGGAATGCCTGGGACCTTTTCTGCCTTCCTCATATCTACGTACCCTTCTAGGGACAAGAATCTCATTGCTCATCCAAGTTAGAAAGTTAGTTCATACAATAATAAGAAAGTGGAGTCTAGAAAAACATGAGAATATTACCTGTATGTCAAGGGCATGTGGGAAAGGATTTCAAGTATGCAAAAGTAAATTAATTGTTCAGTAACAGAGGAGCAGAAGGAAGTTATTTCAACGTTTGGTTTTGTGTACTGCTCTGAAATGAGCTCTTGACATTAAATAATCGTATTAATAACAGTACCATTAATTATACCATTAATTATAACCAAACATTGTTTGTCAGAAAATCTTATCCAGATTATCTCTCATTCAGATTACCTGTAAACAACAACCCTGTAAACAGTCTATTTTGTGTGTTTTTAAAAATATATCTTATTGATTTTTTTACAGAGAGGAAGGGAGAGGGATAGAGAGTTAGAAACATGATGAGAGAGAAACATAGATCAGCTGCCTCCTGCACACCCCCCACTGGGGATGTGCCAGCAACCAAGGTACATGCCCTTGACCGGAATCGAACCTGGGACCCTTCAGTCCGCAGGCCAATGCTCTATCCACTGAGCCAAATCGATTAGGGCTAAAGAGTCTATTTTGAACCTTAATAAGTGTGAGAGAAAATAGGTGTTTCCCAACGTAACAGAACTAGTAAGGAGAATAGGTAACATTCAAGTATATATCCATTTTATTTCAAAATTGTTTTCTTTTCATGATGTTATATCCTACTAACAACTATATAGAATACATATGGGAGAGTTGTCTTGGTACATCACTTTCCTATAATATCTTTATCTGTAAGTCCCAACCTTATTCAACTAACTGTATTTCATTCTTGCCTGACCAAAACACTTTAATTAGTTGCTTTGGTGCCCTTGTATGATTACTGTCCTCAAACTTACTCGGGCACTTCCTAAATCCCATGTCAGTATTCAGCTGGAATAGTCTCAACCCAGATAAAGCCTTCCCCAATTCCCAATAAGCAAAATCAGGTCCCCTTATATAGATACTCATATATCCTATTCTTAGCATTTGAATTATCACAAGTGTAATCAATAATTATTAATAAACTTATGCCTTTAAAATCAATATTCTCCATTAGATCTAAGTTACATAAAATCGGGGACAATGTGTATCTTATTTACAGGTATAAACACAGTTTCTTATACATTGCCTGACACACAGTAGCAGCTCAATAAATATTTGTTGACACAATAATTAAGGCAACTATAGTTGAGAAATCAAATAGAGAAAAGGTATTTCTAATGTGCACTGATTTGCTTCTTTTCTAAATTTCTGCTTCATGGACAGTTGAGTAGTGTTCCAAAAACTGGTAAAAGTGTTGGATTTTTAAAGTGCACCTAGTTCTAGGCCAAGCACTTGCATCTCAACTGTAAAATCTTCTTCAAGTGGTCACCTGTTCTGTGGTTAAACATCTTTAATCCCAGGAAATTCAGAATCCAGAGGAAACCCATTAGCAGAATCATATTTAAGCCCATCCCACCCAGGAAGAATTCAATCGATATGACCATTTGGGTAGTATACTAAATTCATATCTAAAAAAAAAAATCATTACTGTTCTACTTTTCTCACCATAGCGAGGAAATTTGGTTAAAAACCAGAAGTTATCAAGTACGTATAATAGTGTTTTTCTACCTGGGCATAGACAATCTAGACACTTAGACAATATAAAACCTTAGATATAATCTCTGCGGATTTCCCTGACCGCTAGATGCATTTCCAACTGTGCTTCAGGGAATAGTGTATTTGCTAAAACATCCACTGTAGGGGATTGTTCCAGCTCACTGCAATCCTGTTATTTAGAGGATAATATCTAGCCCAGTACAGAAAAGCTCTAAGATTTTTGAAATTTCGCCATTTCAAAATAGCTGAAAATTGGACTCCTCTGAGAGTACCATGTAAGATTTGAGGGGGTGGTGGTGGGGGGAGGAAAGATGGTGGTCCAGTAGGATAATTTTTCAGTTGCTATAATGCGGTTTTTATATTAAATATGGGAAATATATACAAACAAAAAATTCAGAGATTCGCTTACTGTTATGTTGTGAAGCTTTAATGTTGCCTGGCTTTTGTTTTTATAAGATTCAGTCATCTTCTGGAGCACATGTGCTCAAAATAGAAACATGTAAATAGGTGTGGCATTAGTGAAGAAGAAAAATCTCTGCTTGTGTTTAATATGCCGGTTTTTCCTGGTCCTCAAGTATAAGAAACTGGCTATGGTATATTAGAATCTCTTGTATCATACTATTAGTGAAAATATTTTTTGCTAAAATATTATGAAATCTAGACTTCACAATAACTATGAGTGCATTCCAAGTTGCT
This sequence comes from Myotis nattereri, assembly GCF_964212035.1. Classification (NCBI taxonomy): domain Eukaryota; kingdom Metazoa; phylum Chordata; class Mammalia; order Chiroptera; family Vespertilionidae; genus Myotis; species Myotis nattereri. The sequence continues at coordinate 63,215,034 of NC_138084.1, read as the reverse complement.
TTTCCTCATTTATTAGAGCTGTTTGATCACTCAGCACAGTTTTTATAAATAAAAATGCCAAAATGGTATTAAACTTTGGCAAAGACAAATGATTATACCTGCACGTGTTTGCAGTCACAACTAATTATATACCAATAGAAGTGGCAATAAATATTTTTCTGCAAACAATATCTGATGTTAGAGAAACACTCACCTCTACCCACAGATTCATGTTATCCCCCATGGTGCATTGCATTTATTTGATTTGCTGACAACAAACACTCAAGAATCTGACATTAGATCACTTTCAATTACTTATGAAAGAGTGGCAGAAGAACTCAGGGGAAGACATATTTTCACTTAATGCCAATATGAAACAAAACAGTTCTTTCTTTTTTTCCAATGTTCTAATTTTAATTTTTGTTCCTTTTCATTGAATTTATTTGGGTGACACTGGTTACCAGAATTCTACAGGTTTTAGGTGCACAATTCTACAACACATCATCTGTACACTGTATTGTGTATTTCGCTACCCCCAGTCACGTCTCCTTCCATCACCAATTACCCCCCCACACCCTCCTCCACCACCCCTACTCGCCTCCCCCGACCCAGAAGTCACCAGATTGTTGTAGGTATCCATGTGTGTTTTTCTTTTTGCTCAATCCTTCCCTCCCCGTTCCAGCTCCCTCCTCCTCTGCCAAGCAGCTGTCAGCCTGCTCTCTATGGGCCTGTCTCCCTTTTCCTTGTTAGTTCATTTTGTTTGTTAGATTCCGTATATGAGTGAAATTTTCTGGCACTTGTAACAGCTCTTACTCAGGAAAACATTGGTGATGCCAAAGAAAATTCCAGATATTTTAAAATCGGTTAGCATTAAAGATTTGTGATATTCCTTTATATTGGAGTATCAGTATGTTTTTATTTTCTTATGGTTTCATTCATTTTACCCAAAGTTGAGAAAAAATCTATTAATTTGAGCCCCTCTTACTATTGGAATATATTCTTAACACCTAACCAAATACATTTTTAAAAAAATCTCTAGCAAAACACAAGGAAATTCTTCAAAGAACACATTACAGATTAATAAGACTAATATGTATCCTATATAATAAAAGCATAATACGCAAATTGACCCCTCAACCGGGAGTTCGACCGCTCACTATGATGTGTGCTGACCACCAGGAGGCAGCATGGAGCATGGTGGGTATCAGTGATGCTGTGCTGGCAGCAGGCAGCAGTGGAGGCGCTGCCAGCCCCGATGGGCCCCAATGAGAATGGGACCACAGCGGGATGGTGGAGCAAGTGAACGGGTGGCACCAGGCCAACACAGGTGCAAGCAGGGCCCGATCGCCCCACCAATTCCCCCCCCAGATGGTGACCAGCGGCGGCCATATATATATGCTAGTGGCCTGGTGCACGAAATTTGTGCATGGGGGGCGTGTCTCTCAGCCTGGCCTGCACCCTCTCCAATCTGGGACCCCTCGGGGGATGTCCGACTGCTGGTTAAACCAGCAGTCGGACATCTCTCTCGCAATCCGGTACCACTGGCTCCTAACCGCTCACCTGCCTGCCTTCCTGATTGTTCCTAATCACTCTGCCTGCTGGTCTGCTCGTCCCCAACTTCTCCCCTCCCCCACTGGCCTGCTTGCTCCCAACTGCCCTCCCCTGCCAGTCTGATTGCCCCTAATCACCTTTGCCTCAGCCCCGCCTCCATGGCTTTGTCCAGAAGGACATCTGGAAGGTCTCCCAGTCTAATTAGCATATTTTAGCATATTACCCTTTTATTAGTGTATATAGCATATTACCCTTTTATTAGTATATATATATAATATATATATTAGAGGCCTGTTGCACGATGAGATTCCTGCAATAGTCCTTCCCTTCCCCTGGCTGCCAGCACCGGTTGGTTTTCCTCCAGCACCCAATACCCAGGCCTTCGCTGCTCCAGCCGGAGCCTTCAGTCTTCGCTCTGCTGCTTTGCACTGACGTATGCAAATTAACTGCTATCTTTATTGGGTTAATTTGCATACTCTCCTGATTGTCTGGTGAGTGTAGTGGAGGGACAGTCAATTTACATGTTTGTCTATTATTAGGTAAGATGTGTGTGTGTGTGTGTGTGTGTGTGTGTAAATAAATAAATAAATAAATAAATAAATAAATAAATAAATAAATTGTGCTTTACTGAATACCTTAGTACTTAAACTATAAAACTTTCATGGATTTAAATATTTATATCTGGGCTTGATCATTTTATTAGAAACTTCAGGTGCTAATATTGAACATATTCTTTGGAACCTCTCTTGACACAGGGTACCAGAGGTGAGTTAAGTTAAATATTTGGTAGATAGGTAACCGCGTTAGCAAAACAATCCATATATACTATACAAAGCTATAAATCAAATGAAAATGTGTTGAGTTTCATTTTATAAAGTTTATTCTCAAGGACAAGGTAGATGCACAGTAGAGGACAAGGTGGGAAGGTGGTACCAGTCTTGGTGGTAGTTTTATAGTTCCAGAGGAAAAGGATTTCTCCATTTCAGCACATTTGTCCTAGTTGCTATCATAAATCTTCCATTTCATATTTCAAAAATTATATTGAAGCCAGAATGTGTATGTGCTTCATATACTATTCTAAGCTACAATTTATCAGATTCCTGAACTCTTTTATCCTCATACATACCTGTATCAATACAAAAATATATAATATGGTTACTTTTTCTATTATTCTGAATATACTACAGCCTTCTTATCTTTCTGGGACATCTTATTTAAGTGTCAATAAGGACTATGATCCTAATCCTGTGTTTTCCAAGTTACTGAGCACATCCCACATTTATCTTAAACTTTCAGAAAGCTCTGATTTCATCATATTGCTCCATTGTGTGCTCTAAGCATACAACCCACACCCTTTTAAGAAAGAACAACACAAAGCTGCTTCCCAAAGTATAATATTTTGCTTTATACTATGTAAAGTAATGCATGAAGAAACTGGAAGTAGGAGTAAAAAGAAAATCAAAGTAATTTTTTGATTGAGTTTGCATTTACTTACCACAATGCAATCACTCAAAACAATAATCAAATGATTATCAATAATAATGACAAACTTCATTATATTGAGTTTTCAATAATGTTTACCACTTATTCTGTTCACCCTCACTAACTACTGCCCACTCTTTTCTTTTTAAATATATATTTTATTGATTTTTTACAGAGAGAAAGGGAGAGGGACAGAGAGCCAGAAACATCGATGAGAGAGAAACATTGATCAGCTGCCTCCTGCACAACCCCCACTGGGGATGTGCTGGCAACCAAGGTACATGCCCTTGACCGGAATCAAACCTAGGACCTTTCAGTCTACAGGCCAACGCTCTATCCACTGAGCCAAACCAGTCAGGGCAGCCCACTCTTTTCTTCTAGATTTAATTTTCTTCTTATTGCTATATATTCATTTTTGTGTGTTTTTTTCATCTCCTTAAATAATGATCCATGATTAATGCTGTTTTCCTGTGTTCGAACATGTCATTATTTTACCCTCACTCTTGAGTGATCTATTATAGGATACATAATTCTATTTTGATAGTTGTTTACCTTCAACACATTGCAGATATTACTTAATAGTTGTATGGACATTAATGAGTGTGTTGAGAAGTCTGATGTTATTAGCACTATTATTACTTTGGTTGTAATATATTCTTTAATGATTGCTGCTGTTAAGGTATATTTATATCATTAGTTTCACAACATTGTGTACAGAATTGTAGTTATTCTTCCAGTTCATTATTTGGGTACTCTATCACTATCTGGATTGATGTTCGTCTTCAGTTCTAGGACATTTTCAACCATTATTTCTTTTAATACTGCCAAGCGACCTTATGTATAAGTAATCTAAAAGACATATTTATTTGGAGAAACCTGAGTTAAGCAGTGACATACATTTGAGTATATTTGAAGTCAAACTCCTATGTATTTTCTCATAGAACAAAGTTCTAAGCAAAGTTAGAATAGAAAGACAGTTGTAGGAGTCAGAAGGTAACACATCAGAGAGGACTTACTGAAAGCTAAATAGAAAGAACAATCTGAAGATTTTAGTCATCAGGAATATAAAAAGTAAAAACAGAATTAGATTTGTTAGCTAGAATGGTTAAATGTTAAGAGATAGACACTATCCAGTTTTGACTAAGAGAAGAAGTTACTGGGATTCATAGATTGCCAGTGTCAGTGCCAAATTTTACAAACACATTGGCAGTTTCCTATATGGTTAAGCATATACTTACCATGTGTCCAAGTTAATGTACTCCTAAATAAATTTTACTCCCAAGGTAATTTTGTTTAAATGTCAATAAAACAACATTTATACAGAAGTGCTCACAAAGCTTCCCTATTAATAGCCAAACACTAGAAACAACTCAAATGTTCAAAAAAAAAAGTGCAGTGCATAGCCATATTATTCAGCAATGAAATGTATTGCTAATATATGTGACAAAATAATCTCTGAAATATTATGTGAAAGAAATGTATTCACCAAGTGAAAGAAACTAAATCAGACACAAATGATAGCTTTGTAATTTCATGTATATAAAATTTTGGTACAGGCAAAATTAATCTACATTGAATATTAATCATATAATCATATGCTTAAAGTGGAAGTTTGGTGAATTTATTGCAAAAGAAACTTTTTTTGGTGATGGAAATTAATTTGATTGGTGTGGTGGTTACACAGTTTTAAACCTTTATTTAGACCTCTATACTTAAATGAATGCATGTTATTATACATAAATTATGGTTTAATATATTTAACTATCTAAGAAAGGCATATCAGATTTGAAAAACTTAATTTCTTCCCCTGAGTTATGGCTTCAACTTATACTAGGAAAGTAAATTATTTATCTGTACCTTGGTGAGGAAGAAGAATATGGTAAAGAATTCTCCAAATAAAATAGCACTCTTCAAAAATTCTTGGTAGCCAAAAACCATAATAAACTTATCTTTTAACCTACCAATGAAATAGGCAAAAAAAAGTGAGAAACAAGCAAATTGTTGAGAATTTTGATAGTTTAGTCCATGGAGTCTCATATCCTATATAATAAAAGGGTAATATGCAAATAGACCAAAAGGCATAACAACTGAACAACCAATCCAAGCTTAAAATGTTAATGATATGCTACAGCTGCTCAACTGCTCACTATGATGTGCACTGAACACCAGGGGGTAGATGCTCCGAACAGTAGGTTAGCTTGCTCCTGGGGTCAAGCCGATCGATTGGGACTGAGCGAGATGGGTCGGACACTCCCTGGAGCCTTCCTGCAGCCCCTCCCCGGCCCAGTTGTGTACCGGTGGGGCCCCTCAGCCTGGCCTGTACCCTCTCAAAATCTGGAACCCTCAGGGGATGTCAGAGAGCTTGTTTCAGCCTGATCCCACAGGCCACTCTTCTTGGGAGGGCACCAGAGTCAGGGGTCATGGAAGGGTGCCAGATGCAGGGCTCATGGCTACAGTAGCACAAACCTGTCCCCATTGGGACTGATTGGGTGTGAGCCCACGGCAGGTACAGTGGGGCCGGATGAGCGGGAGTGGCAGATAGGAGCTGCAGTTGGTGTTGGACTTGGTTTCAGCCCAGTCCCTGCAAGCCACCCAGAGGGACCCCACCCATGCACGAGTTCATGCACCAGGCCTCTAGTTTTACATATAATTAGAAATATTTATTAGAATTGGTTAGAGCTTAATAGAATGACTTGATAGAAAAAATATGTAATATGCAATGATTCCCATCCTAATATATAAAATCCCTGGGTCCATAACAACCCCTTACAACCAGAGGCAGACCAACCTGAAGTCCTGCAGTCAGCACTGTGTTGCTGTGGCAACCCAGCACTGTGGCTGAGGTGAGGTGACCCAGCACTTACTGCTGAGGGGGCTGCGAATCAGGCCCAGAGAGAGGCCTGAAGAGAGAAGCAGGGTCTTATCTGGAGCTTCGGTGGCAGCTGTAGATCAGCACTTGCCTCTCACTTTTTATCCATGCCTGGACAGCAGCTGTGCCTCCATTTCTCTCCAGGCCTCCACTATGCTGCTGATCACCCCTGCCTTTCTGATCACCTCTTTGCCAATCAGAACAGAATCTGGGTGCTATGAGGAGCAAATGGCTGCCTAGGAGGCGGAGCTTTTGATGTTGATTGGCATAGAAACTGACTAATCAGAACCAAATGTGGGTGCTGTAAAGAATCAATGGCTGTCTAGGAGGCAGAGCTTTTGATGTTGACTAGCATAGGAACTGACTAATCAGAACCAAATGTGGGTGCTGTGAGGAGTCAATCACTGCCTAGGAGGCAGAGCTTTTTACTCTGACTGGCATAGAAACTGACCAATCAGAACCAAATTGGCCAGCAGAGGAGAGCAGTTGGGAGTGAGATCAGGCTGGCAGGGGAGGGCTATTGTGGGCAAGATCAGGCCAGCAAGGCAGGGCAGTTAGGGGTGATCAGGTAGGCAGGCAGAGAGGTTAGGGGCAGAGGGGTTAGGGGCAATCAGGCAGGCAGGCAGAGGCAGTTAGGGGTGATCAGACAGGCAGGCAGGTGAGCAGTTAGGAGCTAGCCAGATTGTGAACGGGATGTCTGACTGCTGATTTAGGCCCGATCCCACAGGCGTCAGGCCTAAACTGGCTGTCAGACATCCCCCATGAGGTCCCCAATTAGAGAGGGTGCAGGTTGGGCTGAGGAACCCCTCCCCACCCCCCACCCCCCCACCCCCGCATGAATTTTGTGCACCAGGACACTAGTTCATTATAAATAAACAAGTAAATATTATTTTGAAAATGATAACACTCACAATTTCCCCCCAAACTAAAAATTACACAGAAGTAAATCAAATATTTGCTTGAAGATTAGGGAGAAAGGTATAAAATAAAAATGAAGATCTAAACATTACTCTGGTTTTGTCATGAACAGATTATCACTAATTTTGTTATTAACAATTCTAAATTTACGTTTTTTCTCAGCCATATAATTTTGCATTTAACCTGTCTTTGCAGTCTATTTTCTTTTTCTGAAAATGTTATTGGATACTCAGTATAGGAGTGTCTGAGTTTTGAAGTCACACCCAGCGGAGATGATTCGATTAGTGTCTTTTCATATCTCTTTCATATTTTCTACCACATTTCGTAAGCTCCCTGAGGGCAGAGACATTGGTCTTTGTTTGTTAGTTTTTTTGTGTGTGTGTGTGTGTGTGTCATCGCTAATTCATCCCAAGCTCCTGGAACAGTGGTTGGCTCACTGCAGGTGCCCAGTGCCTATTAGTTGAATGAAAAGATTACACAATGCTTCTTGTCTTCTTGGTGACTTTCCTAGTTACAGTCTTCTAAATGCAGAGCAATAAACCCAGATTGGCTGTTAAGAGCATAAACTCTGGTAGTAAGGAAGAATTTAGGCTCCCCCTGTCTGTTTAAAAATTACCGAGTGCTTTAGACATCTTATGTCTTTTAATTTCTTTAATTGCCAGAAGGGGATAATAAACGTTTGTTGTAATGATTAGGGTTAATGTATAACATGCTTAGGACATTGCCTGGCACGTAGTAAGGACTGTGGAAGCACCTCCTGCTAACGTGCTCATTTCCCAGGTAGCTCTCTCATGTCATTCAAGTAGACCACTTATTGCTTTTAAAATTTCAGTGACTATACTTTGTTTTCCTAATATGTTATTGTGACTCTAAATATTAAATGAACATTTAAAATATTTTAAAAGCTATTCAGGCATATAATTCTGGAAATGTGCACATATTATAATAATAAAGATGGATGAATTTGCCCCCCCAAAAAATACACATTATCTACAACTAAATTAAAAAAAACACATATTATCAGGATCCCCCAAATTTTTCCTTTTCTACATTTCGGCATTGCATAATAATTCATCACTGTATGTTTCCACAGTGAAAATATTCTGAATATATCATAATTTGTGTTCTATTGGTTGTCATTTAGGTAGTTTTCAGTTTTTTAACCAAAAGGTTTTATTTCATAAACTTCTATTTTTGAATCACTAATGAATTTTTTTCTTTACCTATTTAAAATTTAAATGCATTTATCTAAAATGTTTCCAAATTATTATATTGATCCTATTTTTTATTTTAATTATAGTTCTTTTGACTATTGAATTTGTTAATTTATTCATGTACCTTGTAGTTCTTATTTGTGAGCTTCTATTTTAAATATATATTTTCTAATGATTTATATGCTATAAAGATCATTAGGCCATATGGCATTAAATGAGATTTATATTAATGAATCAATTTGGATTTCTCAACCAACCAAGATATGTTATCCATTAACAACATGCAGAACAACTCATGCCCCAATCACCTATGCATGGCCATGCTTCTGCCCTCAGTCACAAGCAGCTTTCTATCATTAGCTACAAACTCAGGTAGGCAGGTGAAATATTCCAACACCTACCCATGTTCTCTCTTTCTAGCCCTCTAAGATGAATATGCAGTATGCACTCTTTTTTGAATTTAATATATTTTTATTGCTTTCAGAGAGGAAGGGAGGGGGAGAGAGAGATAGAAATATCAATGATGGGAGAGAATCATTGATTGGCTGCCTCCTGCACACACCCCCAACTGGGGATTGAGCTTGCAACCAGGGCATGTGCCCTTGAACAGAATCGAACCTGGGACCCTTCAGTCCGCAGCCTGACGCTCTATCCACTGAGCCAAACCAGCTAGGGCTGCAATATGCACTCTTAATCTCTTACCACCTCAAGACTGAATTTGATCCCATCTTCTTACTAGCACTGAGATCCTCCCCTGCCCTCAGCTTTCCGCATGCAGCGCTCTATGGAATGTCAGCCTGTGCTGCTTGTATTTTCTATTCTCGTCCATAGAGACATTTGTTTACAGAGGTGCATATTTAATTATTATTATTTTCACATTTTATATACTATATTTTGTTAGTTGGAAAAGAAGTTTTAATATTTTTATATCCACAATCTAAACTTCGAATATCTATATTAACTTTATAATTAAAAATATTTATTTTTATTTCCCCATTGCATGAGAACATCTTTGATTTCAACACAAAGATTTGCAAACAAAAGTAACTTCCCCGTGTAAACATCTATTACAATATATCCTAATGTAATTTCAAATTTTTATTTCTGTTTAAGTAGAATAATTTGATTTCTCCTCTTATTTATTTAACTTGTGTAAGAATTTTCACACATGCCAAGGATTAGGACATTGAATAAGAGGAAAAATAGTGATAACATTTGAATAAAGTGTTTCCCCCCCCACCCCCTCAAATATTTAACCCTTTATATTTGGCATATAAATAAATGCAATAATATTATTTCTCAGCTTTTTAAATTTATCCACATTATTCATTTATGAATTTATTAATTACAGAAGAAATTTATAATTCCTTTTAGGGACAATATAATTTGTGAAGAATCCTGTGTAATATCTAATTTCTAATTAGAGACAAAATTAAAATTGCCTAAGAGGTTTATAATTTCTTTGAAAGTGAAGACAATTAAAAGCTTTAATATATTATGTGGTATACTAATTAGGAACAGGACCATTAATTAAAATGAAGGTCATATAAATTTATTTGTCCTCATTTAATAAGATATATTTTATTTTTATCTTAAGGAATCAATTATAAATGATTAGGGATCTGTTTACAGACCACACAATAGCATTATTAGAGACACACACTATCATGCTTTTTATTTTTTTGGACAAGGTGTTTTTTAATTTAAAAAAAAAATTAATTTACATTTAATGTTATTTTGTATTAGTTTTAGGTGTACAGCATGGTGTTTAAGCAGTTGCATACTTGACAAAGTGTTCTCACCAATATTTCCAGTACACACCTGGCACCATACATAGTCATCACAATATTTTTGACTATCTTTTCTATGCAGTGCTTTATACCCCCATTACTACTCTGTAACCACCAATCTGTACTTCATCTCTACACCTTTTTCACCCAGTCCCCAACCCCACCCATCCCCACCCCTGCTGGCAACCACCAGTCTGTTCTCTGTATGTATTTCAGATTCCACAAATAAGTTAAATCCTATGGTATTTTTGTTTTTCTCTGACTTATTTTACTTAGCTTAATACCCTCTAGGTCCTTAAAATTTAAATCTATCTCTTTGGTTCTACCGCCCTCTTTTCTACCTCCCCCTATTTAATGACTACTTTATAGTAGTCACCATTTCTAGACATTGCACCTATTTCCTTATTTACCACATGCCATATAATTCATTTTTGCATTCACTCATCATATTAAACTCTTACTTTGCATCAGACCCTATACTATGCACTAGAATTACAGTAGCGAATAAAACAAAGTCTTCTCTTATTTTGGAGCTAAGCTTTAGTTGGCAAGAGTCAGAAAATAAATAAACAAATATTTGAGATAGAGATAAAGACTATGAGTAATAATAAATGAGGGCAAAGGGATAGCAATAAGATGGTGGTGCAGACCCAGGCAGTAGGCATGGGAAACCAGATAGAAGGCCATTCCAGACTTAGGTAATGGTTGACACCATGTGTTAAAGCTGGGCTGTGTTCACAAACCCATATAACTATGATGTGCTGTTTGTTACCAATACTCCAGGCACATTAAAAATACCTCACTAAACCCAGAGAAAAAGTGCCATAAGTAATTTATTGAATGTCAGTCCCTTGAAATACAACCCGTTAGTAAAGCAAAGCTGAGATTTTTATTTCATGGTAAATGAGTATGGACTCAATAAAAATCTTATTAGTATCTCTGAATGTGAAAGGCAAAATTAACATATTTATGAGATGTTGATTCTTATTTTAAGTTAGGTCATCTTTCTGTCTGTGGGCTTGCTTAGGATTGGTTAAGGATAACGATATAATAGTTGAGGGGAGTAGAAATAGCAAGGTGAGGGTATTGAAATAAGGTTTCGAAGAGCCTTGGAAAGTAAAAGGTTGGTTTCTATCATCTATTAAAAGCTGAACAGTCTTTTTTTAAAAGTTTTTGTGGAGTTCTTGAAATGAACAATAAAGTTACTGCAACTTGTATCTTTCCATGCAATAATTTTAAAGTGAGGTTGATTAAGACAATGGATTAACATAGAGTTCTGTTTTTTAAATGAAGAGCATCACATATTAAGACCATATAAAATAAAACACGTGGTGTATATTACTTTACATATTAATAGGAGCTGTATGGGTATAAATGGTTTGGGTTATCAGGGTCTCCTTATGTCTATTCTTAATTCTGAGGTCAAGCTAAACCATTAGTAGCTGAGGACAGAGCTTCACTGCTGCATAAAACGTCACGATCATGTTTCAAGTTCCCAGGGCTGATTGTTCCACAGTGTTAGGTCTTCCTGCTCTTTTTGTTGGGTGATTGTTTGTTGGATCGTTGGCTGGCACAGACTTGGCACAGCAGTATTTGTGGTTGAGAACACGTCTAACAAACACTGCAATGGAAACAAGAAGAGAGAGAAAGATGATTAGCACACCATGTCGTCCAGTTCTCAGTCAGGAGCCCAGAGTGACCACATTACACGGGGAGAACAGGCACCATCAGCGACATGAAAAACTTTCTTGGGATTGATGGAAACAGCAAGACAGGGATTTTAACAAAAGGATTCCTCAGAAAGGCTTAGGGATAAACAACGATTTAATGCTATCTGTAGCAGGGAGAGCAACATCCTGCCTGTGGGCCGAGAAATCATTTGGTCTGGCCCTGCCAAGGCAACTGCAGGTGGGACTCCAAAGTCAATACGTCTAGGAGCTTTTTTCATAGCAACATGAATTTATATTAAGTGAATTATATTAAATTTATATTAAGTGAATTACATTAAATGTATATTAAGTGAATTATGTTATAAATATCTAAATGACCCCTGGCAGAAAAAAGGTTCCCCACCCATGATCTGTATAGCATATAGATTGAAATTCGCTGTTTACTTAAAAATTTTGGTGAGAAGGTAGTAACTTTTTATGACACTGGTTAAAGATCGTAAGGAAGAGTTTATTAAAGAGAGATGACTGTAATGGAGATATTTAAGCAAGGGAGAGAGATGAGGCTTACATCTGCACACAATATGGACAAGTGAGGATTTATAGCTGAGGAGCAGGGTGAGGGTCTGTGGATGAAGAATTGCTACGAAGAAACATCATGGATAAGGAGAATTCCCCTAACCCAGCTTGACTGGATTCTTGCTGAAGACAGGCAAGAATGGTAAGATATCCAGGGGGAGGGATAAGGGATTTGATCAGATATGGAGGGTAATCAGATACCAAGGGTAGGAGTTTCTTAGTAAATCTCAGATGGCAGGATTCTTGCAAAAACTGGACTACATGAGCCAAGGACACGGGTCAAATTCATAGTCTAGTAGAAGCCAGATTAAAGTTTGGTCACAGGGTTTCTTTGTCAGCATGGTGGCGGGGCAGGTAGGGGTTTTAGTAATGAACAATGAACACATTAGCAACTTTTAAATCTTTCTTAAGAGTTTTCTGAAATAGTAGGTCACTTGAATAGTCAAGACGGGGGGGATAATAAAATTACGTTAGTGAAAACAGCCCAAAAAGGCATATAAATGAGCTGCATGGGAGTGGGTGATTTCCATTTTCAAAACTCATGTAAACACCAATTGGTGAGCCACATCAAGGGAAGTAAGAACTATTCCTCAGTAATCTGCAGGTTGGTTCCCTGGGGAGTCTGAAATGGCAGCTTCACAGGGAATGACTTGCCTATATGTCTGGTCTTCCCTTTGCTCCTTTCTTATTATTAATAACTAGCTAATTACAATGGTATCACCTTGACATAGACAAGGAAGGAAGACCATTATACTGGAGTTAACAGGGTAGTAACTGTGAGATGCAGAGAAAAAAGTGTCATATCTATGGTCAGTGAGGTATTATTAAATAATAGCAAAGTTGGGAATGGGCATTGAGTTTTTGGTTTGTCTGCTAGTATTCTTTCATTTATTCATTCTTCATCCTTAACTCAATTCTTTAATTTCACATTAAAGTTGTATTATGAACAAAGCACTGTTCATAAATAGGAAAAATTTAAAAAGATATGTTTTTCTCAAGAGAAACTTGCTTATATAGATGGTAAACTTTTAAATGTACTCTCTGATTATAAATTTTATTTCAGATTTCCAGGTTTTTTTTTTCAGCAATATAAGATTGTAATAAAAAATGGTCTATAAGCCCTGACCAGTTTGGCTCAGTGGATAGAGCATCAGCCTGTGGACTCAAGGGTCCCGGGTTCGATTCCGGCCAAGGGCATGTACCTTGGTTGTGGGCACATACCCAGTAGGGAGGGTGCAGGAGGCAGCTGATTGATGTTTCTCTCTCATCGATGTTTCTAACTCTCTATCTCTCTCCCTTCCTCTCTATAAAAAAATCAATAAAATGTATATTAAAGAAAAAATTTTAAAAAAAGGTCTATAAAGAGTTTTATGGTTTCTCCCCCCCCCCCCCCCGCCCCCTCGCCAAGGATGTTAAGCTCCTTTTGTAGAAGAAGCCAGCTAAGGTCCTAATCATTATTATTATTCTAGCACTTGTAGGTGGATACATGATTAAACTTTTATTTTAATTTGCAGCCTCTACAACTCTTTCAGGTTAATCCCTTAGGTTGATACTACCCCTGTCAATATAAATGAGAAAGATGCAAGATTTGGGTTTTGCCATGCAAATGAGTACCATAAGCTTCTCACCTTGCTTCAGAATCTATGAATCTTAGCTATCAGAATACTGTTTACTGAAACAAAGTAAGTGTATTGTGGCATCTCTTAATGTAGGGATGCTAAATCAAGTTAGATAAGGTGTGTGACATGGCTATTTGTACATGACATAAAATATGCACCCATTACTTGAATCTAAGGGAGTTAGAAGAACAAGCCTAAGAGCAAAGGAATTATGCTAAATTGGAACTATGGTCTATCAGGCATACCAGTGGGTAACCAACAGAATTTTTAAATACTTTTAGGAGAATAAGTTTGTCCTTCCTTAGTGTGAACAGGACATCGGATGGATGGAGGCATCATGTATGGAGGGAAATCATCATGAAGGGTCAGACACAGTGGGCTGGACTTTCTCATGAGCTATTCTGGTTATTTCTCACAACCATTTTTTTGTAGAGCATTTTATTATAACTATTTAACAGATGAGGAAAGTAAAGCTCAGAGAATTGAAAAAACTACCCAAGCTTTCAAAGTTAATTAGTGGAAGAACAAAGATTCAAATCAATTTGTATTTTTCACCCAGGAATTTTCCAGTTTCCTCTCTAAAATCCATTTTATCAAGAATGTTGTCCATCCATTATGGCGCACTTGGTTGAGTGCTGTCCCATGCACCAAGAGGTCCCCTGTTCGATTCCCAGTCAGGGTACATGGAGGGAGGGGGCATGCAAGAGGTAATTGATCAATGTTTCTCTCTCTCTCCCTCCCTCTCTCCTCCCTTCTCTCTCTAAAATCAATAAAAATATTTTTAAAAAACCAACAATGTTCTTTCCCATCATAGTAATGCTTAATGTTTTTATTGATTTCAGAAAGAGGAAGGGAGAGAGCAAGAGAGAGAGATAGAAAAATCAAAGATGAGAGAGAATCATTGATCAGCTGCCTCCTGCATACCCCCTACTGGGGACTGAGCCAGCAACCCATGCATGTTCCCTGACTGGGAATTGAACTGTGATCTCCTGGTTCATGGGTCAATACTCAAACACTGAGCCACACTGGCCAGGCAGGAAATTTCTTTTTAAGACTTAATTAAAAATTCAATTACTTTGTTATAGGATGATTCCGATTATCTATTTTATCTTGGTTCAGTGTTAGTAGTGTTTTGTTTTTACAAAGTTGGCTTATTTCTCTAAGTTGGAACTTAAAGATGTTACTAGTCTGGTCATGGAAAACATAAATGACATCACTTTCACCTTTTGTTATTCCACTATGACTCACTCAGGTCCTCTCCCGGTTATTATCTGTCCGTGTTACACACCCATGAATTCTTTGTAATACATCTTTCAGCTTATATTAACTTCTCTTATTGCTAGCCTGCCATAGCATGTGGAGTTCCCAATAAATAATTTAGAACTTGATATTCATGACTCTGTGCTATTTAAAAATATGTATTGTTGTGGGGGTGGATGTATTATAGGTAATGAGAACAGGACCAGGACTTAGACCCATGGGGTCAGACGGGACCTGGGTTCAGCAAGGTTGGTGCTTGAGTCCTGGCTAGGAAATAATTTAGAGCCAAGGCTCAAACTGTAAGAGTACATTTATTTATAAAATCACAGAGGTAGAAGAAGTAATTTGTAAACTAGTTTTAGAGGTCAAGGAAGGGCCCTTGGAGCTTGGGAGTGAGAAAGCTAATAGTAGTGCCCGGGGGTGGGGGAGGGAAGGGAAGGGAAAGGTGTGGGGTGCTCACAGGAGGGAGAGCCCAATGGGTCCTCCATCCTAAGGGTTTTAAGGTTAGAGAGTTTAGGGGAGGTCCCAGGAGAAGATCTCAATAGAATATTTAGCAGTTTTCCAGATGTGTCCTTTCAGGGTATAGGTCTCCAGTGATTGGTTAGTACCAGGGCAGGGGGTCATTCTTCAATGCAGCTGGTCCTGAGGTCAGCCCTGGGGTCACTTGTCTGGCTTTGTGCTTTTCTGGACCAGGAGCTAAAATACAACTGAGGCCTAGATGTTATCTCTAGGGGTTAAAGATCAGGGGTCCAAACCACGTGACTGGTGATATGCTAGATCACCCAGGAAGTGAAGTCCCACCCTACAATTGTCCTTTGCTAGGCACTGAGGACTTTCTGCTCTGGTGACCTACGTACATGGCCCGTCATCCTTGCTCTGCTCATGTCTGTCTAACTGCCCACCACAGATGGACCTTTTTAATATAGATGGTGGGTAAATTGAGTCAGGTTGAGTACGGAGTTTTTTGAGGACCTATTCTGTGCAGAATGATACAAGAATTTTACTGAGTGATAGTGTTAACTTTATCTTTAGAGAAATACATACTTGCAGTTCAGTTTATTGCCTTACCTAGGATAGACAAAATCTCTTGAGCCTCATTTTTCTATCGTGGGGGAGAAAGAAACTTTCTTCTAACTTAAAATTATTCTGGCTGGTCTGATATTCAAATAGACATGAGGCAGATTAGCCAGAAGGAAATAAATTGAACACATTCGTGTTTGGGAACCCCACATACTTGAGTCTGGGACTCCCCATGAACAAGACCTTCAGAGACAGAAAGGAATCTTGGGCATGTAAGACATTTAATCTAGGGATGCGATAAGGTGCCTTGGCAGCTTCAAAGGGTCCTTGTGAATGATAATAAGAACAGATGTTTAATAAATACAAGTTTGTCCTGTCTGACAGATAGGTCAACTGACGTTATCTTACTAGTCTCCCATTATGGGCAGGCCTCCTAATTCAAGTTCTTGCAGGTACTCTAAGGGGGCAGGGGAAGACGGGACTTTCTCAGTTAAACTTGTCCTTATCTCAAAACAGTCCATATCTTGGGCTGACTAGGTCTGAACTCCCACACTATATAAAAATGAGATGAAAAATTACTGCCACTCAGAGGCCCAGAGTTGTCTTTAAACTTGCATAATCCTGTGCATGTGAAACTTTGGACCACACAAATGGTTCTCAGTATTAGGTTATTTTCTCTCATTTGTTAACATGTGGTTCTTTTGTTCAACTTTCTCCCCTATGTTAGCCTTTGTTCTAGGCAAAGGTGAATAAGTATTGTCTTTTCGTTGTTGTTTTTACTTTTCCCTTTAGTTCTATACAGTATTGGATTATTGATTTTCTCCTTTCATTCATAAAATTTCCAGAAAGTTCACATCAAAAGCGCTCACTGTGTTTCTGGCCGGAGCTGGGCCAGAAATATGTGGGAGGCAGGAAAAGGTGATGAGGCTTAGGTTCTGCTCTTCCTGCTGTTTTTCCCTTTAATATTTCTGTCTTTGAACGGATTCGCATGATTCACCTCATTTGCACTCTCTGTTCTCTTTGCCCTCTTTTCATCTATTTGTTTAGGTAACGCAGACGTTTCCTAAGGCAGCCCAAACTTTCCACAGCTTTCTCTCAGCATGTGCCCTGTGTTTGTGAAGGGGCAAGACTACTTTGAGTCTCAAAAATAAAGTGGTGCAGCCCTGGCCAGTGTTTCTAAGTGTTAAAGCATCTACCCTTTGACCAAACGGTCCTGGGGTTCAGTTACTGTCATGGGCACATACCTGGGATGCAGGTTCGATTCCTAGCCCTGGTTGGGTTGCATATGGGAGGCAGTCAACCAATGGATGTGTGTGTGTGTGTGTGTGTGTGTGTGTGTCTTCTCCCTCCCTCCCTTCCACTCTCTCTAAAAAATCAATGGGAAAAATATCCTCTGGTGAGGATTAACAGAAAAAAAAAATGAAGTGATACAAATCAGATGGCAATTATCATATATGGATCCCAGTCTTATTTAGAGGCATCAGACTGTTTACTGGCCTTTCTTCAAAGCCAGCTGAGTGGTAACCAACATAGTTCAATGGCATGTTGTCTTAGCTACATCGTACCAAAGCTTCCCCACTTTTACACAAAGTCAGATATAAAGGATTGCGATTTTTGTTCTTGGTTTTCAATTTTTGGAGACCCTTCATTATTAAGCTCTGGAAATTGAGAAGACACAAAGTAAGAAAAAAGAAGTTGGCTGGAAGATGGGGATGGGACTCAAAAAATTGGACAGAGAAACTGAAGAAATGAAAAATATATCTGCATGTGACTTTAAACTTTTCAGTCTAATTATTATTACACTTGACTATCCCAGAAGCCGTCACCCCCATCACAAGCAGAGACTACACGTTCTTAAGCACACTTGGCATGTGCACTGGAACAGGAAAACTTTGTCTTACATGGAAGCCCAGGGCTCACTGTCTGACACATGGCCACGGATACTCTGTTCTTTTTCTACTGTTGTGTTCCCAGTAGCGAATCTGGTCATTAATAGGTGTTCAGAAATTATGATTGAATGATTGACTCAGTGATTCAGAAGAATGTATTACCATATTAAACATTGATGTTAAACCACAATATGCTTTATGATTTTTATGTGTGTTAGAAAAGTTCATACACACAAAAAAATCAGAGTTTATTTACAGTACCTTGATAAAAAAAAGATTGTGTTAGTCAGAAGGAACTGCTTTGAAGCTCTTTTATTTTACATAGAAGTCACAGAGAATAGCAATGGAACCTAGAAAAGTCAGGAAGCTCTTTATTAGTTTCTTTGATCACTTAAGATATTTACTCTTTCTTGCTCTCCCGCACTGTCCGGTATCTCCAGCAGCATCGAGTGAAGGAAATTTACTCTCACCTGCTGTGTGCCCCCCTCCTTTACCTAAACCGCAGCGAGTCCACAGATTGTACACACATCCTTTAAAATGGCCCCCTGCTGACCCAACACACTGACTTACAGCCTCTCTTAGGAGCATAGTGGCTCTCCTACTGGGATGCCTAGCGTGCCACATATGAACCACAAAGACTGAAGTGGCCCATCACAATGCACAGTGAATTATTTATACAATGACCAAATATGCTCACTTAGCCCATATAAAGTCTCTGAAAAACATGCAGTCTCTCCTACTCAAGTTATCTTTCAAATCTAGAAATGAGGTAAAAATGTCAATTTGCATACTGTTGAAATTTCTGTCTTACTGTTGTTTTAAGCTACTTAATGATTCCAAAATCATAGATCACATGTGAACAATTATATGCAGAAAAACTAAGGAAAACAAGTAATGTTCAGTGTTATAGTTAAAAATGAAATGTAGAAGTTGATAGACACCAGCTTAATTTTTTATTCATTTGCTTTTAAAAAGATTGTCTGTTTCTAGAGAAATGAACAGTATCATTAGAATAGCATCCCACTGGGAGAGTAACCAGCTAGGATGGAAAGGCCGTGGCCAAGCAGTCCTTAGATCTGATGATGCAGAGAAATGGAACCCAGCGTTAGGTAACATGATACAGCAGGGAATCCTTTATGTAGTATTAATGTAGATACTTGAGTGCTAATATAGCAACTCCCCTAGAAAAGAGGTTTAAAAGGCAGAAGCTTCAGTTCTGAGCTTTTCATCATAGTAGGTTCCTTAATTAGTGTTAAGTGTATTGGGTACCCATTCATGAAGCACTGAGACCTCGGAGCATTTTGTTCATTAACTGGCTTCTTTATCTGGTCTATGTATTTTTCCTGCATGTGTGTCAGTTTGGTAGTAAAGTGAAGCAATCTGGAACCACGTTTGTTATTCCAACCAATCTGTGATTAGAGACCAGGCTGTGGCCGGGCAGAACTTGCTTTTGCTAACCCCATTGGTTTACTTCCTGTGTGACTTAAGTGATGCCACTTCTAACTCCCCAAAGTCAGTTTCCTCACTTTTGAAATAGGCATATTATCTTTCTACCTTTGCCACATGATATGTGTGTTACAGAAGATGATGCATATTAAAGTACTTGGAAAAAAACAAAATAGTATATACATATTAGTATGAATTTTTGTATGTTGGTGTACTTGGTACTAGTGAAGGTTGCCTTGAAATTTTGCTTTAAAGACCCTTAAAAACAAATAAAAATACCAAAGGATATATAATCAAATATATAGAGGGAACAGAAAAAAAAAGCAATGTAGTATATTTTCTGTTGCTAGATAATAAATTGCCTCAAATTAAGCAGCTTTTAACTATAGACATTTATTTTCTCAGTGCCTGTGGGTTAGCTTGAGACATGGCTTAGCTGGGTCCTATGCTTAGAATATCACAAGGCTGTAAAGAAGGTGTTGGCTAGAGATGTTGTTTTATCTGAGGCTCAACACATGAAAGATATCCCAACCTCACTCAAGTAATTGGCAGAATTCATTTCCCTTTGGTTGTAGAACTGTGGGCTTCAGGTTGTTGCTGGCTGTCATCCATAGGCTGCCTCCAGCTCCCAGAAGCAGCCTGAAGTTTCTTGCCAAATGAGTCTCCCATCTTGGGAAGCCACCATATGGCAGTTTACATCTTCAAAACCAACAAGGGAGAGAGATGCTCCAGAACAATGTGTTTATACCTTATGTGATATAATAACATCATCAAGTCAAGTAATCACTTACATGCTATCATCTTAGTTGCAGTCTATTGACTAGAAGCACGGTATTACACAAGAGTGGAGGGAATCACACAGAAATAATGAGGGCAATTTAAGAGTCTGTCCACCACACATGGGGTGGCTTGGAGGTTCACTGTATGTTGCCCATTGTCTCTGGGGATCTTTCCATAAAAACAACATATGAATGGTGATATCCTTCCTTACTAACAAAGACCTTTGATTATATTGATTGTCACATTCTGATGTGATCCAAGATAAATTAATTTATATAAAAATAATGCTCCATCACAGTGTTCAAGCATACATGCTCATATATATATATCTCATACCAGGACACACCTCAAATTAAAAAAAAATTCTGGGACACAGCCAGTGTGGCTCAGTGGACTGAGCATGGTCTCATGCACTAGGAAGTCCCCTTTTTGATACCCAGTCAAAGCACATGCCTGGGTTATGGGCTCAATCTTCAGTAGTGGGGGTGTAGAAGGAAGCAGATCCACGTTTCTCTCCCATCAATGTTTCTATCTCTAACACTCTCTCCCTTTCCCTTTCTCTCTCTCAAAATGGAAAAATAAATAAAAATCACAGGAGGGAGACATTTTATTGCTCTTTTATTTTCAATAATAAATTAATTATCTATTAGTTGCCTGATACAAGCTTTAGCCAAATATTACACTTATTAAAAAACAAAACAAGCTTTTGTATTTCCACAAAAAAATATTTTCACTGAGAAAACTATTGGTATTTTCAACCAGATTTAATGCTGACTTCTTTATGTCAATAATCTAAACAGACAGTCTTAGTTGAAAAATATTTTTCTTGATTATAGATATACTAGCAGAAGGACAAGTTATCACTTTGAGGTGGAAATAATTATGGTTTTAGGAGAAGGCAATATCAGAAGAGGGAAATGAAAGTAGAGTGGAATGAGCAAGTGAAGTATGGAATATGAAGAAAGACAAGAGCGCAGTAGATCTGGGTGTCAACTTCATGAATATTGTATTATTTAATTCTCAAAATAACGCCATAATTTATCTTTTCTGTTTTCATCCAACATCATTAGTGAAGTAGGCAGGTATTGATGAGTGAGGAATCAAAGGTTGATTTGTGAGACTCAATGCTCACTTTTTTTTTTTTTATCCCAATGTATCTTGCACTGTGATTCTGAAACCACCCATATCAAAACTACTTCTGCAATATGTCGAAATGCAAATTTCTGATACCCACTCCAGATCTGCAGATGAGAATCCCTAAGGTGGCAGTCCAGAAATCTGCATTTTAACCCAGTACCTCAAATAAGTTTTATGCCCATTGAGATCAGAGACATAGTGTTCCATATTAAACTCGTTGATTTAGAGAAAAGAAATCTAAGCTCAATTCTTAAACTTTTACAGTTTTGTTGTGAATTAGGCAAGCCAAATAGCCCCTTGCCCTTACTTTTCAGCATTTTCAATATGCCCTTACAATGCCTTCTGACCTCCATTGTGTTTGTGGAGGGGTCAGCAGTTAATCTTATTTTGCTTCTATTGTACATGATGAGTTGTTTTGTTCTTGCAGCTTTCAG
This sequence comes from Myotis nattereri, assembly GCF_964212035.1. Taxonomy (NCBI): domain Eukaryota; kingdom Metazoa; phylum Chordata; class Mammalia; order Chiroptera; family Vespertilionidae; genus Myotis; species Myotis nattereri. The sequence goes on along the minus strand of NC_138084.1, from coordinate 63,193,400 downwards.
GATGTTTTCTGTCTTTGCTTTCATCATTTTTATATGATTTGTGTAAGGATGGATCATTTTCCATCTATTTTACTTGGAGGTCATTGAACTTCTTGGATGTGTAGATAAATGTTTTTCAGCAAATGGTGGGAGTTTTCAGCCATTATTTTCTTGAATATTTTTTCTCTCTTACTTTTCCTGGTACTACCACTATTTGTATATCGATGTGCCTAAAGGTTACCAACATTTTTCTGAGTCTCTCTTCACTTTTGTCATTCTATTTTATCTTTGTTCTTCAGATTGTATTTATCATGGATGTATCTTAATGTACACTTATTTTTTTCCTTCCACCACTTCAGAACTACACTAAAACCCTTCTAGTAGATTTTTCATTTCAATTATCACACTTTTCAGTTCTAGAATTTCCCTTAGATTCTTTTTTATGAATTCTGCATCTTGATTAATATTCTCTATTTGATTATACACTGTCTTTATGCAGTGGTTGACTTCTTTAGCCATAGTTGACCACATTTATAATGGCTACTTTGAAGTTCCTCTGTTTAGTCTGACATCTAGTTCCTCTCATAGGCATTTTTGTTGTATTTTTATTTATCTTGTGCATGGGTCACATGTTCCTGCTTCTCTGCATGTCTCATTATTTAATTGAAAATAGAACATTTAATTAATATATTGGTAAATCTCTGAATAACTCCCTTCTCCCTCTGCAGGGCTAGTTTTTGTTGTTTGTTTGCTGTTTAGTGACTTTGCTAGACTATTTTATTTTATTTTATTTTTTTAAATATATTTTATTGATTTTCCACAGAGAGGAAGGGAGAGGGATAGAGAGCTAGAAACATGGATGAGAGAGAAACATCGATCAGCTGCCTCCTGCACATCTCCTACTGGGGATGTGCCCATAACCAAGGTACATGCCCTTGACCGGAATCAAACCCGGGACCTTTCAGTCCACATGCCGACGCTCTATCCACTGAGCCAAACCGGTTTCAGCTAGATTATTTTAATGAAGTATACCCTTCCCATATTGTGAAGCCTTTGGCGTCACTCATCAGAGGGCTCAGCCTTGGGTATGTGAACAATTACCCTGGGTTTCAGCAGCATTCTCTTTGACTGTCTCTCTCCTGGGTCTCTCTCTTTAGGCTATCTGCACAATTTGGTATAGCAGCCCACATGTAAGCTCTACTAATGATCAGCCTAATGTTCTATTGTTTCTGAGAATGTGCTGGAGGATACATTTCTCAGCTCTCTGATCCAACTAAATTTGAGCAAAAGCAATTTTTGAGGTCATTCTTTGAGAATTTTTCTGTGTCCAGCATGTTTCTCCTTAGCTGTCTCTTTCTCTGTTTCACTCTGATGAACTAGTCTGACTGTGGTTTAGCTTTTTGCTCTTAATTAAGAATAGCTATTATTTTTGAGAGTGCTTATATGATTCCTCTTCCTCGCACTCTATTTCTTATAAAATCAGTTCCTTTGGGGAGAGTTTTGAAGTACTCTTGTATAGACTTCCACTCCCCCTGGAATAATTTCTGAGTTATTTCTTGATAATAACTTTGAGTTCTGTGCAGGGCAGTAGCCTCTAGTCAACTTACTCCTGGGTAGAACCTCCACTCTAAGAGTAACCTGAGGAGAAAGTTATCAAGGCTTCATTATTCTCACCTTGCCTCACCTGGGTAGAGCCTTGATCCTATGGGTAGTAGTTGGGAGGTAGAAGGAAGCTTAAACCTCTTAACTGTAATCTTCAACTTGGAGTTGGAAGGGATGAGAAATACTGTCATCTTGCTCCTCTTGGTGGTATCTATATATATAAAAGCCTAAGTGACCGTTATGACCAGACGACTGGCTGGTAGCTATGACGTGCACTGACCACCAGGAGAGAGACGCTCAACACAGGAGCTGCTCCCTACTGGTCAGTGCGCTCCCACAGCCAATTTCCCAAGGTCCCTCCGCCTGGCTGACCGTCCCAATTTGGACTGGGCGAGATGGCCCCAATGGGCCCCGATCACTGGCCAGGCCGAGGGACCCCACCCGTGCACGAATTTGTGCACTGAGCCTCTAGTATAGGATAAGCCTTAATTGAGAATTGATTGGAAAGAAAGGCAAGTCCCTTGGCCACACCCACCCAGTGCCTGGGTGCGGCTTCAGGTAAGCTGAGCTGTGCGTGACAGGAGAGAGGGTCATGGCTCAAATGTCAAAGGATCGTATTCTCCTTACTTGAGTTTTGGTATATTTTCTTGAATAGATATTTATTTGCTGCATGTCCTTGGGACAATTTTGAGAGAAATGAAGTGGTTGATTTTTTAAAATAATTTGAACTAGCTTTGCTGGTTTTGCTGGGGAATGGGCCTGTGATGCTCCTTATACTGACATCCTGCAAGTGAATCTCCTAATCTTAATTTTCACCATTTATAAAATGAAGAAACAAGATTAAATATGAAAATGTGTGCTAAAGATTTTATAAATAAAATATGTGGTAATATATATTTATTTATGGTAAAAAGATATCTGGAAAACATTTATAAAAGGCAAATATTAGTTTTCTTCTTAATGTGAGTTTGAGTCAGGGTTTAGAAAGAATAATGAAGTGACGGCTCATAAGGAAGGGGAATTTAAAAGTAAGATTACATACCCTTTTATTGTTTCTAACCAGGATAAAATGGAATTGATCGAGTACTTTTTGACCATTTTGTGAAGGTTGAAATAGAAACATTTGAATACATGTTGCCATGAAAAGAATTGTTTTTAAAATTTTTGTATGAGGTTGTTTTATAGAGGGAACATTTTATATTTAGCACATTAAAACTGCACAAAATGTACTGTAGGATTTTATTTTATAGTCCTATTAATTGAATTGGAGATACAGAAGTTATCTTTATTAGAGATACATATTAAAGGAGTTATGGCTCCTCTTCCTAAGCCTTAGGAGTACCCTAATTAAGTTAATAACAATGTACCTACCTATATAGTTTAAGTTTAAAAAATTTGGCTCTCAAAAGAAATTTCAATCATTGTACTGTTGATATTTGGCTCTGTTGACTAATAAGTTTTCCAGCCCCTGGGTAGGTCCTTGCAGCCACGGTGGCTGCCTCAGCCCTCGCAGCCCCAGCTTTGTCAGGAAAGTCTTCCAGAAGGAGGTCCATAAGGTCCTTCGGCTGTACAACCTAATTAGCATATTATGCTTTTATTATTATAGATAGGCCTCACTCACTAATACATGGATGCAAGTTCTATATAAAGTGCTTTCATTTTTAAAAATGACAATTTTTTTTAAATGAGCACAGTACAAACTACTTACATAGTTTTCATTTACTTATTATTTGGTCTGAAATGCCTGTCAAAGAAATTAGCTCATGCTAGTTTAAAAACCTAAGATTAACATATAATTTGTTATCTAAACTAAGACATTTTGAGAGTAAAAATAGGTACTATTAATAATTATACAAAAATACAGATGTATGTTGGGCAAAATAGGCCATTGAATTATATGGATACTCTAAACTTACTTGACAAAGGAGGACAGTGTATATAGTATGAACCTTCCTCAAAAAATTAAATAAAATTATTAATGTGAACCAAAAATATATTCCAATTTGAATCTCTCCTCTTTCCCTTCTTCCCTCTCTCCCTCTAATAAATTTCTAAATCGGTCCTAGGAATATGAAGTGAATTACTTGCTCAAAGCCATATAGCTCACAAGCAATCCAGGATCATAATTTGCATATCTTGATGACTGGTACGGTTTTCTTTCCATTCAGTGAATTACAGTGAATTTGAAAACATTAATATCCATTTATGAATCCAGTTTTATAAAAACAGCAGTTACATATTTTAGCTAAGTGATAGCCTGAAAGATATGCCAATTTTGTCTGCCAATAATTGAAGCACATACTCTTTAACTATATAAAATATACTGTAAAGCTTTTATAATAAAAAAATTGGCATGATGTAAGAACATAAAAAAAAGAAAACGTCAATCTCAGCACCAGAAGTTATTTCTGTCAGTGGACACATTAGGGAAATTAGTGTAATATAAATATGTAAGTGAAAATAGTTGATTTTTTTTATACGTTTTATTGATTTTTACAGAGAGGAAGGGAGAGGGACAGAGAGTTAGGAACATCGATGAGAGAGAAACACCGATCAGCTGCCTCCTGCACACTCCCCATTGGGGATGTGCTCTCAACCAAGGTACATGCCCTTGACCGGAATCGAACCCGGGGCCCTTGAGCCCGCAGGCTGACGCTCTATCCACCCAGCCAAACCAGTTAGGGCGAAAATAGTTTATTTTTATATGACCTCATGGATATTTGCTGTTTCTATATCTTATAGTTTTATAATAAACTGCTTAAAATTTGCTTATCTAGGGGTATGCTTTAATATAAGCAAAGAAGTGTTTTTTTATTAATTGTCAATACAGTATACTTAGAATTCTACTAACATTAATTAAAATATTTCCAACACAGACCTTTGTTTGGGGATGAATTCCATTTGATACATTTCTCAGAAATTGTCCTGACAAACCATTCGTGTACAAGCCTGAAAACCCTTTCTTTCTACAAAAAGAATTTGCCTGAAGGGCTTCTTTTACAGACTGTCTGTGGTATCTTCATTGGTACTGACAGTCTTCTCTTTGTAACTCTGAAGGACTGAGGACAGTACCAGCCAACCACACTGTAATCTGGACATCAAGTGAATAGTATGGCTCTTAAATAACTTATAGAAAGAAGAGCTTTGTCTATAAACTGATTCATCTCCACAATTTCAAGAATTAGACTTGAGTCTAAATTACATCTCCTATGAGAGTGCCACATTCATTTTATGACTGACTTTGATACACTAAGTACCTGGTACTGTAACAATAACTGAGAATCTAAATTATATACCTATTACATGGGAAGTGGGTTAAGCATACACACAAACACACATACACAAACACACTCACTTGTCTCCATGAGGAAAGCAATTTAATGACATGATCTGAAATAAAGCTAAATTACGCAAAGTAAATTTTTTAAAATATATTTTATTGATTTTTTAAAAAGAGGAAGGGAGATGGATAGAGAGTTAGAAATATCCATGAGAGAGAAACATTGATCAGCTGCCTCCTGCACACCCCCTACTGGGGGTGTGCCCCCAACCAAGGCACATGCCCTTGACCGGAATCGAACCTGGGACTCTTCAACCACAGGCCAACGCTCTAGCCACTGAGCCAAACTGGTCAGGGTGAAAAGTAAATTTTTTTGCAAGAGCTTGTACAATATTGAGTTTGATTGATTAAATTATTCCTTAATGGCTAGGTATAGATAAATATATTATTAAATAGTTCAAAAGGATAAATCATCAAATCATAGCATCTATTATCTGTATATCCCTAACCCATTAAAGCACAAAAAAATTGGTTTTCATTCAAGTGACTGATTTTCATGAACAAAAATAGTCTTTTAAATAGCTTTATTACTTGTAAAATTGGAAAAATACACTTACAGGCAAGACTGGCCTGTATTCTAGTATTTCTTAAGAAGAACAATGAAATAGTGAAACTATTGATCAAAAAGAGTACTGATAGTGCAGATGGTGTGGCTCAGTGTTTGAGTATCAACCTATTAACCTGGTGATCATGGTTCATTTCCTGGTCAGGACACATGCCTGCGAGGGCAGGAGGCAGCTGATCAATGATTCTCTCTCATCATTGATGTTTTTATCTCTCTCTCCCTCTCCCCTCCTCTCTGAAATCAATAAAAATATTTTTTAAAAGTACTGTTAGCCGATGTTTTTCACCAAATCACCAAATAACAATACGCAAGAGTTTCACAACTCACCTACAGAAGAGTTAATCAATATATATTTTGGAAAATGTGTTCCTTTTTTTGTAAAATAGTTTATAGAGGGTTTACTCTGTCTCAAGGACTCTGTAAGTCACTGTCAATTACTGTGTGCCTAAAAAGAAACTGGTATATACTGGCTTGTTAGTATCAACAATGAAAATATATACATTAAACTTCTCCGCCTTTTCTCCTTTAGTCCCTATTTCTCAAAATACCACTTGTCTCCATCATTTCTTCAGTTTATCTCCCACACAGTGCAGTTTTGGTCCTCTGAGCCCCTGTTGTCTTCCTTCTTTAAACATGCTTATTTTTCTTAGAGTCATGAATCAACCTTTGAATCTGAGACTGGATTTTCAAAGCATAGCTGCAGTTTCAGTTTTAAAATCGCCAGCAAGGAAGTTGAATGAGACACTAAGCTCACTGCCTGAAGCTCAATGATCCCTGAATGAGAAATAAGGTCCTACATCCTCCCTTTCCTTGTACGGCACTGGATACTCATGAAAGGAGGATTTTTTTTTTTAAAAAAAGAGAGACATATGGTCAGTCCTTAAAAAGCTTGTAATCTAAAGAGGAATCCAATCACTATGAATTTTTTAAACTCCTAATGAGGTTAAAAATTCAGCCTACAGAAAAAATATATTTGTGTATTATTTTTTCAAGTTCTATTGAGAAACAGTTGATATACAACACTGTATAAAGTTAAAGCATACAGTATGATGGTTTGATTTACATGAATTTTGAAATGACTTTCACAATAAGTCCAGCTAATAGCCATCATCTCCTATTGATACAATTAAAAAAAAAAAAGGAAAACCATTTTCTTTCGTATGGTGAAACTCAGGATTTACTCTCTCACAACTTCTCTATATTTCATATACAGCAGTGTTAGTTTTACTCATTATGCTATACATCACAATCCTTGTACTTAATTATCTTAAAGCTGAAAGTGTGGACCTTTGACCACATTCCTCCCCCCCCCTCCCTTCCCCCGTCTTCTGGTATCTGCAGTCTGATCTATTTTTTTCTGAGTTTGATTTTAGATTCTGTGTGTAAGTGAGATCATACAGTATTTGTTTCTCTCTGTCTGACTGATTTCACTTAGCATAATGCCCCTTCAAGTTGCTGCAAGTGGCAAGATTTCTTTTTTTCTCCTTGCTCTAGGATATGTTTATTGATTGAGAGAGAGAGAGACGAGAGAGAGAGAGAGAGAGAGAGAGAGAGAGAGAGAGAGAGAGAACAAGCAATGTGAGAGAGAAACCTCAATTGGTTCCCTCCTGTACACGCCCCAACCAGAAATCAAACCCAAGACCTAGGTATGTGCCCTGACTGGGAGTTGAACCCACAGCCTTTGGTCTATGGGACTATGCTCCAACCAACTGAGCCACCCAGCCAAGGCTCTCTCTCTCTCTCTCTCTCTCTCTCTCTCTCTCTCTCTATCTCTATCTCTGAGTGGCCAGATTATTATGACCGGCCAGATTATTATGACCACCCCATCAGTACAATGAAGTGAATTAGTTATGCAAATAATAATAATAAAACCTTGAGAGTATTTGCTTTGGAAGTTTTCAATATTCAGTATTTTTGGAAGTGTCAATGAAGTACTGATGAGGTGGTCATAATAATCTGGCTGGTCATAATCTGGCCACTCAATGTATATATATGTATGTGTGTGTATATATATATATATATGTGTGTGTGTGTGTGTGTGTGTGTGTATGTGTATACACACATATATACACATATATATGTGTATATATATATATAATTTTTGAAAGAGTTTGAGAAGAATTGATATCAGTTCTTTAAATGTTTGGTAAAATTCACCACTGAAGTAATCTGGTCCTGGGCTTTGTTGGGACAGTTTTGGTCACTGATTAATCACCCTGATTATACTTGGTCTGTTCAGAGTTTCTACTTCCTGTTTGAGCTTTCGTAAGTTGTATATTTCTAAGAATTTTTTCTATTTCTCTAGGTCACCCAGCTTGTTGGCGTATAGTTCATAATAGCATCATATGATCTTTTGTATTTTTGTGGTATTTATTGTAATGTCTCTTTTCAAATTTATAATTTCATTTACTTGGATATTTTCTCTTTTATTTTCCTGGTTAGTCTAGCTATGTCAATTTTGTTTATCTTTCCAGAGAACTAACTATTGGTTTGCTTAACATTTTCTATTATTTTTAATTTATTTATTCTCTTATTTTTATTATTTTCTTCTGCTAACTTTGGGTTCAGTTTATTATTTTTTAGTTCCTTAAAATACAAAAAAAATAGTTTTTAAAAAAATTATTTTTATTGCATTTATTGGGGTAACATTGGTTAATAAGATTATATAGGTTAGGCTCACTAGATTTTTTGGAGTGGGTAGTATGTTCAGCATTAGGTGGGGTTATGCATTAGCTTCTCCTCCTACTGGGGCGGCAAATGAGACACTGGGCCTGCACCACTTGTTGCTTGGGCACCTGAATGAGGGCAGAGCGTGGAGTTCCCTGGTTATTAGATGAGGTGACTGTTTTTGTTCTGCACCTGGGCTCACCATAAGCTGTGCTCTCTGTTCAAGTTCATAAGGTTTTGAAAGGGCCATGCAGCTTTTCATGTGCTATGTTTAGGTTCCTGGTCAGACAAGATAAAGGCTAGTGATGAGCAGACCTACAGATGAGATTCCCTGCCCAGGCATGGCAGGAAACAGTAGCTCTAAAACTGATCAAGCTCTTTATTTGTTTTCTTAACTCAAGCCAGCCTGCAGCCCCAGTTCCCTGACTAAGCAAGGCCACTGGTTTTGCTTTGCAAACTATTGGCCCTGCCTCCTCTCTGCCTCTTGGATCATATGCTGTTGGGCTACACAGCTTCAAGGAGTTGCCACTAGTCCTTCTGGTCAGAAGGGGCAGAAAGTCACTGTTCACAGCGAGTGGGGCTCTCATTCAGCCCCTTGTCTGGGAAGGAGGAGGAGGGGCCACTCCTGGCTACTCTCAATTTTCCAAACAGCCTCTTTGATTGAGAGAGACCAGAGCAACTCTCAGCCTCAGCTATGAAGTCATCCCCCGGTCTATGCCTAGTGCAGGAAACTCCAGGCCCAGACTGGCAATCGGCTCTGTTTCTGGCATCTCAGCTCAGGTACCACTGCCTCACACTGCTTCCAAGAGCAGTTGCCACGCTGTCTCATCAGATGGGGCCTGATGACACTCTCTACAATGGATTAGGCCGTGACTCAGCTCCTTGCCTGGGCATGGGCAAACCTGACTCTCGGGGAGGCAAAACTCCTTATTCGGGGATCTGGTTTGGGCAGATCTGCACTTTTCCAGGTTCCCTGTTCAGAGTGCACTTCTGACTCGGTTCTGCAGATGAGTAAAGCCTCTGGTTGGGTTACTACGTGGACGCTGCAGGTATAAACTTGGTCCCTGTGCCGGTTGTGGCAAGTCCCTACCTGCTTCCAAATCACAGTCAGATTGCCAGTGGTTGAGCCCTGCAGATTCTCCTACAGTCCTCATAATGTAATGAGAGGCCAGAGTAGGGACTCTCTTATAGCCACCCAGAATGCTGGGGTGAGGATTGGGGACCTTCATTCTCTTTTCCCATTGGAGGAACCAGAGGCTCGGGGAAGACTTCCGTGCATGGTACTGTATCAGTGTGGGGCAAGGGCAGTGTAGTCAGTGTGTACTGCCTTCTCTTACCCTTCCCATGTAGTCTGTCTTGGTCTCTGTGGTGCAAACATGTGTTTCAGCCTCATCTCTATGTGCTTAGGATTCTCTCAGCTGTGTCTTGTTCTTCAATAGTTGTTGGTTGTTCTTGTGAGTGGGAGTGAAGTCAACAACCACATGTTGTCATCATAGTGATGTAACTCCCCTATTTTCTATTATTAACAGATCTTTCATAGTTATTAAGCCAAGAAATTCACCTATCCAGAGGAATATGTAGCATGTGGCAAGTTGAGTGTATCCTCCCTTCAGGAACTTTGGTTAGCAAAATTTCAAGTACAGTGGGGCCTTGACTTACGAGTTTAATTCGTTCTGTGATGGAGCTTGTAACTCAAATTACTCGTATGTCAAATTAAAAAGTGAACGAGTGAGACACGTGATGCTGGGCTGATGTTGTGGCGTTCACTGTGATATTCGCTGCGCAGACTAGTGGTGGGGTATCTGAAGCTGGCTCGTAACCCGAATTTTAGCTCGCAACTCAAAGCAAAAAATCAGCCAAGAGACGGCTCGTATCTCGAAAAACTTGTTAGTCGGGACACTTGTAAGTCAAGGCCCCACTGTAATAGAAACTACCAGTTAGTGAATTAAACACCATACACATTAAAACAACTCTCTCTCTCCCCATTGCTTTATGTATAGAATAATCAAATATATTTCAAAACCAGCCCTTAGCTGTGGAAAATTAGGAAATTTATTCTGCTGGCCATGCATCTAAAAAATGTAGGTGATATATCAATATGAGTCCTTTTTTTTCTCAAAAATAACACTGGTTATTTAATGAAAATCAGAGAAAGCATATTTTAAAGTGATATAATTTTAAAGCTTACATAGAAACATATTACAGATCTGTAAAAATATTTGTGACTCTTTAAAATAGGTAATGGATTTAGAAGAATTCAGGCTGTGGTTATGAAACCACATGAAAGCATGGTGGCCAAAAATAATAGCTATCTACAGTATACCAACAAAACTGTTTGATCAGCATGAACATAGGAAATTATTTTTGAAGTACATGTGTCTCGTTCTTGCTATAGAATAATTGATTCAAAATCTCTGCGGGTTGATCTTTTCCATTTTTATTTTAAAAACAGCAAAGTGTTTCTGATATCAGCAAACCATTATTCTCACAGATGCCAGATTCCATTTCAAAAGGAGAATAAAGCATAACTTTAAGTTTCCTAATCATTATTGTACATATTGTGTGGTAGCTGAAAGGGGAACACAGAGAGAGCATGTTAATTCTAATTAGAGAAATAAGAAAATATTTAATGCAATCAAATTAAGCTACTAGCGGACAGGAATAGTTATGCATTTTACTATAGTATGTAGGTATATAATCTTTGAAAATACCTTATACTGTCATTAGCATCTAAATTTATGCATACACACACAACACACACTCACTTTTTTAAAGTAGATTTTTAATTGTTGGCATGAAATATTATAGTTTCAGATGTACCACATAATGATTAGACATTATGTATCATACAAAGTGATCACCATGGTAACTCTAATACTCGTCTGGTTTTCATATATTGTTAGTATGATATTATTGACTATATTCCCTATGCTGTATGTTGTTGCCAGTAATAAATTAGTCACATGCATTTTTATAGGCAAGTGTCTGGAAGAAGAAAGTAGATTGCCGGGAGCCGGTCCATGCTTGCTGTTTCAAGGGACCTGGCATATATGGCATACTGTTCTTAATATGTTTGCTCACCTTCTTGGCACTATGTGTTTTAACCAAGGTCACCTCTCTGAGAAAGGTTGTTTCCCCAGGTAGGGATTTTCCCCTGAAGTTAGGGAGGGAATAAAACCTCTTAACTAAGTGCCAGGTGGGTAATTAATCACTTTAACTATGAACAATCATGCTTAAGCTACATAATCTTTACTCCCTGGAATGGAGATAAGAAACGCCCTAACCTTTGTAATAGAGATTGATAGGATTGAATCAACTGGTATAAATACAGATGTAACAAGACAGCAAGAGACAGAGAGAGAGACAGAACCTAGGCACAGAACCTACACAGAACGTTCTCTAGAGACAGAAGAACTTTGCTGGAGAGAACATGGCAAAAGATCCTGGACAGAAACTGGCCTCAGAACCTAGAGACAGAACCTAGCGAGAGAACATGGCAAAAGATCCTGGACTGAACCTGACTACAGAAATTGGCAAGAGAACCTGACTAGAACCTGGTGACTGAACCTGGCTGGAGAACCTGGACAGAACCTGGCTGGAGAACCTAGCGAGGGAACATGGACACAGAACCTGGCTGGAGATCCTAAGCAGAACCTCTCTGGAGATCGAGACCAGAACTTGGCTGGAGATCCTGGCTAGGCTGCTGATCAACTGAATGCTGTCTCTGTGTCATTCCTTCTTCGCCGACTCCGCCTACACCTTTGGGGACCCCTGGACCTGCTGGGGTTGGACCCCGGCAGTAGATGGCAGCATGTTAAACTTCAGTGTAGACCACTCCAAAATGGGTTTGCATATGGCAAATGCAACAGGAAGGAGTGAGATATGGGTGAACTAAAGGTTTGTTTATAGAACAAGGATTCCCCAGTTCCCTCTTATCCACAAGCAACAACAATAACATCGCATAACAAAATGTGACTTGTCTGAAGTCACTGAAAAATTTGGAATAAAATAAAGCAGTAGTTGTGGAAATATGACCTTATAAGAGGTTTTCAAAGGTCCTCATCTTAATGCCATTAAGACACAGATACACACACACACACACACACACACACACCCCAACCAACTTCTCTTAGAAGCTACTGGAGACTGGGCTTCATTAAAATTAGGGTAAAATTGAGAATAACAAGTGATACAGGAAAAAGGAATGAGGTTAAGAATCTCAGGAATATAGACTTCAGGGAAAATGAACTGTGAGCATTTAGTTAGAATGGCATGGAATGCTAAGGCGTAGGATAGAGTTATGGCATCTTTAAAGATAAAGCACTGCTTACTTGTATGTATAAGTGTTTATTATTAATACTATTTGACTTTTCAATCATTCCCATAAGATACTTTGACAAATTTAAAGTTGTTAAGTGTTGAGAAATTATTAGCTAGTCTAAAAACGTTTGGAAAGCAAACTGTACCTCAACATGTGGCAAACTATACCTCAATGGCAGATTTTTAATAATTGGATCATTAAGAGAGAGGAATTATTTCTTGAGGAATCAAAGGTTGATTTGTGAGGAATCAAAGGTTGGTTTGTGTTATTAAATCAACACAAATTATTGTGTTGCTCTGAGGTCTCAGTTCTTCATGCATGGGTCCCCAATACACTTAATACTAATTAAGGAACCTACTATGATGAAAAGCTCAGTTATAAAATAACCACAGCTATACCACAAGGTTAGCTAGAATTGAAGTTCGAGCAGTAGGAGAAACAGCTTGTTTTATTCTATAAAGGCAACACTTGCATGCGAATAGCATTGATTGCATTCCTTTATACCTAGACAACATTCATGTCTGTGTGCTATCCCAGTTTTTCATCCTAACATTCCTATTTGTACATTAATCACTACATTTACAGTTGTGCATCCTGAGGTGGTGGTGGGGATGCTCATAATTTGTTTTCCAGAAGTGCCAGTTAGAACAAAGACAAGGTTAGCATCAAAGAATCTTGACTCCCCTGGCAGCACATTTCCCACTGTGGCTCAGTGTCAATATAAACTCTTAGGATGCACTTACAGATGAAAGTGAGAGATGCTAAGGGAAGGCGGAACCCCTTACTACAGTCACGTAAGCTAACAAGTTTGTGAAGGTTCTTTCAGCAGTGTTTACATCTTCTGAAAGCAAATGTGACTTTGTCTGGAAACATTCATTTGCCATAGAAAGGTGGATTTCTCCATGAATCCGCAGTGAAACCTTTATGGCCTATGGTACTATGGCACAGGAAATAATCCATTTCTATGAGAACTCAGTGGAGGACCTACAGCTGGGCACACCATTTTTTCTGTCATTCTTTGTTATAAAAATTAGCAATATTATTTCAGAGCAGAAATTCTGGAAAGTCTAGTTCATGCAGTATGTTCAATGAACTCTGCGCCACTTTTATATGCCCCCCAAATGTAATAGGTACTGGGATTGTAGCAGTGAACAAGCAAACTATATTCCAACTTTCAGGGGCTTACATTCTTTAGGAGAGAAAGATAAGAAAGGAGTAAACAGAGATAAGCTAAGGTAGCCACAAATACTAGGGTACAAATAAGGCAGTCAGGGGATGTGAGAGAGGATGACTAAGGGGCTCCTTTAGATTGAGGCTCAGACATACTTCTCTGTCAAGTTGATATTTGACCTGAGACTTGAATTAGTAGAGGTCCAGAGGGAAGAGCAGGTTCAAGTACTTGAACCAGGGATAATCTTTGCACATTTGAGGAATAGGAAGAAGGGTGGTGAGACTAGACCAGAGCTTCCCAACTGGACCAAGTCACAATAGCACCCAGCAAATGGCTTACAGAGCTGCAGATATATATCAGCATTATCAGCTGTGACCTGAGCCCCTGGACCCAAACCCACTAGTCATGAGCGGTCTCTTTAATTTAACTCAGTGTTTCCTGAAAAATAGTATATTTTTCTATGTATGTTACAATTGAGGGACATTTGGAAAGCATGGAGTCTAGAGTGGAATGAATGTATGGTGGACAGTAGGCACAAGCCAATTCATACAAAGCCCCACAGTTCATGGAAACATTGAAAATTCAGGTGGGAAGGTATTTACAAAGAGTGATTTAATTTGTGTTTGGATAAGATCACTTTAGAGAATACACAAAGCAAAGTATTGGAATCAAGCAGCATTCCACCTGTTCATCATCAGGGTGACCTTGGGGTTGCCACTTGCTATCTCAGAACTCAAGTCCGTTTATTAAATCATCAGAGGTAATAAAATTTGTCTTTGAGTTTGCATCACATGTGTCTTACGACGGGACGGTGAATGATGCCAGTGCTTGCCCTGAGAGAGATAACACAGAAAAGGGAGATTGTTATTCTTGCGACTGACACCAAATATTCCAACCTGACAGCTATCTCTCACAGATCAGTCTGTGAACAAGGGCTGATTAACTTCCCAGAAGGAGAGAGATAATGGGAGCAGTGAGTCACCGGGGCTTGCTTTGACACTGATCAGTTCCCACGGGCCATGCTACTCTGAAGATGAATAGCAATAGAGATGTATGTTCATCCTTGATCCTTTTCTATCAATTAAGCCTCCTGAATAAACCACAAAGGCATCTGTCACCTCACTGTGATGTCGCTGTTTCTCTACTTAAGTACTTTAGGAATAAAACATGTCCAGTGAATAGTCATGCCTGCAGGTGTTAAACAGAACAAGTGTCATAGATCTATCCTAAATGACACAGAACAACCTGTAGGCCTTACGAAGATTGGATTTTTAAGATGTCTGGATGTGAACAACCAAGAGCACTAGCTTCTGTTTTATTCCATAGCATATAGCAGTTTCTTCCCAAATAAATAAGTTTTCATTACATTTCTTCATACTGCATTTAAAAACTATAACATGACAGTGGCATTGAACTGAAAGTTTGTTATTTATATAGCGACTCTTTAAATGTGGATAAAAACATGATTTATTTTTCAAAATGCAATTTTCAAAAGATAGATGTTACCTGAAAGGCAGTTAATGAAGCTGTTTTTAAAGTGATAAGAACACTTTAAATGCTAATGAGATGAAATGGAAGTATTCCAGAGAGAAAGGGGAATTGATGAGAGTAAATTGGATACTGTTATACTAAAAAGGAGAAAAAGGGCTAATTTTAGGAGTGATGTCCTTAAACATATGAGCAAACACAAATCCGAACAATGGAAGGGTTAGCTTTTGAATAAAGCAAGGATACTTTGTCCATTATTATAAGAAGAAAGGCAAAAATGCAAATACGGGTTCATCGGGTAGATAAGTGGAATATCGAGAGGATAAAGACATTTCTATGAATCTGCCTACCTTTATATTCTCCTTGAATTTTGAAGCAAGATCATCAGCTGCCAAGTCAGTCAAGAAGAGTGTCAGAGGAAGTTTGTGGAGAGCAGTGGGGTTGGGAAAGTGTTCAAATGCAATGACATAAGGAATCTCATTGTGTGCTGCAGTTTTAACTCATAAATTCATTTCACTGGGTCCTCATTGCTCACAGAACTGTTTCTTAAGAAAATTTTCACCATTAGAGAGATGAACCTTGTTCTCATGCAGACATTCTCAGGAGAGTTTTGGCTATTCAGTTGTGAGTATAATGAAAATAAGTAATGACATAATGAGAAGAAGTAATTAAAATAGTACCAGTTTAAAAATCATTCAAGATTTCATTCCACTGTGTATAGGGTATGTTGATCTTTGCCAAGCCCCTTTACTTCTTTTAAAGAGAATTTAAAGTAATTGAATTACTCCTGGCTAGTGTTGCTCAGTGGTTGATCATGGACCTATGAATCAGGAGGACACAGTTCAATTCCTGGTCAGGGCACATGGCCGGGTTGCAGGCTCAAACCCCAGTTCGGGGCGTGCAGGAGGCAGCTGATCAATGATTCCCTCTCATCATTGATGTTCCTATCTCTCTCTCCCTCTCCCCTTCTCACTGAAATTAATAAAAATATTTTAAAAAATAAAGTAATTGAACTATGATGGAAAATTGATAAGCAGTTGTTTAGAGATGAGGAAAATGGGGATTAAAGATAAGGTAGGGAAAATTTGAAGGTGACATATATTCTTGTTTTGTTTTGTTTGTTAATACTCACCCAAGGATATATTTTCCATTGATTTTTAGAGAGAGTGGAAGGGAGAGGGGGAGAGAAAGAGTGAGAGAAACATCAATATAAGAGAGACACATTGAGTGTTTGCCTCCCACACTGGGGCAAGGGATCTAACCTGCTGAAGTTCATTCCCCTGACCCTTCAGTCCTTGGAGAAAATACTTTAATGACTGAGTCAAACCATCTAGGTCAGTGATAGATATTTTTATTATCATAACTAGAAACTAGAGGCCTGGTGCATGAAAATTCGTGCACTTGCAGCGGGGGTGGGGTGTGTGTCCCTCAGCCTGGCCTGCACCCTCTCTCAGTCCAGGACTCCTTGGGGGATGTCCACCTTCCAACTTAGGCCTGCTTCCTGTAGGTATCAGACCTAAACCAGCAGTCAGACATTTCTCTCACAATCAGGGACCACTGGCTCTTAACCGCTCACCTGCCTGATTGCCCCTAAATGCCCTCCCCTGCCAGCCTGATTGCCCCTAACCGCCTCTGCCTTGGGCCCTGCCACTGTGGCTTTGTCCGGAAGGACATCCGAAAGGATGTCTGGAAGGTCGTTTGGCTGTTCAGTCTAATTAGCATATTATGCTTTTATTATTATACATATTTAATTTCCAACTTGATTTTGTATGACCTCTGTATTATTTAGATATTCTCATTTATTTATAAATATTTAATAATTTCTTATATATTTTATGTGGTTGATTTCAAATTTAATTCCATTGTATTTGGAGAATATGCTTTGTGTGATTTTAATTCTTCTAAATTTTTTGAGTTTTTGAGCCTTATATTACCATCCTAAATATTTCATGTGTACTTGAAAATAGTGTGTATTCTGCGACTGTTGAGTAGAATGTCCTATATGTCAGTTAATTTTGTTGTTTTTTCCATGTCCTCACTGATTTTCTGACTCATTGTTATATAATTTAAATTATTGATATCTTAAAACTGTGATTTTAGGTTTTTTTCTCCCCTTTCAATTTGGTCACTTTTTTTTCATGTATTTTAGAGCTTTATTGCTGTGTGTGTGTGTGTGTGTGTATTTTTTTAACTCCTTTCTGCTGTAACAATTTAATTATAAATTGTCATCTTTTTCTTTAGTAATAATCCTAGGTATAATCTTTACTTTTTTCTGATAGTATACTCCATATCTTATTAAAGATAATTTAAATTTACTTTAGCATGTTCTATGTTTTTTTCATCCTTTTACTTTTCACCTATTTGCATCTAAAGTGTATCTCTTGTACACATTATATAGTTCCACCTTAACCTTTTTTATTGATATAAAATTTTGTTAAAGACAAAGGGTACAGATAGTTATGTAAATGGAAACAGAAAGTAGAGCATGATTGCTTTTGGAAATAGTCATAAACAAAATGAGAAAACCCTATTATTTAGGATCTTGCTTTTTTATTCATTTAGAAACTACTTGCCTTTTGATTGAGATATTTAATGTAGTTATTAGTATTATTGAATTTTATCTCTCATTTAATTTTATAGACATATATACTCATTCCTCTATTTCTTTGGCACTGTGTTATTTAACCACAATCTTAAAATATCAAAGCTGTCAGTTTTCACCATTTATTTAAGACAGTATTTAACAACATTTTGTTTGCAATGATACACGTTTTTGTCCAAAGCTCAAGTAAACTGCATCACCTCTTCCAGCAAAGCTAGTTTTCACATCTAGTCTGCCACATGCTGGTTAAGCTATTAACTAACCTGATTGGTGGTGGGAGCAAGCAAAAAGCTAACATACTAGCAAAGCTACTATGCTACTTCCAGTTCTTACCCAAAACTCTAGCACGGCTTTAAAGAATAAACTCTTCTTAATTGTTTGTCTTTTATCAGTTTTTAGTGCCATGAAATAATTGCAATGCATAACATTAACCTTTATACTTATTGTACACATATAACATATTACTTTTATTTTGGCTGGGCCGAATTGAGCAGAATTGCTAAGACTGATAAATATCCATATTCAGAAGTCTCCCCCCACTCAGCTGGAGAAAATATTTTGAAAGTGAGAAGCAACACTTACCCACACATTTATATTTTCTGTCATCTTCATTTGTTTACATAAAACCAATTTTTCATTCAGCTTCAATTTTCCTTCTAGCAGAACAACTTTCTTCAGCATTTGTTATAATGCAGATCTTCTGGCAAAAAATGATCTGAGATCATTTCTGTCATCTTTATTTTGCTTTCAGGTTTAAATAAAATTTTTGTGATGCAAGAATTCTGTTTTATTTTTTCAGTTCTTTAAATATGGCATCCCATTTAGTTTTTGCTTGTGTAGGTTCTGAAAAATCTGCTGCCGTCTGTTTATTTCTCTGTATTTACTCTGTCATCATTTAATCTCTGCAGGCGTTGATTTTATATTTCTTGTCTTTGGCTTTCAAGTTCATCTATGTAATTTACAGGCTTAAATTTGTGTTGATGGACTTGTCTTTTGTTTTGGGTCACATTTTTTGTGTTTTTCCGCATGCTTCAAAATTTTGTTTGGATAGCAAGTGTAGATTTTGCATTGTTTTGGCCTTTTTGTTGTATTACTTCAATTGTAGTAAGTTTGTTTAAAGCCCGGAGTTAGGTTAATTACATCCACTGGGAACTTTCAAAGTTTGCTTTTCAATTTCGGTAGGGTGGTTTCAAGAGTGGCTGTTGGTGTAGAGCTAAATTAGCTCCATTAGTAAGATAAGCCTCTGAATTTTCAATATATTATGAATTATTTCCACTCTAGTGGGGATTCCAGTAGTTTTTAGCACTATGTGAACTCTGGAAATTATTTGCTTTTCAGTGGTTCTTTCTCCAGCCTGAGATATTTTCCTTGTACCCATCAGTCAATCCTACCCAAACACTTTTGGGAAACCTACTTGTTTACAAAAAAATCCCGTGTGTGTGTGTGTGTCTGTGTGTGTGTGCGCGCACATACATGCATGCACGTGCATGCACATACATGCACCCACACAGTTATAACTCCTTCTTCTCTGGTAATCTATCCTGCAATTTCTAGCTAACTTTAAGTCCCTGAAATCCAATCTGTCTTTCCTCAACTAAATATGAGTGTGAGGCTCACTTTGGATCCACCTTCTCATGCTACAGAAAAACAGTATGATGTGTAAATTGTAGGATCTATCTTGTTTATTTCCCTCCTTTTAAGGATCATATTCCTGTGCCACCTGTTGTTTATCTGAAATTTGTTGTTTCATATATTTTCTATGGTTTTATAATTTTTAACATATGAGAGTCAATCTATAGATATCTATAAAATATCTTAGCAAAAACTTCTAATTTTGATTTTTATAAGAATTGCATTAAAACTATAGATCAACTACAGGAAAATTAGTATAGTCATAATATTGAGACTTTCAGTCAAATAATATTGTATTTCTCTTTATTTAAATTTTATTTTCTTTAAAACACTTTAAAAAATAAAATTAATAAAATACTTTATAATTATCTTTGTAGAAGTCTAGATTTATTAACTTTTATATTTATTATTAAGTATAATAATTTCACAGAAATAGCAAATACTTATGCAACTCAGCACAATATACTCACATAAGGCTTTAATAAAGCTAAAGGATAGATAAATAGAGCAGGAGGAAGAAAGAATTGACAATGACCGAGGAGACTAGACTTCTCCCTGAGTCCTCTTTCAATAGCACAGAATATACTTCATCTTTGGATTATGAATCATCAATTTATGTGTTTGCTATCTTAGTTCCAAAGGAGTCTAGGCACAGCTCCAATAAGGGATCTTTTATTCCCTTCTACTTGCATAGTTAAAAATAGGTTGTTTAACTGGTTAAATAACTGAAAACCATCAATCCATATGTCCCTGAATAATGTAGATAAGCTAGAGAAGGGTACATTCGGAGGAGTTTCAACGTTACATCGCCATGCATTGCTTAATGGTGGAGATACTCTTTGACAAATGTGTCGTCATTATGTAATTTTGTTGCCTTGTGAATATCATAGAGTGCACTTATATAGAATCAGATGGTATAGCCTACTGCATGCCTGGGCTCTGGTAGCCTGTTGCTCCTGGGATATAAACCTATATGGCATATTACTCTACTGCATAGGCAATGGTAACAAAACGTTAAGTATTTGCAAAATTGATTCAAGCTCTGGTAATAAGTAATAGGCAGAACTGGGATTGTCTTTAGAAAGTACAACCTAAAGTAAAAGTCATACAAAAGAATTAGTTTGAAGAAAAAATAAGAAAGCTGAAGAGGATCAAATCAATACTCAAGGAATCAGTCACTTTCCAAAAACAAGAACTGAATGAAGAGAGGTGCAGTGCAGAGAACAAGGGGGAAGTGATGGCTAGATGATTACCATCGTCACTAGATCATGCTTAGAAAGTTACCACATTACAAGTAGTTTACCTTAATAATGCATCTGGACAAGAATGATCCTCTTTATGGCCTTTCAAACAAAGCTTTGGAAGACACATTTATCTGAAGTTAGGGCTTTTCTTTACCCTCCACTCCATGCTACCAGCCACTGTTCATACACCTCCTTCTTAGCAGTTCATTGTTGCTAGTGGAGCTAAGGAGAAAGTTCATGAAAAAACAAACAAACAAACAAACACCTTTCATTCCCACCCTTCTCTAGGAGGCAGATATGAAAGCCCATGAGCTAGATTTCCCACTATAATTGCATCCTGAAAGTAGGATTTCTTTCTCTGTTAAGTCAACCTTCAAATCAATGATCTAGGCCAGTGGTCGGCAAACTGCAGCTCGCGAGCCACATGCAGCTCTTTGGCCCCTTGAGTGTGGCTCTTCCACAAAATACCACTTGCGGGCGCGCACGTACAGTGTGATTGAAACTTCGTGGCCCATGCGCAGAAGTCGGTATTTTCTGAAAGAGCCACACTCAAGGGGCCAAAGAGCCGCATGTGGCTCGCCAGCCACAGTTTGCCAACCACTGACTAGGCTTTTAGAATCTCTCCAAGAAACTTGAGTGTCTGTGAGCTCTCTTCAGTAGGAATCTTATCTACTGTCAGTTTAAGAAATTGATGGCTTTAATTGAGGTGGATAAAATAACTCTTAGAAGAATATTTTGTTAGTATTTTATATGAATCTTACAAATGGATTATACCTATGTTGTTATACTCTTTAGATAATATAAATACTTGGTTTTTAATTTTAATTAGTTCATTATAACTTCAACAATAATTGGAGCATTATATGCATAAATTAGCAATAAGAGATATAAAACTGCAAAGGCAATTTTGATGGGCCTAAAGTGGTTCTCATAATAGTAGCATAAAGCTGTAAAAGTAACATGATTTTTTACCTTAATAAATAGTAACTGCTTCAAAAATAATTACATATCATAACTGTGGGATACCGCTACATTGCTATACTTAAAGCAAATTGATAACATTAAATGTTTATGTTCAAAAAGAATAAATTTTAAAGGTTAATAAAATAAATGCCCTAATTAAGAACTTATACTATTAAAATAAGTCCCAAATAAATTGGAAGAGAGAAATGAAACATAATAGGAGAAATTATTCAAATATAAAATTAAAGACACAACAAGGGATTAACAAGCTAGAAGTTCATTCTTAGGAAAAATAGATTAAGTTCACAAAATTCTAGTAAGAATTTTTAACAAGTGGGAAATACAAATAGCCAATATTATGAAAGAAAAGGGGTACATAAAGCAAATTCTAAATATATACTATAAATACTGTGAATATGTACCAATATATTGAAAACATACAGTTATGGGTAGCTACTGAAAAAATTATCTTAAATAAAAAGCATAGGTGCTGAGTGAGATTTATAATACATATATATTTATGTAAACAAATATATTGAGAGAAATTTTCACCATAATTTATAAAAATATATGCCCAATTAATGACTTCTGCCAATAACAATAACATGGAGACTGAGGTGGGAAATGAAGAGGAGTTATTAAAGTCAGTATTTGGCATAAAGTTTTGTAACACAATACGCTTTGCAAAGATATATTACTGTAAGTTGAGAAGTATATGCTGTTCAGCACAGTGGACCTCAGATGCAAAAACCACAATTACAAAAAACAACATTATAAGTTCCAGACTGTACTTCCAGTCTTAGTGCTCACTGGATTCCATGGGGCCTTATTTATTGGAGATTGTTATGGGAGGATTAATTGGGGCTCAAATAAGAAGTGAAAGAAGAGGCTATGAGAGTTGGGACTGTGGCTCTGGAACAAACGTAAGCATATATAGGGCATGGATCTGGTTTGCAAATGGTAAACACTAATTTCAGAGAGCAGCCCAACCCAGCCCAGCCCAGCCCAGCCCAGCCCAGCCTGCACCCTCTCGCAATCCAGGACTCCTCAGGTAGGGTCCTTAGGCCTGGCCTGAGATCAGGGCCTAATTGGGCTTTTCTTCGCCTGACTGTAGGCATCTGGCCCCACCCCACTGCTGCCACTGCTTGCCATCTGTGCAGCGCTGCCCCTGCCACCAGTGTCCTCCCTCTATAAGCGACAGGCATGGGGTGTGATGGCTTGGCTGGCCTGGGCCTCCCTCTTTCTTTGCTTTGGAGCGGAGCCAGCCCGGCGAGGGTCCATCTGCCTATCTGATTGCCCCTAACCACTGGCCTGCCTACCTTATTGCCCCTAACCATTCTGCCTGCCTGCCTGATCACCCCTAACTGCTTGCGTGGGGGCAGGGCCAGCCCAGGAGTGGCCGTGGTGGTTCTGGTCTCTGGTCATATGCTATGGTGGCTGGCCTTTTATTATATAGAATTATATTTCATTAAAGCTAAGAGGGAAAAGGACTAGTAAATCTGTGAGGTGTTTTGCCCGTTATCTGCAAGAACATCCATGAGAAAGGCTCTTTACAAAGTACTCTTAGCAACTACTGCTCTGGCTTCTTTGGCTCAGTGGATATAGCATCTGCCTGTGGACAGAAGGGTCCAGGGTTCGATTCTGGTCAAGGGCACAAGCCTGGGTTGTGGGCTCGATTCCCAGTAGGGGCCATGCAGGAGGCAGCCAATCTATGATTCTCTCTCATCATTAATGTTTCTATCTCTCTCTCCCTCTCTCTTTCTCTGTGAAATCAATAAAAAATATATTTAAAAAAATATCTTTTGCAGTCTGGTACTGCATACTGCCTGAAAATGACTCCTAAATTTTTTAAAAAAATTATTTTTTGCTATCCCCCAAAAGGTCAAGACTTTGAGGAATAATCTGAAATGCTCTCCAAATGGCAGCTCTGGCTCTAAGTTCCCACCAGACAGAGCCCCAGTCCTAGTTCTGCCTGGCTGTGTGGCCTTCCATGCCCTGACTTCTCACAGGCTTTGGGTAGTACAAGCGGGCACACTTTACCTCTTAACATTCTGAAACAGGGGGTGGCTGGATGTATTTTCCTTTCATTCACTTTATTTGCTTTTATTCAGCTACATCCTACCTAAAAGTATTCCTCAAATGATCTATAACCTATCTACCCATCATTCACCGATAAATATATGGCTGGATAATCTTATATTAAGGATTTATTCTAGAAGCTCAGGCCCATTTTTCTTTTCAGCCAGAAGTCCCACAGTCTCCAGATTTACTAAGTTAAAAATGGAATATGACCAAAATATTAAACAAGATGATTAACCTTGTTACTATAATGGAATATCAGATTAGAATCTTAGCAAATAAAGTAAAAAAATAAAATAAATCACCAGAAATTGCATGGCATTTTTCAGAAAGTGGAAAACACACAACTTTCTCCGTGGAGAAGAAGTGAGCTCATGCTTTTTAACACATTTTTCATATGGAAACTAATATAGAATATTTGAACTACGAAGAAGATAATGGCTCTTATCACCTTTATAGAGAAAATGCAGAACTCATTGTCAGATGGCTATTTTTGTTGGTTCTCAGTAAATGCTAAGCGGATGATAAAAAGGCAGCTTAGTGAAGGAGAATTGTTAGGTAATGAGCTAATATGGCATTGCCCTTCTTTTGACACAGAAAAATGACAGGATCTCAACCATTTGTCTTCTGCTTGAGAACCCTTATAGACTATAATAAATTATATCTACATAATTTACTGCAATATTATTGAGAGTTTAAAAAAAAAAAAACATGGAACAGTGTGTCATAGATGAGCTGACATAAAGGGAAGAGAGACAGAGAATAAAATAACCATTGGACGAATCATGTGTAAAAGTAACAGGGACACATTTGAGAGAGGCTCACGACTCATTAGGGGCTTTAAAAGGCTATTTCTTACAGAATAAAAGGGAAACACTTGACAATTTGAAGTAAAGAGCAGGTTTGTGTAATAAACTGACATTTGCTGTGTAACCTCATTACTAATTTTTGGAAGATAACTTGGGGAAGTTAAGGATCAAAAACTGTACAAAACATTCAGATTCTTTTGGTTGGTTTATACATTCTCTCCTGATCTCAGGTTCAGAAGATTAGAGCTCTAGTTTTATCTTCCCTTTAAAATATTTTATTTTGATCATTTATATAATCAAATTAAATGATGGATTTCCAGGATATCAGATAGCTTAGAAATGATTCTTACACATTGGGATTATATGGTTATTTACATTCTAATTTTCTTTTTTACTAGAATAGAAACTTCATGAAATCAGTGTGTGTGTGTGTGTGTGTGTGTGTGTGTGTGTGTGTGTGCTTGCACAGATGTTAGCCCAGTCTCTAGATATTTCTGGCAACATGGTAGGCACTCAATAAAAATTTGTTTCAAAAGATGAATAAATTCATCCTATATCTTCTGTAAAAAGCGAAACCTAATATTTACATTCACACCTTTATCTCTGTCATGTATCTAGTTCTCATTCTTCTATTCCCACTGTTTTATGTTTATAAATATTTCAGTGTTTTTCATCAGAGGATTGCATTACATTAATAACAGAGGTCTTGATTTTGCATAAAATCCATTAACTCGAAATAATCATTTAAAAGGATCTAATTGCTTTTCAACAGTTAATTGTTACTGAGATCACATTTACAACATTAATATTCTTTCTTTAGTGTTGTGTCTCATGAATATATATTTTCATTGTGCTTTTATTAAAGTGGATAAGAGCTTAAAAAGTTTCATTGAATTGCTAAATCATGATTTCAGAAATTATTAGTTTATTTTTCCATTGTTTTTCTCTTAAGCTGAAGGAGCCATTCAACTGGATATGTCCTTTTTGAAAAAAAAAAATAAACTAAATATAAATGATTTATGTACCAAGCAAGATCTCTATAGAAACAAATGATGCAAGCAAATTAAGATAACTACTATATATTAGAAAGATGTGAACAGGATGTAGTGAATCCACAAATGATAGTGAAGTATAATAACATAGGGAATATTACAACCTATGACATTAGTAGAAATACCCCTTTTGGATCTCCTTCAAGAAAAACTATTGTAGGAAGCATATGCAGATGACAACCCCAGCTTCCATACTGTTAGACACAAGACCACATATTTTTACACCTAGGCCACCTTTATTTTTAACTGGACCCAACAAATGCTTGAGTAACACAGGTGCACTGAAATTGGCCTAAGCCAATAATATATGGAAGGCCCTTCAAAGACAACATTGGCTAAGAGATTGCCCTGGTTGAATTGTCTTTGAATTGTGCTCCAATCTGAGAACCTACCTACTCATTCTCCATTCTTCCCCTTCATGCACATTTGTCAGGTCTGCATCATATTTTGAGCTCACCCTATCTACTGTACCTATCCTTCATAGGGAGTTTCCCCGGTATATCTCTTGTTCCTCCATCTGCCTCTTGGATGACTAAAGTAACATACATCCTCTGAGTTCTAATGATAAAGAGCGTTGAGAAATTATTGGAAAAGAGAAGAAAGAGAGCAATTTTATGAAGAGTTGGGATTTTTACATACCAAAGCAACGCCATAAGTGGAGAGACATAGGGACATAACTTTTCTTTTTTTTTCTTCAAACTTTACCTGAGGGAATTCTTAGAGAAAGGAAGAGAGAGAGAGAAATATTGATGGATTACCTCTGTATGTGCCTCAATCAGGGATCAAACCCATAACCCAGGTATGTGCCTTGACCAGGTATGTATCCCAACTGAGCCGTTCTGGCCAGGTGGGACATAACTTTTCCAATCTCAATTACTTCCCTAATTATAATGCCTTTCAGGGGATTTCTAATAGCAGAAACCAGCTGAAACTTGTGGATGAGGCAACCCATGAATGCTGTTCACACAAATTTTAGGGGAAGGAAGAGGTATAAAGATGAAGAATAGATCTATTTCATTTATTTCTGATTTGATATTAGTTATTTCCTATGTTCTACTAACTTTGGGCTTCATTTGTTCTTTTTCTAGTCCCTTGATGTGTAAAGTTAGGTTGTATATTTGAGAGTTTTCTTGTGTCTTGATGTAGGCATTTATTGCTATAAACTTTGCTTTCAAAGCTGCTTTTGCTGTATTCCATAAGTTTTGGCATGTTTTATTTCCACTTTAATTTGTTTCAGGCATTTTTTGATTTCTCCTTTGACCCATTGATTGTTTAGTGACATGCTTAATTTCCATATATTTTTGAATTTTACAGTTTTCTTCTTGTAATTGACCTCTAGTTTCATACCATTGTGGTCAGACAAAGATGTTTCATATGATTTAAATCTTCTTGAACTAATTAACACTTGTTCTGTTAATCTATCCTGGAGAATGTTCCAACTACATGTGAGAATGTATATTTTGTTGTTTTTCTATAGAATATTATATGTGCTTTCTTGATCTTTCTGTCTGGATTATCTATACCAGTGGTTGGCAAACTCATTAGTCAACAGAGCCAAATATCAACAGTACAACGATTGAAATTCCTTTTGAGAGCCAAATTTTTTAAACTTAAACTATATAGGTAGGTGCATTGTTATTAACTTAATTAGGGTACTCCTAAACTGGCCTTTGCTAAAAAAACGTCCTCAATCTGATTGAGGTATGTTCGCTGAGATCGATCCCTTCCAACTCTCCCATCCACACTCATCTTGTATACTTGTTTCGGCTATCTCCTTTCTGAAAAGCGACTTCTACGCCTGGGCCACGAAGTTTCAATCGCACTATACCTGCGTGCCCGCACGTGCTATTTTGTGGAAGAGCCACACTCAAGGGGCCAAAGAGCCACATGTGGCTCGCGAGCCACGGTTTGCCGACCACTGATCTATACATTGATATAAATAGGGTATTAAAGTCTCTTACTATTATTGTATTGCTATTTCTCCCCTTAGGTCTGTTAATATTTGCTTTAGATATTTAGGTGCTCCTATGTTGGGTGTATAAATATTTACAAATGTATCTTCTGGTTAGATTAACCACTTTAATATAAGTAGTACTTTTTACATATCTTACTGCAATTTTTATTTTAAGGTCTATATTGTCTGATGTAAGTATGGCTACTCCAGCTTTGTTTTGGTTTCCCTTGTACGGAATATCCTTTTCCATCCCTTTACTTTAAGTCTGTGTGTCTCCTTATGACAGAAATGAGTCTCCTGCAGGCAGAATATAGATGAGTCTTCTTTTTTAAATGCATTCTGCCACTTTATGTCCTTTCATTTGAGAATTTAGTCCATCTACACTTCAAGTAATTATTTATAGGTATGTACTAGGTTTGTACTTACTGTCATTTTGTGAATTGTTTTCTGTGTTTGTTGTTGTTGTTGTTTATAGTGCCTTTCTTCTTTCCTTGATCTCTTTCTTTGTAATTTGATTACTTTCTTTACTGGTATGCTTTGATTATTTTCTCTTTACCTTTTGCTTATCCACTATCAGTTTTACTTAGTTACTATGAAATACACACACACACACACACACATCTATATATATATATATATATATATATATATATATATATATATATATATATCAGTCTATTTTTACTTGATGACAACATATATTTGAACACATTCTAAAGCTCTACATTTTTATTCTCCCCACCACTTTTGTTCTTAATCTCACAACTTAATCTTTTTAATTTAGGCATTTCTTAACTATTTTAGTTATAGTTATTTTAACTACTTTTGTCTTGGTATGGGTCTTTTATGTTTCTCTTATTTGAAACTGCCTGGGCTTCCTGGAGCTGAATGTCTATTTCCTCCTTCAGGTTAAGAAAATTTTCAGCAGATATTTCTCCAAATAACTTCTGCCTCTTTCATTTTCACTTATTCTGAATTCCCTGTAATGTGAATATTAGTCCACTTGATAATGTCCTATAAGTTCCTTAAACTGTCTTCACTTTTCTTTCTTTTCTTATTTGTTTTTGCTACGCTGATTGGTGAGTTCCAATGTCCTGTCTTTGAGTTTACTGATTTTTCTTCTGCTTCATTTAGTCTGTTGTTGAACCCCTCTAGTATGTTTTCCAGTTCAGTTATTGTGTTCTTCAGCTCTCTGACTTCTATTTGGTACTTTATTATATTTCTATCTCTTTGAAGTTCTCACTGTATTCTAGAAAATGGATCAGGAAGGCCACACAAAGACATCCAGTGCAGTGCTTAAAAGCTAGATGAGGGGGAGATGCACAAACCACTGTTTTGTTTTTCTTTCTTTTTTTCTCAGCTGCTCAATATCTATCTCCTTTCATTTTGGTAAATTGAGAAACAACAGTATCCTAATTTATCAAAGAAGATCATTGAGATTTGAAGTGATTGACTCCACCACATAGCTGCTGACACATAAGGCAGTTTATATTATGCAGAGATCATCAATCAGAATGTTTTAATCTCTGACTACAGTGAATGATCAAAGTAGTAGGGCAGGAACAATACTATATAATAAAAATGTAATATGCAAAATGACCATCATGCCCTCACACAAGATGGCCACCCCCATGTGGTCAAAGTTGGCCACCCCCATGTGGTCACAAGATGTCCACCACAAGATGGCCAGCAGGGGAGGGCAGTTAGGGGCAACCAGGCCAGCAGGGGAGGGCAGTTGGGGCAACCATTCTGGCAGGGGAGGGCAGTTGGGGGCGACCGGGCCTGCAGGGGAGGGAGGGAAGTTGGGGGGGGGGGACCAGGCCTGCAGGGGAGGGCAATTGGGAGCAACCAGAACAACAGGGGAGGGCAATTGGGGGTGATTGGGCCAGCAGGGGATGGCAGTTAGGGGTGACCAGGCTGGCAGGGGAGGGCAGTTAGGGGCAATTGGGCCAGCAGGGGAGCAGTTAGGCATCGATCAGGCTGGCAGGGGTGTGGTTTGCAGGTGATCAGGCTGGCAGGCAGAAGTGTTTAGGGGCAATCAGGCAGGCAGGCAAGTGGTTGGGAGCCAGCATTCCTGGACTGTGAGAGGAATGTCCGACTGCCGGTTGGATTGGGCCTCAAATGGCAGTCAAACATCCCCCAAGGGGCCCCAGATTGCAGGCTGGGATGAGGAGCACCCCCCTGTGCATGAATTTTGCGCACCAGGCCTCTAGTGATATATAATTTTCAAAATCTTTTAAATTAATGTAAAGAGACTATTTCTTTCTAATAGTGTTATCAGTTGATGATAGGAATAGCAGGGAGGAAGCATGCCTAAAAATGTATTTAACAGATGAAGTGAAAAGAAAAAAAAAAAAAGAGTAAGGGAAAATTTCCTGAGCAAACTTATTATCAGTGGCTCACACATAACTACTGCTCCTATTTCTGTTGTTATTTAATTTTTCTTGATTCAGTCACTTTGAGCTGGCTTTTTGTCACTTTCACTCAAAAGAATCCTGACAAGAGCAGGCTGATGCTTTAAGTTGTCCAAATATTATCAGAAGCTCTGTATGTACTGCATTCAAAAATTCTGAGATTTTAATGACTGAGCAGAGAGACTCCAAGAGAATTACCCAGATAAAGGGGTCTCATTGGTCCCGGAAATGATTCTCTGACAAGCTGGGAAAGAACCATGGCAATATGACTGCTGGAAGTAAAGTTAATTGACTTCCCGCTTCACCACTTCTTTAGTGGCATCCTCATCTTCAAGTTTAGTTAACTGAAACCAAACAAGACTTAAGAGATTGGCCAAATAGCTGATAATAACTGTAAAACACTGGCTTCCTTTGGTTATATTTTGTGACAGTTCTGCTAGGACATATTAAATATGTTTTTAATTGTTAATCACTGTGACTTAATGAATTTTGAGTACAGGATCTTGTATTGAGATGAAGTGAGTAAAAACTCGACTCATTATATTTTTGTTATTTATTAAGAACATATCATACTCAAGTACTTATATTTTGATATAACAATACAGAAAAAAATAGTCATGACCACTTGTAATCTATTGAGAAAATAGAAAGAAAAACATAGGAAAATGGTACAGTGGATTGAGTTTTTCACATCTATTCTGATTTTTTTTAATGTGCCTTCCTGTGCAAAAGAGGAAAAAAACACTAATAGATACACTTCTTAGTCCAGTGATGGCGAACCTATGACACGTGTGTCAGAGGTGACACACGAACTCATTTTTTTGGTTGATTTTTCTTTGTTAAATGGCATTTAAATATATAAAATAAATATCAAAAATATTAATCGTTGTTTTACTATGGTTGCAAATATCAAAAAATTTCTATATGTGACGTGGCACCAAAGTTAAGGTTTTTCAAAATGCTGACACGCCGAGCTCAAAAGGTTCACCATCACTGTCCTAGTCGATCTAGATGCGAGAGATTTGGATGTAAGTGAGGAGTTTCAATCAAATGCAGTTTTACAAACATTGAATTTGGATCCAGATTGAGTAGGGAGTGAAATTGCAGCAAAATTGCAGTAGAAAAGGTTGTAGCAGGCAAGGTATGGATCTGAAGATATAGTCTGCTAGAAGTTTTAATGCTTGAATAATTTTCTAAGTATTTCATGATCTATTTAAAATTATTTCTTTTTAAATCAGGTAAATGGGCTTCTATTATCTGTGATTGAACCCTATTTAATTCAGCATACACTTTTAATACTGGGTCAGTAGAGATATAGATTGTTGTTGAAACACATAAAAAACAACAACTTAATTTGGGCCCTCAGAGTTCACAGTGGATAGTTAGGGCTGTGTGCCCTGGAAAGGAAAATAACACAGACAACAGTCCATGAAAGAAAATGATAACTATTCTGAGAATAGAGGATATCTCACAATAACAGGAATATATATATAAAAGCCTAAGTGACTGGCCAACTGGCTTACCGGCCAGTAGCTATGACCCACAATGACCACCAGGGGACAGACACTCAATCCACAGGCATGGAAACATGGAAGACTAATGAATCTCAGAGGAGAGGGGGTAGAGGGGAGGGTGGGAAGAGATTAACCAAAGATCTTATATGCATACTAGAGGCCCAGTGCACGGATTCATGCACCAGTGGGGTCACTCAGCCTGGCCTGCAGGGATTGGGTTGAAACTGGCCCAGTGCATAGATTTGTGCACCAGTGGGGTCCCTTGGCCTGGCCTGTGTGGATCGGGCTGAAACCAGCTCTCTGCCACCCCCCAAGGGGTCTTGGATTGCAAGAGGGCACAGATCAGGCCAAGGAACCCACTGGTGCACAAATCCGTGCACTGGGCCTCTAGTAGCATATAAGATGAAAGTGACTAGAAGTAATATTAGAAAAATAACTTGGGATTGGACTATTGGAAGCTCTGTGTATCTCACTAAGGAACTATAACTTTATTTCAAGGATTCTGGGGAGCCACCAAAGAATTATTTAGCAAAATATATTATGTGATTTAGACAAATCACTCTAGCTCTTTTATAAAAACAAGCTTGAATATTTTTAGAATTTAATGAGTGCTTTCTTGGTGATAGGCAATCTTCTAAGTGATGGTAAACAGCAGCAAGGCAATCAATGAGCTTACATTGTTATGAGTGTGGCAGGCAGTGCATGAAAAAAAAGATATATAAAAGATATATAAAAGTGTAAGGCACTATAATAATAAAGATAGGAAGTAAAAGCAAAAGGGAAAGGAGAGTCTAGGGAAGAGTACAGGGAAGAGTACATGGAGGCTGTCCCAGAATTTTGAAGAGAAAAGTGACATAATCTTCTTAGGTTTTAAAATGAACTCTTGCTCTGTCTTGGTCTTGATTGTTCTTGTGGTTACATGAATCTATGCATGATAAATGACATAAGACCAGACATGTATGATTTACCAATATCAACTTTCTAGCTTTGCTAATATACTGTAGCTACATCAGATATAACCAACGGGGGAAATTGGGTAAATGATACATGGGACCTTTCCCTATTATTTCAGAAATTTCTTGTGAACCTATAATTATTTCAGAATAAAAATCTAAAAAATACATATTTTGACTAAAAAACACAAAAATGGAAGTAGAAGATCAAATAGCAGGCATGATAGTAATGCCGGTGACACATGAGTGTGACTTGGAGCAGTGTGATGACTTAGGAGAGAAGTTAAAAAAAGACTAGTCAGATTCTACTATGATTTGAAGATTTGGGGTATAGACAGGGAGACAAAAGAGATTTGGTGTCAGTGCTCTGGGAATGGCCATGCTTTTTACTGAGATAAGGGCACTGTAGATGTTTAAAGATATGGGTTTCTTTTTCGGAAATCATAAGTTAGAGATGCCTCCTAGATATCCAGTTGAAAATGAGATAGGCAGCAAAGAAAAAAATGCTTAAAGTTAAGCAAGATAACACAGTTGAATATATAAATATGGAAGTCATTCTTAGGTAATTTATTTAAAGTCCAGCCAGTAGATAAGATCACTGTGTGTGGCAGAGAAAAAGAAAGAAAAAAGCAAGTCTAAAAACCGAGCCACCGCACTGCTGAAATTGCAGTGGGCTGGGAGAGAGAGAGGAGTTGGAAAAGAAGTGAGAGAAAGTGAGGAAGGCAGGAAAAACATGACAGTATGGGTGACCAAATGAACAAAATGTTTGATGAAGAGAAAATGATCAAGTATGACAGAGACTGCTGAAAATGGGAACTGAGTAATGACTAAGAATTGATTTTGGATTTGACAATATGGAAGGAAGGGGTGACAGGACATGAGCAGTTACCAAAATGCTGAGGATAAGAATCTTACTGGAATAACTTAGGGAGAGAATGTGAGGAGAAGGTCAAGATCTCACCAGTAGGGAAAACTCATTTGAGATGCTCTGCTGTACTATGGATCAGAGAAATGAGTAGGTGGATAAGTTTGAAAAGCAAAAGTTAAGCTGGAAAGATTAAAACATTTTCTTGGAGGAATGGACAATATCTGACAATGTAGAGGAAGGGGATGGTGCAGAACCAAAGTTCTTGAGAAGGTAAGAGAATATAATCCAGGTGAAGAAAGATGCCTTTGATAGAGGTGAGAACATTTAATCTTTTCTAAAAGGAAGGTTTTCTCTTACAATAATCAAATGAAGGACCATTATAGTCTGAATTAAGGTTCAGACTTTGAGAAGTCTATAGATTTGAGAAGTAGGTGAGTTTACATTAGTGATTGAATGAGAACAACTAATGTAGCTAGAAGTAGTTCTTGGTTAGATGTGGGGGGTGAGTAGGGTCATGGATATTGGTTAGTGAATTTATGTCCCAGAGGGTAAGTAAATAATAGAAAAGAGACAGATATGTTTTCTTTGGACACTTAAATAGGTTATAGTTTAATTTATGGGAAGAGAAATGTTGAAAAATGTAGATTTAAGGTAGAGGGGAAAATTGATAAATGGGAAATAAAGGCTTGCTACTGAAATAATAGAACATTAGAACTTTGAAAAAATATATTCAGTGCACTGTAAATCAGCATAGGCTAAAACTGTTGAATAGATCCCCACTGAATACAGACATTGATAATACGTGTAGTGGAGACCGAAAAGAATAAAAAAATGAGAAAACAGTGTTTCTTGGATGTTTTATTCACAACGTCGTGATACTTTGGTTTTGAATTTAATTTTCTGGGAATTGAATGCCTTAGGAATTTAATTGGCAATGAGTTAAACTATTTGACTTTTCATTTACCTGAGATGATAATGGAAAAAAAAGAATTATACTCAAGTTTGGGACATCTTTATTTTGGAATTTTATTATTAAAATATCTAGTTAATTTTTTTCCTTTGACAATAATTTTATAAGTCTCCTTTTTCCCCCATTGACCTGTTCCCGGCCATCCCCACCCCCTAGCACATGCCCCCCCTCCCCCCCCCCTCGCAGTCTGTGTCCATTGGGTATGCTCATATGCATGCATACAAGTCCTTTGCTTGATCTCTAGTTAAATTTTAATCTCACTACAGAATTTCTGATAGGCTCTATAGGATGGTGTAGTTGGACATACTTTTTTATTGGAAATAAAATATAAAGTTTTAAACGGGTACAAATGATTTAATTAAATTCTCTTCGGACTTATTTTGAGTTCTTATGGTAGAAAATGAAATTGTTGAACAAAGCTTCCAGAACATATCTGATAAACTGCTCATTTCCTTAGCCTGGTTGACGAATGAATTCAGTTATACACAAATGATTGTAAGAACATATATTTAGGGTACTGTAACAGAGGATTTTTCCTTGCTATTTCTGCTGTGTTTTATTTTTGTTTTTCAATTGGATGCAGTCCTTTCCTCCTCTGCCTTTAACTCATTTCTCTGTAAAAATGGAGACATGACTTAACCTGATTAGTAAATTTAGAGGAATAAATTTGAAATTTGTTGTCCAGCTCATTTTTTCCTCTTTTACACACAGGGACCATGTGTTCTGCTTTGTGCCTTCACAACAGGAGCAGGCCACCCACTTGGGAAAAGCCTGCAGTTTTCCAGTCTCGCTTATTAATGGGTGATTCAGTTATCCACTAATAGGATTCAGAATTTACATAGATAAAACCCAGATCTTCCAAAGTCAAATTTTATGAAAAATAGTTATTTGTATCTTTATAGCTCTAAAGCTTCATGTTTGTTTTGTAAATTAGTTCAGGCACTTCAGTGGTGATGAAGAGTTGCTATTAATTGGGTCCCTTCAAGTCCCCCAAACCCTATGGAAATAGTTTTAAAAAGGTTCTTGAAAACATGGATATAAAGTTGCAGAAATGAAACAGAATATTCACCTTTTTGTTTTGCTTTACTTGTGTGTGTGTGGTTTTTTTTTTCTTTATCTCATTGGTCACAGGTGAAACATTTAACAATGAATGAATCCAAGAAGTTTTATAGTCAAATGAGAAGCATAAACTATGATTCTGCATCTATATGATATATAGCAATTTGCATTAATGCAACTGCTTAATGTCTTCTTATTTTGTAGTGCAAAGTGAGATTGATATCACTTAAGCAATTAAACTCGCACATAAAAGCACAAGAAAATATTGAGCTTCATGGGTAAACAGACTGAGCTGTTGCTAGGCAGCATGAAAGAGGTGTGGCACATGTACCTCCTTTGGATTCCGAGAAACCTAACTTTGGAAGTCATGAAACTCTTAAGTCTGGACACCCCTTTTCTTCTTCAACTAACAACCACATTTCTGGGTGAATGATGTGCAGATGGGATAGATGATATTTTTTTTTAAGAAAGAAATTGAGTATATTTAACATTTAAATTTGATGACTGGTGCAGGGTAGTGGCTTTTTGATGCTGACACTTAAGTACAAAGAGAACCCATGTTTCGGATGCTTACAGAATGACTGGGGAGGACTGTTATTCTACTAGTATTTTTTTAATCTGATGCCTGAGAATTATTCATGCAAAATGATATGATTAAGTGTAGTTCTCAAAATATGCTGTTCTCACAGTTACCTGTAAATCTGGCTCCATACCAGATCTACTGAATAAGAAGTCTGAGCTTTTAGCTTCAAAATTTGGATTGCAAGGACTGAGGAGAAGGCACGAATTTTTCTCCGGTAGAGCCAAGTTCAACAATCACCAGGCAATACATGTATTTACAGGGTGTACCCAAAACTGTATGCACACTTTAACAGCCGATAGCTCAATATTGAAAAGAAAATGTATTTTAATAAACACTGCCTTTATAATTATTCAAAGTGTGTATACATTTTTGGACACCCTATATTTATAATTATTAACTTCTAAATTTGCCGGAAAAGTTCAAGTGCCATTGCTATCAGTCTGAAATTAAAAAGTAAGAGTTAAAACCACAATTATCTTCTTCAATAATGATTAAAGATTAGAAAGAAAAATTTAAAAAAAATCAAAAATATAAACTAAAATGAAAATAAATACATATTTATAAACAATTAAATCTTTTAAAAAAATTAAACAAAAACAAATGAACAAGCAGAGAAAAAAACCCACACTGATTCATAGATACAGAGAAAATTCTGATGGTTACCAGATAGGAGAGTGGTTCAGGAGAGGAAAAGGGTGAAGGGATTAAGTACAAATTTGTTACAGAATAGTCATGAGGATGTAAAGTACAGTAGGGGGAATGTAGTCAATGTACTAATAAGTATGTATGGTGTCAGATAGGAATAAGATTTTTCAGGATAATTAGAAAGTTGTATAATGTCTAATTACTGTGGTGTACTCCAGAAACTAATATAATATTGTATGTTAGCTGTAAATAAAAAATATAATTTTAAGAAATAATGTGAAAACAAAGAAAAAAAGTTAAAAGAGAAAAAATGAAGATTTTAATTTTTATTTTATATTTTATTCTTTTTAAATATTTTATTAGATATTATCATTTTTAAATGGTATTATTTCCTCATCACTGCTGCACTATGAGAGTCACCATGAAAAGACAAGTACATTTTTTAAATCAATTGATTTCAAATGCATCTTTGCAGGAAAGTTATTAAGATGAGAAACGAGAGACTGGAAACAGAGCCAGAATGTCAGTCTCTGGTTGAAAGCATCACCTACTGGGTGATAGAAACAGCTACTGCTTTTAACATCTCTGACCACATCAGTTTCAGCAGATAAACCTGAATCCAGAGAATAGTCCAACCTATTTGTAAATCTGCTTACAGAAGCAAATATCGTACCTAATAATAAACAAACATGTAAATTGACCGTCCCTCCACTACACTCACCAGCCAATCAGGAGAGTATGCAAATTAACCCAGCAAAGATAGCGGTTAATTTGCATAAGTAGGCACAAAGCGGTGGGAGTGAAGACTGAAGGCTCTGGCCGGAGTGAAGGCCTGGGTCCCGGGTGCCGGAGGAAAATCGGTGCCAGCAGCCAGGGGAAGGGAAGGCCTATTGCACAAATCTCTTCATGCAACAAGCCTCTAGTCTCCTATATGATTATATTAATCTTTTAACAAATATAGAAAAAAATCCCTGATGCATCCTCCAAAGTA
This sequence comes from Myotis nattereri, assembly GCF_964212035.1. Classification (NCBI taxonomy): domain Eukaryota; kingdom Metazoa; phylum Chordata; class Mammalia; order Chiroptera; family Vespertilionidae; genus Myotis; species Myotis nattereri. The sequence goes on along the minus strand of NC_138084.1, from coordinate 63,155,935 downwards.
TGCAAATAACTCAGTAAAATAGTTTTGCAAATTTATACAGTGTTTTGTCAATATATATAATAATGCTTGAGCAATTTAAAAAATGACAGAAACATGATCAGCAAACTAGGAAGCATTTGATCCTCAAACTGCACTACTTATGCCTTTATAAATTTGGAGGATAATTGGAGATATTTTAGACATATTTTGATAAAAATGAAGAAAGCATTTTGCATAGTCCAATGACTCCTAAAAGTTTTCTTTATATTATTTTTGGGTGTTTGAAAGCTCAAAAACATCTCAAAAATTTATCTTTCAAATAAAATGAATCACAAATGCATTTAAATTTGAACATTCTGAGGTACAATTTAAACCTGGAGTTGAGAAGCATGGTTTGAGGACGTTAGTTATGATCTAAAATGCTATGATGAATTTTTTTTAGCCAGGTACAAGGTTTTTGTTTCGAACAAAAATTACCACTGGAATTTATTAAGAGACCCTGCTTTGAGTATATTCAACAAGATAGTGAAGCCATGAGAGAGGAAACCCTGAACAGACTCCATTAATTGAGAAAAATGGAGAACAACCAATTAATTTATTTCACTCAGGAGTTAGCTATCCTTCAAAATGTCTGAGTCCTGAAGTCCATCAAACTCATTCTTTAACTCGTGGAGATATCTATATATATAAAAGGCTAATATGCTAAGTGCCCGACCATCTGACCGGTCACTATGATGCGCACTGACCACCAGGGAGCAGATGCTCAACACAGGAGCTGCCGAGGTGCTGTGACTTGGCAGCGGCGGTTCTCGGGTGATGCATCCAAAAACCAGAGAGGAGGGAGCCTGATTCCTCAAAGGGCCACACAATTCCACCTTAGGCCATGGGTTATGTTGTTGCTGGGGCAATGTCGGCCCTGAATCTGGTTACTGCACACTTGCATTTGTGTTCCATACCCTGTATGACAGCAACTTTGCAGAGTGCCCTCTCACTCAGGGATTCCTCGGGGGATGTCAGAGAGCTGGATTTGGCCTGATCCCCACAGGCCAGGCTGAGGGACCCCACCTGCTGGAGGGACCCCACTCCTCAGATGCCAGGGAGGGACCACGGGAGGTTGGCTCCAGGGTGTGTCCGGCCCATCTTGCCCAGTCCTGCCCCACCGGCCACCTTCTAATTAATTTCCTTTCAATGTGTATGAATCTGTGCACCGGGTCACTAGTACAGTATAATGTTGCATTAACAGAAATTTGTAATCTCTTATTACAGCTTCGTTTTTAATTCTGGCTCTTTTCTTTCTTGGCCATGCAGTTACAAAAGTGAAAGAAAAAACATAAAAAATAGTTACATATGGGGGTGCATGCATATAAACATAACCAATGGACACAAGACACTGGGGGGTAGGGGAGGCCAGGGGAAGGTCAAGGGGAGAAAAAAAAGGAGACATATGTAATACTCTTTGTAATACTTTAAGCGATAAAACAAAATTAAAAAAATAGTTACACATAATAAATATCTTTACTTATTTTGTTAACTGCATGTGTGTAGAATGCCTCCCTCTGGTTTATGTAATATCCACCTAAAATTCAAGCTGAAATACCTATGGGACAGGTCATGTGGTTTTCCACTTCTCTCCCTCTTCTCAGGGTTTCTTCACCAGGGAAAGACATCCACTATCACATCTACCATTCACAATCCCACTCGTGTTGTAGGCAACCTTTTAAATATCAACTTTTCAAAAATGTCTCCAGGTAACTACTCTTAACCTCTTCTTCCTGAGTCACTGTTCTCTTCCATGAAATAACACTCCTTTTCTATCCCTCCATCTCCTTGGCCAAGTCTTCATCCCTAGTCTCACTTCTCCATATTGGGTTGCCCCAAAAATATTGACCCTTAGGGCTTCAAATGCAAACTGTGCAGTCTTTCCCTTTATGATTATTTGTATTCTTATGTATTTAATAGCATTTCTATATTGATAATTACCCTATGTATATCTCCAAACCATTCCTTTAGTAAAAACTCCAGACACAAATAAACCATAACATAATTGATGTCATTACTTTTCAATTTTTGCAGGTATCCCACTAAAGCTTTCTATCTTTTCCCCAGCTCTGCTTCCTCCCTTGGACTCTTGAGCCAAATCTGTTGCTTCACCAGTTACTCTATCCCTATCAGTGGTCCCCAGTCCTTGTGAGGTGTAGAGAGAAAACAGGAACAGCATCCTTGTGACCACCTTCTTTTCTGCTACACATCAAGCCACCACCATACACCCATTAATTCTATATTCAGAGTGTCCAGACTTCTCTACTGTCTGCATCTCCACTGTTTTTACCCTGTCCTATTCCAAATCCTCAGAATAGAAGCTCAATAAGTATTTGTTGAGTAAATTTCTACATGACTGAATGTACTGGGTTAGTGAGTTTCCACCTAGTCAGGCTATGCTTTCCTCCCTTATATGCATAATTTGTTTGCATTCCTTGTAAGATATTTTGTCCTGAAAGATTATTTTTCACTCTTTTTTAATGTCTCTATCTTTGCCAGTTTTCAAGTTATTTGAGAATTTATCCATCTCTACATATCCTGCTTGTAAGCTCTATTCTGAGCACAGATTTTTAAATATATGTTGACTTGTGATGAACTAAGTCATCAAAATAAATTCCAAAACAGGGTAACCTAATCCTTTTGCTCTCCAAGCCTATTTTTCATTTTTCCTTGCTGTTGCTGATTATTTAATCCCACTTGTTGTCCTGACTTTTTTGATAAGTGTTTCCTAGCTTTGCAGTGTCATCAATTATTAATATAACTCTAAATAATATGATTTGGTTTTCTCTAATGTGATCTATTTGTGGTTAGAATCATACCATGTGTATTCTAATTGCTTAATTTCTCAACATTGTATGAGAAACACAGCTATTTTGTTTTATGTAGCATTATGTATTTTCTATATGAAATTTCATTGGAAGCATATGCTGCAATGTATTTAGTCATGCTATTTTTTATGACCCCTTGGGATGATCTTTTTTAAACTATTTCAAACAATTACTGCCATAAATATTTTTGGATGTTTCCTTTTAAATGCATATACAAGTTTCTCTAAGTTGTATATGTATACTTACAATTTTATTAGATGAGCCAAACTCTTCCAATTTACACTCTCTCCAGAAATGTAAAGGAGTTCTCCATCATCAATAATCCTTATTGTTATTATTTTTCATTTTTGCCTGACTGCTGTGTACAGTAGAATCTCTCATTTTGATTGAATTTCTAATTATTAATGATTATATATGTTCTAGTCATTGTATGTAGTGCCTACAAAGGACACTTGCCTTTATTTTTTTTATTTTGAGTTATCTCAATTTTTCTTATTAATATGAGAAACTTTTTATATATTCAAAATTTTCTTGTCATTAATAATGTATAGTTAATGTCATTCTCTCATCTGTGTCTTGGTTCTTTTCTTCCTTTAAAATGTCTATTGAGCCCTAGCCAGTGTGGTTTGGTTGAGTGAGTGTAGTCCTGTGCACCAAAAGGTCTCCAGTTCAATTCCTGGTCAGGGCACTTGCCTTGGTTGTGGACTCGATCCCCAGTAGTGGATGTGCAGGAGGCAGCTGATCAATGCTTCTCTCTCCCGCCCCCCCCCCCCATTCTTCTTTTTCTAAAATCAATAAAAACATATTTTAAAAAATGTCTATTGAATAACATTTTTAATTGGGTAAGGATATTCTGAGTCTTGTTTAAGAGACCTTCCTTTACTCAAGTAAGCAATATGTGTTTTTTTTAATAATATATTCCAAAATTGTTATAGTTTTGTGGTTTACATGAATACTACTAACCCAGCTGAAGTTGATTTGGGGTTAGAATTAGGTTGAAGTCCAATTTTCTGTTTTTCTCTATGGACATTCACCTATTCAAGATGATGTATTTAAATGCATTATTCAATTCGTTGTTGAGTAAGTAAATGTATGACATGTCATATATCAAATATGAGGTGAAACATACTTGCTTAAACATGGCTTGTGAAATAATACTTTAATGAGTAATGCTATTATTGCTAGTGACTTATTCATAGCAACTGAAATAGTTTATTAATAAAACTCAAATTGCAATTTTATTTGGAGAGATATTAGAAAGTCTGTTTAACATAAGAGATGCTGTGGAATATCTCTCTTCTGGATTAGCACAAGAGACAGTGTGACATCTAGTCAGAAGATGAATGAATTATTAATTTGAATCTGAGGATTAAATGAAGTAAAGGTAAAATAACAAAATCTTAAAGTATAACTTTTTACTAATATTTGTATTAGCACTAAGAGCTACCATTTATTGCGGTCCTGTTGTAGTGTGCCATATAATGTGCTAAGCATTTTAAACATATTTATGTCAGTCTCAACAATTTAGAAGGTTATCACTATTTTATGAATAAAGCATCAAAGAGTGGATGACCTGACCCAAATCACCCAATAAAGACTTGAAACCAGGCCTTCTTCTTCTTCTTTTTTAATCCTCTCAGAAGGAGATTTTTAAAGATAGGGAGGGAGGGTGGAGAGGGAGGAGTGGAGAGAGAAAAAGAAAGAGAGACATAGATATAGAAAAAAGAAGAGGAGAGAGAGAGAGAGAGAGAGAGAGAGAGAGAGAGAGAGAGAGAGAGAGAGAGAGAGAAAGAAGAAGAAGAAGAAGAAGGAGGAGGAGGAGGAGGAGGAGGAGGAGGAGGAGGAGGAGGAGGAGGAGAAGGAGAAGGATTTATATGATAGGGAATCACTGATTGATTGTAATTGCCATCAGTTGCCTTCCATATGTGCTCCACCTGGGGCTCAAACCCACAACTCAGGTATGTGTCCTGACCGGGAATGGAACCAGCAACATTTTGGTGCAAAAGATGACACTCAGCTAACTGAGCTACTCTGGCGAAGCCCAGGCCTATTTCAGTGCATGGTCCATATTCCTATCCATTTCATACTAATGGCAATCATATTTATTTATTTATTTTTATTTTTAAAAATATATTTTATTGATTTTTTACAGAGAGGAAGGGAGAGAGATAGCCAGAAACATTGATGAGAGAGAAACATCGATCAGCTGCCCCCTGCACACCCCCCACCGGGGATGTGCCCGCAACCCAGGCACACGCCCTTGACCGGAATTGAACCTGGGACCCCCCAGTCTGCAAGCCGATGCTCTATCCACTGAGCCAAACCGGTTTTGGCTGGCAATCATATTTAATTGGAGCACCATATGTAGGATGTAACCCATTAAAGATATTTGAACAAGATGTATTTTATATGACTTTATTGTATATGTTTTGCTTTCAAAATGAAAATTAGACAAATTCTAATATGTTCATGTATATTACATTTATCCATCTAAAATCTATTAAATGACATTGTTTGCATATTTTGAACTTGCACACTCACTTCATTAATTCATTCAATAAGGACTTATTTTTAGCATTATTATACGTAGCATTACAGTAATTGAATGGGGTCTAAAAAAACCAAATATAGTTCTAAAACAGCTGTCAGAAAATAAATTCAACATAAAAATTTAATAATATATTATTGCAATGTTATTTATTGCTTTAATTTGGTCTCAGCGATAGCAGATGTATGTAATTGTAAATATTAAATATACTATCTCCTTTACATGCCATTTCCATTAAACAAGTATTCTATACAACACACATTTTTTTCAGATAATACACACTTCAACTGCACATTTTAAAAATTAGTATAATACCCTAAAACTGGTCAATTGTGTAGAAACAATTAACTAACATTGCTGTTCCATGAATTCCCTATTGATTAAGTGCAAAACTAACTAATGGACATCTAAATGTTAGTGTTGGTTCATTCCAAGTTTCTCTCCTTTAAAACTGAAGCAAGGCATCTACACACAGAGTAAGAACCTCCCTAGGGAACACTTATTTTCTTTCCGACTCCAAGGCATTGGAGAAACTTAGCCTTTTCCCTCATGCTTGGGATAGATAGTGTTTATACTTCATTTTGAATGTGCAGCAGTGGCCAGAAGCAAAACTCTCTGTTCTGTGCATTTCAAGTAATCCCTCATATCTCAAGAAACTACTAGAAGAATGCAAATAAATGGAACCCCAGAAGAGAGAAAGTGAGCCAAAATGAAGCATAAAGGGGATACGGGAGGCATTTGTTTCTCCTTTTTTTCCTGTTAAGTAAAGTTAGAAGAAGTAATTCAGGCCCAGGGAAGGCTGTTATCAGGAGATCAATGGCGTCAGTTCCTATTTGTGTCACAAGAGCAGGGAATATGCACACTTAAAGCAAAAGCACCAGGAATAAGAAAAAGACAGAAATGTGTAGCTCAGTCTTAGATACATTGGAGTCACCTGTGTTTCTATAGAAGCTAACAACATGCCAGAACAGGATATTGCTTGTTTAAATTATGAACGTGTTTTAGTAAGATTGCATTTTCTATGGTGTTAGCCTTCAGATTTGCTTATTTGATGTCACACATCTCAATAAGTCCTGTATTCTGTACAGAAATCGTCTGTACAGAACATCGGCTCATTTGTTCTTCAGATCAGCCCACTAATATCAAGGGTGAGCTTCAACCCTGATTGATGGTTAATGTCAGAGAGACTTTAACTGAGTATAATCAAATATCATGTCCTTCTAAATAATAATATATTTACCAGACTTTAACATTAAAAATAGTGAATACTATGTAGCAAAATCTCAGTATCTAAAAACGTAAGCATTTATGAAAACATTAACAAGCAAAACTAGATTGTAAAAAGAAGATACTCAGATTAATAGTGGTCAACAGTTTCTCTTAGTAGAGAGTTGACATACCCACATGTCTATAAGGACACAGATTGTATTCATACTCGGCCAGTTTATTTGGGTGTGCAGTTAGTGGATAACTGCCACTGTATTTGAAATTATGGGTACTGCATCTGAAAAGTGGGTGTGATGGAGCAGGCAGAATATTAAAAGTCACATGACGCCCTAACCGGTTTGGCTTAGTGGATAGAGCATCGGCCTGCGGACTGAAAGGTCCCAGGTTCTATTCCGGTCAAGGGCATGTACCTTGGTTGTGGGCACATCCCCAGTGGGTGGTGTGCAGGAGACAGCTGATCGATGTTTCTCTCTCATTGATGTTTTTGACTCTCTATCCTTCTACCTTCCTCTATGTAAAAAAATCAATAAAATATATTAAAAAAAATAAAAGTCACATGACTACACAAGCTAGCAAGGAGGACGTCTGTTAAAGAGCCCAGGGGAATGTTGCATTCATTATTTTATGAATCATAAACACAATATTTGGGGCAAGGAAAGTGGACATAACGGGAACTCTGTACATTATTTAGACCCCTTTGAATTCTTGGGCCTACCATAGAAACCTAAATATTGGCACTTTCCTATTTCTGAGTTAGCATTGTTCACTACTTGGCTTAATTTAGTATAATGAAGGTAGGAATGTGGTAAGCCTAATATCCATGCTCTCCCATCTCTACTATACCTCTAGCTGTTCATGAGAGAATGTGAACACACTTCCCCTTTATTCCTATAGAAATTTGCATTTACTTAAAAGATTGCGGAAGAAAAAGACTACTTTAATCTGAGTTGTTACTTTTTTGTTGTTATGAAGGACAGTGGAAATAAATGACTTGAGAAAAAATTGAATCTTCCTTTACAAAGAGAGGAAGTATATTAGGAGGTGAGAAGACATAAACTAAGCCATTTAAATTAAAAATTTTTTAAAAAAACCGCCAACCTAAAGCAAAGATTTATTCCATGAAAACTCATTTTAAAAATTAATTTATAAAGACTGTGCTTGTTGTATTAAACTTCACATTTTTCTCAGGAAGTCTCAGTTATGTAGGTACTACAAGGTTACAGGCTTTAAATATATGGCTGAAATTTGTGGTACATTACGCAAGCCCCTCCCCCAAATTAATACATTTAGTAATGTTTATCTTCCAAGAAAAATAACTGTCAACCTAAATGAAGAGGTAAACTGACAAGCTCAAATGACCAGAAATTGAGTTTATTTGGGAATAGGGGAGGAATTGCAATTTAAAAAATGCATGCTCTAGCACACTACAGATGAGTCCCCCAACACTTTAGGACAGGCTGTATTTATGGTCAAGTAGCTCAAAGAGGGCAAAAGTCCAGTCTGAGCCCAAGTTGTAAGTTCATTGGCTGGAGGATGGGGAGAGATTCTGGAGGATATTCATTGGTCAGGAGATCAGTCTCAGTCTTCTCGAAATCAGGCATTTATGAAAAATCAGTGTCTCCGCTCAATTCTGTTCTGCAGATGCATGTGTGAGATTTTCCATTTTACAGCCTCTGGTTTTATTTCAGATTGAAATCCTTTCACAAGACAATAGTAGTAATGAAATAAGTGTTCACTGAAGTTGACAATGTTTACTTTTTGCAAAACACAAATTAGCCTCAACATCTCATTGCCTTTCTATCAATCACAGTGAGTTGCCCTGGTCTAAGCTGCTTAAGGCTAATGGAGTGATGGTTTTCTGAGTTTAACCATTTATGCCTGGATTTGAGAGTACATGCCAAGTAGGACATTTTAGCTAAAATAGTCTTTGATACTATCTGTACACACACGTAGGTAATCCAGACAAGTACCCATGCTTTATTTTTTCAATGCGCTGTTTGAAATACCCCAAAACTTGGGACGTATGTAATCATTTCCTTTGACTTATTAGATGACCAAAGCTATTTAGGGTTTATTTATAGACTGAACCTAGATCTTTGAATATCTATAAAATTTTTCTTGGAATTTGTACCTCAAAATTTATCTATTTAAATTAAAGACATAGCTATTTTTCATGAAATTTATATTAGTTATCTATGTCTGAAAAAAATTGACTTTGCACCACTAAATCGGAAATTCCCTATGAAATTAGATTTCCTTATATAATTCATCAGGGATTTATTTCTTTATTCTTAAATTGTCAAATATTTACTAACATCAACTAAATCACAGGCAGTTTTCAAGAGCTGAGTATATGGCAGCAAACAAACAAACAAAAAAATCCCACAAGATTTTATGATCTTTTCCAAAACAGTAGAGATCTGTTTGCCTCCAGTGGAGTGATTCAGAGGGTGACTTGTAGAGATGAAAGAAGAAATAAAGTGAAGTTGAGGAGATAGTTCTAGAAGGAACTTGCTATGAACTTATGGGATTCCCCCCACCCCCCACCCCTTTGAGTAAGATAGAAATCATTGGGACAAAAAAATTAAGGGTGAGACATGATAAGTCTGGCTTCTCTCTGGGGGCAAAATTGAAAGCAATAACAAAACAAAACAAAAAAAGTAGAAAGGGATTTCCTCACAGGAAAGATGATAGTGGTTTGGGTCAGTTGACATTTGCTGATGGATTGGAGATAGAGTGTAAAAGAAAATGCCAATAATGATACCAAATTGTTTTTTTTTTTTTTTTAATGTTTTTCAGAGTTTTGTTTGAATAACAAAACAAAACAAAAAAAGTAGAAAGGTATTTCCTCACAGGAAAGATGATAGTGGTTTGGGTCAGTTGACATTTGCTGATGGATTAGAGATAGAGTGTAAAAGAAAATGCCAATAATGATACCAAATTGTTTTTTTTTAATGTTTTTCAGAGTTTTGTTTGTTTTTATCTGAGCAACTGGAACACTTTTTCACTTCCTGATAAAAGAATGACTGTGGGCAGTGGTGAGTAAGATTACAAATTCTCTTTGGAGATATTAATTGTGAAATCTCTCTAATAATCTAAGGTAGGATGTTATGTAAACAGTGATTTGCATTAATTTGATGTTCAGGGGAACATTTCATACTGGCTATGCATTTGGGACCTATAATTATGTAGATGACCATAAGACTACATGAGGTCCCCATGGGAGAAAGAGTCCAAAGGTGGACCTGGGTCCTTCCTTCAACATTTAGAAGTCAAGTGATGAGAAATAATGAGCAAAGACACAGAGAAAGAGTGACCAGTGGATCAAGTGGAGTAGATGCTGCTAACGGAAGAGGGAGAGGAGTTATGAATTGACTGTGGGGTTTTATCATGTGGAGATCTTTGGATACTCTGACAAGAGCAGGTTCAGTGGAGCATTGATGGTTAAAGCCCAACTGCAGCGCTCCAAAGGGATACAGAGATAAGGGGGGAGACACACCTTCAAGGAATTTTGCTGTGAAAGGGAGCAGAAAAATGGATAGTCATCGCAGAGGAATGCAGTATAAAGAGAGATCTGTGTTAAGAATGTGGAACTTACAATATATTTACTATTTGATAACATGATTTTGCAGAGGAAAATCCAGGAAGATAAGCTAAAACTATTCAAAACACTACAGTTGTGCTATTCCCTCCAACACCTTGGCACATTGGGGCTAACTTTAAAAACATTATGAAAAGTTTATATAACTCAAGTTTACAAGGTCAAGCTCTGAATTATTGTATGTTTTGATCCTTTTTAAATATTTTTTTATTCTTAGGTGAGGGCTTAGATATTTTGGCTCATGAAATAAAGCAGTGTCTAATATCAAAGAAGCCTACTAATATAGAAATCAATTTATCCAATCCTATTCAGTGGGTTACAAAACAGAAACGTACATGCGTATTTCTTGGTGGGGTTGTTTGGCACTATTGTTCATTTAAAAGAGTGAGTGTCATATTTGGGAATGGACTTGGATTGACAGCTTACAGGATGGATGTGCACTCTAAGCTTTACTTTCTATTCTGCCATAAGTTCTAAAGTTAGCACTTCTTATATTGTCAACTCCAAAGCAAAAACTTGTATGGGGTTTTTGTCCTTGGCATTTTCCCCAGAAAGGATTTTTTTTTTTTTTTTAATTTTGGGCAGCATGAGAGTATGGGTGGGTTTACTAATTTGGAAGAGTTAATTTTAAAAATATAACAAATTTAGCTTAAATATATCAGTAGGAACTCCAGAAAGAAAATGACCAAAATGGTGTGAATTAGTGACCTTAAGTTCAAGGAATAAATACCCTTAAGAGGTTGTATTGAGGTGTATGAATCCATTACAAACTGGGAGTTCCACTCGCTTTGGATTTTTCAAATGAATGTGGTGATGCCCCATATCTCATTTATAGATTTTGTAGGCACTTAGGTAGACACACGCACACACACACACACACACACACACACAATGAGACACAGTAGTAACATGGGCTAGTGACAAGGCAGAATTTCAGTTCTCTGTTTTCATAAGCAAGCAGATTAATTTTGGATGAACATGTTCAGAATTTACCTTCTGTAGTTTGAGTTATTATATAAGTCCAGGGAAAATATAACATTCATTGATTGTGGTTTCATCAACAACCTGGGAATTTAAGCCCAAGGTTAATAACTCTGTTATGTAAAGGTCACAGAAAATCAGATTCCATTATAGTACTAAGAACCTTAAAAATAGATGTACTGTTTTTTTTTTTTCCTTTCCTTACCTTACCTGATCTTATCAGTCTCTTACAGTCTGTGGGGTACTGTCCTGGAAATGAGCCTGGCTCATCGGTTTCCCGAGGGCATAGCGTAGCCACTGGCATGGCACTCAGACACCGTGGTGGGCCCTTTATGCTCACCCGCTGTTAGACCCGCGAAGCCCCTTTCAGTCTCCGGATGATTTCAAGTTGTCCTGACTCACTTTCCAGAAAACATCTATTGGCCTTTTGGTGGTTCCCTGTACGCCAGTGTCTCAGCTTTCTCACTGATTCCCTTTGCTTCCTCCCCTACAAATGCTGGTACCTGGTATGTTTTTGACTCTGTTTGTCCCAATCCTCGTGTATTTTAGACTTCCTTTCATTGTGTTATAAAATGTACCCATGAGTTATGCTCTCTGTTTAATGTGACATTTGGAGGAGATTTAAATATTGTGTTGCTATCTTCTCAGAACCCCCTGGGACAGTTTTATTTTTATCCCACCATCCCTGATGTAACAAGGAGTGTTGGCACCCCAAATTTGCTCCTTGCACACTCAGTGTATGAAGTTCAGTTTTAATATAGGCGCATATCCAAAGGGTGACTTCACTTTTTGTATATCAAAAGGAATTTTCCCCTTCTTGGGGGAGAAGTGGGGACTCTGTAGAGTTCCTTTACCTCCTCTGAGTCCAGCACTTCTCCAAAGATTTGATTTTGTAGCTGTTGTTGTCTATTTTATTATCAGAAAGTTGAATGTCCAAGAGTCGTTTTCTTAATGTTACCCACAAATCTTGTTTTAACCAAGATTCATGCCTTACTTTTATAAATTAAAAAGTGATTGGATGTGCTAATTCCAGTCAATTGTATCAGCCTAAATTTGTTATTAAAACTTTAAGGCAATCTTTCATTATAGAGTCCTAAATTTAATCTTTAGAACAAAACCATTCTCAGTTAATACATATATACACAATCCTTCAAGAAAGGAAAATATGCCTTTTTGTAGTGTATTGATTAAAAGTTATTTCAGGATATATAATAATTGGTTTTAAAAATTGGCTGATTTCTTTCCTAATTTTTTTCTATTGTTGAGTGTATTACAGATGTCTCCCCTTTCCCCATTGCTACCCTACACCCCACTCCCAACCCCTCCCCAGGCCTTCACTGCCCTTCTGTCTGTGTCCATGGGTTGTGCATATACTAGTAAATTCTTTGATTAATCCCTAACTATACCCGACCCCTTCCCTCTGAGATTCGACAGTCTGTTCCATGCTTCCATGTCTCTGGATCTATTTTGTCTGTCAGTTTATTTTGTTCATTAGATTCCACATATAAGTGAGATCACGTGATACTTGTCTTTGTCTTCCTGGCTTATTTTGCTTAGCATAATACTCTCCAGGTCCTATTTTATCTACCAATTTCTCTTTGAGGGTTAGTACTTCAGGTATCTAGGCATAAACAAACATATTTTAGATTATGAATTTTTATCACAACATTGAATACATAACTAAATTATGACTATTACACAATGGAATAATATGCAACATTTTCTAATTTTGTTTTCAAGAATATTTTTATAAAAGGAGAAATGGTAAGTTGCATCCTGATTTTATGGGGAAATAACCTATCATAAGATTACTATTTATCTTGGTAGTGAGGAGATAGGCACATTTAAATTTTGTTTTTCTTTTAAATGATTCTGTATTTTCCCAAGTTTTACAGGAAGGGTATTTTTTAAGTTGAAATTAAGAGAAAATGATGGGAAGCAATTTACAGTATAGTTAAATAAGTGAAACTTAAAGGTGGATATTGTGGTTAGGTAGAATAAATTTATCAAATTTGAAGAAAGTGGATTTAGAGAACTAGTTTTAAAATTTTTCTGATAGAAAAACATTTTATTCAAATAAATATCTTATGGTACCCCAATAACGAAATAAGTAAGCTAATAACTACATACATAAATATCTAATATTGTGGACCTGCAATCCTCTGCATCTTGCCATCACTGCCCACTCTCTATCCCTTTCTTTTTTCTTTCTTTGCTTTTGGAAAATTTCATCTTTAAAACTTGAGATTTATGGTTGGGGGTGTGTGTGGCAGCTAAAATTGCATAACTAACTTGAGGCTAGAGATAACCAAAGTAAGCTAAATGGTCAAGGAGAACTAATCAATGATGTCAGTAGAGTAGTGCCTTTCTGCTGGCATGCTTCTGCTTTGGGGAAGTGTATGCCTGAGAGACAGGGAACTTCTGCTGATCTGGGCATATCACATGCGCGTGTTAAACTTGGCTGCAGCTGGGGGAAGTGAGCTTGGATTATTTGTATGCTATGTAATATTATGGGCCATTACAGTTACCCATAAATTTAATCAGATTAGAGATGATAGAGTTGTAATAGTTGTGATAGAATTCTGATTCAGTCCCCTGAAAACACCCAATGCATCTTACTGCTATTAACGTAAAAAAAACATTGAAACCTGTAAAGAATTTTTGTGAGTTTATTTGAGCAAAACTGTGGACATATGCCAGGAAGCAGAACCTCAACGAATTGAGATAGTGCTCCAAAGAATGGCGGGGTTACAATTGTATTTATACATTTCAATCAAAGGAGGGACGTAGGTGGGTTACATGAAATTCATTGGTGATAGATTAAGGAGGAGGGATAAAGCAAAGCGGGGAAACCCCTGGTATTGGATGAAAAGTAAAATGATGGACACATACTTAGGTGGGTACAGGATCAATTAACATGATAAATGAAAGAATCTGCGGCATCTGTCCTGGGCCCAGCACACCTGGCTGTGCCCCAGGGGCTCCATAAAAATGGAAGTCACAAGTTACCCAGACATCCCAAGGATATGTTATTACAGATGCAAAAAGACAGATGGGCTCAGTTGACCTTATCAGTGAAGATACTGGCCTAGGACCTAACTGCCCACCATAACTGCTTTTAGTTAAAGTTTAATTTCAGACCATCCTTTGTGGTTAGTTTAGGTCTCTGAGTCTGCAAAACTGCCATGCAGGCCTCCCCTGAGCTTGTCAGGTCAGCATGTGGCCCCTTTCGTCCACACTGTGTAGCACACAAGACATCTTACTGTTATGTAGAACACAATTTGAAAACTTATGATTTACATTAGTGACTCAGTTACACTTAAATTAATGTACATGACTATCACTTTGTCTGACTAGGTAATACTGCCCAGTATTTAATTGGTAGGTAAGCTAGCAATTGGATTGAAAGAGCCAACCAGGAAAAAAAGAAAGTGAGAAGATTGTGGTATCATGGAAGCCGTGGGAGAGGGTTTGAAGGTAAGAGTAGTCAACCATTTAAATGCTTCTTTATTTTCTCACTAAGCAAATACTCATTACCATACATCCTAAACTGTGCTAGCCACTGAAACACCACACACACACACACACACATACACACATAGACACACACACGCACACAAGTTTTATATAGTGCAGTCATTTTAAAAATTTATAATTTGCTTGAAATATATGCTCAATTAACATTATAGAAATATTTTCTCAGATTATGAAGAATTTTCTATGGAAATTTACATTTACTGGTGATACATACCCATGTATTTGATTAAAAAATGCTAACTTTTAAAGAATAATAAGTTCCACATTTATCTAACAGGAAGAACTAGAATTACCTTAATTTTTATTTGAGGAGAATTGACAATGAAATGCAATCTTAATTTACATATTACTACACTCAAAAAAGTGATTGAGGTCATTGAAAAAAAGAATTGATACAAATACTATTATTTTGAATTGTTTTAAGAGTGCTATTTAAATTTTTCTGTTTTTTTTTTTTATTTCTGCTTGAGACTACATTTAAATCCAAAGGAAAATATAAACTATTACAGAGACATCTGTTCTAGTTACATTTTATGTGTAATATCACACCAAACCCACATATATAAGTATGATTATTGATATTTTACACTAGACTTCTACGTAGAAAATTATTTTAAATTTGCATAACCAAAGAATGTAATATGAGATAGTCAGAAATATAATTCTAAGCAAGTAAAATTTAAAGCATATGATTATTATTAGCCAAATTATTTTAGTGACCCGAAAGCAGCGGTTCTCAACCTGTGGGTCGCCAACCTGTGGGTCGCGACCCCTTTGGGGGTCGAACGACCCTTTCACAGGGGTCGCCTAAGACCATCGGAAAACACATATATAATTACATATTGTTTTTGTGATTAATCACTATGCTTTAATTATGTTCAATTTGTAACAATGAAAATACATCCTGCATATCAGACATTTACATTACGATTCATAACAGTAGCAAAATTACAGTTATGAAGTAGCAACGAAAATAATTTTATGATTGGGGGTCACCACAACATGAGGAACTGTATTAAAGGGTCGCGGCATTAGGAAGGTTGAGAACCACTGCCCTAAAGTACTATCTACCACTACTTCATAAGTAGACAACTTATCAAAAATACTATTACAAAAAAACAAAAACAAAAAAACACACAAGAAAAACAAAAATACCATTACATTAGTGTCTCATGATTAGCCATAAATGCACACAGTTTGATCTGAGCTAAGTAAAATATTCTTCCTATCTAAAGTATTCACTTTAGCGGATTATTTTAGTGTCTATACTTACCATACATAGTAGACTGTTTTAAGGTCTGGTAGATAATGTGTTGCCTATGCCATTTACGTGGGCCTGTGTGCGGCATCTCACAGAATTGTGCACCACGGACTCCCTCTACTCAACTACCAACTGAGTCTTGCCTCATTAGATGCTATTTGTTTATCTTCTTTTTATTAGTGAATCTCCAAGTATCCAAATTTTAGTATGACGGCAATGATTGTGAAATTATGAAGAAACATACGATGCTTTTGAAAAATGACCCCTGGACTTATTTTTGTCAAATACAAAGCATGCACACAAGATATTAAGAGAAATCCCCTATAGTCAAGCCACAAATAGGAAGCGAAAAGAAGGAAGTTAAGAAACCATGGGGCCAACCTAACTAAGGGCATTTGTTGTGATATAGACTATTAAATAAGTATTTTAATATATTTAGTGGTAAAATAAATTAATAAAAATATGACTAAAAGATACAAAAATTAACAAACATATTTGGTGAAAAACAAAATAGACATTCTAAAATATAAATTTGAGGTCTAAATTTTAATAAATACTAAGCAACAGTTTAAACATAAATATATACTTTTAACAATCTCTTTCCACAAGCATACATACAGAAATGTTTATATAAGCTGAACCATTTGAAAATGAGTCACCTACTTCCCTGTAAATATTTCAGCAGGCATCTCTGAAATGTAAGACCATTTGCCTACACAATCATAAGTATACACACACACACACACACACACACACCCACACACACACACACATATATATATCCATACATTATAAATTTTGTGACATAAAAATATCATTTTAAGAATTTAATAATTTTAATTACTTGTTTTCATTTACTTTTCCCACATTGCCCCCCAAATATGTTTTCTATTATCATTTTGAGCAGTCAACTATTAATATTTACATATTCCTTTTTGGGTTTTATGCTCCTGTAGTCTTTTTCTTTTTTAACTTACAAAAGGCACTGCTTATTAGATTTCTATCCTTTTATTTTTTTTTTTATTGTCTAAGGTGTTACATGTCTCCTTTTTCCCCACGTGACCCGCTCCCTCCCCAGCCATTCCCTATATTCCTGTAGTCTTTTAAGCTAAATAGCTATCCCCAATTTTGGGAGGTTTCTGGCATTGATTTTGACAAATGTCCAGACTAGCTTTCTTTTTCTTAATTTGTTTTTCTTATTATTATGATAATATAACAATATACAATATTATACTGATTTTATATGAGTAAACATCAATGTGAGAGATAAACGTTGATTGATTGATTGATTGGTTGCCTCCCATATATGCTCCGACTGGGGCTGTGGATCGAACCTGCACTCAGATATATGCCCTTGACCAGGAACCGAACCTACAACCCTTTGGTGTGTGGGCTGATGCACTGAACCACACTGGCCAGGTCACACAGGATTATTTTAAAAGGAGCTGGATTCTCTTTCACTAGATGCAGGAGAAGACATGTTAGAGAGAGAGACTTGCCACACTGAGCAGTTATTTTGAAACAGCTTACCTTGGCCCTGCTGCACTTCTAAAATAGAGGATGTGTGTGTGTGTGTGTGTGTGTGTGTGTGTGTGTGTGTACATATACGCCTTCTGTATTCCATATGCTATGGCTTTCTATCTGTCAACAGATTGTATTTCAGCTATATCACTATTTCAATGAAAACTATCTTAGTTTGATTTGTAAAACTGAACATTTATATGTATTGAAGATGTATAAAAACACTGCATTACAGTGTATAGTCCATTTGTGCCAAATTTTGCATTCATTTCAGTTTTTTAAACATGGATTTCCTTTAATTACTCCCCAGTCATCACAACAGAAACATTTTTCTTCTCTAGAATTGGGTATCATGGTTAGAATTCTGTTCACTGTACTCTTATATATTGTAAAAAAAAAAAAACCACACCAGATTACCTTAGTTACATTGATACATAAGCTAAAGTAATAAAGCATGAATAGGTGTCCATACATGCTTAAAATAGAAACCACTATATATATTGTTGATGGAGTTTATAACACACCCTGGGTTTAGCTCCTACAGGAGGGGGTTAAACTTGTCATTCAAAAGTAGGCTAAAGGTTTGGAGTGAAACCTCTCATTTGATTCATCTGAAAATGCCAGGGTACACACTAGGCCATTTCTAACTAAAAAAAAAAAATGACCAATTTCATCCTGCATACAAACACTCAGTTATGTCTAATTATAATGAAATATTAGTGTGATCTACTACCCTGGTTTACCTGGGATAATAGGTTTTCTGGCTGCAGAATTTTCAGTGCTAAAACCAGGATAGTCATGATGAAATGTGACTGTTGATCATCCTGTGTTATTTACAAAAAAAATTAAGTTGAGTCACGTTACTGCCAAAACTGAAAAACAAACCGCTGTAGTATTAATTTTATTTGGTATCCCGTCAGAATATTTATGTTCAGCATTAGACTACTGAATACGGTTCTGTTCTTTAATTCTCTGCAAAACTTCTGGGCAACACTAGAATCCCCCTAAGAAACACTGCCATAATTGCTATTGCTTACATTTATACTCAGTTTTCAGCAGCTCCTAGTCACACATTCAGATTTCAAGAGGAGCTCAGACTTATTCATTAAGCACATCTATTGTGGTTATAAATAAATATCAATAATTTGCTCCTATTTTATAAAAATGGTGAAGAAACGAACTTGAAATGTCAAAATCTATTCAAAATAGGACTTGGGCTTGAATAAAAAAATCAGAGTCATACATTCTATCTCTGTGAAATGTGTACCAAATAGTCCTGAACTCAACACACAACATCCTGGGTCCCATCTCCAGATACTGCCATGAGATTGTCATGAGGCATTTGCCTGGGATCTGGACCCTTTCAGTCTCTACATGGAACTTGATCAAATCTTACTTTTGTCTTGCTGGGACTCAGATTAACATATCTGCATCAGTCCAAAATCTGGAAAGTCAGATCAAAATCAGATAAAAAATTAGTAAAATTCCACACTGATTTCTAAAGTCTAAAATATTTGATCTGTTGTTTAAAAAACTCAGTGCTGCTGCCTTAACACAACTTTCTATTTGTCTATTTATCTTACAACCTTTTTTACATGCCCCTCATTCTAGATTTAACAGCACCTACCTGTTATGTTTTATAACTTTTAAAACATATTTTTATTGATTTCAGAGAGGAAGGGAGAGGGAGAGAGAGAAACATCAATGATGAGAGACAATCATTGATTGGTTGCCTCCTGCATGCCCCCTACTGGGGATCCAGCCCACAACCGAGGCATATGCCCTTGACGGAACTGAACCCAGGACCCTTCAGTCCACAGGCCGACGCTCTATTCATTGAGCCAAACCAGCAAGGGCATGTTTTACAACTTTTAGACTTGTTCATGCCACTCTCAGTTGTCAGTGTCCTAACCTTTCCATCGGGCATGATAGAATCCCAATTGTCTTACAAGAAAAGCGCCATCCTCTTCATCAAGCATTCCTGATTACTTTTACCTTTAATGTCTGCTCTTCTGAATGTGACTCCTATATTGGGGAGATGTCTTAATATCTGTCTGTCCTGACACCTCTCTCTTCAAAACTTTACTAGAAAGCATTAATTGCTTGTGCCCTCCAGGATTTCTTTATAGCTTTTTGTGCTTCTTAGTAGTCTGAAGCTCATCACCTTTCTTCTTCTTCTTCATTTAAAAGATATCATCCAAAGAATTTAATACCTAAGACTATTAATTGTATAGCCACTAATTCTTTATAAGTAAAACTAGAGGCATGGGGCCTGCTAGCTCCTGTCTGCTCCCTGGTGGCTAGTGCATGTCATATCAACTATTCGTTCTGCGGTTCAGTCAATTTGCGTTTTAGGCTTTTATTATATAGGGTGAGAGTTATGTTAACATATTCCTTGATATTTTGTGTGAGAAAAATACTGTACATATTAACTCCCTGTAAATTGTAAAGCATTATACAAATGAAAGCATGATGAAGCATGACCTCAATTTTAATAATTGTAATTATTTTTGTTTAATAGAGATATAGTAGTCAGAATATTAGGCTGAATGTCAGAAGAAGAAAGACTATCTAGAGATGGAGAAATATAGTTTTTTATGTATCCCAAATCTCACTCAAAAGCTGGCATTTACTCTTTGAAAGTAGGGAAGGGTGAAAATCAGAAAAGTGTTTCCCACTGAGAAACAGTAAAAGTAGGAGGTAGCACATCTGTTCCTAAGCACTTCAACACTGAAATTCTTCTCTGCTTGGGCAGCTGTCTTTAAAGAAGAGTCAGCACTGCCACTCAGTTCTCAACTAGACAAAATCGTTCTCCCCTCAGGCAATAATTACCCCCCAGTTATCTCCACCAGCCTTAAGTGGCCCATCTTCTGGGCTAGGGCCTCACTGAATCCACTGCTGATTATTCATTCTTTTCCCACTGATCCTTGCCACACTTAAGCAATCTCTGCCAAGTTCTTTCTACTTGTCTTTAAAAATGGCAAGAAATACAAATAAAATAAATACTGGCATGGAACTAAGAACTTATAAAGCCACCCTTAGAGAATATCAATTGACAAACTGATTTTCTCCTGTTAGTGTCTGTTGGTGGAATCGAGCTCCCTAATTTGAACTTTTGCTCTATTTTGAAAGCAAAGATCTTTGCTGAGGAAATATGAAATTTTTTACATAGTTAGAATAACCATTGTCTTTTTTAGCTTAATTTAAGCCATATTGCTTTAGTAAGGTTTTAACATATGAAATAATTGACTAAATTTGACTCATTAATATGAAGTTGAAATATCCATGGGAGAAGTCCAAGCAAACATTTTCCTTTTCTAATGCCCACTAATGGCCTATAATCAAAGCACAGCCAGTTAGCTAAATGAGAAGCTATTAGCTTGTTTGTTTGAGGCCCAAACAACGGATAATGTAATTGCTAGGTTTTCTTTCCTACTGTAGATATGAGCCAGGCACATTTTTTTCCCCCATCAAAGTCAATCATTGTAGACAGTCAGTCTGACCAAAGAGCATTAAAAAGATTTCTCTTCAATAATAAGGGCTTTTAAAAATTTGCCTGCATTATATTAAATAGTCTTTAAGCTCTCTTATTCAATTTGTCGGAGAAAAGTTCTGTAGTACTAAATGACAAGCATACATTTCTCAAGAAACTAGAAATTCACTGAGCAATGCAAAACTATAGATGGAGAAGTGTAAGCCACATTTGGGGATTAGGGCTCTTCTAGGGCTTTACTTAAAATAAAATGCTGAGTGGGTGCATTGCTATTCTTGAGGAATGTTTACCACAAGCATTTTATGGTACCAAAGGATTTTTTTTTCCTTTCTCCTGTTACCAGTCAGTAAATTCCATTATCCAATGCTATCAATTTTGATTTAGCAATAACTTGCCTATTTCCTTTGTCATCTAAGATTTCTAATATAAAAATCTAGTAAAGGTGCAGCCTTCAGTCAAATTATAAGGATTGGGAAATGGAATTGCATTTTTATTTATATTATTTTATGCAAAAATAATCTAAATAGCTGTCAAAATGTCAAGGAACTAACAGCATAATAAGGTTACCAGCTTCACAGCATTTATTTGATTTGCCCTTTGCTTATAAACATAAAAAGATAATTACCAATGAACATATATTTCGATAGAGTGTGTGTCTTGAGACATTGAGAAACAAAAACTTTGTTAGAAATGGAAAATCTTGTCTATTGTGCTACTTATAATTCATATAATTACAAATTGATGAGAATCTTTCATATAGACCAAGAAGTGGGACTTGAAACAATCCCATGCAGCCCTTTTTATACTATAGATGGCAAAACTAAGGCCCACAGAAGATAGATAACTTCTAGGTGACTACATTGGGGGGGGGGCATCAATATAATCCACCTCCCCCTTGTCCATATGGACATTTCCCACCTTACAATATGTTTTTCATTGGAAGAAGTATATTGTGTAGTGAATATTTGTGTTCCCTCAAAATTGATATGTCAAAACCCTGCCTTACAATATGATAGTATTTAGAGGTATGATCTTTGGGAGGTAGTTCAGATTAGATGAAATCTTAAATGTGGAGCCCTCTTGAATGGAAACAGTGTCTTTCTAAATCCTCTTAGGGCTGGCTTCCTCTCTCTGAGCTCTGCTATTTGAAGATACGATAGGTTGATAGTCTGCAACCTGGAAGAGAGCTCTCACTGGATCCACCATGCTGACACCTTGATCTTAGACTGCCGGCTCCCAGGACTGTACAAATAATTTTCTGTTGTTTATAAGCCAACCAGCCTATGGTACTTTATTACAGCAGCTTGAGCAGACAAACACAGACTGACAAACTGACAAGAGTATATATTAAACATTCAAAAATTTAATATTAGATAAACTTCTTTCTGAGAGCCAATACCTACTGCAGGACTTGTGCTGATACAAATGAATCTATTGACTCTGCATTGAAGATAAAGTATTGCCTTTAATTAATGTTAACCATATTTAAATGGTTCCAACTCCTTTATCAACCTTCTTCATGTAATGTGAACATTTCTTAGACTCAGTAATCAGATACTGTGAACAGCTATGACAATTTGAGGCTCTTAGCATGTTGTCTTTAGCTGATGTTTTTATCTCAGGACCACTTCTCTTTAAAGAATTTGATTGATTCAGTTTCAGAAATTCATAGCTCAAAGCTCACAAATTAAAACAGTTAAGAGCCAAGATAAGATTATTCCTTCTGTTTGTCATGCAGTCACAGGACATTTCTGTTCACATACACACAGAGGCTAGTTGCTAGGACTCATAAAAGATTTTGAAGCCATTTTAGTCATTTACTCATGCTCCTTTAACACCTTTAAACAATAATAACCCCCATCCAACAAAAAAAGGCTGAACCACACTTTTCACTTTGCAAACACACTTACAGCATCATTTTCACTTTACTTTTCTTTAGCATACATCTGGTAAAGTACATTAGAATTTTTTAAAAATATCCTAATTTCTCCACTTGACAATCTTAGGAACAAAGGAAGGTTAACTGAAAGTTGCCAGAATTCTTTTGTTTACTTGTTCTCTATTCTTAGAATCTCCCAACCTAAAACATCACCTTTGGGAATATTTACTCCATGCCATGTGATTAAATTACCTTTTTATTCACCAGAGAAAGGGATATTATTTTTTTAAAGGCATTCCTTTTTTCCTTGGGAAAAATTGAATGAAATCTTTCTCTCTGGTTTCTGTAAGTGCTCGTTATTTAACAATGTAGTTCAGTGCTATCCTGACTGACTGACTCACGTATTCTCTGGGACATCAGGATGTGAGATAAAACTCTAGGGCTTTCAAATTATAACTGCCATAACTATGTTTTTATTTCTCACTCCCTTCCTCTCTTACTTTTTTTACTCTTTACCACTTTCTTCTCACTTAAAAAAATACACACATTTTACTCTCAAACTGACCTCAGTTTGAATGCCAGGTCCACCACTTACCAAATGTAAACTTATACTAGTTATTAATAATTTCTAAGCTCTAGATTCCTCTCTTAGAATAGGAATGACATATTTTTTGGGGGAGTATGTATCCAATTATTTTTTAAACACTGGCTTATTTATAGTTGGGTTATTTGTCCTAATGATTGACATGCAAGTGTCCTTTACATATTCTGGATATAAATTCATTTTCTCCTTTCTATGTGCAGCTTTTCTGCCCTTTCATTTTACAGCAAAGGGGAGAGCAAAGGAAAATTGTGAATAATGAAAATATTCTATATCATGTGATATCAAACTGTGTATATTTGTTAAAACTCTAATTTCTATATTTAAATTGATGAATTATATAAAATTAAACCTTATTTGAACCGTTTTTAAAAAGTAGAGATGAGAGTTGATAAGTTTAAAAATAAAACATTTTCTGTGTATTAGTAGTAGTCAATGGCATTTTAAAATTTATAAACATATAAGTATAAATTACATGAAACTAAGCACTGATCTATAATGTCCATGTTTTGATTAGATAAATTCTTCACTAAGATATCAAGCAATATCAGGTATATTCTACCTTTTCTTCTCCTGTTTATAAGAATTGATTTGCAAGGATCTGTTGCAGGGAGATCCTTGTCCTCTTCTGAGCAATGCTGTCCAAGATGATAAATGCTACTGCTGATAGCCTGAGTGTATGTGATAAAGTGGGGCTTTAAGCAATGATGATAAATAATAACCCAAAAAACATAGGGTATAGAGATTGCCTTTTTGTTATAGCCACTTTTCCTAAGTTTAAATTGCTCACCATTTTCTCAAAATATGTCTGTAAATTTTTCATGGTGATTACAAACACAGCTTAGATTTTGGTCCCAGATACAACACTTTTTAACCTGTAGATGCATGTGCTTGACATCTGTGTTCTCCACTTTCCACTCTTCTCTTATAGAGTTACTTTAAGTTTTAAATGTTAGTATCTATGATGGGCTTCTGAATACTTGAGGAGCACTACTCTACATTTCTTTTTTTTTATC